>NC_092747.1:112419628-113619628 GCF_047496795.1 Chiloscyllium punctatum | reverse complement strand
TATGTGGTCTCTGAATTCTGACTTTGCAATTTCCTCATAATCAATTTTAGTGGTTATCTCACTTCATGCCCAAAAACTAATTCAAATGGATTGAATTTGGTTGATCCATTTGGTGTATTTCTGATCGCAAAAAGCACAAACTGAATTCCCTTATCCCAGTCATCTGGATGCTCTTGACTATAAGCTCTCAATATAGTCTTTAATGTCTGATGCTACCTTTCTCGTGCTCCCTGCGACTCTGGATAGTATGCAGTCAATTTGAATTGTTTTATTCCTAAGCTGTCCATAGCTTCCTTGAATAATTTTAATGTGAAGTTTGACCCTTGATCTGATTGTATGTCTGTGGGTAGTCCACACCTATTGAAAAATCTGCTTCTGGCTTGTCTCAACCATCTGATCAAGCACGGTCTGTGCTAATTACACGTTCAACTTTCTTATCTGTACTCTTTGATCTCTCCTGTTTCAACTGGTGACTTTATGACCTCATTATCACACAGTCTGGAAAAATCCCAGGTTATGTGTCCTACAAGTTGCCTGAGTTACCACTGGCTTTTCAACCACAGTAGGCAATACTTCTACCTGTGAACCAGCTATATCATTAGCAAGGACAAATTATGTTCCTGGAGCTGAGGGTTTGTCCAGTACTCTACATGACTTCTCCACTCTTCATTGGACGCACTAACCTTGGTTTACATAATTGAGCGTTTCTTGCCTCATCGTGAATTCCCATTAATTGTATCTTTTCTGGCAATAGTCCTTCAAAGGTACATATCTCATCTTTCAACATCACAGATTGAGAGGATCCTGTATCTCTTGATAGTGTAACCTCTTTATCTGCTACTCCTGGCCTATGCAAATAAACTTTACCTTTGCAGGTATGCAGTTTAAGAAGATCTGGTACTTCCTCCTTAACCAACCTCCGACCAGCTTGTACATTCTGGTGCAGCTTTCTAGCCTCCACTGTGCTTTCCATTACTACTCCAACAAAATTCACTGGTTTATCTTGTTTTCCTACATCTGGCTTCCCAGTGCTTTTTCTACCCCACCAGCACTGTGATTTATACAGTCATACTGTCATAGAGATGTACAGCACAGAAACAGACCCTTCGGTCCAACTCGACCATGCCGACCAGATATCCCAACCCAATCTCGTCCCACCTGCCAGCACTGGCCCATATCCCTCCAAACCCTTCCTATTCATATACCCAACCAGATGCCTTTTAAATTTTGCAATTGTACTGGCCTCAGCCACTTCCTGTGGCAGCTCATTCTATACATGTACCACCATCTGCATGAAAAGGTTGCCCCTTAGGTCTCTTTTATATCTTGCCCCTCTCACCCTAAACCTATGCCGTCCAGTTCTGGACTCCACCACCCCAGGGAAGAGACTTTGTCTATTTATCCTATCCATGCCCCTCAAGATTTTATAAACCACTATAAGATCACCCCTCAGCCTCCAATGCTCCAGGGAAAACAGCCCCAGCTTACTCAACCTCTCCCTATAGCTCAAATCCTCCAACTCTGGCAATAACCTTGTAAATCATTTCTGAACTCTTTCACAACATCCCTCCGATAGGAAGGAGACCAGAATTGCACGCAATATTCCAAAAGTGGTCTAACCAATGTCCTGTACAGCCACAACATGACCTCCCAACTCTTGTACACAGTACTCTGACCAAGAAAAGAAAGCATACCAAATGCCTTCTTCACTATCCTATCTACCTATGACTCCACTTTCAAGGAGCTATGAACCTGCACTCCAAGGTCTCTTTGTTCAGCAACACTCCCTAGGACCTTACCATTAAGTGGATAAGTCCTGCTAAGATTTGCTTTCCCAAAATGCAGCACCTCACATTTATCTAAATTAAACCCCATCTGCCACTACTCAGCCCATTGGCCCATATGATCAAGATCCTGTTGTAATCTGAGGTAGCCCTCTTCACTGTCCACTACACCTCCAATTTTGGTGTCATCTGCAAACTTACTAACTATACCTCTTATGCTCACATCCAAATCATTTATATAAATGATGAAAAGTGGTGGACCCAGCACTGATCCTAATGGCACTCCACTGGTTACAGGCCTCCTGTCTGAAAAACAACCCTTCACCACCACCTTTTGAAAGGTCTTCTACATTTGAACCAGTTCTGTATCCAAATGGCTAGTTCTCCCTGTATTCCATGAGATGTAGCCTTGCTAACCAGTCTCCCATGGGGAACATTGTCGAAAGCCTTGCTGAAGTCCATAAAGATCACGTCCACCACTCTGCCCTCATCAATACTCTTTTTTACTTTTTTAAGAAAACTCAATCAACTTTGTGAGACGTGATTTCCCACGCACAAACCCATGTTGACTACTCCTAATCAGTCCTTACCTTTCCAAATATATGTAAATCCTATCCCTCAGGATTCCCTCCAACAATTTGCCCACCAATATCAGGCTCTCTAGTCTATACTTCCCAGGCTTACCACCTTTATTAAACAGTGCCACCACGTTAGCCAATCTCCAGTCTTCCAGTACCTTATCTGTGGATTATCAATGATACAAACATCTCAGCAAGTGGCCCAACAATCACTTACCTAGCTTCCCACGGAGTTCTAGGGTACACCTGATCAGGCCCTGGGGATTTATCCACTGTTATATGTGTTTCAAGATATCCAGCACTTGCTCCTCTGTAATATGGACATTTTTCAAGATGTCACCATCTATTTCGCTATATTCTATATCTTCCATGTCCTTTTCCACAGTAAACACTGATGTTTAGCATCTCCCCCATCTCCTTTAGCTCCACACAAAGGCTGCCTTGCTGATCTTTGAGGGGCCCTATTCTCTCCCTAGTTACGCTTTTGTCCTTAATGTATTTGTAAAAACCCCTTGGATTCTCCTCAACTCTATTTGCCGAAGCTATCTCATGTCCTCTTTTCCTATCACCCTAAAAGGAATATACTATCTCTGGCATCTCGTTATCTCATTTCTGAAGGCTTCCCATTTTCCAGCTGTCCCATTACCTACAAGCATCTGCCTCCAATCAGCTTTTGAAAGTTTTTGCCTAATACCGTCAAAACTAGCCTTCCTCCAATTTAGAACTTCACCTTTTAGATCCGGTCTATCCTTTTCCATCACTATTTTAAAACAAATAGAATTATGGTCACTGGCCCCAAAATGCTCTCTCACTGACACCTCAGTCACCTGCCCTGTCTTATTTCCCAAAAGTAGGTCAAGGTTTGTACCTTCTCCAGTAGGTACATCCACATATTGAATCAGAAAACTTTCTTGTACACACTTAACAAATTCCTCTCCATCTAAACCCTTAACACAATAGCAGTCCCAGTCTATGTTCGGAAAGTTAAAATCCCCTATCATAACTGCCCTATTATTCTTACAGATAGCTGAGATCTCCTTACAAGTTTGTTTCTCAATTTCCCTCTGACTATTAGGGGGTCGATAATACAATCCCAATAAGGTGATCATTTCTTATTTCTCAGTTCAACCCAAATAATTTTCCAGGAATATCTTCCCTCAGTACAGCTGTATGCTATCTCTTATCAAAAACGCCACTCCCCTTCTCTCTTGCCTTCCTTTTTGTCCTTATTGTAGAATTTGTATCCTGGAACATTAAGCTGCCAGTCGTGCCCATCCCTGAGCCATGTTTCTGTAATTGCTATGATATCCCAGTCCCATGTTCCTAACCATGCCCTGAGTTCATCTGCCTTCCCTGATAGATCTCTTGCATTGAAAGAAATGCAGTTTAATTTATCAGTCCTACCTTGTTTTCTGCTTTGTCCCTGCCTGCCCTGACTGACTGTCTTATCAACTGTACCAGTGTCAGATTGATCTCTTTCCTCACTATCTCCCTGGGTCCAACCAATCCCCCACCCCCCAACCTTATCGTTTAAATCCTCCCAAGCAGCATTCGAAAAACGCCCTGCCAGTATATTAGTCCCCTTCCAATTCAGGTGCAATCCGTCCTTCTTGTACAGGTCACTTCTAACCCAGAAGAGATTCCAATGATCCAAAAAGGTGAATCCTTCTCCCATACACCAGCTCCTCAGCCATGCATTCATCTCCTCTATCCTCCTGTTCCTACCCTCACTAGCTCGTAGCACCTGGAGTAATCCAGATATTACTCTTGAGGATCTCCTTTTTAAATTCCTGCCTAACTCTCTGTAATCTCTCTTCAGAATCTCATCCTTTTCCCTTCCTATGTCATAAACAAAAGATATGATCAGTGTTGAAAACTCCTCTTTGATGTACTGTTTCTATCGGAACCTTAAGATCTTCTTTGGATAATCTGAAATTTGGATAACTGATATTTGAATAATTGAGGTTCCTCTGTACTTGTTTAAAATGGGGATAGCCACAGAAGACTCCTGTACCACCTGCCAACCTCTCTCACCTCTCCTGGAGTTAACCCACCTACTTGACTGTATCTGCAACTTTCCTTTCCTTTCACTGCCAACCATCACATCCTCTTGCTCTTGTAAATTCCTCATTCCCTCTAACTGTCTCTCCAACTGATCCATTCGGTCTGTTGGGTTCACAACCAACAGCATTTATTGCAGATATAATCCTCAGTAACACAAACTTTCCCTAAACTCCCACATCTGACAAGAGGAGCATATCACTCTACTAAAGGCCATTTTTGCTTCCTTCAGTCTACAGACCCAGAAAATAGCTCTGTCTTATTCCTCTGCAAAACACTGCTTCAGGCTAACTTAATACTTATGGCTTATATTTTTAAATTTAATCAAGAAACATATCTCAATAGAATCATAAGAAAGAACCCACTCTATTCACTACTCCAGACTTACTGTAAGGCCACATTTAAAAATATTCACTTATCTGTTTCTGTGCTGTGACCTCTCCAAGATTAGTTGTGAATTTCGCAGTTTGTTAATATTCCCAGACGCACTCCAATGTCCAGCAATACATGAATTCAAACAGCAAAGGCAGTAACTGCGCAGGTTCACATATATGGCCTACTTTATTGCAGTGAAAATACCAGAATCTTTTAACTTTTCTTTCTCCTTCAAGAGTTTCCTATTTACCCTGTGGTAAATTATCCTTATCGATCTTCAATGAGACCTCCCTTTCCCTTTCCACATGAAGATTTCTCTTTTCCCAATTTCTAACCCTCACAGATTGAAATTGATTTTGGAAGCCAAACTTTGATTTATGGACTGACTCACGAACATCAGCCATTTCAGCTGCTAATATTACCGTTTTAACTTATTGCTCTTCCACATGAGTACTCACTACTTCAGAGAGTGAATTTTTGAACTCCTGTCTAAGTGCCAATTTCTGAAGTTCAAACTGTTCCTCTTTCTCCCTTTCCTCTCTCTCTTTCTTCTTATTCTGCTGAAGCAATTTGTTCTTTTTCTCTTTCCTCTGCTTTTAATTGTAATTCGAACAGTTTCACTTCTTTTGCCCTTTCCTGTCTTTTGCCTCTAACTCAAGCTGCTTCATTTCCAATTTAAACTTAGCCATCTCTAAAGATTCTGATGGCGTTACCAGCAAATCTAAATGCTGAGCTATTGCTGAAATGATCTCTTCTTTCCTTATGGAATGAGGCTGCTCCAGCTCCAGCTTGTCTGCTAATTCCAGCAGCTCAGCCGTAATCATCTTTTGGAAAACCCCAAAGTCACTTCTTCCACCCCTAGAAAACTCTTGGTGACTGAAAGAGCCATTGGTATCCCAAGCACTGTTTAAACCAACCAAAATCAACACTCAGAACAAAAGACACTAACACCTACCACTCACAGCCTTCGAGTCCCAACAACCCTAATCTCAATTCAGAACAAATCCCGTAAAGAGCCCCCAATCTGTTGTGGCCCAGGCCAGACCACCTCAAAACATTTCAAGAAAGTAGCCCAGCCCCTAACTTTTCTGGTTGCTTTAAGCAGTAATGCAGATATTCCAGGAATGATGCTGGCTCAACCATTTAGATTTAAACAAAACAGAATTTATTTGCAATACTAGCAAATGAAACACGAGCAAAGAAGAACAGAATATAGAATAACTTATCCAAAAACCCAACAGACTATCCCAACTTAATGATGCCGTTCAAAATACTTGCTCCAATCTCCATAAACACCCCTTGGCACAAAACGTAAAATCAAACACAGGGTCTCACAGGAGAGCGCAAGATGGCAGCATGGAATACCCTCTTCCCTTGATCTGTTTCTTGGATCAGCAGCCTCAAAAACTGCCTGACTGCTTTCAGTGAATAACCAGACTGCCAAAACCAAACCAAACTAGAGAAAGGCTGAGCTGGGAGAAATGGCTGTCCCCTTTCTTTGTACAAGTGTTTTCTTTTTAAACTTGAAGGCCTTTTGAGGCAGTATCTGTTAGCTATAATCAAACTCGCCCTAAAACCATAGTCGGTTCTTTATGACCTCTCTGAAAAAAAAGTCAAAGACAACACAATATTGTTAAAGGAGCAGCATTATCACAAACCTCCAAATGATTCCACATCATTACATTTTTGATAGTATATCATCAATGATATCCTTTCCAGCCAAATGAAGTTTATTTGTACAAAGGCTTCTATTTGTTTTGTAAATCCTTCCCATATGTTGCTGTACATAAATATTTCATCCAAGTAAACCACACAAGTAGGAACTGGTTTTAATATGGTTTCATAAATCTTTGGAAAGTAACGAGCATTTTTAAATCTGAATGGTACTGTCATTGATATAACTCATTTAGTGCAACCAAAGCAGATAACTCCTTTGCGCTTGATGTCAATATCCCCTCAATAACTCAGTAAGAAATGAGGCAGTTCTCAACCTCTCAAAACAATATTTGTACTTAGGAAATGGGTATAATCTGTTTTCATTACAGCATTTACTTAACTGTAATTTATTCAGAATCTAGTCAATTCATTGGGTTTTGAATCAAATGCTACTAGAGAACTTATTCTGTTTTGACTAGTAGAGGTCTAGTGAGGTCCGCAGATGCTGGAGATCCGATTTGAGAATGTGTTGCTGGAAAAACACAGCAGGTCAGGCAGCATCTGAGGAGCATGAAAATTGACTTTTCCCGTTTTGGCTAGTTTCAATCAAGTGATTTTCATCTACATCCTGCCTGGCTGACACTAACATCATCTGTTGTCCTTTCTCGAAGAATTAGAATTTAGTGTCTAACTCCCAATATTTCTAATTGATGACTAATTGATAGTAGGAGCTTCAATTCTGAATTTTCTGTCTGTTCTATCATCCTCCACTGTTTTTAACTATCTGACATCCTTGCTCCTTCTTGATATTGTCTTGTATGTTAATGTTACACAACTGATTCTTTTTCCTATGATTTGAAGATAATTCACTTTAGTATCCTTATTTGGTTCCTTACCCAGATCACTGGACTTTGCACTTGGAGGTTCTGCTGTGAAGATAACAATATTAACATTTCATCTCCTATGTGAACTGTTATGGTTTCAGCATGTTTAACCATCTATTCCTTCATCTTTGTCTGTTTTATTACTGTTCCTGTGCTTCTTTGCAGGGTCCCATGAATCCTTAGTGAAAGACGGAGACTTGGATAAACATAGAGAATTTCTCTCTCTGTTGTGAAAACTATTCCTTGATCAATTTTAATGGACTTAATAACACACGACCATAAACTAATTCAAATAGACTAAACCCAGGAAGTACATTTGGCTCTAGTGACAAACATCAAAAAAACTGGACCTTACTGTGGGGATATTCATTGCCTTGAGAGTCTGATGGTGTATCTCAAAAGCTTTTTGTGCCTATGAATAATATTCTGAGGGCTTCAACTGTTTTAGATGTAAAATTGTAACTGCAGTATGACTGTATTTCTAGTAGTAGCCTATAATGAGTTTTTTAAAATTCCATTATTAATTTACTTGTGATGGTCCTAGAGGAATAACCTCTGGGAACCAATTTTTCATTTCCATAATTGTAGGGATATATTGATGTCCCAATTTCATTTTCAGTAACAATCCTACATTGCCTATTAACACAATATTGAATCCTTCCTGAAAAGCTGGGATAGGTTTTAGAGGTGCTGGTTTGATTGTTTTTTGAGGTGTTCCTACATTTTGACATGACTTATAAAACTGATCTATATCCTTTTGAAGAACCCACCTGAAAAATGTCTACTCATTAAGACATGAGTTTTTCATATCCATACATACCCTGCTATAGGAGGTTTATGACACATCCTTTATGATATGTGATGAATAACAAAATCAGAAATTGCTGAAAAGCATCTGTGGAGAAAAAGCAGAGATAATGTTTTGGGTTTCAGTGACCCTCAGAACTGAGGAACTCACAATTTTTCAACCCAATAAGACCTTTCCAATGTCTAGGGAAAATTAAAACCAATTCATCTACTATTTCCGCAGCCATTTCTTTTAAAATCCTTGAATAAATCCAATTCAGATGTGCGGATTTGTCAGCTTATTCTACTAGTAATTGTCTCTGTGTATTTTCTCTGGTGAATCTATTGTTTCAAGTTTCTCCCTCTCTTTCACCTCCTGTTTTACAATTATTTCTGGAATATCCTACAGTTGTCGGCAGTTATCCACTCGCTTTAGTCCATCTGTCATTTCCTTATTTTCTAGTAATAATTTGCTGTTGAGAGGATTAGCATTCATTTGACTTACTTTATTTCTTTTAAATACTTGTAGAGGTTCTTGCCTATCTTTTTTTCTATATAGGTTTCTCTTGAATTCAATTTTCCCTCCTTATTAACATTTTAAACATTCTATGCTTTTTATATTAGATTAGATTAGATTAGATTACTTACAGTGTGGAAACAGGCCCTTCGGCCCAACAAGTCCACACCGCCCCGCCGAAGCGTAACCCACCCATACCCCTACCCCTACATCTACATCTACCCCTTACCTAACACTACGGGCAATTTAGCATGGCCAATTCACCTGACCTGCACATCTTTGGACTGTGGGAGGAAACCGGAGCACCCGGAGGAAACCCACGCAGACACGGGGAGAACGTGCAAACTCCACACAGTCAGTCGCCTGATGCAATCTTCTGACTTGCCATGTGACCTTGCATAATTACAAGACTTTCATTCAAATTTATACAATATTTAACTTCCTTAGTTAGCCACAGCTGGGGATATGCCCTTCCCTTGGAACGATTTTGTTCTCACTGGAGATTATGTTTTCTGGATTTTGTGAAATATCGCCTTAAATATCTTACACTGCACCTCTACTGAACTATCCTGTAAGCCAATTTCCCCATTTCACTTTAGCCAGTTCTATTTTCACGTCCTCACAATTGCCCTCAATTTAAATTTAAAACACTCATTTTCGATTCACTGCTTTCTTCCTCAAACTGAAAGTAACATGCAGTCATGTTATGATCATTGCTACTTAGAGGTAGGTTTACTATTCGATCATTAACTCAAGTCTTATTGCATATAATCACATGTAGGTTGTTTCTAGAACATGCTTCTCTAAGAAACTGTACCAAAAACACCATGAGCTCATTTTCCAGGCTACCTTAAGCATCAATAATATTGCCTTATTTTTCACACATACCCTTACTATTTCTTCCCATAGTCCTGCAATGTTGCACAGATTCTATATAGTGCCTTGAAATTTGTAAGTAACAGCAAGTGTTTGCCACTGTTTAATTAACCAGATCCTTTTGAGGATCCTGCAATTTCTTTTCTGAAACTTTCCCCTTACTCATAAAATGATTTTGTTAATTTTGTCTCTCCACGAATGATTTTTTTTTAAAAATTAACAAAATCCCCGATGTTACAGCTTCCTTGCTCTGGGAAACCCAGAAGACATTTATCAGGGGTGAAATAATTTCTTATGCACCACTGCAGAAAGAGAAATTGGCAGGATTAGCACAACATCTGTCTAAATTAGACTCTCTTTATGCAATCTCTATGTCTCCAGCAGTATATAAAGAACGTATATCCCTCCAGGCTGAGTATGATGTTGCAATGTCAGAATACACCACCGAGCTTTTCGTTCACTCTGGGTCTAAATGTTATGAACAAGGAGATAGAACCTGTTGGCAGATCAGTTGTGCCAAATGTCCTCATCTCAAAAAATCCCACAAATTAAGGCTAATTCAGGTGTCATGTCAGACCCATGAGGAATCAACAAGACTTTGAAGGAATTTTACATTTCACTTTATTCATCTGCATGTTCTTCTGCAACATTTTCTGCTATATTTTGCTGAATATTTTGCTTTATTATCAGGCAGCAAACATTAGAAATTTGTACTTTTGGCTCCAACATGAAAATCTTGATGCTCTCCCAAATTGGTTGTCTACTGAGTCAAATTCCATCCATCTGGTAACACCGAAGGCTTTATTGCATTCACCTCTCCTTTCTTCAATTGCTGTTTTCACAAATAATGTAATTGTTTTATCCAGTCTTAAAATCTGGTTTCAATTTAGACGCGGCATTGGCTTTCAGTCATTTTCTACTAAGGTGCTGTTGGCAGCAAATCATATTTCTTCCCCCATCTTTAGTGGACAGTGCCTTTTCTGATTGGGCTGGTAGGAATAAAAACTGTGAAAGATTTATATGTTTTTGCATCTTTTCAACAATTAGTTGATAAGTTTTCACTTCCTAAAAGCCATTTCTTTAGATATGTCCAAGTTCGCAGTTTTATTCATAGTTTATTTCAGGTTTTCCCTGCCCTTCCAAATAATTCTGATTTTGACATCTTTCTAGAACCGCTTTCTTCATTAAAGGGGGCTATTTCAGCTATTAATTCAAACATCCATAAAGTATGCTCAGATCTCATGATTCTATTAAAGCTATCTGGGAGGCAAATCTGGAAGGGGCAAATCCAGATGATGTGTGGGATGAGCTCTTACAAAGGATGCACAGATCTTCTATCAGTGCAAAACATTGTTTTATTCAATGCAAGGTTCTACACTCCACCAAACATTGGAAAAATATTTGAGGAGGTGTCTCTGTCCTGTGATCAGTATCAACAAACCCCAGTAAATTATATGCACATGTTCTGGCTCTGCCCCTCTTTAAGTAGATATTGGACTGATATCTTTGATACCTTATCTAAGGTACCTGGTGAAACTCTTACTCCTAATACTATTCGCGCTTTGTTTGGGATTTCACCCTCTTTACCTAATCTTTCTTCCTCTAAAACAGACATGATAGCATTCACTTCCCTATTGCCCAGAAGATTGATATTGTTAAAATGCCTACTCATACACACTGTTATACTTTCTTAAATTAGAAAAGATTGGACTATCCTTATCTGGCTCCTCTAACAAATTTACAAAAATTTGAAACCCTTTTCTTTCTCATGCCAAGGGTTGTCTTTTTAACTGTCCCAGACTGAGGTATCTTCTGCTATGGCAGTTCTTTTCTCATTTTTTCCATTTTCTTTTGTTAATGCAGTTACCTAACTGCTGGTTTAATTTATTATGCTGCATGCTGAATATATGTTTGTCTTTATTATGGTTGCTTGTCATATTTTCTTTTTTTGGGGGGGGGGGGGAGGTATGTGCTGCAGGGAGGGTGGTTGGGGTTTATTTGCTGTTGTTTGTTGCTTGTGATTGCACCTTGTTTTGCTGTCATTTTTTTTGAGAGGAATCAATTTTTTAAAAATTCATAAAATGATTACTCACAGTTGAGACCACATTTGTTTTTAAACTTTTTGGAATGATAAACAGAAATGGTCATTTTACTGCTGTAACTGGAATACCGTGAAAACTTTTTGCAATTTGGAAAGCACGTGTTGCATAACGCTGAGCTGTGCAATTGAGTGTTGCTGTTTTGAGATTGAATGGCATCGGGAGTCTTTTGAGTTAAGGGAATTCTGCCGGGAAACAGCCCATTTCTTATTTGAGCTGTAGAATGTTAAAAAGCTGTAAACGCCAAGAGCAACAGAGTGGAAAACATCCAAAGCCTGCAGACATCTCTCTCTCTCTCTTTTTCTCCATGATGGTGTGAAAGACAAAAATCTGAGAAAGCTTACAGGAAATAATTCATATAAGAAAATATCTGAGTACATGACCACCATTAAATCAAATGACAACCATCAGCATCCAGACAACAGCATCTCATCATTCCAAACGTCAAGGTAACTGAAGAAAGTTACATTTCATTATGATCTAGACTTTGAATTTTCAGATGTTTGTTTACCCTGCCTATATTCTTTTCCACCCCTCATAATTAGGTTACACCATTTGTCCATCTTAATTGTGATTGTTTGTTTGGGGATTTGAAGGGGTCTCATAGAATCCCTGCCATGTGGAAGCAGGTCATTCAGCCTATCAGGTCTATACCAATCCACTGAAGACTATCTCACCCCCTTTTTCTATCCCTGTAATCCTGCATTTCCCACAGTCAATCCAGCTAACCTGCATGCCTTTGGATTGTGGTAGGAAACTGGAACACCCAGAGGAAACCCAAACAGACACAGGGAGAATGTGCAAACCACACAGACAGTTGCCCAAGGCTGGAATTGAATCCAGGTCCCTAGCACAGTGAGGCAGCCGTGCTAAGCACTGAGCCACTATGTCACCCCTGAAAGTTGCATAAATTAGAAATTCTTTCTTTTCACTGTTCTTGTTAAAGTTGTGTGTTCCAATAAATAGTCTTTATTTTCTTTGCGACTAAAGGAAACTGGAGTGAATTTCTTTCATCCTGACTAACAATCAGTCAGGCAAATTGGTCCTTTGGTCATCTCATTGGGATTTTATACAATCAGGTAGTTCTTCTATAACACGATAGTCGCATTCTCATGCGACCCTGCATTTCAGAAAAATTCCACTTTAGAAACAGCACTTAAAGTGTTGGCCATTTAATCTTGTTATAAAAGCTCGCTGTTTAGAGACAATTCGTCAGTTGTGTTACAGTGAATCCATGTTAACGAAATGTGTGCTACAGCAGAAAAACCTGTACTACAATTTGTGACAACTTGTAGAACAATAGGATGCAATTATCGATGCAGCAAACCCAGTTAAGTTGTGACAGATTTAATGGCAAAGTATCTTTTAAATTGCTGCATTAAACAAGGACGAAAGTTTTAAAAAGCTGTTAAATTCAGTTAAATAAACTTTTGTTAAACCAGATCGTTCCCTCACCCTCTCAGATGATAAGGTGGCTGCTGCCATCTTGTGCTTAGCTGCAGTATAGCACCCATTTTCTCTGGCTCGATTTATTTCTTTACATTTCTCGTGTGTGAGTGAAGAAACCACCAATTAATTTATGGACCAGAAAACATGAGAAGCAGTTATCAAATGACTGACTGTGCTGATTTAATACAGCTGCATTTTCTCATGCCGCGGCTCACGTCTAATAGGTTTTGTTTTGTCTCAGAATGTCCCATGTATGCACCAAGAGAATGAGTTGGGTTAAGGAGACCACACAACAGAATATAATGCCATGAGGCTGCTTCCCACCTCACACACTATTACTCATACAGACCTTCAGAGGCATCCCTCACTGAGACTTTGAGGGATTACACCACAGAAAGACGTTATTTGCCAGTTGTGTATGTGTTGGAACGCTTTAAAAGCAACTCAGCTCATCCCTCACCCCCCACTGCTTCTTCCATTTCCTGTATTTCTTTCTCTTCCAGTAATGACCTAATTCCCTTTTGAAAGCCATCATTGAATCTACCTCCAGCAGTGCACTCCAGATCCTAAACCACTCACTGTGTAATGAGGTTTATTCTCATGTTACCTTCGGTTCTGAAGTACACCGGATTAGACAGTACAGAAGAGGCCTTTTGGCCCATCAAGTCTGTAGAGCCAAAAATATACTATCTACACGAGTCCCACTTTCTCACAGTAGGCCCATAAACTTGAATGTTGTGACACTTACAGAGCTCATCTAAGTACTTTTTAAAGGTTGTGAGGTTTCCCACCTTGACTGTCCTCCCAGGCATTGCACTCCAGACCCCCACCTCCCTCACTCTGGGTGAAAAGACTTTTCCTGAAATCCTGTCTAAACTTCCTGCCTTTCACTTTAAAATTATCCCCCTTGTTATTTACCCTTTGATTAAGGGGAACAGCTGATTTCTATTCAGCCTGCTGATGCCTCTTATATCCTTATACACCTCTATCCAGTCTCCCCCTTGTAGTGATTGGAATGAGCCCAGTCAGGGGGATCTCATAGAAAATGAGTTCCCTGATTGGGCCAGGTTAACAGCCTCAATCAGGGATCCCTGGCTGACAGATATAAACAGGAGTTTGTTTCCCATCCAATTCTATTTTGATTTAATCCCTGACCTCCCATTCACTGTTTGATCACGCAGCATTGCCCTTTGATGTGAAGGGCAGTGCTTGTCACTGGCCACTCGCGTGTTTCTTTTCTTCCTGGCAGTGAAAATTGAATAAAGATTCGTGCACCTTGTGTCTCTCACTGTGTCCCACACCTGCACACACCTGAGTCAGTGTCATGTACTGTGCATGTCAGGATATCAGCCTACATGCAGTTATTTCACTCTCAAACTTCCCTAATTCAAGCCAACATCTCTTCATTGCTGAAACACTATATCCCAGGCAATATCCTGATGAATCTCCTCTGCACCCCCTCCAGTGCAATTCTTTCTATGATGTGGTGACCAGAACTGCACACATTACTCCAGCTGTGGCCTAACTAAGTTTCTGTAATGCTCCAACATAACTTCCCCGCACTTATGCCATGACTGATTAAACCAAATGTTCTGATATTTTCTTAAAGATATTGACTTGTGCTGCCACCTTCAGAGACCTGTGGACTAGTGCCTCAAGATCCCTCTGTTTCTCTGAGCTTCCTAGTGTCCTTCCATTCATTGAGTACTCCCTTGTCTTATTCCTTCTTCCAAAGTGCATCACCTCACATTTATCAGGGTTACAAAGTCCTGTTTGTCCATCAGCCCCATCCTCATTGCCCTGGTTCTTCAGCACTTCAAAATATCAAATTCTCCTGGTCACAATTTAAATCCCTTGGTTTCCTCATCCCCTCCCTCTGTCTAATCTCTCAAACATTTTCAAGTCTAGTGCGACTATCCTGTTGTCTTATCCAGACGTCCACTATTTGTAGTTATACTTTCAGCTGCCTCTCTGCACCCGTCATCACGTCACACCCCTGTACTGTTCAAAGAATCTCCTTAGAAACCACTCTGACCAAAGTACATCAGGAACCAGTGGAATTTATTTTGAGACCTCTCCTCGGTATCTTCCAGAGAGTTAATTTTGATTTTCAGGAGGTATTGTGTGTTCTATCATTCGCATCAACTCATTTATGAAGTGATGCAGTCACTCTGTAAGACAATACCTTCTGCATTTGTGTCGATATGTCGGATATTTGGGTGTACACAGAAGCAAAATTAGAAGAATTAATTAATGTGAACTTTCCATTAAACTTTAAAGCCACAGACAAGGAAAGTATTAATTTCTTAGACATCGCAGTATTTAAAAATGACACAAAAACAACAGGCTCAAATTAGCAATTTTTTTTTCAAAATAACTGATACACATCATCACTCACAACACATCTTCCACAGACTGGCAAAGTTACAGGTCATGTGTTTCCATTGTCTATGCACAAAGATGAACGAGATCTGAAACCGGGCAGTCGCTGTACATTTTTATTCACGCTTTCTCATCAGCCGTTTAGAGTTGCTTTTACACACCTTGGGATTTGAAACCATGCCTCCTGGCCTAGAGGTAAGGGCACTACCACCGTGCCACTTGAACCCAACTATACCTTTTAATCACATCTCAGATTTAAACTTAACAACGTTCCCTCCTCGAACCTCACTGTCTCTCCACATGCTCTCTCCGATTGATATTTATGATAAATCCCTCAACCTTGCTGCCTCTATGGTCAGTACATTCCCATCATCTCAAGGCCCTCTTTGATCATTGTCCTGTATTCGTGCCCAGTCCAGGCCCACTTTTAATTATTTTAGCCCTTCGGCTCTCAATCCTTTCACCAATGAGAACAATGTTTCCCCATTTATTGTGTCTAGACCCTTCATGATTTTGAACACATCTGTCAAATATTCTTCATTAAGGAGTCCACCTCCATTACATCCAGTAACCTCTGTTGCTCATCCATCCATTTGCTCCCTGTAGGGTTGACAATTCCGATACTCTCCTGGCTGACTTCCCATTTTCCATGCTCCATAAACTTCAGCTCATCTAGAACTCCACATTCCTTGTGTCTTTACTCAGCCCAAGTCCTGTACACCCCAAGTGCTGGCTGACCTTCACTGGCTCCAGGTCAACAAAGACTCAAATATTAGAAATTATGTCTAAATCCTTTAGTCTTTCAATATCGATATCTTCCTTTAAGACCCTCCCAAAAATCTACCTCTTCATGAAGGCTTTTGGTTAGTTATTCTGATATTGCCTTCATCGTATCTAAGTTTAATGTTGTCCATCTGAGTGAAAAGCTTTGGGAGGTTTTTCTATGTTGAAGGTGTTGTTTGGATATTGAATCATTGCAAATCCACAGATTTTACGGTTTATGACGTTTTGTTATGCAATTTTGTTTGCTGTGGGTGCTTCTAATAGGCTCCAGGTTAGTTGCTGTCAATGTGGAAAGGGAACAGTCTGAGCCCAGGGACATTCCTTGGTTAAAGAAAACAGAGTGGGAGCCATTGAGAAGCAAGTGTTCATGCTAAGGAATGAGACCCAGTGAGTCCTGGTGGAGTGTCTGGTTCAGTAACAGTGACCTTTGTTTTTTAAATATATTTTTATTGAAAAAAGTAGATTTTTAAAAATATTACAACAAATACAAAACAATACAATTCAGAATAGTACAAAAAAAACACAAGAAAAGAAAAAAAGGTTAAACAAATCCAACCCACCCTCGTGTACATATGTATAAGTACATATAGAAAAATATGGAATAAAAAAAACTATTAAACTGAATAAATAATAGCTAACAACAAACTAATAAATAGTAATAACTCAATTCAGCCAAACAGGACACTCATACGTTCACAATTCATCCTCCTTGGATACTGGACTTGCAAAACACAATCGTTACGGCTATATAAAAACCCTTGTTCGTGTGGCAGGTAAAGGGCTGCCATGTCTTATAAAAATTCTCAGTTTTGTGGTGTACCACACTTATAAGAAAATCCAAGGGGAATGTGTTCCATAACAATCTTCCGCCAACCTGACAGGCCTGGGGTTTTTTTGGATACCCAACCTAGCAAGATATTCTTTCTTGCACAAAAAGTGAGGATATTGAAAAGTTTGTTCTTATGCGTGTCTGCAGGGAACACACTGGTCAGGCCCAGAAGAAGAGAGATAAGGTCCTTCTCCACCCTTACACCCAAAATCCTCTCTATTGCACCCGCCACAGCACTCCTGTACGTTTGAAGCCTACCACAGGACCAGAGACAGTGGGTAAGAGTGCCCATACACACCTTGCACTTGGGACATGTTGAAGATACTCCTGGTTTAAATTTTGAGAACGGTCCAGAGCCAAGTGGACCCTGTGGAGAACCTTCAACTGTAAAGCATAGGTCCTGTTGCAAACTGATATCTTCCTTATGTTTTCCCAAATATCTTCCCATGCCTCTGAGGAGACCTCTACACTTAGCGCTCTCTCCCACACCCTGCAGAGTCGATCGAACTCATCTGAGGGGGCAACCCTCAATTGATGATATCAAGTGCTGACAGAAAGTGTACTCTTAGCACAGAGCAGCCTTCTGTCTATGTCGGATTTGTAGGGATCAGTCAAAAATGTCGTCAAAAAGATATAGTTCATATTTCCACGCTAACTGATCAAAGGACATCATTGTGTCTCCCTCAAATAAATCGTCCATGCAAGACACACCCCTAGCTGCTCGATGTTGGATTCCTGAATCTATCAGCCCCAGTTGAAAACCCAGCATATCCACTACAGGTCTAAGAGATGTTTTGCCAATACTGCCTTCCTGCTGTTTAATTGCCCTCCATGCTTTAACAGTATTGATAACTATTGGGTTATGGCAATATTCCATAATTGTCCTCATTTTGTCCAAAAACACCAAGCTAGTAAGGGAGCACCTTGCCTGGGAGGTTTCAATATCTAACCATATTGAAAGAGGGTCCCCACAAGCCCAATCACTCACGTAGGATAAAAGCGAACTTAGTTGGTAGCTTTTAATGTTCAGGAGATCCAATCCCTCCAATCTGTGAGGCAATTGAAGTTTAGCTAATTTAATGAGGGGCCACTTACGATGCCAAATAAAGGAGCTGAACCAGCCATTCAGTCTCCTGAGAGTTTGCTTATCGAAAATCAGGGGGAGCATCTGTATAGGGTATAACAAACGGGGGAGAATATTCATCTTAATAAGCGCTATCCGAGCCAACCACGGGACCGGAAGTGCCTCCCGTCTTTGAAGGTCTTGTTTGATTTTGTCAAATAATTGAACAAACTTAGCTTTGAACAGCTGATCCAGAACTGGAGTAATGAATATACCCAAATACACAAAACCCCCTGTGACCACTTAAATGGGAATCAATACTCACCTTCAAGACCTAGCACCTTTGTAAGACCACCCCTCGGCGTTGCCTCTGATTTTGCAAAATTAATCTTGTTCCCTGAAAAGGCGCCAAATGCACTGATGGACTGTATCAGGCGAGGCACTGAAACTGCTGGATTTGACCCAAAAAAATGAGGACATTGTCCATGTACAACGAAATCTTATGTAATTTTGACCCCATTTCTGGAGCTGATATATCAGGATCCCTACGGCCAATGGTTCAATCACCAACGTGAACAGCAATGGTGAAAGGGGACAGGCCTGCCAGCTGCCCCTAAAAATGCTAAAACTGCTGGATCACACCCTGTTGGTAATGACTGCATCGAGAGGGTTGCTGTTGAAAACCTTTACCCATCTTATAAAGAATTTGCCCAAGCCAAACCGCTCCAGAGTATTGAAAATATATAGCTACTCAACTCAGTGAAAGGCCTTCCCTGCATCTAGAGAAATCACCAATCCCTGTACTGACTGTTGTTGACATGCTTGGATTACATTAAGCAGCCTCCTAACATTATTGGGGGATCTGCAGCCCTTTATGAAGCCCGTCTGGTCCTCTCTAACAATAGAAGGTAATGCACTCTCCAGCCTTAACGCAAGAGTCTTAGAGAGGATTTTAAAGTCCACATTTAGGAGTGAAATGGGCTTGTATGAAGCACAGTCCTCCCTTTTTTAAGAATAAGTGAAATATTGGCCTCTATCAGAGATGATGGGAGACAATCATGGCTGTATGAGGCGTTAAACATGTTGAGCATTGGGCCTGACAATATGTTTATAAATTCCTTATAGAATTCGCTGGGAAATCCATCAGGACCAGGTGCCTTTCCACTCTGAAGCTGCTTCATAGCCTCCTGCACCTCTTGCTCTGATAAGGGGGCATTGGTAAAGGACTCTTGTTCGGGGGTCACGCCTGGAAGCTCCAGATCCTTAAAAAAGACTCAATTTTGCCCCTGCCGCCCCTCCTCACAACCCTCAGATTGGTACAACTTGGAGTAAAATCTCTGGAATGCCACATTAATCTTTTTGGAGTCACATGTTAGTATCCCAGGCCCTTCCCTAATCGCAATGATGGCTTGAGGGGCGCTCCTTTCCCTGGAGAGATATGCCAAGCATTTGCCTGGACTGTCACCATGTTCACATAACCTTTGCTTTGCAAACGTAAGCCCCTTCTTTGCTGTCTGCGTGAGCATACAGTTCAATGCAGACTGCAGCGCCATAATCCTGCTTAACTTGACTAACGAGGGCCTGTCAGAGTAAATCTTCTCGGCTGCCTTCAACCGTGCTTCGAGGAGACATTGCTGCTCATCCTTCTGCTGTTTCCTATTGGCTGAGTAGGAAATAATTAACCCACTGGCATAGGCTTTGGCAGTTTCCCAAAGGACGGATGGGCTACTAACAGAGCCTGAGATAATATCTAGGAATGTCTGAAATTCCCAAGAGAGGTACACCACAAACTTATTATCCTTAAGGATAAAGGGATCCATTCGCCAGTGCCTCGAACGTTCTTAGTCTTAACCAACACGTACACTGGGGTGTGATTGGAGATCGTAATATTACCAATTGTACAAGATGTCACCAAGTCCAGGGTTGTCACGGGGATCAGAAAAAAATCAGTCCTGGTGTGACATCTGTGTGGATTGGGAAAAAAAAATCCCTGCCTGTAGGGTGGAGAAACCTCCAGATGCCCACCAACCCTAACTCCACACACAGACCAACTAATTGTTTAATTTGCACAGGGGTATAGAGGGGCCTTTGGTCAACCTCTACTGTGGGATCCATGAGACAGTTAAAATTTCCCCCTATGATGATACGGTGAGACTTGAGACTAATCAGTTTAGAAAACGCATCTACTAAAAATTTGAGGGGATGGGCTGGAGGGCATAATCATTTATAATACCATATTCCTCCCTGTTTATCAGGCTTTGAGAATTACAAACCTCCCATGTGTGTCTTTATCACACTCTAGTAACTTAAATGAGAGATTCCTCCTAACCAATATAGCCACTCTCCTACTTAAGACCATAAGACATAGGAGTGGAAGTAAGGCCATTCGGCCCATCGAGTCCACTCCGCCATTCAATCATGGCTGATGCGCATTTCAGCTCCACTTGCCAGCGTTCTCCCCGTAGCCCTTAATTCCTCTAGACAACAAGAACCTATCAATCTCGGCCTTGAAGACATTTAGCGTCCCGGCTTCCACTGCACTCCGTGGCAATGAATTCCACAGGCCCACCACTCTCTGGCTGAAGAAATGTCTCCGCATTTCCGTTCTGAAATGACCCCCTCTAATTCTAAGGCTGTGTCCACGGGTCCTAGTCTCCTCGCCTAACAGAAACAATTTTCTAGCATCCACCTTTTCAAAGCCATGTATTATTTTGTACGTCTCTATTAGATCTCCCCTTAATCTTCTAAACTCCAACGAATACAATCCCAGTATCCTCAGCCGTTCCTCATATGCTAGACCTGTCATTCCAGGGATCATCCGTGTGAATCTCCGCTGGACACGTTCCAGTGCCAGTATGTCCTTCCTGAGGTGTGGGGACCAAAACTGGACACAGTACTCCAAATGGGGCCTAACCAGAGCTTTATAAAGTAATACTTCTGGTATTAAATGATGAAAAGTTTCCCAAAGGATGGATGAGCTACTACCTGAGCCTGAGTTAATATCTAGGAACACCTGAAATTCCTGAGAGAGGTACTCCACAAACTTATTATCCTTAAGGATAAAGGGATCCATTCGCCGGTGCCTCGAACCCACTGTAACATCCTTAGTCTTAACCAACAGGTACACAGGGACATGATTGGAGATGATAACATTACCAATCGTACAAGATGTCACCAAGTCCAGGATTGCCACGGGGATCAGAAAAAAATCAATCCTGGTGTAACATCTGTGTGGATGCCATTCTGCTGTAGTTTCAAATGCTCCCTATCATCCAAGTGTGTCCCCTGTAACAAAGCAATATCCACCTCCTTCTTTCTAAGACTCAAAAGTACCTTCTTCCTCTTAACTGGTGAGTGACTCCCCTTGATATTCCAGGTCAACCACTTAATTAAATCATTAGCCATAAACTTCTGTAGTGCCATTCAAATTCCAGAGAGGAGGAACTCAAACCACAAATCACTGAGCCTTAATGTCACATGATCCATCAAACATAAAGACTACATAAACTAAAACCACTACATTTAACAAACCTACAAAATGATCAAAGATTAACAACAACAAAAAACAAACCAACATATAAAGCAGCAACGGCGCTGAATAGGGGAACTCACCCCCTGCCCAAAAGGGGCAACTACCTATCCCAAACTGCCCATAGGTAGGCATCTAGCCATCCCAACCATTTTCCCCCCTCCTAGCTCAAGCCTCACCGCAAACACAAGCAGAAAAGAAAGTAAATGCACCATAAAATGGCAAGTATGAATAAAGAAAAAAAAAATTTTTAAAGAAAGAAATGGGGTAAATACCCAACCCATCCTTTGGTATAACTTAGAAATTGAAAGTCTCCAAAGCTGCCAAACATAGTTTAAACCAAATTATTACCAATAAAAAACCATAAGAAAAGAAAGCCCCAACCAGACTTCCTCTGTTTTTTAAAGAAAAAAAAGACATACACAAACAACACTACTATTTGTACATATTATTATTCAGCTTAGATTAATTTGTCCACAAAGTCTCTTGCATTCTCTGACATGTCAAAGAGATGTACAGATCCATCGAAGGGAGCCAGTGCACCACCGGATATCTCAGAGAGTACTGGACACCTTTATAAGATTGTCTTTTCTGGATCATCGCCGCTGAGAAGTCCTGGAAAAACACGATCTTAGAGCCCTTGTAAATTAGGGCCTTTGGATCTTTCCCCTAGATTCTGGAAGCTTCCATGATTCTCTCCTTATCTCTATAATGATGAAACCGCCCCAAGAGAGGACGAGGACGTTGACCCGGACCTGATGTCCGCGCTATGACTCGGTGAGCCCTCTCGATCTTTAAGCCTCTCATTCCAGCCTCCCAAGTTAAGGAATTTCGACAACCAGTCTTCAATAAATTCCGCCGGCAGCTCACCTTCCTCTGGCAGACCGACGATCCGAATATTTTTTCTTCTGTCCCTGTTCTCAAGGTCATCCACTTAGTCGCTCAAAGTACGGACCTGGACTTGGATCCTATCCTTGGACGAACTAGTATCAGCTTCCACCATTGTGACTCGATGTTCAACCTCATCCGTCCTTTTTTCCAGGTCTTCCAGCTGCTGTTCATGTTTCTGCAGCATGACAGAGATCGGGGCTAGATTCTCCTCTAAATGCTTACCAAACATCTCGCGAGATTTCACGAGCTCCTTCACCAGGGCTTGGTAGGTAATTGAGTCCGAGGATCCTGTAGGCTGGGCCGCGGCCTGGCTTTGGATGCTCATCCTCCCTTCTTCAGTAACTGTGGACAGCAGGAAACACAGGTAATTTAATTTTTCACAGTTTCCTTGGACTCTATGATCTTTCTAGAGTCCCAGGATATCGCGATTGTCCAGGATGGGTGGGCTGAAAGTTCGACCCTCTTGTGCCGCAGTGCGGAGCTCTGCAACGTGATCCTCTCATCTTGGAGAGGTCCAAGCCGCTATCTTGGATCGCCCCAAACAATGAGCTCTTAAACATTGACCTCTGCTATCCACTATCTCGGAGAAAGGTTTTTGATTTGATTTGATTTATTATTGTTACATGTACCGAGGTACAGTGAAGAGTTTTGGTTTGTGCGCAGTACGGGCAGGTCATACCATATAAAGTGCTTTAGGCTAATAGACCAGAGCGAGGAATACAATGTCACAGTGGCAGAGAAGGTGCACAAGGAGCAAGATCAACATTTAAATTTAAAATTTGAGAAGTCCATTCAGCAGCCTGATAACAGCAGGGAAGAAGCTGTTCTTGAATCTTTTAGTATGTGTGTTTAAGCTTTTGTATCTTCTGCCCAATAGAAGAGGTTGGAAAAGATTATAACCAGGGCGGGAGGGGCCTTTGATTATATTGGCAGCGAGAAGTATAGGTAGAGTCATTGGATGGAAGGTGTATTGAGTGCTGCTGATCCTGGGAGGGTGAGTGCACATAAAAACTATTGTATTTCATTAAACAAGTCGTATTGCTCTCTCACTGTAAGATGTTGTCATTAGCTCCTCACCAATCAGATCTCATGGCAGTAGTGGAGTTTCAGGGTGTCAGGGATTGAGAATGAATTGAGAGGGTACAGATGTATTTCAGACAAAGCAGGGCAGCATTTGATTAAGAGCTGCAAAATGTACAGTACAAAGTGAGTGTCCCTCAGACTGAGCGACCCCACTTGCTGTAACATGCCAACTTGAAAAACTAACTTCCAAAGATTTACACAGCAGCATTTCACTCAAGTTTTTGAATTGAGTGTTTAATTGAATAATGATCTAGCACCACAGTCTACCCTCCTCATGCCCTCACCCACATCCAAAATGATGCTGTAGGACACAGTGAAAGGTAGGTGAACAATATCATGTCCAATTCCATCAATATAATCCAGCTCCTTTGCTGAAATAATTCACAGACTTAACTTCACGAAAGATATAAGAATTAACATTTCAGGTCGAGTGACCATTCCTCAGAATCCATTCTGAGAAAGGGTCACTCAACCCAAAACGTTAACTCTTGATTTCTCTCCGCAGAGGCTGCCAGACCTGCTGAGCTTTTTCAGCAATTTCTGCTTTTGTTTCTATATAATTGAACAGAATAGTACAGTAAACTTTGCGGTATTTGAGGTATATAATTTTTGCTGATTTATTGAGAGTGCCAGTTCATGAGGAGCCAGTTAAAACAATTTTTGCTGAATATTTCCAAGAGACGATAACATAGGGCAGCCTGTGGGTGCTTAGTTGGCATAATCAGATTTTCTTTCTTTCTATCTCTCTCAGCAATGAATTAAATTAAGAACTTTGCTCAGCAATCTAATAACCGGTGCCATTGGAGGGTACCTCAGTCCTGAACAATGTGTGGGAGCTCCTGGTATGATGCCTGTGTCCTGTACAGCCCCAGGTTACAGATACGTGCTGTTAGCTGGAGCAGCTTGAGCTCTGTGGATCAAAAGCTGATCAACAACTGGCCTCCTGGTTATGAATCCCTGAGAATTCATCATCCATACCGGCAATCCCTCGCAAACAAGGATAACATTCGTTCACTCTCAGGGTGAGTCTGTAGGTGACTGTTCCAGACCAATGTGGCTTCCACAGGCTCTGTTATGCTTGGTCACGGGAAGGGATGGGTGGGCCATTGGTTTGGCAGCGCCCCTTTCATTGTTCCCTTCTTCCCCCCCACCCCCGCTTCCACTTTTTACCTGACAGCAGGTCTCAAAGTTATTCCTGGATGATCCTCCTCCATTTCGGACAGTCTTGGGACAGTGACTCCCAGGTGTCTGCGAGAATGCTGCACTTCACCAGTGAGGTCTCTCTCCGACAGCACCTATCTGAAGGTGGTTACCCTGCAGCTGAGGGGTATGAAAGTGAGGAAGGAATGGGTGGAGGACTAGGCAGATAATGTTGACCTCCCATCCGCTAGGTGCCCAACCTGTGAATCTTTCCGAGCAGCGCGGGGAATGTTGGTGCCTCTGGGAAGTGTGGGAAGTGCCTCTGGCACTGTGACTATTCCAGGGAGTCAGGAGAGTGATTGGGAAAGCAATAATGATGAGGAATTTGATTCTGAGGGCACAGGCAAGCCGTCCTGCAGCTTTGGACCTGAAGTCTGGGTGGTACGTTGTCTCACCAGGGTCAGAGGCAGTGGGGGGGATGAACACTAAAGGGGAAATGGGCAGAAAGACAGATGGGGTCATGCTGATGGATTATAGGGATCTAGGAAACCTACAGAGAGCCTATAGGAAACGAGAAAATGCAGAAGCAACTTCCTTTTAAACATCAGGAAAGCACAGACAGGTCATTAAAAATTATTGACATGTAAAATCAAGAAACCCCAAAAACAAATATATCTGGCAGTGTCATCCATTTTTTGGCAGTGTCAATTTCACTGAGTTTCTCTTTACGAGGCCTTGCTGCCCAACATTCAGCTTGTCACCCCCTAACAGGAGAAAATCCTGACCCTGACCACCCCCAGTGGCTGACAGGATGTACCCGTATCTCTAAATCGATATTGAAGATTACCTCTAACTCAATGTACCAGTACCTTCTCACTCACTGTAATGGGACCCTCCAACTGAAGGTTGTCTGTCTTGACTGAGGGCTGCTGCTAACCATGGCAAGCATCCTGGCTCTGTGTCGGTGTTAAGGCAAGACAGAAATCATGTGAGCCTGGCAGCTGGGGGCGGGGGGTGGTCAAAGCGAAAAAGAACATGGAGACGCAGGATGCTGTGAGCATCCAATTAAGCTCAAGGTGAGCGAGCCCAGTCTGTGTGGCTGTCAATCCCTGAGCACAAAGGGTCCTTGCAATACTAGTTGCTGGACTGCCCCCAAAGTGCAGCATTAAAGTGAAGAAGCATCTTGTAAGTGGACTGGAGATGTGCCAAAGGGTGTTACCAAATGTTGGCGGACATTGCTGCTAGGTGTCCAAGATGGCAGTCCAGAGGTTCTAGTGACTGTAGTCACCACATTGGGAATTGTTAACATCTAGTTTCCACACGGAAGATGGTAGGATAGGAAGCCGCATATTACTGAGGCACTTAATGAAGCTCACAATGAGCAATAATTCGTTAACAGGCACCACACTGCTCCCTCGCACGAACTTCATCTCACTGCCAGGAATCTGTTTGAAAATGCAACATGTTGTTCCTGACATCAAGAAAGGCCTCATTGGACTTCTCTCACAGTTCTTCCAGATTTCTCACGGTGTTTCCAGAGGCCTGTAAGATTCTACCCATAAAGACCCAGAGTACTGAAACAAAGATATCACCAATGAGAGACTGGAAAGGTCTGAATATGGGCCTGGTTCTTAATAAATACTTTCCATCTGTTTTCACAAAGGACGGGACAGTGCAGACTTTGTAAAGCAGGCGGTGTGTGAAATAATGGATTGGATAGACATGGTGAAAGAGGAAATATCAGCGTGTTTAGCATAAATGAAAGTTGATACATTGCCCAGACCTGAATGAAATGTGTCCCACAGACTGTTAGGTGAAGCAGCAAAGGAAACAGCAAGAGCTCTAACAATCATTTCCAATCCCCTCTAGCTACAACCTCACTGGTACTGAGAGCATTGATAAAACTGGAAATGAGGTTCTGCAGAGACTGTTGATTTTGAACAGTTAGGAACTCAGCAGAATCTGTAAAGCACCACACCCACAAACACCCACTCCCTTCACTGCGAACACTCAGTAGCTGCAGTGTTTTATTATCTACAAGATGCACTGCAGAAATTCACTAGAGATCCTTCGACAACACTTTCTAAACCTGCAACCACTCTCATCTAGAAGGATTAGGGCAGCAGATACACCATCACCTGCAAGTTCACCTCCAAGCAACTGACCATCCTGACTCAGAAACATATCACTATTCCAGCACTGTTTTTGTGTAAAGATCCTGGAACTCCCTCCCTAAGGACATTGACAGGGACAGTGTTGGGAGGGAGCTGTTCCAGTTAGATAGCCTTCCCTTGAATGGAGCTGGGACTAATCAAATAACTAGGGTTAGCGTGAGATTTATAAACTAATTAAAGGTGGGGGAGAGAATGTTCGGGAGCAGGGAAATATAAACTTATAAATCAAAGGATTAAGGTAGCATTGATGGGCACTCTTTTGATAATAATACCCAGATGGAGACAAGAAGAGACAGCATTTTTAAAAAGCCAGCAAGTAGCGTCAAATGAAGATCAAAAGGTAATAAGACAAATTAATGATTGTTTATTTAAATGCATTTAGTATTTGGAAAATAATGAATTAATGGCAAAAATAGGGGTTAATGGGTATGATTTGTTGCTTTTGTGGAGACACAATTACAAGGAGACCAAAGCTGGGAACTGAATTTTCAGGCATATGTGACCTTTCAAAAGTGCGGGTGGGAAATGAATGGTGGTGGGATGGCTTTAATAGTATAAGATGGAATAAGTATTGTATGTTAGTAAGAAGTGATCTTGGATCGGATGATGTAGAATCCATATGGGGTGGAGGTAAGAAAGGAAGAAGACCCTGATGGAGCAGTCTACAGTCCACCCTAACAGTAACTATTCTGAAGGTCAGAGAAGAAATCAGAAGATTGAGGATCTCCTTATAGCACTTGGACTTCACCACCACATTCTCAAGGGGCAATGAGGGACAGGCAATAAATGCTGTCCAACCAGTAACATTCACATCCCAAGTGTGAATAAAAGGCAAAGATGATGAGGACAATACATTAATTATGGGTGACTTTAATCTTCATATAAATTGGGTATATCAAATTGCCAGAGATAGGCTATTTCTAGAAGAATAGAATTAGAAATAGAATTAGAATTAGACTTTATTGTCACATGTACTAAACTAGAGGAATACAGGAGTTAAAGTGAAAAGTGTACAAGTTGCCATTCTCCAGTGCCTTCTTGGTTACACACTTAGTTAAAAAACTGGAATAAAATAAACAGCAGAAATAAAAGAAACAAAGCAAAAAGGAATGAAAAACATCCAGACATTAGAGTCTTATTTAAATCTTAACTCCATGTAGGCACCCAGGTCACTTTACGGCCTGGAGTCTCAGGAGGATTTTGAGTACTTGCTGCTGCTGACCCTACTGCTTCTGATCTCCACCTACTGACACAACTGCCTTGATTCTATAACTACCTAGTCCCAGGACATTTCAGGCACCCTCCGATCGCTGGATCCCTGGATCAGATTATTTTGGATCTGGTACTGTGTAATGAGGTAGGTTTAGTAAATGATTTCAGAGTAAAAGATCCACAGAACAGTGACCATTACATGGTAGAATTGAGCATTCAGGTTGAGAATGGCTTGGTTCAGAAACAACAGCAGCAGCAACTTTAAATCAGTGTAATTACATGGAAATGAGGGTACAGTTGGCTGGACTAGATTAGGAAGGAGGCTTAGCAGAAAAAAAATCAGTTGATCTACAATGGCGGGTTGTTTCAAAAAGTTGATAATTCAGACCAAATTTTATATCCCAACAAGGAAGAAGGATTCTAGGAAGGGGATAAGCTAACCATGTTTAACCAGGGATGTTAAGGACAGTGTCAAATTGAAAGGAAAAACATTTAATGTGACAAAGATTAGTGATAAATTGGAATATTGGGAACATTTTAAAAGTCAACTAAAGATGATTAAAAAAAACTAAAGTGGGAGAAAATAAACTATGAGAACAAATGAGAAAATAACATTAAAGTAAGAGCTCCTTCAAATATAGGGAAAGAAATAAAGAGGTAGCAGTGAACATTGGGCACTTAGAGAGCAAGGCTGAGAAAATAATGAGCAGTAGCCAGGGAATGGCAGAAGAGTTGCATCAATCTTCACAATATTGCACACTGATAGCATTCCAATCACACTAACTAAGGAGGTGACAAGGGTGAATGGAGAAAATAAGTACAATAACTAGCAGTAGAGAAATAAAACTACTGGGGAAATTCATGGCCAGTAAGATCCTGAAGTGATGGATTGCATCCTATAATTTTAAAGGAAATAACTCCAGAAATAGTCAGTGCACAGCTAGGAATCTGTCAAAAATCCTTGGAATCTGTAAAATTCCCAGAGAATTGGAAAACTGTCAGTGTTAAGACCCTTAATCAAAAAGAGAGGGAGGCAAAAAACTAGGCCAGTTAGTTTAATGTCTTGTTGAGGATATGTTAGATTCAGTTAGAAAGGAGGCAATAGCAGAGCATTTAGAAACTCTTAATATAATGACTTTGTGAAGAGTGAAATCATGTGTGACAAGTTTATTACAGTCTTTGTGGGGTTAGCAAAGTTGATAAAGCATGTTGCTGGAAAAACCACAGCAGGTCAGGCAGCATCTGAGCAGCAAAATAGTTGATGTTTTGGGCTTCAGTGAGCTTCAGCCTTCAAGAGGTAGCAAACAGGAGAGGTAAAGGAGAACCAGTAGATATAATATATTTTGATTTCCAAAAGGAATTTGAGAAAGTACTGCTCATAAGCTTATTTAGAAGATCCCTATGGTGTTAGGGGTAGCATATGTAGCCTGAATACAGAATTGGATAATGAATGGAAGACAGAGGATTGGGATAAAACAGGTATGTTCAGTATGGTGATTTCTAACCCAGTGGACTGCCACAAGGATTAGTCCACAATTGCTTACAATGTATATTAGTGACTTGGATGAGGGAAATGAATGTACTATCAGCAAGTTTTATGAATGACACAAAAAATAGGTGGGATGACACAAGGAGTCTACAGAGGGGTATAGAGAAGTTAAGTGAGTTGGGCAATATCTTGGCAGATAGAATACACTGTAAGAGACACTTTGGCAGGAAGAAAAGAAGAACTGAAGGTTATTTAAATTGGGAAAGATGACAGGAAGCTGCAGCACTGTAGGATTTGGGGGTCCTCATGCATAAATCATAAAGTAGGGAATAGGGAAGAGTCAAAACGTGTGGTGCTGGAAAAGCACAGCAGGTCAGGCAGCAACCTAGGAGCAGGAGAATCAACACTTCGGGCATAAGTCCTTAATCAGGAATGAGGCTTACCCTAAAACGTCGATCCTCCTGCTCCTCGGATGCTGCCTGACCTGCTGTGCTTTTCCAGCGCCATACTCTTTGACTCTGATCTCCAGCATCTGCAGTCCTCACTTTCTCCAAGTAATAGGGAAGGCAAAAGGAATGTTGGCCTTTATTTCAAAGGTAATGGAGTATATATACAGAGACATCTTACTAAAAATATATAAGGCATGGAAGATATACTGGGATTGGAGGCAGTCCAGAAAAGGTTCACTAAATGGATCCTGGGTAGCGAGAGATTTTCTTTTCAGGAGAAGTTGAGTAGGTTAGGCTTGTACTCATTGGAGATTAGGAGAATGACAGAAGCCTTGTTGAAACGCATGATTGTTCAGGGGCTTGTCAATGCAGAGAGGTTGTTTCCCCTTGTGGGAAAGTCTGGAACCAGAGGACATAATCTCAGAATAAGGAGTTGTCCATTTCAAACAGATGAGGGTATTTTCCTTTCAGAGAGTGATGGATCAGTGGTATTCTTTACCACAGCGAGCTGTAGAAGCTAAGGTGATTGAATATATTCAAGGCAGATATAGACTGTTTTTAATCAGTAAGGGAATTAAGAGTTATGCTGCAAAGACAGGAAAGTGGGGTTGAGGACTATCAGTTCAGCCATTCGCTCATTAGGGCAGACTCAGAGGCCAAATGACTTACTTTTGCTCCTATATCTTATGGTCTTTCAGGTGGGGCACTGGAGGATTGGAAGGCAGCTTATGTACCATTTTTTAAAATAGGAGATCAAATAAGATTCCCAGTAATTATAGGCCAATCAGCCTAACCACACTGGTGGTAAAATATTTGGAAAAATAGCTAAGGTAAACGATATAAGTCATAATTTAGAAAGGCATGTGTTGATACAGGCCAATCAGCGTGGATTTTTTTAAGGCAAGATTGTTTCTAACTAATTTGACTGAATATTTTGAGGAGGTAACGAGGAATGTTAATGATGGTGGCAAGACTTTTCTGATAAAGTCCTACATGGCAGACTGCACACAAGTGTGGAGAAAGTGAGGACTGCAGGTGCTGGAGATCACAGTCACAAAGTGTGGTGCAGGAAAGGCACAGCTGGTCAGGCAGCATCCGAGGAACAGGAGATGAAGAGCTTATGCTCGAAACATTGACTCTCCTGCTCCTCGGATGCAGCCTGACTGGCTGTGCTTTTCCAGTGTCACAAGTTTTGGTACTGCTCACAAATGTAAACACACATTGAATCTAAAACTAAGTGGCAAGTACAATCCAAAATTGGTTTGGTGACAGAAAGCAAAGTGTAATAGTTGTCAGGTGTTTTTGTTACTGACTGTTTAGTGGGTTCTTGGTTGTTCACAGTGACCATCGATGATTTAGAGATAGTGAGGACTGCAGATGCTGAAAAGTCAGAGTCGATAAAATGTGGTACTGAAAAAAGCACAGCAGGTCAAGCAGCATCAGAAGAGCAATGATTTAGACTGAATTACTGGTGGTATGATTCTGGGGTTTGCCTGTAATATGAAAATTGACCATGTGATTTATAGTGACACGTAAAAAAGCCGTTGATTGTAGCAATCTATCGATGGATGCTCAGATGAGCATTAAAGGTGACAAGTCAACTCAGTCTGGGATGGGAGGCAAACACTCCAGGGTAATCCACAAGAAATAGTAAGATACTGAGAAGCATAAAAGTGGTACCTTGGGGTTCATGTCCAGATTCCAGAAGGTGGTTAGATAGGTGAATATAATGGTCAAGAAGGCACATGGATTTCTTTTTCTGGGCAAGGCGGAGAATATAAATTGATGTTATGGTAACTGGCTAGGCTGGATTTATCTTGCTTTTTGTGAGCAGAACATAACTGCAGTTTTCCACATTGTTGTGTTGATGCCGATGTTGTAGCTGTACTGGAACAGCTTGACCAGGGGCATGACTAGTTCTGGAGGCTGTAGCCTTTGTATCTAGAGTGCTCAGATGTTTCTTGATATCACATGGAGTGAATCAGATTAGCTGAAAACTATCATTTGGGATGATTTGGAGACGTCGGTGTTGGACTGGGGTTTACAAAGTTAAAAATCACAACACCAGGTTGTAGTCCAACAGGTTTAATTGGAAGCACTAGCTTTCGGAGCACCGCTCCTTCATCAGGTATGAAGGAGCGGCGCTCCGAAAGCTAGTGCTTCCAATTAAACCTGTTGGACTACAACCTGGTGTTGTGTGATTATCATCATCTGTGATGTTGGAGATCTCAGGAAGAGGTCAAGAAAGTTAATCCACTCAGCACTTTTGGCTGAAGATATTTGGCAGATATAAATGCTGAACTCTGCTATTAGTAAGAGTGGAGATATCTGTGGACATCCTTGTCTCATTAGTTGCATAGTTATCCGCCATTATTCCCAAATGTATGTGACGGCATGCAGCATTTTGTTCTGATTAATTCATTTGTGGGATTGCTTGGCTTTGTGTAGCACGTTACTTTGTTTTGTTTGCACTTGATTCTAGCTTTGCTGTGTTGGCACCTTATTTTTAGATGTTCCTGTACGTTCTTCTGCACCCCATGTCTCCAGCCAGTCTGGTCAGTAGAGGTAACTGTTAGCTACTTCTGGTATTCGGCGTTTCAGTTTGCTAGCCTATGGAGTGTGTCATGGATTCCCTCAATAGTTCCTCCAAGTGATGTTCCACATGGATGAGTACATGGAGGATGCTTCAGCAAACGAACAAAATCAATATAAACTAATTCCCTGCATCTCACTTATCACAGCGAGGGGGTGTTATATTACCTCTTGCTCCCACAATTATTTAACATACTTTCTTTAAACTTATAACCATCTTTTTTTTGTCAATAACAAATTCCAATGTTCAAAAGGAGTTAAAAACACAAAATTTATAAATCCAATATATATTCGGGGCAGCACAGCAGTTAACATTGCTGCCTCACAGCGTCAGTGATCTGGGTTCCATTCCCACCCAGGGGAACTGGCTGTGTGGAGTTTGCACATTCTCCCTATGTCTGCTTGAACTTCCTCTGGGTGCAGGTCAGGTGAATTGGCTATGCTAAAATTGACCCATAGTGTTAGGTACATTAGTCAGGGGTAAGTGCAAGGTAGGGTAGGGGCATGAGTCTGGTTCGGTTACTCTTTGGAAGGTCAGTGTGGACCTGTTGGGCCAAAGGGCCTATTTCCATTCTGTAGGGAATCTAAGCTATTAAATAATAATTACAAAAAATATCTTCATTAAGGTCCGTACTTGCCTGAATTTGGATTTAATTAACTTTCAGAGATATTAGAAATTGGATGAGATGTGTAACAGGGAACCAATTTGTCATAGTTCGTTTTTACAAACACATTCAAGCTTCAAAAATCCCAAAAATCAATTTCCCTAACCCTTGTGAATTAGATTCACAATAGATTCTTTTCAAGCAGTTGCCATTCTCAGGTACTCTAACCTGTGCTGTTGAAATCACCATGAACTACTTCATTCTACCAATGGAGAAGGATAAGCATAGTTAAATTCCTTCACCTGATTCCTTGTCTGGTCCATCGCTAGACGATCTATTAATAATGTAAACAAAGGCAATCTCTTGATAAATTTACAAGTTTCAAGAAACTAACCTGTGATGAGACATCATTTTGAGAAGATCCAACATAGTGTCCAATCAGGAGAAATAGCTCACAAATTTGGTTCATGGTGGCTAAACATAAATAGCGAATGAGAAGTTGTCCTGGGCAAATTCTGCTGGAAACGTAGGCAAACTTGACTTTTAGAGAACCAAACTGGGTTGATGAATGAAGATCACCCTGTAGAATTTGCATATTTCAACCATTAAAAAATAAACTGTTGATAAAACTTAGATTGAAGTCTCTGGGATTGGACAGGAGAACCTAAGTTTTATAAGGAATTCTGAGAATTTACAGTGTTGTCGGAAATGGGAGGAGACCCCTGTAGGACTGGTGAAGCTCCAGTGAGATTAGCATTGATATGACTCATTTGATTTGCATTAATTATCAGGCATGGGTGGAGGGTGATGACAATGTCTTCTCAATAATGTGCTGGAGTCAGAATCCTTAAGGAGGAAGAGACGAAAACCTGATGTGGCTATGATGAGGGAATATTAAGCCCTCATCTAGCATGTAAATAAATAAATAAAAAGTGCATTGAACAGGAGAGGATTTACTACCAAGAAAAATGGGCTGAAATAAATTCTGTTGAAAGGCCTGGATGTTATAGAATTTATCACAGCATCAACTACAACTGTAACTTCATACATGTTCATGAATCAATTTTAAATTGTATTGCATTTAAATTTAAATATGTAAACTTTTGGCATAGTAGAAAGCAGTGAAGTCAGTTGAGAGTTTTGTCACCATATAAGAAAGGTAGTTAGCGAGAGGTTCGCTGCAGTAAAAGCAGAGGAGCTAGAAAATGCATTACATCACCACAACTGGTGGGAAGATGCAAGTACAACATGACAAGTTTACATAGACAGTTTGCATTGCAAGTGATGATTTGAGAATTTATTCAAGTGAAATTAAAACACGAAGTAAAACTTCGAAGATAGGGACTAGACATGGAAGGTTCCCAATACTATATTGCGATAGATATTTTTGTGCAGCAACACTCCTGATACATAATTAAATCTACAAAATATGACTTTTCCCACCTTGCATGCTTCCACGACTTAATTGCCATTCATGGGTAGACTGCATCTAACCATCACTTGCACCCCCTCAAAAGAAGTACACACCGAGGAGTACCTGATTGGCAGTGGCATGATCAAGCAATTTTAAGATTTCTTCATTAGGAGAGTTGTGGGTGCGGATCCACTGACTTTACAGGCTTAGACAGGTGTGGATAGAATGTTTTACTTAGCCCATCAGTTTAGGACCAGAAAAGGGGTGATTCATTTCAGACTAAGATGAGGAGAATCTTTTTTTCATTTAAATGGTGAAGAATCACTGAAATTTTCTATCGGAGGGGGCTTTGGAAGTTCAATCATTCAGCATGCTCAAGAAGGAAATCGATTTCTGGATATAAATGATATCAGGAGATATGGACAAAATGATGCAGAGGTAGATCTTCAGGGTTTTGACTGGTTTGAATGATGCAAGCAGGCTTGATTACCTACCCCTGATGCAATTTCCAATGCTTCCAAATCATAGAGTCATACAGCATGGAAACAGACCCTTTGGTCCAAACAGTCCATGACGACCATGTTCCAAACTAAACAGTCCCACCTGCCCACACTTGGCCCATATCCCTCCAAACTTATCCAAATGTCTTTTAAACATTGTAACTGTACCTGAATCCATCACTTTCTCTGGCCATTCATTTCACACATGAACCACTAAGTGTAAAAAAGGTGCTGCTTGAGTCCCTTTCAAAATCTTTCTCCTCTTAATTTAAAAATATCCCCCTTATTTGAACTCACCCACCCTACGGAATTCACTTTATCTATGTCCCTCATGATTTTATAAACCTCAATAAAGGTCAGCCCTCAACCTCCTACGTTCCAGTGAAAAAGTCCCAGTCTTTACAGTCTATTTTTAATATTTCAAACCCTATCGTCAGCAATATCCTGGTATCTTTTCCGAACCTGCTCCAACTTAATAATATAACAGGGACGACAGAACTTCACACAGTACTCCAAAGAAGGCCTCACCAATGTCTTGTACAACCTCAACGTGACACCCCAACTCCTATACTCAAAGGACTAAGCAATGAAGGCAAGCATACAAAAGACCTTCTTAACCAACCCTATCTAGCTATGACACAAATTTCAAAGAATTATGCGTCTAAACCCCTTGGTCTCTTTACAATTCCTAGGGCCCGACCGTGAAATCTTTACTGCACCTGTCACTGGGTGACACAAAATTCACAGACAATTTCCAGGCATTTCATTTCTGGACTTTTGTTTTATATATATCACCGCTGTACAGTTTTTTCTTTTCTGTTAAACAAGTAACAATAAAATTATTTCTTACAATATGGTTAAAGGCCTATGCTGATGAATCATACACTATACATGGAAAGCTCACATCTGTACATTTTTACATCTGAGAAACTTAAAAAAAATATCTCTGATAAATATTTTAATAAAACCATTTTGTCCAATTTGTTTTTTTTTGTTATGGTGGGCACAAAATGTTAATAACAAACAAAACACTGATGGTTTTAGAATTTTCGCGAGGAAAGTGTCTTTTTTTTTAAACAGAACAAAAATAGTCCACGTGCTGGACACAAGACTTAAAAACCAGGGCTCCTTTATTCCTTCCTTCTTACTTGCAAAAAAAATAAAAATAACTGGTCTTCAGAAGGAATAGTTTTGTCAAATACACTCCCACCATCCTTTCACCTAAAGAGGGAAATCTCTCAATAATAAATATACATGAATTTGTGTTGCTGTACAGAGACCGAAAGGCTAGTGCTGCAACTACCTAGTGTAAGCCCTTTCCTTTTTGGATTTCTCCAGTGCTTTGTCCATGGTTTTTTCATTCTCACCCCTGCATTTCGGACAGTACCATTTGCCCTTAGGCTTGTGGTTCAGACTCACACAAGAGAAGTGGAACCACTCGATGGGGCACTCCTCATTATCGCAGCCAATCATCTCCCCATAGGAGACCTGGTTGCACAGGCAGTAAGTGGGCTCATTGGGATCAATGGGCAGGTCTGCAGGAGATGCCTCCCTCTCTGCCTTTGCTTTGGATCTCTTCTTCTTCTTGGAAGTCTTGGCCTTCTTTTCCTTCGGCATTCCAGTACTTGCCTCCTCGTGGTCATGGTTGCTGGATGCATTCTCTCGGTTCTCGTTGTTGCGTCTCCTGGACCTTTTGGCATTGGGTTTCTCTGCTGGTGTTGCACCGTCATTCCTAGACCTGTCCAGTGAGGACTTGTTGTTGGCATCATTGCTCTCTGGACAGTTTTCAAAGAGCTCAACATGGCTGTCCACCTGGCGACTTCGGTTCTCCACCAGCTCCACCATCTGGTTGACGATTTGGATCTTCTCATCGCCCAACTCTTGACTCCGGATCAAGGCTCTCTGGATATAATGGAGAATCCGCCTCCTCTGAACCACGTCTGTCTCCCTCTTGTGTTTCTCGTAATATTCATCCAGTTCTTTCAGGATGTCTAGACAGAGAGGAGCAACAGAGGGCAAATTTTATACAACTTTCACAACCTCCACAAAGCCCTTTACAGACAATGAAGCATTCTTGATTTGCATACAACAAGGCATTACAAAGAAATGTGATAAATAATATTGTGAGATTTATGTTCAGAAATAAATGTTAGTCCCAGAAGACCAGAAGAGAACTGCCCACTCTTCCAGGATCTTCAGCATCTGCGCAAAAGACTAAGCCTTGGTTTGTCATCTCGTCTGAAGGACTTGATGTGGTACTCCTTCAGGACTGACACTCTGATGATGTGGTGTTCCCTCAGTACTGTCCCTCCAGTTTGGCACTCCTTCATTATTGCTGTCTTGGCCCTTGCTAAGTGCTAATGTACTGACAGTATAACATTCCAGCATTGTTGATCCTCCAACATTATGACATTCCCTCAGTAATGGCACTCAGTACAAACAGTGCATCCCCGGTACTGACCCTCCAGCAGTTCAGATTGCACTCCCTTAGTACTAACCCTCTGATAGTGCAGACAGTAAAAGGTAAACTTGCCATCGTCTCTTCGAATGATAGGACTGCTGTCTCATGACAGAGAAACAACTGGTGATGAGCTTAACCCGAGGGTCACTACGTCTCAGGCTAAAGGTGAGGCTGAGATGTGGGACCCTTAACGGTGATCCCAGCTGGTGTGGGAATTAAAGCCAGGCTGTACAGCAATCTCTAACTTTCTTTGCTAAAGACCGAAAAGCATAATCTGCCAAAAATCAAAAGACTGGGGCCTTCAGTATTTTTGGTTCAAATGAAGTAACAGCAAAGCCAACAGGGAGAACACAAAACCGAAGACCTCAAATGTTGGTCGTTTGTAAAGCATCGATTGAGTTGGCTTGGCATTTATTAGCAAATATGTACAATCCTTAAATCAAAATGAAGAACTGCAGATGTTGGAAATCTAAAACAAACAAAATCAGAAATTGCTGGAGAAATCTGGATAGTCTGGAAACATCTATGAGGAACTCTATTTATCTCTCCATGGATACTATCAGACCGGCTGAGTTTCTCCAGCAATTTCTGTTTTTGAGGGTAGAATCTCTAATCTGACTGGCAGGTGATCTGACAGGATGGCACGGTGATTCAGTAGTTAGCACTGCTGCCTCAAAGTGCCGGGGACCCAGGCTTGATTGCACCCTCAGGTGACAGTCTGCGTGGGTTTTCATATTCTCCCACTGTCTGTGTGGGTTTCCTCCCACAGTCCAAAAATGTGCAGGTTAGCTGGATTGGCCATGGGAAATTCGCGGAGCAGGAAAATCGACGTTTCAGACAAGAGCCCTTCATCAGGAAGGGCTCCTGCCCGAAACATCGATTTCCCTGCTCCTCAGATGCTGCCTGACCTGCTGTGCTTTTATAGCACCACTCTAATCTTAACTGTAATCTCCAGCATCTGCAGTCCTCACTTTCATCTGGCCATGGGAAACTGCCCAATGTTCAGGGACGAGCAGGCTAGGTGGGTTAGCCATGGGAAATACATGATGTGGAGTTGTCGGACTGAGGTGGACAAATTTTTAAAAATCACACAACAGTGGGTTACAGTCAAACAGGTTTGTTTGGAAGAACAAGATTTTGGAGCACTTCTCCATCGTCAGGTACAAATCTTCTCAAAAATCTTCTCTAAAACCTGTTAAGACTACAATCTGGTGTTGTGTGATTTTTTTTAACCGTGGCTAACATAGGGTAGGAAGGCTGGGTCTGGGTGGGATGGGTCAGTATGAACCAGTTGGGCCGAATGGCCTGTTTCCACATTAATTGCTGCTGCCAATGCTCTTGGAATTCTCAGACCCAGTGTTTTTTACTTCCCCTAAGTGGTAATAAATTTTTAAAAAGCAGAGAACACACGGATATCTTCATTTTAAATGCAATTTCGACCCAAAGTGAAACATCAGGATGTGACTCCGGGAACAAAAGCGGTGACATTGTTGACACCACGTCCCGGGAGAGGGTCGAGGAACAGTTTCTCGCTTAACTGGAACATTCCCTTTGAACATAACACAGTCTATGCGGCGGAGCCCGAGTGAGGACAAGCTGCCGCGGTGTTCCCAGAACGTGACGGATTTCCCGGGAACGGGACGGCGCCGGTCCCCAAAATGGCGGAGTGGGCGGCGCCTCCTCCAGCCGGCCCTGCCCACACCTGCGGACGGATGGGCCGCCCGACCAATCGGCGCCCAGCCTCCCACTCCGCACCCGTTGGACGGGTGGACCCAATGGGCGAGCGGTTCGGCGTTCGATTAGCATAGCGGCCCCGCCCGCTCCGCGTGATTGGCGCGTCCGGGCACCTATCAGACGCCGGGCGTCCCGAATAAGGAAAAGGACCGCAGCCAATGAGTGAGGGAGAGGGCGGGGCAGGGACCATGGGCACATAAATAGCAGCACCAGCGCGTCCCCTACTACAGGAGATGGAGCCTCCAGCAAAGCAACAATTCCAGGGTTGGCAGTGGTGGCCTTGCTACAACTGATGCCCGCCCACCTCAACCCGTAACCCGGCTCTATCTCCTCGCCTCTTCCCCACAACTGTTTATAGAGCTTACTTGGGACTCCAGGATCCCCTTCGTATGTAGGCAGTCCCTCCACCACCACCCTCTCTTTTCCCCGACAATCAAAGGAGGGGGGGGTAAAGAATCTCCGCCTTCATCCGTCCCGCTCGTGTCTTTGCACCCCTTTAAAGCAGCTCCAAACACTGGGATGGTGGGGGGAGGTTTCGCGTTTGGGGTTACAGAGCTTATCTAAAGACGCTGCTGCAGCCGGTTCCAATCTGGGCAGATGCCTCTAGCCCAGCCCGCGCTGATACTCCAGCCATCATGGAGCTGGCGGAATCCTCTCTCTCTCTCTCTCTCCCCTGCCCAGTCCTCGGCTTCTCCTACCTCAATGTGGGGCTTTTGGGGTTGAAATCCTACCCGACTCTCTCTCCCCCTCCACTCCAGCCCTGCCTGTAGGACCTTTATTCCTCTTTCTGTCAAAATGGCTGTTATAAAGCTGATCTTTTGTTCCGCCCCAATACTGACGCTGCAGTTCAGTTCTTTTCACTCTCTCTCTAACTAAAAAAAATGACGGCCGGGCTAGTTGCGAGCAGCCAGCCGCGGCTCTTTTACCTTGGTATTTTGCATCGATTTCCCTCATCAGAGAAACGTTCCTCTGGAGATCAAAAGGCAAAGACTCGATTGAATCCAGATAGTCTTCCACATAGTTCACAACGTGTATCTGCTCTCCGTTCGCAGGACTCAGCATCTTCCAAGATACATTTGTTATTTGTTGGAGAAGGGTGACTTTCTCTCTCTCTCTCTGCTAAACTGACAAAAACCGTCAGGAGTGGAAAGGGTTCCTCACTCACTCACCCGTTCACTCACTCACGTCCTCTCCGAATCTCTTGTTATTTTATGAAAAGAAAAGCTAATTATTAAAAAAAACAACAGGCCGCAGAGATGTGGAAGATGAATGGGGAAAGACTCCCCTCCTCTTTGAGTAGCGGATGGGGGGGGGGGCTGATAAAATTTCTCCCTCCCCAATCCCCACCTCTATCTATCTCTCTCTCTCTCTCTGTTACACACACACACACTCTCTCACTCTCACTCACTCACTCACATACAGGGCACAGTCCGATCCCAGACCTGGGACACTTGATCCAACGTGGAAACCCGGAGCCCAGTTTGAAACACTTGGGAAACACTCGGCCGGCAACGCGCACGCGCGCACCCTCATTAGCATATCATTGTGACGTCACTGGAGCTCGCGCCCGCCTTTCCCCCTTGAATTGATTAAATTCCACCCGGAGCTCGCGCCCCACCGACTCTCACGCGGTCACGGTGCAGCAGGCCTGGCCGCCGCGCCGCCTGCTCCTCTCCTCGCCTTTGATCTGCGGAGATCTTTAACTTTTTTCCCCGATGATTGGCGTGGCTGGCGGGCCTATCCGGCGTTGGACCTGCCGACACTGAGATCAATCGGCGCGGCCAGGAGGCGGGACCTCGCTCCCTCTCTCCCTCCCCTGCGCACCCCATTTCCTCGGCCTGCAGGCTCCGCCCACTCCGCCGAGCGACTTGTCAACAGCCTGCTCTCCTTACCCCCCCAACAACCGCGTCCTACGCATGCGGCAACCCTACTTTACCCCAATGATTTCTGGGATTTGTAGTTCGCTTGTCGCAGGGGCGCCATGACAACGGGGAATGAACGGACTGCACCTCCCAGCAGCCAGCGCGCCGTCCACCGCCGCCTCTGTTAATGGTCCGCTGTCAGATTTAAAATTAGCGGGCAAAGGCGAGCGGCAGGGTTCAAAGGTCAATGCTAGCAGGGGCTGACAGTAACCTTGAGTTGCGCCATTGGAACAGAAGTGAATGAGGGAGGGAGACTGAGAGAGGAAAGGAAGAAAAAGGGGGTTGGGCGGCATGGTTGCTATGGAGGCGCCGGTCGCTGTTAGAGATGTCCCAGGCGGGAACTGCAGATTTTCTTATTTCTCTCTGAATAGTCCCTCGAATAAAAGCAGAATGTCTCGATAATCCGAGACACACACAAAATGCTGCAGAAATTCAGCATCCGTGGAGAGTGAAACAGTTAGCGATTCGAGCCCGACAATGAATCTTCTTTAGCGCTGCCTGAACCTTGAATACTCCAGCACTGAAGAAGATTCACGAAACAGTAACGCTGCGTATCTCCGGCATTTTCTGCACTTTTGTCTACAGTCAACTATCGGCCAGCCTCTCTCAACCTCCAGGCGACGGCGGCCACACCCGGGCCGGGTTCCTGTGCTTTGAGCAGAGAGCAAAGCACTGCGGATGTTGGCAATTTGAAATAAATAAAAGTGGAGTTTATTTTGGAAGAAAATGATCAAATAGATGGACGTCAACAGTGGACACAGGAATTAAGTGTTTCCAGCCCCACATGACTCATTATTGGAAACCCGAACTCTCCTTGTTCTCTCTCACTCTCCCTCCATTGATGGACGTTGGGTGACGCGGGGGGGGGGGCGTGGCCTAGCGGCCGGAGGCCGGACCTTGCGGGTTGATAGCGATGCAAAGCTGAATAGTGGGTGGGGCCAAGCATTCCGGGGCGGGGCCAGGCTGCACAGCGGGCGGGGCAGAGCATTCAGGGGCGGAGCCAGTCTGCACAGTGGGTGGGGCAGATCACTTGGGGGCGGGGCAAGGGTGCACGCGCGGTTGGGTACAATCACTCGGGAGTGGGGCACGGCTACACAGTGGGCGGGGAAGATACGCTCGGGGGCGGGGCCGGTATGCAAAGTGGGTGGGGTACATCATTCAGGGAAGCGTGGCTTGACGCCCGGTGGTTGGAGGTCTCCCCAATGGGCGGTGTCGAAAGGTCAGGGTTCAGGGGGCCGGCCCATAGCACTAAGCCACACCCCACCCTGGCAACGGCCGCCATTTATGTCCAGGCCCTGCCTGTGTCGGGTGGTGCCGCTTCCTCGCTGGTGGTGTTCATTTCGCCGCCCACCCCGCCGGGCACGATGAGGGCGCTGTTGGCCTGCCGCTCACTGCCGGCCTGGTTGAGTGGGTGCACGTTCCGTGTCTGTGGACGGCAGCCGGGCGGACGGTGCGGTAGTAGCTGGCACAAGCCGAAGGGTCACCCCGCCGGTGTGCAGGTCTACAACAGTCTGACGCGGAACAAGGAGCCTCTGGTGCTCGCGGAGCCGGTCACTGCTTCCTGGTACAGCCCTGACTCCCCTATAAGTTCCCGAGACTGTCCTTCCGGGGCAAAACCACGCTCACACAGGCCTGAAAGCAGCAACCCACTTCCACAGACCCCGTCAAGTGGGCTGTGAGTTTAAAATAATCTCTCACCATAAAATCAGACCCAAAAATCTCGATGTCCCACCTTCTGAAACTTCCTCAATATCAATACTGGCCCTCTGACAGTGCAGCACTCCCTCAGCACTGACCCTCTGACAGTGCAGCACTCCCTCAGTACTGGCCCTCTGACAGTGCAGCACTCCCTCAGTACTGACCCTCTGACAGTGCAGCACTCCCTCAGTACTGACCCTCTGACAGTGCAGCACTCCCTCAGTACTGACCCTCTGACAGTGCAGCACTCCCTCAGTACTGACCCTCTGACAGTGCAGCACTCCCTCAGTACTGACCCTCTGACAGTGCAGCACTCCCTCAGTATTGACCCTCTGACAGTGCACCATTCCCTCAGCACTGACCCTCTGACAGTGCAGCACTCCCTCAGCACTGACCCTCTGACAGTGCAGCACTCCCTCAGTACTGACCCTCTGACAGTGCAGCACTCCCTCAGTACTGACCCTCTGACAGTGCAGCACTCTCTCAGCACTGGCCCTCTGACAGTGCAGCACTCCCTCAGTATGGACCCTCTGACAGTGCAGCACTCCCTCAGTACTGACCCTCTGACAGTGCAGCACTCCCTCAGTACTGACCCTCTGACAGTGCAGCACTCCCTCAGTACTGGCCCTCTGACAGTGCAGCACTCCCTCAGTACTGGCCCTCTGACAGTGCAGCACTCCCTCAGTACTGACTCTCTGACAGTGCAGAGCTCCTTCACTACTGATCCTCTGACAGTGCAGCATTCCCTTAGTATTGATCTTCTGGCAATGCAGCACTCCCTCAGTACTGATCCTCCAACAGTGCAGCACTCCCTCAGTATTAACTGTGTGACAATGCATTGAATTTCAGCACTAAATTTTCATTAGCCAGCATCTCTAGCACCACCTCTCTGACAATGCAACACTCTCGCAGTGTCACCTGTGTGATCAGGCAGATATCCCTCTGTCCCTCTCATCATGCAGTGCTTACTCATTACTGACCCCCTGACAGCGCAGCTGTGCCATACTTGACATTCTAACAGTGTTCTGCTGTGCCTGTCAGTTGAGATAACTGACTTGAGTGTTGGGGGTGGTCATGGACTTATGCCCTCTTGATTCTGTTGAGAAGGCTATCTACCAAACCACAATCACTGCTTGTCTTATTTCTCTTTTTTTATTTGATTTAGTGTTTTGTTTATTACATTAGGTTAGCATTTATTCAGAATACTTGGTTTTATTTTATTTTATTGGATTCAAGCCATTAGAATCTTTAAGTTGGATGAATGTTACTAGGCAGTATTTACAAGCTTGAAATATAAGCAACTAATCCTCAATAAAGAGGAAACATTTGCTTAAATGCTAAGTTGTGAAGAAGTGGGCAGCGGACGTTAATGGTTTGTTGCATATCGCGGTGTTACTTTGACAATAGAGGCAGTGTGAATGGATTGTGTAAACAGCATCACTTTCATTTAGGATATTTCAACAATTTGTGGAACTAAAGAAACTTTCTGCTTTGCCAGTTACCTTCTGTTCAAAATTAGTTTGAGAAATGAACTTAGTTGTCTTATTGAACAGTTTTGCCTCAAGTTCAGGAACTTTTCCACATATTAGAATGATGGTGAAGGTCAAGGAAAGGAATGTTTGACAAATATGAAACAGAATACCTACAATCTTATTACTTTGAAGTTTGGCCATTTAGATGAGTACTTTTGAACTTTGTTAAAATGGTGCAAATGGTCTGGGACTATTGATAAATTGGGCATAATTGAAGTGTTTCTATGTTCTCATAAAACCATTCTGATATCTTTCTTTGTCTCTCTTTTGACAGGTATTGCTGTGGGCCGACAGTATATGATGAAGCTCATCTTGGACATGCAAGGTAAATATGTTAAATTGCTGGCCAGTGGACAATGTATGATTGAAATTCAAACATTCCACTCCATTTCAGTTTGTAAAGAAGGCAGGAAGTAAGAGCAGGACTGATCTTTTTGACTATCAAACCTGTTCTGCCATTCGCTGAGATCATGGCTGAGCTTGCTCCTTAAATTCATTCTCCCATTCATCTATACCACCATGTTCTTCGATTTCATTACTGCTCAAAAATCAGTCTCAGTCTTGAATAGATTCAACAATCTACAACTTTCTGAGGTAGTGAATACCAAAGACACTCAACCCTGAGAGTGAAGCTATTTCAGTCTTAAATGGCTAACCTTTTTATCATGAGATTGTACCCCCCCCCCCCCGACCTTGTTCTAGACTCTGCAGGCAGGATACACAACCTTCACCTTCTGTTTTGTCAAGGTGTCTCCGTTCTTTTTTATGTTACAATAAGATCATCTCACATTCCTGTAAACGCCAAAGAGTATAGGCCTCTTCTGTTTGATCTCTCCTGATTGCACAATGCTGTTTCCAATTTAATGGACATTCACATCTCTTTCTTTGGGTATGGGGACTAAAAACCGCACAAATTGTAGAAGGGTACCCAATGGTGATATGAACTAGTAGATTATATCTCTTGCCTAAACTTCTATTCCTTCCCACTCTTCCCAACACTTCCTACTCCCCTGCCTATAGTTTGTCTTTTGCAACCTCCTACTGATTCTGCAATATAGATTTTTGTCTGTGTCCTACTTGGAAGTGTTGGAATTTATGTAGCAGCCTTTCACCTTTTTGGGACATCAAAAAGTTGTGACAACTAAAGATAAATTAATTATGAAGTATGTTAATATGCTTATATATTTTATGTGAGGAAGTTGTTTTTATTTGTAGTGGAGAGCTCCCTGACTCAGTCTTAAATTTTATCTCCTGCTAGTGAGAACCCTTTGCCTCAACTTTTAATACAGATTTATGGGCTTGTATTTTAATGCCCAGTTCAGGAACTATCTTGCAAATTCTGAGGCTGTGGGATCTCCTATGTGACAATATTCCTAAATGAAGCTGTAGAAACAATGAGCAACCTCTCAATCTTGCACTATTATTACATATTATATGCTTTCTTACTCAGTAGGCCAGGGAACTAAAGAGCGACTCCTTGGGATCCATGAATAGGAATACCATGAATGTCTGTTTTAGTGGGAGCACAGAATGTGGATTTGGCAAAGTCTTTAAGTTGCTGGAATTTTATTTGCATAATCATAATTGAAAAACACAAAGGAAATATGTCACTGTGATTAATACAGGGAGTGAGAGGGAAAGTCAAGTGCATGAGAAAAGTAAAAACGTGAGAGATGTGAAGTAAGTGACAGGTGTATTAACAAAAGACTACAGAGGAAATGACACTATGTATTGTATTGATAACATGGGATGAAATAAATTAATGATTGTCTTGGAGAATTGGACTGGAAGTTTTTTTATATGGTCATGCTTTTGAATTTTTTAGAGGTGGTGCATACTTCAGATATCTTGTTCACCATAAGCAGGTGTTTAATGGGCGATTGATGCAGTGTTGTACAGTCCAGTTGGGGAAGTGCTATGTTTATTTTTGTGATCGCCTCCACATAACTTTAAATAATGAATAGCCAAATATTATCCAGTCTTCCACAGAATACAAAATAACCAAGCTTCCACTGCTGAACACATGTGCCTTGCTGATTATTTTGTGTATTACAACCAGGCTAGAAATTCGTCTGTGTTTTAGTGACTAGATTGAGCACTCCTGCCAGTTGTGATCCAGTAGTACAGAATATTACAAGGTGGTTTTGACACTTTTAAATTGAGAACTGTCAGACCTCGACGCGCAGCTTCCACTGTGTGATGAGTAAAGAATATGCAATGTATGCTAGATTACCAAGTGCACGAAATAAAGTCACAATCCCTTCATAGTGTAACATTGAATAAGCAGCATAAAAAGGTCACTTGGCTAAACTCGTCTATGCTGCTACTTATGGGCTGCACGTCACTCGTCCCAATCCCTTTGCCACTATTTCTTTCACTTACTCATCACATTTCCTTTTGGAAGCTATTCACCTTAATCTCTACCTATGGTTGTGAGTCTCACATTCTGTGAGTAAAGGTGTCCCTTGTTTTCCTGTTGGATTTCTGAGTATAATCACTTGTATTTATTGCTGCTGATATTGAATTGTCTCTCAGGATTCTCTCTGCAACTATCCTGCCCAACCCACCAATAATTTTTAAGTGCTCGATCTGGTTTCCCTAAGACATCTATTCTACAGAAAATGTCCCAATGTATTCAGTTCTTTCCATTAATCTCTCCATTCTGGTACTGTCCCTGTAAATCTCTTTTTTGCTTCCATGACCTTTTATGGTGTGGAGATGAGAATTGTTCAGTGTTCTGAAGCTTGACCAAGGTCATGTGCAAGTTTACATTCACTACTTTTGAATTCTATGCTCCCAGATGTAATTCCCACAGTTTTCAGCATTTGTAGTCGCTTTGCTGACTTGCAAAGCTGCTTTTAATAATTTGTTCACCTGTATCTCTTGTAGATGATAGTGGATCACATTATCTTTATCTGTTGTGTTCATTTGCCCTTTAACTAGTCAGCATGAGTTTTTATGTCTTGTATTATGATTCATTCATCTTCAATTAATTACTTTTTCTCATAATATTTCCCATGGTTTTGTTTTCAATGTATTAAAATCAATAACATGGAATTTTGTTTCACTGTGTTAAATCTTCCTTGTAAATGTGGGACAATCAAATCACTTCATCTCTGAGCCCATCCCATGTCATTTGGTAGAGAAATTAATTTCTTGCTGATCCATTTCAATATATTGAGCACACAATAAGCATTTACATCATTGGGAAGATCTGACTTAAGCTTGTAAAGTATAGATCAGCTATTAGGGCCCAAACTAACTGCAGAGAAAGATTCTCCTCCAGGTGGAGCATTGAAACTGCAAGGTAAAAACACTCCAGCTGGTGTCACGTTAACTGCTGTGATTGTCATGTAAATACACCTAAAAAAGCATGTGGCACTCTTAACTTGTGCTACACTGTCAAGCAGGAACGTGTGACCATGCATATCCAATCCCTCTACACCTCCATCCGCCATGACCAGGGCCTCCAAGCCCTCTGTTTTTTCCACTCCAAATGTCCCCAACAGTACCCTTCCATTGACACTCTCATTCGTTTGGCTGAACTGGTCCTCACCCTTAACAAGTTCTCCTTTGAATCCTCCCACTTCCTCCAGACTAAAGGGGTAGCCATGGGAACACGGGTGGGCCCCAGCTATGCCTGTCTCTTTGTTGGCTACGTAGAGCAGTTGATCTTCCGTAATTACACCAGCACCACTCCCCACCTCTTCCTCCGCTACATTGATGACTGCATTGGCGCCACCTCGTGCTCCTGCAAGAAGGTTGAGCAATTCATCAACTTCACCAACACATTCTACCCTGACCTTAAATTTACCTGGACCATCTCTGACACCTCCCTCCCCTTCCTGGACCTCTCCATCTCCATTAATGACGACTGACTTGACACCGACATTTTTTACAAACCCACCGACTCCCATAGCTACCTGGATTACACCTCTTTCCACCCTACCTCTTGCAAAAATGCCATCCCGTATTCCCAATTCCTCCGCCTCCGCCGTATCTGCTCTCAGGAGGACCAGTTCCACCACAGAACACACCAGATGGCCTCCTTCTTTAGAGACCACAATTTCCCTTCCCACGTGGTTAAAGGTGCCCTCCAATGCATCTCGTCCACATCCCGCACCTCCGCCCTTCGACCCCACCCCTCCAACCATAACAAGGACAGAACGCCCCTGGTGCTCACCTTCCACCCTACCAACCTTCACATAAACCAAATCATCCACCAACATTTCTGCCACCTCCAAACAGACCCCACCACAGGAATATATTTCCCTGCCCACCCCTTTCTGCCTTCCGCTAAGACCGTTCCCTCCGTGACTACCTGGTCAGGTCCACGTCCCCCTACAACCCACCCTCCCATCCTGGCACTTTCCCCTGCCACTGCAGGAACTAAAACCTGCGCCCACACCACCCCCCGCACCTCTATCCAGGCCCTAAAGGAGCCTTCCATATCCATCAAAGCTTTACTTGCACATCCACTAATATCATTTATTGTATCCGTTGCTCCCGATGTGGTCTCCTCTACATTGGGGAGACTGGGCGCCTCCTAGCAGAGCGCTTTAGGGAACATCTCCGGGACACTCGCACCAATCAACCACACCGCCCCATGGCCCAACATTTCAACTCCCCCTCCCACTCTGCCGAGGACATGGAGGTCCTGGGCCTCCTTCACCGCCGCTCCCTAACCACCAGACGCCTGGAGGAAGAACACCTCATCTTCTGCCTCAGAACACTTCAACCCCAGGGCATCAATGTGGACTTCAACATTTTCCTCATTTCCCCTTCCCCCACCTCACCCTAGTTCCAAACTTCCAGCTCAGCGCTGTCCCCATGACTTGTCCGACCTGCCTATCTCCTTTTCCACCTATCCACTCCACCCTCTCCTCCCTGACCTATCACCTTCATCCCCTCCCCCACTCACCCATTGTACTCTATGCTACTTTCTCCCCACCCCCACCCTCCTCTAGCTTATCTCTCCATGCTTCAGGCTCACTGCCTTTATTCCTGATGAAGGGCTTTTGCCTGAAACGTCGATTTCGAAGCTCATTGGATGCTGCCTGAACTGCTGTGCTCTTCCAGCACCACTAATCCAGAATCTGGTTTCCAGCATCTGCAGTCATTGTTTTTACCTAAGAGGGAATGTAGGAGACTTGTGTGGAGCATAAACACTAGCGTAGACTACTTAGGAAAAATGGTTTATATCTGTGCTGTAAAACTCACATACCTAGTTTTGGCCTGTTTTACATTTGTATGATGGTTCTTTTTTTTGTACTTTACTGCCTAACAAAACTTGAAATTCTATTTGTTTTCTCTGTTGTTGCCATGTCTATCTGGTTAGTAGAAATTGGAATAACCTAGCTCACTTGGAAAACTTAACAGAATATTAGATTATTTAATTACTAAATAGTAACTGTTCCAATATCGTAACATCCCCAAAACATCTGAACAAAGACCATTTAAGGAAAAAATATGACCTCTGGTCCAGGAGGAAAAACATCAAGAGAAAACTAGAGACAGTAAATGTAGTGCAGCATCCAAACCCAGCTTCAAGACTCCAGCAACAGCTGCTACTACTGAAAATCTAAAACTAAAAATTCTGGTTCTGTGGGAGCTTGCCCCTCCCGTTCAGGCTGCTTCTATTGTTCCTACTTTTATTAAAAAAAACAAGGCCTCACAAGCTGTTTACTTTGAGGTTTCAATAGACACCTTTCTACTTCTGTCTTCTAACCTCCCTCAATTAAAAAAAGGACAAGATATGCTTCTTAAAGTCATAGTATTATCACAGTAGCTCCAGAATGCTTATTATGTTGAATTCCAGTTGGGTGTTAATTACTTTCATGCTGGTAAAGTGATTATTAATCTTCCATGGTGTGTTTTTTGGATCAAGTGGGTATGCCTCAACCTTCTGCCTAACTACCATCAGCTATATTTCATTAATAGATTCACTGTCAAATGATATTAAGTTTAGGGTGAGAATAGATCTGTTGTAAGCCTTGAGTACTAGTAATACTTCACTGGATCTCAGACTGGATTCATGTGAGTTGGAACTTCAGGGAAAACTACCTTGTTCTTCTTTGAAATAATACCATGGGACCTTCTATGTCCACCTGAGCAGCAGACAAGACTAACTTTAACATCTCATCTGCGTGACGACTGGATCCATGCAGAGAACACTGACTCGAATGCAATTTCTAGTTTTTCCTTTGAGGCAAAGCAGCATTTCATACTTTGATATTTGATTTAATCCATGGGGGCCTCCATCCTGATAGAGAAAAGCAATTTTAAATCAGTGGTGTGTTTGGGGCTTAATAAGAAATAGGAACAGGAGTAGGCTATATATCTCATTGAGCCTGCTCCACCAATCAATAAGATCATGGCTGAACTGTTACATCAGCTCCACATTTCTGTCCCACTTCCATATTCCTTAATTCTCTTATTGCTGACAGCATTTTCCTTTTAACTGAAACTGAAGGGAAAGTTGGGAGTGATGTTTTTGAGATGTTCCCTGGATTGTACAGTAGACTGGATTGAGTGAAGTGCAGGTAAAGCTCTGTTTCATTCAGATTCCGTATGAGTGGAGAAGAAAGCAAACAGGCAAGTGTATCACTTTCTGCGATTGGGAGGCAACAGGCAGCTGGAAGGTGCTTACTTCCTCCCTTCTCCCTGTCTAAGGCCCCAAACATGCACTCCTGGTTTGTACCGTGGTGACTAATGCCATTGGACAATTTGAAGAATGAGTGCCAAAAAAGGCCAACAACCAAAGTAGAATAAATATCACACTCCAACTAAAACACTGATAAATTGAATTAAGTTATCTTGATATACATGATGCTAGTAGAACACAATTTTGAAACTGGAAGGTAAAGTAAATCTGATGTTGAAGCACTGAAAAGGAGCCTTCTATTAAGTACAGGAGAATTGGCATTTATATAAGTACTTTTCTTTTGAAAATTCCAAGTGCTGTACAGCTAATTACTTATGAAATTTAGGCACTATTAATATATTTTTAATCTATACATTTTACAGTCTTTGAGCTGCAATTTGGAAAGGAACAGGGTAAAGTGACAGGATGCAAAGAACCCACTAAGTAATGAAGATTCATTCAGCTGAACAGAGAGGGCAACGACATCTAACATCCTGATAAGTGAGTCTGCTGTCAATCCAGCTTCTTATCTGGTACTGCTTGTTTGTTTCCAAACTGATGTCTAAATGTGGAGGGATATTTGAATTGCTAATGGTGAAAAACAAAATGGAATAAAGAGCATTGGCAGAAAACTGGTATTATCAATCTGGAGAAACACTTTCCACTTTCTCATGTAGGGTTCTGATTACAATTCAATAATACATGCAATTACTAACTGTGATGATCTCATTAAAATATAGTCTGTGTTGTGACCAGTTTGAACAGAATAAGTTATAGCTGTGTTCCCATTACTTTCATCAGTACTACTTCACTATACTTGTTCCCATCATCTGTCCAAACCACATCAATTCACAGTAGGATCTAGCAAAAGGCTGGAAATTCTGTGGTGAATAATTCACCCTGCTGATTTCGCAAAACATTTCCTCCATCTTCTCAGTTCAAGTTAGAGTTTGATGGAATATCTGCTCAAGTGGATGGAAACACATGAGCAATACCGAAGGAGTCCACCACCATAAGAGGTTGTGTTTTTTAAAGCAGAGATAAGATGAATTTTCTTCCCTCAGGGCTGAGAATCTTTGGAACTATCTTCCTGAAAAGGCAGTAGAAACATATTCCTTGAATATTTTTAATGGACACATTCTTGATAAGCACGGAGGTGAAAGGTTACCTTGGGTAGGGGGAATGTGGATTTGAGATTACAATCTGATCAGCCATGATCTTAGTAAATAGTGGAATAGGCATGAGGGTCTATATAGCTGACTCCTGCTCTCTGTTGGTATGTTTGTATTTTGACACCCTTTGATACTTGGCAGGTTAGTTAACACATGGGCTTTCTTAAATGGAGATGGTGTTTTAAATACTAATTTTATGAAAAATGTGCGTGATATATATCAAATTATGACTTCTTGGAATGAACTTATTCAGTGTTACATCTGAATACTTTGTGAATTATTTATGTATGAAGTGCATTGGTGTTTAAGCATTGAAATAGATTGAGAGGCTGTTTGTCCATACTGAGATATGGTGTTGTACAAGGTGTGACTGTTTATCTGCTGGATGGAGAGGGGAAAAAAAAAACTGGGGAAGGTTTTCCTGTCAATGTTGAACCAATTAACTTAATGTTTGAAGGTGAGCCCTGTTTTCGAGACTTAAGATGATGCTCCATTTTCAGCTTGTCACTGACTTTCTGTGCACTATATATGCCAGGCAGACAGAAAGTTCCTTTGTGTACACACCCGCTGCAGAAAGAATCAGGGAAATTGCTGCCTAATGTCATATTAAGCTGTTTTTGTTTAGAAAGGACATTTCAAACTGCTGCATCTTCTTTGGAGAAGATGCTCAGCAACATTGCACCTGATGTAAAAGGAGTATTAACAACAAAGTTGATTCTGAGATGTAACAAATGCAAGAGTGAGTGACAGGAAATGCTTTTTGTTTGCAGGGTTTTAGTATGTCGCTAGGAACTCTTGTTGTTAATGACATTGTGTCAGAAAATACAGTTATATGACAAGAATGTAGGAAAGCAAAGTACTGAGTTCTGCTGCAAATCTGAAATAAAAACAAAGTGCTGGAGAACTCGACAGGTCTGCCAGCATCTATGCAGAGAGATGATGTGGAGGTGCCAATGTTGGACTGGGATGGACAAAGTCAGAAGTCACACAACACCAGGTTCTAGTCCACCAGATTTATTGCGTGGTTTCAAATCAGCTTGTATGATTTAAAGTAAACCTGTTAGACTATAACCTGGTGTTGTGTGACTTCTGACTATGCAGAGAGAAACTGAGTTAACATTTTGAGTTCCTGTTGTGACTCTTACGACTCAGGACAAAAAGGACGTCTGCTGTGTAAAATGCAATATTTTGGCCCACTGATTGAATAACTTAACTAGTGTTTCTTTTAAAAAAACAATTGGTGGTAAAGTGCTTTGAGATGTCCAGTGATCTTTAAAAGTGCTACATAAATGCAAGTCCCTTTGTTGTTAAATGTATTCCAACACTGTGCAGCTTTAATGTTGAGATTATTTATTTTGTGATCGTAAATTTTTCTGAGTAGGATGTTTTAAGTTGTCATTTTTTTTCAAGGGATTGGATGACATTGAAGTGGAAAAGCAAAACTGGAATTTAAAGTAGCCTGAGCAAAAAAATGTTATAAATACATATAAGCAAGATTCATGAAGTGGCCACTGCAGATATCTAATTGTTACTTTTTTCTATCACGTGTTAATTCCTTGGTGAATGAATGAAATAGTGACAGGAATCACAAGCTGATCTTATCACTTATCCAGCTGCAGTGGGAATGTTCTATGACCACAACAGTTTTATACCAGGTCATAGAATATTAGTGCAACGTAGTGGAAAGACTTTGTGTATTCCTTAAAGTCTGTCGATATTTATAATCAACTTGTTCAGCAATGTTATGAAAAATGTTTGGAGCAGGTAGGACTCAAACCCCAGCCTTCTGGCTCTTGAGGCTGGGACATTGGCATGGTGCCACAAGAACTTTTGGTGGAGTAGTGGTGGTGGTGTTTTTGGGAAAAATCTTATAATGAGTATCCGCAAGGTATGGGAGACTGAGATCCAGTCTTCACTAATTAGGACTGTCTGGGATTTAAACCCTTCATGTTGTGACTTTGTGATTTTTGTGGCATTAACCTAAAGACTAACTCCAGAGAATCCATTGAAATAGTGTGAAGAAACTATCAGTGCATAGTAAATGTTTGCCATGAGCCTGGTTCAAAACCAGTGGAATCTTGTACATGCACATGAACAAATTGACAGGGTCTTCATTTGATGTCCTACTTGAAAGATCACCACGTCAACAGTTCAGAACTTCCTCAGTACTGTCCTTCAAAAATGAATGACATGGAGATGCCGGTGTTGGACTGGGGTGTACAAAGTTAAAAATCACACAACACTGGGTTATAGTCCAACAGGTTTAATTGGAATTACTAGCTTTTGGAGCACCGCTCCTTCATCAGGTGGTTGTAGCACTCCACAACTACCTGATGAAGGAGTGGTGCTCCGAAAGCTAGTGCTTCCAATTAAATCTGTTGGACTATAACCTGGTGTTGTGATTTTTAACTTCAAAAATGCAGTGATCCATCAATACTGACCCACTAATAGTGCAGTGCTCCCCTCAATACTGATCCTCCAACAGTGCAATTCTTCCCCAGTACTGATCTTTGACAGTGTAGCATTCCTTCCATATTGTGTGAATTCTAGGCTCCTTCCTATCGCAAAGAAGTCATGAAACTTGAAAAGGTTCAGAAAAGATTTACAAGGATGATGCCAGGGTTGGAAGATTTGAGTTACAGGGAGAGGCTGAACAGGCTGGGGCTGTTTTCCCTGGAGCGTCGGAGGCTGAGGGGTGACCTTACAGAGGTTTACAAAATCATGAGGGGCATAGATAGGATAAATAGACAAAGTCTTTTCCCTGGGGTGGGGGAGTTCAGAACTAGAGGGCATAGGTTTAGGGTGAGAGGAGAAAGATATAAAAGAGACCTAAGGGGCAACCTTTTCACACAGAGGGTGGTAGGTGTTTGGAATGAGCTGCCAGAAGAAGTGGTGGAGGCTGGTACAATTGCAACATTTAAAAGGCATTTGGATGGGTATATGAATAGGAAGGGTTTGAAGGGATATGGGCTGAGTGCTGGTAGGTGGGACTAGATTGGGTTGGGATATCTGGTCAGCATGGACGGGTTGGACCGAAGGGTCTGTTTCCGCGCTGTACATCTCTATGACTTTAACAGTGCAGCATTCTATCTTTATTGTCTGTTTGCTACCCCTATATAGTGCAGCAGTTCCTCAGTGTTTCACTGGGCGGCACGGTGGCACAGTGGTTAGCACTGCTGCCTCACAGCACCAAAGACTCTGGTTCAATTCCCGCCTCAGGCGACTGACTGTGTGGAGTTTGCACGTTCTCCCCGTGTCTGTGTGGGTTTCCTCTGGGTGCTCTGGTTTCCTCCCACAGTCCAAAGATATTCAGGTCAGGTGAATTGGACATGCTAAATTGCCTGTAGTGTTAGGTATGGGTTAAATGTAGGGGTATGGGTGGGTTGCACTTTGGCTGGTCGGTGTGGACTTGTTGGGCCAAAGGGCCTGTTTCCACATAGAATGGCAGTTTGTGGTTGGTGCAGGACTGGAATCCATAGCCTCCTGATTTATGTGATATTTGTAAATTAAATTGGAGATTGGCTAACGTGGTGCCATTATTTAAGAAAGGTGGTAAGGAAAAGCCAGGGATCTTTAAACCAGTGTGCTTGATGTCAGTGGTGGGTAAATTGTTGGAGGGAATTCTGTGGGACAGGATTTACATGTATTTGGAAAGGCAAGGACTGATTGGGGAGAGTCAGCTTGGCCTTGTGCCTGGGAAATAGTGTCTTACTAACTTGATTGTGTTTTTTGAAGAAGTAACAGAGAATTGGCAAAGGCAGAGCGATGGATGTTGTCTACTTGGAATTCAGTCAGGTGTTCAACAAGGTTCCGGTTAGTAAGGTTACATCACATCTAATACAGGGAGCACTAGCCATTTCGGTACAAAATCGGCTCGAAGCTAGGAGGTAGAGGGTTGCTTTTCAAACTGGAGGCCTGTGACCAGTGATGTGCCACAAGGATTGGTGCTGGGTCCACTGCCTTTTGTCATTCACATAAAGGAATTGGATGTGAATATAGGCACGTATGGTTAGTAAGTTTCCAGATGACACTAAAATTTGTGGTGCAGTGAATGACGAAGAAGGTTACCTTGGAGTACAACAGTGCCTTGATCAGATGGTTTAATGAGCTGAGGAGTGGCAGATGGAGTTTAATCTATATAAATGTGAGATGCTATACTTTGATAGGGCAAATCAGGGCAGGACTTATGCACTTAATGGTAAGGTCCTGGGGAGCATTACCAAATAAAGAGACAGGTGTACAGATTCATAGTTCCTTGAGAGTGGAATCGCAGGTAAAGAGGGTAGTGAAGAAGGCATTTGATATGCGTGCCATTATTGGTCAGTGCGTTGTGTATAGGAGTTGGGAGGTCATGTTGCAGCTGTACAGGACATGGGTTAGGCCACTTTTGGAATACTGCATGCAATTCTGGTCTTTTTTGTTGTGAAACTTATAAGTGTTCAAAAAAGAAGTCTGAAAAGGCTGGGGCTATTTTCCCTGGACCATCAGAGCCTTATAGAAGTTTATAAAATCATGATTGGCATGGAGAGGTTGAATAGTCAAAGTCCTTGCCCCAGGTTAGGGGAGTCCAAAACTAGAGGTCATAAGTTTAAGGTGACAGGGGAAAGATTTAAAAAGGACCTAAGTGGCAACGTTTTCACACAGGGTAGTGTGTGTATGGAATGAACTGCCAGAGGAAGTGGTGGAGGCTGATATAGTTACAGCATTTAAACGGCATCTGGATGGGCACATGAATAAGAAAGGATATGGACCAAATGTTGGCAAATGGGACTAGATTGATTTAGGCTATCTGGTTGGCATGGGCGAGTTGGACCGAAGGGTTTGTTTCCGTGCTATACATCACTATGACTCTATGACCCTAAACAAGTGATATTTCAAGCTAGCAGCTTCTTTCAACATTTTGGATCAAAACATTGTTCAATCCAGCAGGTTTTCCCGACTATTAAATATAGTGTAACTGCTGTTATTTTAATTAATGGTTTTCTAATTACTAAAAAATCAGTTGTGAATGTCAACAGTCAAGTTGACTTTTTTAGAAGCAGAGGAAATAACTTGTAAGACAGTTAACTAAATTAAAGAATCTGAAGCTGTCGCTGGATTCTTTGAATTGTTCTGTAAATAAAAGCTCCCATGGATTGTGCGCTATAAATTAGCAAATAAGGCACTTTTTGCCCCTTCAGGCAAAGTTTAAAAGAATCCTAGAACTATACAGTACAGAAGGAGGTCGTTTGGCAATTTTTCCCACACTGATTCTTAGAGCTGCTCAACTAATCTCACTTTTTTGCTCTAGTCTCCCATTTTTTTCTTTCCCTTTTAAGTGCTTATCCAGATCCCTTCTAAAAGCTGATCATGGAATCTGATTCCACCACGTGGTCAGGCTGTGCACATTTCAGGTCCAGACCACTTGGTATGGAAAAATGATTTTTCTCATATTACTATTCTAAATCTGTGTCCCCGAATCCCCATCACTATCACTGGAAAGAGCTCTAATCTAATCTATCAAATTGAATTATAAAAACTCCTTTCGTATCGCATAGAATGAAGGGAAAGTGAGGGGAAACTGTTGAACAATTTAAACCTGTGACTCTTAGGTATAGCACAGCATGAACATACAGAAGAAGTGAAACGAGATGAGATTTTCAATCTTTCAGTAAATCTCCACTGATGTTACACTCAAGAATGTTGGTTTTGTGTGGTGTTCAGATCTTTGTGATTAGAGGATGGTAGATCATTAGATCCGGGGAGAATAGGGAAGAGCACGAGCATGAAGAGAACACATGAGCACAAGAGCGATGTGGAAAATGTTCAGCAAACAATGGTGGACTGGACTATACTCGTAGAAAGGCTGAGACACAGTCACTTGTAGGGCAAATATCCATTTCAGTTTCCCACCCTTGAAGCGCAGTACTTCAAGTTAAGAGCAGTTTGGGGAAAGTTGCAATAATCTCCTCCCTCCTTGAAAAGGTGAATTTCCTTCACACAGAGAAATAGGGTGTCAGTGGTGATTCACCATAGTACTGTTTCTCTCAGTCCAAAATGGTGTTCTTGTTTTTGATGGACTGTTGATTTATTTTGGATTGGGGATACAGCCCTCCCTCCCAGCACACAACTAATTCACAAATATTAAGGCACAGTGGATCCACCTATTAATATATTAGCATCCTATAGCATAATGAAAAATGCTATATTTCATTGTGGGAGTATCTTGTATTCGGATATCTGCACCGTTGAACTTCCTTGTGTTACTTGGTAGTGACACTGTAACAGATATTTGCATGTTATTTTCTGACTTGGCTGTCGCATCATATTTTGTCCTCGTATCATGAGGCTTCTCTAGAGCTCCATCTGCTGGGTTATTATAATAAACTTTCAAATTTGTTTAAAAAATTGGTTGAACTTTTCAGATATTAAGTTTTGCTCCTTTACCTCAATAGTCCCAACCTGGTTTGAAAATTTGGTCTAAATCTAAATCTGGACAAGAGGGTCTGGGAATCCCAGTCAGCTTAGCAAAATCCCCTCAACATAACATCAATGGAGTGGTGCCAAAATTTGGGAACGCTGTCCCAGATACAAGTTTAAACTCCTGGAACACCAGTTGTTTCTACCCTACCAGCTGATGGACTTTTAACCTGCCGACCTTACCTGAGCCCAGCAATCTGCATTTTCTTCATATTTCTTCAAACATGGAGTGACTCTTGATGAACAATTGCCTTTTACTGTTTCCAATAACCCTGTTTTCCATCATCGTCCCCGACAGATCTGGTTTCTTACTTTACAAAAGTTCTCCTGGGCCTTGTTTCAATGTTCATTGCTTGCACAACGGGAATAAATTAGAAAACAATAAAGAAGTACAAAGTTCAGAATATCAATCTTTCCAACCCAGTCCATGCCAGCACCTAGCCTCAAGGGAGATCATTGCCACCTTGCCGCTGCCTGTGCCAGACCCACCAACATAGGGGTCGCCCCACTTTAAGCACCATCTCTTTGCAGCTAAGCCCACACTTGCCCCACAACCGAGAGTCCCTGGCTCTGCTGCCAGGTTGCCACTGGGCCTCAAGTCCCGCTTTGGCTGCAAATGTCACATAATTATTATATCTATAATGCCAGACTATTTATTTCCTTACTTTTCTAATTTTCTTTTCATTTCCTAAGAATTTGATTTTAAGTATCTGTACTGAGGTATCCTTGTACCCAAGCTGGCACTGTAATGCAGCGACTATAAACTTTGCACTTTACTCACATGAGTATATATGACAATAAAGCTAATTCGATTAAATTCAATCAGCTGGTAATGAATTGATTACCTGGTACTTGATTAGATGAGCTGACAGTAGACAACTTACTTTCCATCCTGCCTTTCTAATCCGATAGAACCACATAGAATCCAGCCCATTGAGACAACTGTTTCTTCCAGCTGAGGAATAAAGAAATAAATGCTTGAGCAAGAACGTGCACCCACACCCAGATCTGGAACAAAACCTCATAGCTGGATTGATTCCCTAAAGCTAGAAATAAATCTTAGACCTGCATGCACTGAACACATTTAAAATTGGAATAGCAATAACATTTTCACTTCTGTAATTTGTTTTCTAGCTCCTACGTTCGATTTGACATCCTTAGAAGAATATTGACTAAGATCTTTGGCATCGATGTGATTATGGTGATGGTTATCACAGACATTGACGACAAAATAATTAAAAGGGCCAATGAGGTAAATTACCAGGACTATTCACAGGGAGCATTTAATCCAAAACCATGGAAGTTACAGTTGTTAACTATTATTTTCCTAATTGCAGTTGAATATTTCATCCACTGTACTTTCACGCATGTATGAAGAGGATTTCAAACAAGATATGGCGTGTTTAAAGGTATAATGAATGCTTCTTTGCAGTTGTAACACAAGTTTGAATAGCTGCTGACCGTTCATAAGCACTTGAAATTGAACTGGAGAAGTATCTTAGAACAGGAGAAAGTTGAAGAGAGATTTAATAGAGGTATTAAAATCTTGAATGATTTTGAATAAGGAGAAAGTCTTGTCACTGGCAAGATGAGAAACATTTAAAATAATTAGTAAAGAACCATCAGGAAAATGAGGCAAATTTCTTGTATGCAGTAAATTGTCATATTCTAGAATATGGTACCTTAAAAAGTAGTGATGACAGATTCATTTAATAACTTTTCAAAAGAGGAATTGGGTAAATTTGAAATATAAGTTGCAGAAGTCTGGGAAAAGGCTAGTGAGTGGGACTAATTGGATGGCTCTTTCAAAGACTCATTGCAGACAAAGACTGAACATGATATGTTATACAATTTAAATTTTCAACTGGTTTACAAAGTTTATTGGTTTGTGAAGCAGTTACTTTGGAATGATTGCATTATATAAAATATAATTATCTAACTGGGACTGGAGGTGGGAGGGAATTTGACAATGGTAAGCATCAGCAAGTTAAAGAATAGGAGCCATGTAATAGTTCAAACATCAACTAAAAAGGGGGAAATGAAGCAAGCCTTGACTCATGGGAGTTGGCATAGTGACAAGATTTGTGCTGAAAGGAAAGAAATTACTTGGATGCTTGTAACACCTTCCACGACCTCAAGATGTCCCAAAGTGTTTTACAGCTACACAAGTACATTTGAATCATTCTAATGTAGAAAACATGGCAGTCAATTGCATGCAAAGCAAGTTCCCACACATAGCACATGGGGACTCCGTTTAATGCCTTTTCCAAATGACAGCACTTCCAACAATACTGCACTCTACTAAGTACCGGCTCTCCAACAGTTCACTTCCAGCAACACTAGTAATCTCAAGGTTCAAACTAAGCAGAGCCAAATGCTGTCACAGGAAAGGGGCTGCTTTAATCCACTTGTGCATGAAACATCTCCAGTTTTGCCAAACTATCGTCATAACTGATCGTTCTCTCCAGAACCATCATCATGAATCTTTTTGAATCCTCTTTGTCACCTTCACATTCTTCCTAAAGTGCATTGCCTGAAACAGGCACAATGCTCCACTTGAGTCTGAACTGATGTTTTTTTTTAAAAATCATCATAACCTTTTTGCTTTCTTGCTCTATACCTCTATTTATAAAATCCAGTTGCCTTTTAAACAACTTTCTTAACCTGAACTGCCTGCTTAATAATTTGTGCACAAATCCCTCCAATCTGTCTGTTTCTGTTCCCTTGTTTAGCATTGTGTCCTTTATTTTATGTGGCTTCTCCTCCGTCCCACCAAAATGTATCAATCAGTTTGGCATGTAACTTTTTTCCCAAATTTGTGTGCTGGGAAGACCTCTTTTTGTACCAATTGCTCACATTTTTCAAGCATAGTAGCTTTGTCAATGTCAGTGGGATTATCAAACCTGTATGTTGGCAGGTACTAGTTTTGGAGGATATGTGCCTTGTATCCTCTGTGATGCAGATGCCAACCCCATTTTACACTTCTCCTGATTTTTAGTTCTGCTATCAATTTACTGTGACCTGGTTTAGACTATTGTACAGAGTTAAACCTGGAAAGTTGAAGAGTTTGTTCATATTTTGAAAACAGCGCTTAATTTTTGAACTCTTCCAAGAGATCGTGTCATGTTTGTTGAAAAGGTGTCCTAAAAGGGAATTTCATATAATCTGATCCATTTTGGAGTTCTTTTCAGCTCAAATACCTGCAATATTTAAATACGCGTCCTTCTGACATTTGACAGGACCCAGCAGAGTGCAGTAATTTATTGGAAGAAGTCACAGAAATGGTACCACAATGATTGTTCTCAATCCACCCCTACCTGAACTTTAGGTTTGACTGACTCTTTGATATCTAACTCTGTTCCGAAACCATTATAGTTCTATTTGTGAGATAATGTGGGAGGTTGGTTTAATCAAATCCTGAACAATGTTTTTAATGTTGCTTTCCTAGGTTCTTCCACCCACTGTTTACATGCGCGTGACTGATAACATTCCCAAGATTGTGGCATTTATAGAAAGAATTATTCACAATGGCCATGCGTATTCAACCTCCACAGGTGAGTTTCTGCATGACAATTGTCCCATTACTGAATTACTGTTGTGGTTTTATTAATGATGTTATGGTCAAGATGACAGGATTGTATGTTTCTCTCCAGTGCCATTACTCCACTGGCCATAACGTAATTTAAATGTTTCACCTCATTCTAATATAACCAATCGTATGCTTTCCCAATATTGAACTTAGAATGGAAAGGCAAATTGACCATGGAATAAAGACGGAATAATTCATTAATTAAAGAACAAGTCCACTCACTCAGATGCTGAATTAATTAATGCATGCAACTTGTAATGTGAAAGATAAATAACCTAAAGCGCGCACGCATACTCTAGGTAAAGGCTGAGAAAAATGGATTTCTCTTACTGCAGGGATTCAGTCTAAAAATAAACACTTTCAGACTAACAGTGGTTATTCTTGAAGGCAAAACAGAATGATAAGGGGTAAAAAGTAGTTGTTGTATATGTGGTCAAGTCATTAACCACACGCAGTTGCTTCTGAATTCTTGCCAGCCATAGCTTGTTTAGAAAATACAGTACTGAGAAGTTCCTTCAATCATTCTTCCAGAGGAACAGTTGAGTTTCACCCTGATTTCTCAACAAAGGTATTTTAGCAATAGGAGCCATGAGATGAGCACCTTGTGCTTAAAGAGGCTTTTCCCTGCAATTGCAAAATCCAAGCATAAACACCAAGCTTGTAAATGCTGTTTACACAGAGCAGTCATAACACCCAGTGTAAAACAGTTGGATGTTTTCACTGGAGTGAAACAACCTAGACCAGCGAGTATGTGGAATTATTTCATTTATAAGCAATGCTTTAATTTTTAAAAATAATGCTCCAATGTGTCTTTTCATTAATCTTTTTTAAAAAAACAACAGGCCTGTCCAGGATCCTATAAACTCAAGTCCAAAGCACGATTAAATATGAAGCATTTTCATAACAATGAAAGAAATTCTTAACTTTGAACCGGCAAAATAATAATTTTAGATCATATTAATTCCACTTAACCAACAACCTGTCCATAAGTTAATGCTGAATCTTCAGACAAACTGAAAATCTTATTTGATGTATGTCTTAAAACAAAACTTTGCATGTTATCGAAATGACTGTGCTGGGAACAGCCTGCATTTTGTGTGATCTCCCTTTAAGGCCAAAGTGGGTGGGGGAGTGTTATGAAAGAAGGCTAGTTGATTTTATGATTGTGACATCATTGGGTTGTGTTACTTGTGGTTGCCATGGGATGAACAGCTAAGAAATAAAGTGTAAATAGAAAATACAGACTGCATTTGTGTGTGTGTGTGTGTGTGTGTGTGTGTGTTATACAGTTAGAAAGAATGGAGAGTTGAAGACAGGAAGTAGCAAGTGATTCTGGATTAATCAAGATATATTGCTGTTGTTGCAGTCTTACGATAGGCCACAAGACTATTTAAAAGGGTTGGTGAAGGGGGTCTCTGGGAATTTTGTGTCATTTGGCCCAACAAGACCATACCTACCCAGACCCGATCCCACTACCCTATATTTACCCCTGACTAGTGCACCTAACCTACACATTCCTGAACACTATGGGCAATTTAGCATGGCCAATTCACCTAACCTGCACACCTTTAGACTGTGTAAGGAAACCGGAGCACCCAGAGGAAACCCACGCAGGGAGAATGTGCAAACTCCACACAGACTGTCGCCCGAGGCTGGAATCGAACCCCGGTCCCTGGTGCTGTGAGGCAGCAGTGCTAACCACTGAGCCACTGTGCCGCGGGTGATGGCGGGGTGGGTCTCGGTGGGATGCTCTTCAGACAGCCAGTACCTACTCGATAGGCTGAATGGCCTCTATGCGCAGCAAGAGTTCTTATGATTCATAGGTGCATATTTTGTTGGTGATAACTGTGTATGTTGACTTTGGATGGAATATGGATGCTGATCAATGTGATTCAAGCAGAACTTTTTTTTATAAGTTTGCAGGTTTTGGGCATCACTGATGTAGCCATCATTTTATTGCCAATATATAATTGCCATTGAGAAGGTGGTGTTGAGCTGCCTTATTTAACGACTGCATTCCATGTGGTGTGGGTGCACCCATGATACTTTCAGGGAAGGAGTTCGACAGTTTTGACCAAATGATAGTAAATGACTGGTAATAAACTGTCGATCCAAATTGGGATAATGTGTGGTTTGGAGTGGAACCTGCCGGTAATGGTGCTCCCAGATATCAACTATCACTCTATTCTTTAATTGTTGGTGTAAGGTTGGATGGCATAGGAGGGGAGAGATGCTACATAATGGTGAGAGTTAGTTTTAAAATTAGAAAGAAAATTCCAATACCGAACAACCCAGATGGCCTCCTTCTTCAAAGACCGCAATTTCCCCCCAGACGTGGTCGACGATGCTCTCCACCGCATCTCCTCCACTTCCCGCTCCTCCGCCCTTGAGCCCCGCCCCTCCAATCGCCACCAGGACAGAACCCCACTGGTCCTCACCTACCACCCCACCAACCTCCATATACATCATATCATCCGTCGTCATTTCCGCCACCTCCAAACAGACCCCACCACCAGGAATATATTTCCCTCCCCTCCCCTATCAGCATTCCGAAAAGACCACTCCCTCGTCAGGTCCACACTCCCCATCAACCCAACCTCCACTCCCTGCACCTTCCCCTGCAACCACAAGAAATGCAAAACTTGCACCCACACCTCCCCCTTACTTCCCTCCAAGGCCCCAAGGGATCCTTCAATATCCGCCACAAATTCACCTGCACCTCCACACACATCATTTACTGCATCCGTTGCACCCGATGTGGCCTCCTCTATACTGGGGAGACAGACCGCCTACTTGCGGAACGTTTCAGAGAACACCTCTGGGACACCCAGACCAACTGACCCAACCACCCCGTGGCTCAACAGTTCAACTCCCCCTCCCACTCCACCAAGAACATGCAGGTCCTTGGACTCCTCCATCGCCAGACCATAGCAACATGACGGTTGGAGGAAGAGCGCCTCATCTTCCGCCTAGGAACCCTCCAACCACAAGGGATGAACTCAGATTTCTCCAGTTTCCTCATTTCCCCTCCCCCCACCTTGTCTAAGTCCCAACCCTCGAACTCAGCACCACCTTCCTAACCTGCAATCTTCTTCCTGACCTCTCCACCCCCAACCCCACTCTGGCCCATCACCCTCACCTTATCACCCTCACCTTAACCTCCTTCCACCTATCACATTTCCAACACCCCTCCCCCAAGTCCCTCCTCCCTACCTTTTATCTTAGCCTGCTTGGCACACTTGCCTCATTCCTGAAGAAGGGCTCATGCCCAAAACGTCGATTCTCCTGCTCCTTGGATGCTGCCTGACTTGCTGCCCTTTTCCAGCAACACATTTTCAGCATAATTTAAACTGATTGGTTAGATTTGAATTGTTGTCAAAACACTAACCAACTATTTCACAGTCAAATGTTACATATTTTCAATTTTCCGGTATACTTTGAGACTGCTAGTTAATCATATGACAGGTGCTTATAAACTGTCAGTACAAAACAACATTCACTCTCTCTTAAAGGTACAGTACTCAAAAAATTCATAACACAAGGGCTGGGAAGAGGATAGAATAAGGCTAGGGCAGTAATTGGTCAGATTATATTCAGTGGGCAGTTCAGGCAGAAGAGTCACGGGTCAGAAGGTTGAGGTTGCCTGCTTAGGTAATGTGTGTTAGATCTGGTGGGCTTGGCTTGAGGTGTTTAGAAGGTGTCTGATCTTGGGCATGGGGACCTAGGGTTTCAGGGTGCAGAGCAAAAGATGAGTGTGTCAGGTATGAGGATGTGAGGATTTGTGAAGAATCAGTGTGAGTCATCGTTTAGTTAACCAGGGTTTCGAGCAGGTTTTCATCCATTAACATTTCCTGCATAGCTATTTAGCTTAGTCTATTGGAATCCTTTGAAGTCTTTGATTCTAATTCAGGTCAAGGGTTTTTTTCAGATAGTCCCAGACATTTGGTAATTGCCCCAAGAAAATTTCAATTTTTCAGAACAGTTCCCTTGAACTCAGTTCTATCAGCGCTTCTGTAATAACCCAAAGCAAAATTCCAGTCTGTGCTGCAGCAATAACCATCTTCCTATCTCAAAATCTGGGCCATTATGATGATCTGTGTATTCTACTATAACCCTCATCCCCTTAGTAATAGACTTCAGCAATTCTCCGATGACATATGTTAGACTAATTGGCATCTGTTTTTTTTTGTCCTGTCTTTCTTTCTTCATTAATGGTATGATTGTAGCAATTTTCCAATCTGCAGGACCCTTTCAGAATTTCTGAAATTTTGGCAGATTAAAACATTTGCCTCTATTGTCTTTGTAGCCAATTTTTAAAGATGCAAGGTAACTATAAAAAAAACTCAAAACTTGCTATTAAAATAAAATCAGATATATACTAGAAAAAGAAAACATTTACAGGGCTACAGGGATAGAGTAGGGGAAATGGGATTAATTGGATATCTCTTTCAAAGACCCAGTACAATACAGAAATGGTGAGCTATGTGTGCTGTTTCATCATTCTAAGATATTAGCGAATATCTGCAGTTTGGTATGATTTGACCCAGTTATATATACAAATAAATTCTTAAGCAAACCTGTCATGATTTCAGAAAGCAATTTTTATTCACTAAACAAAACACTTGTTTTTTAAAACACTTCAGGAAATGTGTATTTTGATATCCAGTCTATCGGTAGTCAGTATGGGAAGTTCGTTGGGATATGTGCTGACACAGCTGGAGAAACAAGTATGTATTTTTAATTGTTCATGTCATTACCTGTGATTTTATACCTTTACCATTTTTCTTTCAATCATGACCATATTTTCCATGAGTAGACTGGGTCTTGAGCTGAAAGCTATGACTCCACTTAGTGTAAGAGTCAGTGCCACCAGGGGAATTTGACGGTTGTCCCCAAATATCTGAGTGGTGATTTCCCTAATGTCATCTCAGAAAATGGCAACAATGACTAAATGATCAAACAGTTTTATGTAAAATAAAAGTAATTCATGAATCCACAGTAAAGGATTTGCAACAGGTCTTCTCAGCTGGGCTGACAGTTTAAAAAGACAATGTATATAAATCTTGCACCATCTCTGAGTATGTTCTTTGAAATATACCTCTAATTGTAAGATGTTTTTGGGTGCTGTTGACTATGTTTGTGGAAGAGGCTAGGAGACAGGGTTCCATAAGAGAGAACCTGGAATATAATGGTTTCTTGTTTCCTGAAAGGGTCTGTTTGACCGCAGTGTGTCTGACCTGACACCAATCGCAGTAATTGAATCCTATGATCCAGGAAACCTGTTGCATCTTCTCAGTTAAATTTGTTCTTAGCAATAACAAACAACATTTATACAACACATTTGAAACATCTAAAGAGAAACTATGAGGAATATTAGGAAAGGCAACCAAAAGGTTGGTCAATAAAATAATTTAGAGGATCAAATTAAAAGCAGATAGAGGAAAGGGAAGCAGTTTACAGGCAGAATTCCACAGTTTAGGATTTAGTTAGCTGATAGTGTTGAAGTAAGAAAAGTAGAAATGTATAGAAGACCAGAATTGGGGAAAACTAGTCAAGGGTTGGTCCATCCATTGTATGGGATGGGAATGTGAGGGTTATGTTAATAAAATCAGATTTAATGAAATCTGATTGCATGCGACGAGCAATGGCCACAGATTATTCTCAAAGGAAATTTAATACAGACATTTCAAATTTAAAAGCACAGTAATAGATATTGAAAATCTGAAAGTAAACAGGCAATAATAGTACTCAACCAGTGTGTGTCTCACAACAACTAATGAGAAAAAAGTTAGACCTTACAGAATAAAAGGGCTAGTATGGATCCAAAATTGACTGAGTGATGGGAAACATAGAGTGTGGTGGTTAATGGATTTTTCTTTGGGCTGGGAGAAAGGTTTGTAATGGCTTCCCCAGGGGTCAGTATTGGGACTCTTGCTCTTCGTGATATGTTAAAGACCTAAAAGCGGTTGCACAGGGCACAGTTTCAAAACTTACAGATAACATGGGACTTAGAAATATTGTGACCTGTGAGGAGGATATTGTAGAACCTCAAATGCATATTTAAATTGGTAGAATGGGTAGACAGTTAGCACATGAAATTCATTGCGGAGAAATGTGAAGTGATTCATTTTGGTAGGAAAACATGGGGAGGCAATATAAGGGATTGGGGGGCGGGTTAGAAAAGCAGTAGGATATGAGTATACATGTGCACAAGTAATTGAAGGTGGCAGGGTAGGTTGAAAAAGCAGACAATAAAGCACAACATATCTTACTGTGCTTCTGAGGATAGGGATATGTAGATAGGTAGAGTGGGATGAATGTGTGGTTGAAGGGTTGGTGCAGGAAGGACAGGTCTACATTCTTGGGTTACTGAATCTGTTTCTGGAAAAGGTGGGACCTGGACAAATCCAGCTGGCTGCTCCTGAACCACAGCAAGACCAACATTCTTGGGAAATTGAAGTGTATCGATCCTAGGGTGTATAAATGTTAAATACTAAGGGATATCGGTTTAAGGTGAGAGATGAAATGTGTTTTTACACAGAGGGTATTAGGTATCTGGAATATGCTGCCAGAGGAGGTGGAAGAAATAGTTATGATAGCAAAGTTTAAGGGGCATTTAACGAGACACATGAACAGGCAGAGGACAGAGGGATACAGGCCACATGTAAGCAGATGGGATTAGTTTAGAAAAGCATCATGATCGGCAAAGACAAGAACCTTTTCCTGTGCTGTTCTATATTCTATGATTAACCTTGTGGTGGGAGGACAGAAGGGTCTTAAGTTTAAACTAATTTGGCAGGGAAATGGCCTGCAAGTGGAGTCACAATAGTAAGTGATGCACGGACAAATGTAGAAGAAAAGCCAAATCAGTCTGACAGGAAGAATGGAGATAGTCAGGACACAAGGGAGCTCAGTAAGGTTGGATGGCTATAATTTTAATGCAGGAGCATTGTGCAAGGGAAGAGGACTGTGATGTGCTTGACCAAATTACAATTGAGAGGAAGGAGCTATTAGACGTTCTAGTGAACTTAAAATTGGACAAGACCCAGAGAACTTTGTCCTGAGCTGCTGTGGGGGGCAAGAGAAAAGGTTTCCAGGGCATTGATGTTAATTTTCAAATCCTGTCTGGATACAGGAGAGATGCCAGATGACTAGAGGACAACTGGTTGGAACAGTTGTTTGAAAGATAAACCAGTGACACTGACAATCGTGCTTGGGAAATTATTAAACAAAAATGTTAAGGGCTAGAATTAATATCCACTCTGAGAGGAAAGGATATTCAGCATGCCGATGTCAGGAGGGGTCCATGTCTGACAGGTTTAATTGAATTTTTCAAGGAGGTAATTAAATGTGTAATTAAATGCTGTGGCTGTGGTCAATGTGGACTTTAAGGCTTCCAACAAGACAGACCAGTCAAGAAAATAAGAGGCCATGAGATCCAGGGCGATTTGGAAAATTGGGTCCAAAATAGGCTCAATGACTAGAGGCGAAGGGTGATGTTCGAAGGTTGTTTTTGTGACTGGAGGCCTGTACCCAGCAACATACTGCAAGGTTTGGTGCTGGGTCCCTTGTTGTCTCTTATGTACATTAATGATCTAGACATGAATATAAGTAGTAAATAGTGTGGAGGAAAAACAAATTTGTAGAATGATATAGACTGGTCAGATGGGCTGAACAGTGGCAAATGAAATTTAATCTTGAAAACTGTGAGGTGATAAATTTTGAAGAACTAATAAGAAAAGGAAGTATACAATAAATGGTAGGACTCTCAGAAACACAGGATTAGAAGGACCTTGGTGTGCATGTCCACAGATCCTTGAAGGTAACAGCACAAAGGATAATGTGATTCAAAAGGCATTTGGAATATTTGCTTTTATTAGTTGAGGCATTCAATACAAGAACAAAAAGGTTATGATTGATCTATGTAAAATGTTAGTTAGGGCACAGGTGGAGGACTGGGTCACCAAGCTCTGGAAAGAATTCAGTTGTACTAGAGAGGGTGCAGAGCTCATTCACCAGGATGTTACCTGGACTGATGTGTTTCTGCTTTGAAGTGAAATTAGACTGGTTGGGGTTGTTTACTTTTGAACAGAGAATGCTGAGAAGGGACATGATTGAAATATACAAAATTGAGGGTCATAGATTTTGTTTTTTATTTGGTCACAGGATGCAGATATTGCTGGCTAGGCCAGCATTTGTTCACCATCCCTACTTGCCTAAATGGCTGTTAAGAGTCAACTGCATTGCTATAGATGTGGAGCCACTTATAGGGCAGACCAGGCAATGATGGCAGCTTCCTTCCCTAAAGGACATTAGTGAACCAGAATGCTGAATTCAAATTTTACCATGTACCATGGTAGAATTCATGAAGTAACAAAGAGGATTGATGAGGGCAGAGCGGTAGATGTGATCCATTTGGAATTCAGTAAGGCGTTCGACCAGGTTCCCCATGGTTAGCAAGGTTAGATCTCATAGAATACATGGAGAACTAGCCATTTGGATACAGAACTGGCTCAAAGGTAGAAGACAGAGAGTGGTGGTGGAGGATTGTTTTTCAGACTGGAGGCCTGTGACCAGTGGAGTGCCACAAGGATCGGTGCTGGGTCCACTACTTTTCAGAATTTATATAAATGATTTGGATGTGAGCATAAGAGGTATAGTTAGTAAGTTTACATATGACACTAAAATTGGAGGTGTAGTGGACAGCGAAGAAGGTTACCTCAGATTACAATGGGATCTTGGTCAGATGGGCCAATGGGCTGAGAAATGGCAGATGGAGTTCAATTTACATAAATGTGAGGTGCTGCATTTTGGGAAAGCAAATCTTAGCAGGACTTAGCCACTTAATGGTCAGGTCCGGGGCAGTGTTGCTGAATAAGGCGATCTTGGAGTGCAGGTTCGTAGCTCCCTAAATATGCATTCCTTTATTGGTCAGAGTATTGAGTACAGGAGTCGGGAGGTCATGTTGCGGCTGTAAGGATATTGGTTAGGCCACTTTTGGATTATTGCATGCAATTCTGGTCTCCTTCCTATCGGAAAGATGTTGTGAAACTTGAAAGGATTCAGAAAACATTAAGAGAACATATTTCAGAAAACAAAGGATGCTGCCAGGGTTGGAGGATTTGAGCTATAGGGAGAGGTTGAACAGGCTGGGGCTGTTTTCCCTGGCGTGTCGGAGGCTGAGGGGTGACCTTAGAGGTTTATAAAATCATGAGGGGCATGGTTAGGATAAATAGACAAAATTTCTTCCCTGGGGTGGGGGAGTCCAAGACTAGAGGGCATAGGTTTAGGGAGGGAGGGAAAGATATAAAAGACACTTAAGGGGCAACTTTTTCACACAGCGGGTGGTACATGTATGGAATGAGCTGCCAGAGAAAGTGGTGGAGTCTAGGACAATTGCAATATTTAAAAGACATCTGGATGGGTATATGAATAGGAAGGGTTTGGAGGGATATGGGCCGGGTGGTGGCAGGTGGGACTAGATTGGGTTTGTAAACCTGGTCGGCATGGACAGGTTGGACCGAAGGGTTTGTTTCCATGCTGTACATCTCTATGACTCTCTGTACCCAGAACGTTAACCTGAGGTTCTGGATTACTAGCCCAGTGACAATCCTACTATGCCATCACCTCCCCTAACATAGAGAAGAAGCTTTTCCACTTTATAGAACGATCAATAACCAACAGGCATAGATTTAAGGTGAAAGACAGGAAGTTTAGAGGGGATTTTAAGAAAGGTTTTTCATCTGCATTGTGTTAGGTGTCTGGAACTCATTCGGTTGAAAGAGTAGTAGATGTGGGATTCATCATAACATTTAGATAGTGTTTAGCATGCAAGATTATGGCCAAAGTGCTGGAAAATGAGACTAAGATAGATTCATGTGGATGTAATCAGCCGACAAGCCTCTTTCCATGCTGCAAAACTCTATATACATTTGCACGCTTCAGAGAGGTAGTGGGAGAATGGCATTCCATGATAACATCATGGGTTGAATGGCCTCCTTCAGTGCTCTGTGATTCTGAGAACAGGCAACATCTGTTGAGTGGGCAAACAGTGAACATTTCCAATCTGTGATCTTTCATTAGATTTGAGAGATAGAATTAGAATCCCTACAGTGTGGGAACAGGCCCTTTGGCCCAACAAGTCCACACCCTCCCTCCAAAGAGTAACCCACCCAGACCCATTCCCATTCTCTATATTTGCCCCTGACTACTGCACCTAGTCTACACATCCCTGAAAACTATGGGCAATTTAACCTGCACATCTTTGGATCATGGGAGGAAACTGGAGCACCCGGAGGAAACCCACACAGACATGAGGAGAATGTGCAAACTCCACACAGACAGTCACCCAAGCCTGGAATTGAACCCGGGTCCCAAAGCTTGTCTCAGACCCAAATGGAAACATTTCCCCTCTCCTGTTGAAATAGACGTGGGAAAGCAGGGACAGTGAGAGAAGCAGTTTGGAGAGCAAACAATGCAGGAGAAATCCTCAGCCACATTTTGATGTAACGTTGAAAACAGAGCACAGATTCATGTCTGAAAACACTTATTTTAAATAACTAATGGGTTATTGTTGATTATTTTAATTGCTAGCTGCTGGTGATAAAAAGCACATCAGAGACTTTGCTTTGTGGAAAGCATCAAAACCAAATGAGCCGTCTTGGATATCCCCATGGGGTAAGGGTCGACCTGGCTGGCATATTGAGTGTTCCACCATTGCAAGGTTGGTATTTGTGTTTCTTGTCAAATATACAATGATAAAATTGACCCGAAAGTTTTATTGCTCTCAATGCAAAATCACAATCATGAGGACTCTGACTGTAGTACTCATTTTCTGATCTGGTTACAATGGCCTTTCTGAAGAAGGGCTTATGCCCAAAACGTCGATTCACCTGCTCCTTTGATGCTGCCTGACCTGCTGCACTTTTCCAGCAACACATTTTCAGCTCTGATCTCCGGCATCTGCAGTCCTCACTTTCTGCTACAATGGTATTAGCCCTTTGACAATTCTGTTGCAATGCCTAATTTTAATAATCCAGTGACTGTGCATCAACTGTGTGAAATGTTCTGTGTGTGAAACAAAAGGAGCAAAAATAGAATAACATTGTCATTGTAGGGTTGATTTCAAAGCATAATCATTTCCTATCTTCATTTTATGTCTCTCTCCTTTTGCATTTTTGCATGTTGTCATTCAACAGTAACTTGCATTTATAAAATGCTTTGAACATGACCTAAGAGGTTTCACAGAAGCATTACTCTACATAATTTGACATGAAGCCACATAAAGAAGTGATAGGACTGAAGACCTAAAGCTTGATCTATGTTTAAGGAGTACCCTAAAGAGGTAGAGAAAGGCAGGAGATGTTTGAGAAGGCATTGCACAATTTAGCACATCAGTAGCTGAAGGTTTGGCTGTCAATGGTGAAACAATGGAAATCGGGCATGTGCTGAATATCCAGATTGGAACAAGTTTGAGATCTTGTAAGGTTATAGGACTCTGAGATTACAGAGACGGGGAGGGTAAGTTCAATGGAGGGAATTGAAAACAAATATGAGAATTAGAAAATTAAGGCATTGCCAACACCTCTGATGTTAGAGTCAATACCTCATCCATTTTTAGTCATGACATATTTTTACTTATTTCAGTTAATTTCTTGGTAGACATTTGTGAGCTTGTCAAAGGTGCTCATGTACTAAGAAAATAGTTTCGCACTACTTGATATATCAAATGGTGAGCATAACTGTGTGCATTTTCAGCTCTGTGTTTGGAAATAAATTGGACATCCATTCAGGTGGAATAGACCTAGCGTTTCCCCATCACGAGAATGAGATTGCTCAATGTGAGGCCTACCACCAGTGTGAGCAATGGGGCAACTACTTTTTACACTCAGGTACGTATTTGTTGGCCAGTGGAAAAAGAGCAGATGGAATTCAAAGACATTAATTGATATGGGGCAGTTGTCATGAGTTTCTGATTCTTGAGGGATTAATAGTGAAATAAACTTTTCTACATTGAACTGTATATTTCGGAATCTGTATGTAATTTTCTGACCATCAATTTTAGTTCTGCAATTGCTCTGGAGGGCAAAAATCTTCACTTTTTTTTTTAAGAAGGCTTCTTGAACAGATGCATAATCATAACTAACATTAAATTCAGATCAAATTCCCTGAGCAGTTTGGATATTTTACTTTTAAGTTTTCTCCCAGCCACTTGACTTTAAAAGATGTAATTCATATCATAGTAATTGATTAATCTTTTGCATTCACTTATGGGATGTGTTTGCTGTTGGCAGGCCAGCATTTGTTGTCCAAGCCTAATTCCCTTTGACAAGGTAATGGTGAGTTGCCTTCTTGAACCACAGCCATCCATGTGCTGTGGGTAGACCCACAATACCATCAGGGAGGGAACTTTACCTAATTGAATATACAGCAATATATTTCTGGGTTAGGACAATGAATGGCTTGTAGAGGAGCTTGGAGAGTAGTGTTCCCATGTATCTGCTCTTTTCCTTCTAAATGGAAGTGGTTATAGGTTTGGAAGGCACAGTAAAGGAGCCTAATTTTTTGTTTTATCATTAAATGAACTCATTGGAATCAAGAATGCAGCCTAATGAGGAGGGGAATTATTTTGTTGTTTGGTAATGAACAGAATCAATGTAATTGAATTCAAGGCCTGCAGCAGTATTTCATAACCCATGTTATGTCATGGTGTGATTTTGTTTTTTAAAATTGAGTTTTCAATACAGTGAATTGTTTGCTGGTGGAAGGAGCTCTGATTTTTTTTTAGCTGGTTTAAACTGTTCGCCAAACTCATCAATCCATTTGGATTGGAATACTTGAATGTCTGTAAAGAGACCAACAATCTCAGCTTTTTAGGTTTTGATTCATGAAATGGGCATTCTTCAGGCCTAAGGTTCTTAGTTCCAGTACCTCTGTTGTGCACTGGTAGAGTTATTGATCTAAAACTTCAAAAAGTTTATTTTGTGTAACTAATTTTCCTTTCACATATTTGTATTCAACCAAAGAACCTAGATATTTTTAACCAAATTGTCCCTTCCTACCTGAGTTGAACTTCTTGCCTTTCAGTACCTGATTGTAAACTATTCCATTTCTCTATTTGGTTTCCAAATCCTTCATTCTCCATTATTTCAATAATGATTCATCTTTGAATGTGACCACTGATTTTGAATTAATCTCCATTAGTGGCCACACTGCACATTCCACTGTGTTGTCTGAAAGTGTTTATTCTCATCTTCCACTTTATTTTTGGGTAAATGAGATCAGAACCAGCGGATGGGGGAGGTTGAAGTTGTTTATTGTAGTTGCAGTAAGTAGGCACATGCACCTGGATACCTTTTCCTTTTCTACCTGACATTCTTTTCTATGAAAGTTGATTATAAAGAAAATGGGTATGTTGTAAAATAGACTGCAAATTTGGCTTCATACATTTCAATTTCAACCATGCTTGACTTCAGCATTTCTTTATTCTATGAAGAGTCATAGAGCCATACAGCATAGAAACAGGCCCTTCAGCCCACGATATCTATGCCAACCCACAAACACCAAACTACTTGCACTTGGCTCATAGCCTACTGTGCTCTGGCATTTTTAATGCTTGTCCAGATCCTTCATAAATGTTGGGACAGTACCTGCCTCCGCTACCCTCTCAGGTAGCGTGTTCCATCTTTGTACCGTCCTCTGGTTAAAAAAGTTCAAAACCACTTGCTCCTCACCTTAAGCTTAAGCACACTGGTCTTAGATGCGTCTGCCATGGGGAAAATATCGAGTCTGTCTATGCCTCTCATAATTTTGCATGTATAAGTCAGTTCCCTTCCCTCTGCCAGAAAAAAACAAACCTGCATTCCAGTCTCTCAAAATTGAGATTTCCCAACCCAGGCAATATTTGGTGAATCTCCTCTGCATTGTCTTCAGTGTAGTCATGTCTTAGATAGTGTCGCTACCAGAACTGCACATTATAATCAAACTGTGGTTATAAAGTTGCAACAAGACTTCTCTGTTTCAATATTCTACATTCCGGTGAATGAAGGCAAGCATCCCTTTGGCACCACCCTGTCTACCTGCGCTGATACCTTCACAGATCTATGCATTTGCACACCAAAGTTCCTTTGTTCTTCAGTACTCTCTAGGGACCTACCATTCATTATGTAAAACCTTCCTTATTAGACCTCCCAAAGTGCTTCCCCTCACACTTACCAGGATTAAATTCTATCTGCCCAATTTACCAGCCGATCAATATCATGCTATAGCCTTGTTTGAATTTCTTTTGCACAGGGCATTTGCATTTGAAAGGGAGTGAAGAAAAGATGTCAAAATCATTGAAAAATTATATCACAATCAAGGTAACTATCCACTTATATCCCTCCTGTTTACTTTTTTCTTGTTTCTCTTTGTTCCTTCGAAAATTTCTTCTAATGACAGCTGGTAGCAGTGCACAATGGACTTCATTCACCAACTGTTAACTGGATGAATGAAATGAACATGCTTATTCTAACTAAGGTCTGAAACATTGCAAGTTATATGATACAGTTGGGTTATAGATGTGGAGTCTTATAGGTGTCAATGGGGTTAGCCCTAATTCTCAGCTTGATTGGCTGAAGATTTGGGCAAACAGAAGAGAGCTTTCTACTGTTGTTGAACAATTGAGAGAGGTATGCAGTACAAGCCAGTAAGCAATATCATTAGCTGGTAAGAGAGCAAAAGCAGTAACACACTAATGTAATCCAGTTTTGAGATCATTGACCAAATTTTTAAAAATCTTTGCATCTAACTGCTTCATGAAGTATTTGCAGGATGCTGGCAATAGACATGATGGATAGAATGATTTCCTTCTCTGCTATAAACAACATTCTATAAATGTTGGCGGCACCTGCGGATTAGTTATCACCCAACGAATCACAGCAATAATAAAGTACACCAAAAATTCAAAACAATGATTCAGATCGCCACTGTTTGAATAAATTTGGTGACTCGAGGTAATTGTTACTCTGTGGGCTTCTAATAGTGTTCCTACCATCAGTGTTGCATAACAGTTGCTGCAGAAAACTGACAAGTGTGTTGTGTTATCCATCACTAGAAGAAAGAAGTGCACGTGGGGTGACTGAATATCCTGGAATTCGTTATCCAGAATTGAGAAGACTGAGGCCTGATCTTATAAGTGTCTTTAAAGTTAGGAAACTGTTTAATAATGTAGATATAGGAAAGAAGAGATCAAAACAAACGACTTAAATAAGTGGGAGCCTATACAAACAAATAATGCCGTTGATATGCTGAATAATTTGCATTATAGTGGATGCACACTGTCCCTTGAAACCACTGACACTAATGACATCCTTTGGAATGGATATATTAGCTTTGCAGAGCAAAAAACTGCAGCAGCAACATTTTACAGGGGCAGCATTTGAAAGAGAAGCAGCCAGTAATTTCGAAGAGCTGGATGGAAGAGGTTCTCAAACTAAGGAGTATTAAATCATGGCAAATTCACCACATGTGGTTGTAAGAATTAATATTTAGTATGAAGTTGATGGGAATAAATGAAAATGGAATTGTGATTATAGGAGACACGAGGGTTCAAATCCAACTGTAGTTTCTCCCTTTAGTAATTTCTTGCTTTCTGCTCTTTTTATAATACTCTATCCAATTGTATAACCTACCACATCTCTGCACAATTATGTTTTTTCTTTAAGTTTTATGCTATCTTTTAATATTTCTAATTAACCATGAATGGTGGGTCCATCCCTTAGAATTTTCCTTCCTCACTCAACTGCATCTTTTCTGAGATACCCTTTTAACTATCTATCACTGCATCACTATTGACCCATCCTTTAACCTAACTTGCCAATTTACTTTAACCAGATTTGTAAAAATTTATTTGTGGGATGTGGGTACCATCGGAATTTATTGCTGATTCCTTTAAGAAGGTGGTGGTGAACTCCGTCCTTGAAATGTTGCGGTTTGGTGTTGGCTTACCCACAATGCTCTTTGGAAGGGACTTCCTGGATTCTGACTCAATGACATAGAAGGAATGTTGATATATTTCCCAGTCAGAATGATGTGTAACTGGGAGAGAAGCTTGCAGATGGTTGCCTTCCCAAGTAGCTGCTTTCCTATCCTACTAGATGATAGTGATAATGGAGTCTTGGTGAATTTCAGCACTGTGTTTGTAGTTGATAGACACTGCTGCTTCTGTGTATCAGTGGTGGATGGATTGAATGTTGGTGGATGTGGTGGATTGAATGTTGGTGGATGTGGTGGCATCTAAATGGTTGCTTTGTCCTCGATGATGCTAAGCTCCTTGAGTGTTGTCGGGAAGGTACTCATCCAGGCAAGTCCATCACAATCCTGACTGATGTCTCATACTTGGTGGACTGGTTTTGAAGCATCAAGAGGTGAGTTACTTGCTAAAGGATTCGTAGCCCCTGACCTGGAGTTGCGATGACATATATCCAACAAGCACAACCATCCTTTGTGCTAAGTATGACTGCCAGCATTGTAAAATTCCCGCTCCTCACTTTCATGCCCTCAAAATTGTATTTATTTAAAAATAGTCATGGACCCACTCCTCTCTCCCTTAAATTGAATATAAAATTCAATCATAGTAAGATTGCTGCTGGCTCGGAGGCACCTTTAAAATGTGATAATTAATTAACCCTGTCTCATTGAACCAGGTCTTGTATAACTGTCAGCTCCAGCAATGCTGTTCAAGAAACTATCCTGAAAACATTCTATGAACTCCTCATCTTGGTCACCTTTGTCCTTCTGACATTCCCTGTCGATATGTAGATGAAAATTTACCATGATTATCATCATGTCTTTCTGACAGAGTCTCATTATTTCTTCCTTTATGCCTCCTCTACTGTGTGGTTACTGTCAGGAGTGCCTGTACACCATTCCTGCAAGTGACTTATTACCTTTGTAATTTCTTACTTATACCACTTGGTTTTCCTGATCTTAGGTAACCACTCTATATTGTGCTCATATTATCATTAATTAACAGAGCCACTCATCCACCTTTTTCCTACTTTCCTGTTATTTCAAAGTGTCCTGTACGTTTCCAGATTCAATCCAGAATGTCATTTGGCAGTCATGTCTCTATAATGGCTATCAGCTCATACTTAATCACTTCTGTTTTCTTTCTACATGCATCCAGTTCATTTCGAAGGCTGCTATTATTCACAATCAGAATAGAGTGCTTTTGGAGCCCTTAGTTCTATTGTTTTGCTGTCTGTAAATGCTAGTTGTATTTATTAGTTGACTTGTAGATTTAAACTATCTATCCCTTTCTGTCACCATCTTTATTTTTTTATTGATGCCTTCCTCTTTGCCTTGAGTCTCCTCTTTTATTTGTTGCATCTTGCTAAATTTGATTCCTTGCCTTGACTATTTAGTTTAAAATCCTCTCAATTTTCCTAGTTATGGAATTGGTGAGGATACAAGCTCGAGTGGAGACCATCCCAACGGAACAGCTCCTACATTTCCCTGTACTGATGCCAGTGCTCACAAACTAGAGGGGAAAATGAGGACTGCAGATACTGGAGATCAGAGCTGAAAATGTGTTGCTGGAAAAGCGCAGCAGGTCAGGCAGCATCCAAGGAGCAGGATAATCGACGTTTCGGGCATGAGCCCTTCTTCAGGAATGTGGAAAGTGTGCCCAGCAGGCTAAGATAAAAGGTAGGGAGGAGGGACTTGGGGGAGGGGCGTTGGAAATGCGATAGGTGGAAGGAGGTCAAGGTGAGGATGATAGGCCGGAGTGGGGATGGGGGCGGAGAGGTCAGGAAGAAGATTGCAGGTTAGGAAGGTGGTGCTGAGTTCGAGGGTTGGGACTGAGACAAGGTGGGGGGAGGGGAAATGAGGAAACTGGAGAAATCTGAGTTCATCCCTTGTGGTTGGAGGGTTCCTAGGCGGAAGATGAGGCACTCTGCCTCCAACCATCGTGTTGCTATGGTCTGGCGATGGAGGAGTCCAAGGGCCTGGTTCTTGGTGGAGTGGGAGGGGGAGTTGAAGTGTTGGGCCACGGGGTGGTTGGGTTGGTTGGTTGGTCTGAGTGTCCCAGTGGTGTCGTCTGAAAAGTTCCACAAGTAGGTGGCCTGTCTCCCCAACATAGACCTTGTCCTTGGACTCCTCCATCGCCAGACCATAGCAACACGACGGTTGGAGGAAGAGCGCCTCACCTTCTGCCTAGGAACCCTCCAACCACAAGGGATGAACTCTGATTTCTCCAGTTTCCTCATTTCCCCTCCCCCCACCTTGTCTCAGTCAAATCCCTCAACTCAGCAGCGCCTTCCTAACCTGCAATCTTCTTCCTGACCTCTCCGGCCTATCACCCTCACCTTGACCTCCTTCCACCTATTGCATTTCCAACGCTCCTCCCTACCTTTTATCTTAGCCTGCTGGACACACTTTCCTCATTCCTAAAGAAGGGCTCATGCCCGAGACGTTGATTCTCCTGCTCCTCAGATGCTGCCTGACCTGCTGTGCCTTTCCAGCAACACGTTTTCAGCTGACAAACTAGAGCCCACTTTTCCCACACCAGTCTTTGAGCCATTGATTCATCTCTATAATCTAATATCCCCTATGCAAAATTGCATGTGGCTAAGATAGTAATGAAGAGGTTATGACCCTTTGAGGCTTCGCTTTTCAACTTGACGGCTCATTCTTCATACTGGATATGCAGAGACTTTTTCTTTGTCTTATGAGGTCAGTATCAGCATGAACCACAATGACTCCTCTCATTCCAAGTTCTTGTCCAGTCCTGAGCAAATGAACCCTCACATCTGAGAGATAATACAGACTTCCGGACTCGCGACTTTTGCTGCAGAGAACAGAATCTCTGTACTATCCCCTACTACCTCCATATTCCTCCATACTCCCGTTCCTAAGTGGCTTCATGTGGCATGGTCAGTTGGCTCATTCCTCCTGCGACCCTTGCTCTCATGCAGATAAGCTGAAAGAACTTCAAATTTGTTGGAAATTGCTAAGACTGGGACTCTTGCAATCGTGCTCTATGGTCCCATTACCTGCCTCATTTGCTGTCACGCTCTGTTGTCCCTCTACATTGACCAACAGCCAGTCTAACCCTAAGAGGCATGACAGCCTCCTGCTACAGAGAATCCGGTAATATTCCCCCTCCCTGATGCATTGCAGTGTCTGTTGTTCAGCAGATTTCATCAAATGTGAGCTGAAGCTGCTCGAACTGCAAACACTTGCTGCATTCTTGATTAACAGAATCCCAAAATGGTGCCGACACCAGGTGACTCTTTGTGAGCTCTCTAAAACAGATCTTATTCTCACACTTCTTACAACGGTTTTGCACTTTTAAACCTCCTCCTGCTGAATGGACCTGTCTAATTTCAAATCTAATGTTGATCTTGCTTTTGTGCACCTCCTGTGCAGTCATAACTTTGTATGCCTCATTCTGTATAAACACGCTATGATCCATGTGACCTTGTAGGTTATGATCTGCCTGTAATGCTTGCGAAACAAAACTTTTCACTATACTTAGATACATGTGACAGCAATAAATCAAATCAAGAGAATAAAAGGTTATTGGGAGCAGGCAGAAACGTCTATGAGGCCACAATCAGAACAACCATGATCTTTTTTAATGGCAGAGTAACTAAAAGGATCAAATGGCTTACTCCTGCCTGTATGATCACTTGTCGAAGCCTAGGCATTCCAAGCACAATGCAAAATGCCTAAGTGATTAGATTTAAAAAGCACACAACACCAGGTTATAGTCCAACAGGTTTATTTGGAAGCACTAGCTTTCAGAGCGCTGCTACTTCATCTGGTAGCTGTGGAGCAGGACCATAAGACGTAGAATTTATAGCAAAAGATTACAGTGTGAAGAACTGAAATGATATATTGAACAAACCTACACTGCTGTTAAGTCTTTTGTCTTTTAGAATGGGTTGCAGGTTTTGGTTCATTAATATGTAAATCCCAGTACTTCTGTCAAGTCACATTCTAGAGATAACTTAAGGTTTTATTAAAAAAAAAGTGACAGCTCAGACAATTCATTAAAGGTGTGAGGGTTAGAGTCTATCTGTATCCCAATCTTGAGTCAGACTGGTTCTATTTCCAAAGTGGGAGGGACATATGGCCTCTGATCATTGGGTGACCATCCTCCAAGACGAACCTCGGGATACACAACAACGCACAGTGGCCAAGCAGAGGCTGATAGCCAAGTGCAGAACCCATGAGGATGGTCTCAACTGGGACTTGGATTCATGTCACACTACAGGTGACCCCACTACACTATATACACACACACTCTCTTTCAGACTTACACACTCACGCAGACCCTCTCTCATTCACACACTCTCTTTCATACACTCACACATACACACCCCACACTCACACCCTCTCACAGGCTTATACTCCATCACGCTCACACACACTTTATGAAGCATGTACACACGCGAACACAATCTCTCCTATACACTCACACATGCACATCCTCACACTGTCTCTCTCTCATGCACATGCACACACACACACACAAGTCTATGGGGTGAATTTGCATTTGCAGATATGTTCTACTTTGCTCAAAAAGCACACAATATGCAAGCAGTCAATCCACATAATATTTTATGACTTCCACAAAACCCGCAACCCATTCTAAAAGATGAAAGACTTAACAGCAATTTAGGTTTGTTCAATATATCATTTCAGTTGCATAACACTGTACTCTTTTGCTATAAATTCTACGTCTTATGGTCCTGCTCCATAACTACCTGATGAAGGAGCAGCGCTCTGAAAGCTAGCGCTTCCAAATAAATCTGTTGGACTATAACCTGGTGTTGTGTGATTTTTAACTTTGTTCACCCCAGTCCAACACCAGGTCTTCCACATCATAAGTGATTATAAACAGAGGTTAGGAAATTGTGATTTCACAAATGTCACCACCACAATATCAGGCTTCTTATCTGCCTTCTCCTCCTCCCCTCCCCACCTCCCAGCATCCTAAATATCAGGCACAATAATGTTCAATAAGGAGCCAATCACAGATGGGCTGCAGCAACATAGCTTCTATTGGTTTTCTGGTGTGCCTTTGTCTTTACAATTTTTTTTGTGTAGCCGTGCAAATACATAACATAAAGGAGAAGACTTGTGCTAGCCCTACACAGGATCCTTAAGCTGGCTGTGAAGATTTGAGAAATACTTGGCAGGACATTAATTCTCCCCATCCTAATAACAATAATCTATCACCACCGCAGTGACCTCACCTTGTGCATACTTCCAAAGTTGCGGCTCAAGCACCTCAATAGCAAAGAATGCAGAATGGCAATGAGGTGGGGAACCCAAACAAATAAAAAATATGACTGGAATCAGATCTTTTGCTACTAGAGGTGCAAGAAAGGTATGATTTTAGATGGAAATGGGTAAAGCAGAAAGGAGATGCAGCACATGCTGAGAGATTTGGCTCATCTGATTCATTGTATTTGCAATAACTATTTTGAAAATAAGGAAATTGACAAATAAACATAAATGCAGGAGGGAATTCATGGCAGAGGAGTGGTGTGGGGATCTCGATGTAGAGACCAGGAAGTGAGTGGGGACCTGCAGGCAATCCTGTGGAGGTGCCTGGTGAGGGACCTTTCCCCTGAGGCTCAGGTAGACACCTCCTCCCAAACTCTTCCCACCAGCTTCACAGTTGAGGCTGACCATTAATTGCCCACTTTTAAAGGCCTCAATTGAGTGAGAGCAGACAGACCAGCATAGACATCACCAGTTCTGCGTCCTCACCCCATAATAGAACATAGAACATAGAACATAGAACAATACAGCGCAGTACAGGCCCTTCGGCCCTCGATGTTGCGCCGATCAAAGCCCACCTAACCTACACTAACCCACTATCCTCCATATACCTATCCAATGCCCGCTTAAATACCCATAAAGAGGGAGAGTCCACTACTGCTACTGGCAGGGCATTCCATGATCTTACGACTCGCTGAGTGAAGAACCTACCCCTAACATCAGTCCTATATCTACCCCCCCTTAATTTAAAGCTATGCCCCCTTGTAATAGCTGACTCCATACGCGGAAAAAGGTTCTCACTGTCAACCCTATCTAACCCCCTAATCATCTTGTACACCTCTATCAAATCACCCCTAAACCTTCTTTTCTCCAAAGAAAACAACCCCAAGTGCCTCAGCCTTTCCTCATAGGATCTTCCTACCATACCAGGCAACATCCTGGTAAACTTCCTCTGCACCCGTTCCAGTGCCTCCACATCCTTCCTATAGTATGGCGACCAAAACTGCACACAATATTCCAGAAGCGGCCGCACCAGAGTCTTATACAACTGCAGCATGACCTCAGGACTCCGGAACTCAATTCCTCTACCAATAAAAGCCAGTACGCCATATGCCTTCTTCACTGCACTATTTACCTGGGTGGCAACTTTCAGAGATCTGTGTACATGGACACCAAGATCCCTCTGCTCTTCCACACTACCAAGTAGTCTACCATTAGCCCAGTAATCCATCTTTTTATTACTCTTACCAAAGTGAATCACTTCACACTTAGCTACATTGAACTCCATTTCAGCCAGGTTGATGTGGATTGAATGTCATCAGGAGAATTTTATAGGACTCCAAACCCATGCTGGGGGGCCTGTGAGGTTATGTTTGGGTTGATAGGATGAGATGAAATATGATATAGGGAGAGATTTGACTGGGGTGTAGACACCATGACCAGGTTGGATTGAAAGGCATGTTTCTGTACTGTACTTCTGCGTGCACTCAGGTGCTCAGTTCTAGCTGTGGAGCACATTTTCTGGTTACAGCCTAATGATTATATTGCATGAATTGTCAATTCTTCTCACTGTGCCTCGTTAGACAGTGCTTTTAATACTTAGCATTGGTTTGTAATGTAATGCACAAATGATAACTTTGTAATTTCTCTGATTATTAACCAGAACTTCTTGGAAAAGTTCTCTGCAGATCAGTTTCGAATGTTTTGTCTTCTCTCAAAGTACAGATCAGGTATGAAAGCTTTAACAGTTTAAAATAAAGTGTTTATATCTGACAGGAGAACCTTGCTGAATCTGTACTGTTTGAATTGTAGCTGTGGAATACAGTGATGCAAGCATGGCAGAAGCTGGAAACCTTCTGCATTCCATTTCAGCTTTTATTGACGATGCATCTGCTTACATGAGAGGACAATTGATCTGCCCACAGGTTGACGAAACTCTATTATGGGAGAGGTATGGTAAACAAAGGAAAGATTTGTATTTCTATCTTGCCTTTCACAGCTTGAGAGCATCCCAACGTGCTATACAACCAACAATATATGTTTGAAGTTTAGTAATTATATTATAGGTGCTGACTTACTCACAGCAAATTCCCACAAGCAGCAATGTTCTAAACTGTTTTCAGCTGTAACAAACAATAAGTATTGGCTGAAGAAACTCAGGAAATTTCCTTTGATTTTATTTGAAACAGAAATCATCCAAAAATCAAATTTCCAGCAGCACTAAGTTCGTTCAACATTGCACTGAAGCGTCAACATAGTTTTTTTGTTTGGCTCAGGTGTGAGACTTGAACCCATGACCATTTGCACACCTGAAAACACTCTGCACTTCATGATCCCTTTGAGTTTTTTGTCGTTTTACTTTAGGAGATAGGCTCTTTAAAGGGTTCAAAATTCATTGTTGCTACATGCTCTGCTCTGTGTTACAAAGCTGAGCTAATCCAGCAAGTAGAAGCACGTTCCAAAAATGATCGTCTTCCTGCGATGTCAGCTCACATAAATTCACCAGCATATTGATCAAAAACCAGTAAGGATGAAGGGGTTGACCACCTGATCTAGTGCTGCCAAGGAAGCATATTCTCTGGGAGCACTTGTAAATTTCCATTTTAATCAAAAACAAAAGCCAATTGCTGCAGTGCCCAGTTTTCTTGAGAGTAATGTTCCCTGCTGGGAGTGAAGGATCACACCGTTATCCCTCTAGTTTCATTCTTTTGGCTACAATCATTTTCAGCTGCTTTCAATAAAAATCATTTTATAATGCCTTTGTTGTCTTCGCTTAAAAATTATATAGATCATTCTTTATTTTTAGCATGTATTATGTGTGCTCTTTGCTTCTTTGTTTTGTATCCAGGTTAAATGCAACTAAAGTCAATGTGCAGGCTGCCTTTGCTGATGATTTTGACACCCCAGGGGCTACTGATTCAATTATGAACCTCATTCACCATGGCAACAGACAGCTTCAAGCAGTTGCCAAGGTAACCCATTAGGATTTTACAATCCTGTGAAGGTAGTGCATTATTCAGAGTAAGGTCGTGATTAGTGTATTGGATTTTTTTCGAAACCATCATTAGGATTGTTGAGGTGAGGCAGGGTCTTGTACTGAGCTTTGATGGTTAGTGTCACTGCTCTCTTGAGAAGGAATGGGAAACATGAGAGGCTCAGGGGCATTACTTCTCCTGTACATTAATTGGAAATGAACTGTTGCTTTTCAGTTTAGAAGCTAATTCAGTGCAAGTCATAACTTCGCTAAACTGGTGTTAAGCATAAATGTTGGCATAAACTAGATGGCTGAATGGCCTGTTTCATTGTTGGACATTGCATGTCATTCTGTTTGAAATTGTGTAATCCATCTGAGATATGACTCAACATAACTACAGCCACTGATTGCAGTGTGGCAATTGGCAAAATACCTGGGATTGGTCACTGTTGAAAGAGGGGCAGGAAAAGAAGGCAGTAGTCAAGAAGATGCACATCCCAGGGAACTCAATCAGGAAATATTGAGACGATTAAGTCTGCCTCTTCGCAAGGAAACAGAAGGGAATATCTTTCCCCTGAAGGAGAGGATCTTATGGGCAGTGTAAATAACAGGCAGCAGATTTAATTTCTCCACTAAGCCACTGTTCAGACGTATGGGTGGCTGACAATTACTGGCTTCAAATGGACACCAAGAAATCATACTCTAATGCTTGAAAGGATTTGCTGAAACTGTGCGTAAAATACAAAAAGACTAATTGATTTAATAATGGAATGATGCCACACAGTTGGATTTTCGCACATTGTGCCTGTCGACTCTCTGAAAGGACTACCCATATTCACCCCATTCACTGTCATTTTTCCATTCTACATTGAAATTCTTTTTCTTCAAAGTATTTATCAATTCTTTCAAAAGCCTTTCAAGACGTTTTCTAGAAAATCATTTGTCTTCTAATAATCCACTGAGTTAACAAAAGAATGCATTCTTCATACCTGGGCTTTTGCATTTTCCTATTAACCTGGTTGCCCACTCACTGACTGGTGCAAGTTAATTATTTACTTTATCAAAATCTTTCTTAATTTTGAACCTTTCTATTTTAGAGTGAAGCTTTCCAGTTTCTCTGGTCCCTCTTTATAACTCAAGCTGCCTATTGCTGATATTACACTAATCCCTCCTGTAACCTTGCATAGACTTTCCCACCGTAGAAAACTACACACAGTATTCTAAATATATTTCAACCAGTGATTTGTGTGGGATTAGCATTGGTTAGGTTATTGCTCCATGATTCTATTTCCAAGAGTGATTCCCAATAGCACTTCAGAATGGGCTGCATTTTGGAAGGTCAGTATTGAGGGAACACTGCATTGTCAGACATAGTCCTAAGGAAGTATCATAGTGACTAATGCGTTATTGGCTGAGATGTTAAACCGAGGTGCTAGGTGTCCTTCGGTGAATGTAAAATATCCATTTAGGCAGCCCAGAGTTGGATGAGGTCAGGGTCAAATAGAATTAGTATTAGTTCTGAGATCAGTAAGCACTTGGAATGAATATGTATGTATTCTGTTGCTGACATTTGATCCTCCCAAAATACATAATGGTCAGCTCTTTTATGTTCACGACAGGAAGGTGACTACCCCAGGAGTCCGGCTGTGTTTGGGGCAATAATCTCTTATTTAGAGCGATTCTTGGATGTTGTTGGTATTTCTCTTGGACAAAGTCAGGTGAGTAACTGCAATATAGAAATTCTTGTGTGGTTTCCATATATTATAGAAGTATTGTAGGTTTTGCTTAAAGTCTAAGTCAACCGAGACATTCACTTCTTGAGCTTTTCGTATTGGCTTGTAGGAAAAGGATATCCCATTAACAGATTTTCCAAGATATGCCTGAGGCATCCACACTTTTCCTCTGTTTTTAAATTGACTGTGATTCAAGATTCTGGATTAGTGGTGCTGGAAGAGCACAGCAGTTCAGGCAGCATCCGAGGAGCAGTAAAATCGATGTTTCGGGCAAAAGCCCTTCATCAGGAATAAAGGCAGAGAGCCTGAAGCATGGAGAGATAAGCTAGAGGAGGGTGGGGGTGGGGAGAAAGTAGCATAGAGTACAATAGGTGAGTGGGGGAGGGAATGAAGGTGATAGGTCGGGGGCGGGGGGAGGGTGGAGTGGATAGGTGGAAAGGAAGATAGGCAGGTGGGACATGTCATGGGGACAGTGCTGAGCTGGAAGTTTGGAACTAGGGTGAGGTGTGGGGGAAGGGGAAATGAGGAAACTGTTGAAGTCCACATTGATGCCCTCGGGTTAAAGTGTTCCGGTTCCTTCAGGCCCTTGGAGGTGAGGGAGGAGGTGTGAGCGCAGGTTTTGCAGTTCCTGCGGTGGCAGGGGAAGGTGCCAGAATGAGAGGGTGGGTTGTAGGGGGGCGTGGACCTGACCAGGTAGTCGCGGAGGGAACGGTCTTTGCGGAAGGCGGAAAGGGGTAGGGAGGGAAATATATCCCTGATGGTGGGGTCTTTTTGGAGGTGGTGGAAATGTTGGCGGATGATTTGGTTTATGCGAAGGTTGGTAGGGTGGAAGGTGAGCACCAGGGGCGTTCTGTCCTTGTTACGGTTGGAGGGGTGGGATCTGAGGGCGGAGGTGCGGAATATGGACGAGATGTGTTGTAGGGCATCTTTAACCACGTGGGAAGGGAAATTGCGGTCTGTAAAGAAGGAGGCCATCTGGTGTGTTCTGTCATGGAACTGGTCCTCCTGGGAGCAGATACGGCGGAGGCAGAGGAATTAGAAATACGGGATGGCATTTTTGCAAGAGGTAGGGTGGGAAGATGTGTAATCCAGGTATCTGTGAGAGTCGGTGGGTTTGTAAAAAAAAATGTCAGTGTCAAGTCGGTCGTCATTAATGGAGGTGGAGAGGTCCAGGAAGGGGAGGGAGGTGTCAGAGATGGTCCAGGTAAATTTAAGGTCAGGGTGGAATGTGTTGGTGAAGTTGATGAATTGCTCAACCTCCTCGCGGGAGCACGAGTTGGCACCAATGCAGTCATCAATGTAGCGGAGGAAGAGGTGGGGAGTGGTGCCGGTGTAATTACAGAAGATTGACTGTTCTACGTAGCCAACAAATATCTTAGTTACAGGTGATCTTCATTGCCTTGCATTTTACTTGTTTGTGGATTGAACCCTGTGGGTGAGGAATTACCTTAGTTTATTTACTGCTGAATCCTTGATGTCAATGTTCTCCATGCTCATTATTTATGATGGAGAGTAAATGCCAGCATGAACAGCAAGGGCAGAAGTTCAGTTTCCATTTTGTAGACTGAATTTACAAATTGGCTAATGGTGGACCCTTAGCAAGGGAGCGATGGAGGAAATAGTGAAAATAGTAATCAGTGATAACTGTTGGAGCAAGCAAAACTTTAAACAGTTTTCTATGTTACAGTGCTATAGCTTCATTGACTGTAAAATGTCTTGAGATATTCTGAGATTATAAAAACTGGTCTATCTTTTGAACACAGTTTTCTGAAATTATTAAACTCACCAGGAATTTGTGGGGTTTTTTTTTTTGTTGATCTACCTGAATCTCTGCAACATTTGATAACGTAGTGCACCCTCACTACTGCCTCCAACAGTCCCTCAGTGCTCATATTCCAACATTGCTCCATCAACACAACCCTTCTGACTTTGCATTGTTCCTTCAGTATTAACCCTCCAATACAGCAGTATTCCCTCATTATTGGCTCTGCAACATTGCAGTGCTCCATCAATTCTGACCTTCTGACAATTCAGCACAACCTCATTACTCAGTATTGTAGTTCTAGCAGTTCAGTGCTTCCTCAGTCCTGATACCTGACAGAACATCAAGCTCTCAGAATTGCTGTTTTGACAGTGCAGTGTTCCGTCTGTACTCTTCCTATAACACTGCAGCACTCCCTCCATACAACCTATTGATTATGCAGTGTTCCTTCCACATTGACCCTCTAGTACTTCTTCAAAATGGCCTTCTAATAATGTAATACTCCTCAAGAACTGATCCTTCAACACTACAGTGTTCACTCAACACTGTCACTTCAACAGTGTAGCATTCTTTCAGTGGTAACCTTCCGACAATTCAGCACTCCTTCCACCTGTCTATTCAGCAGGGTTGCACACTCTCAGCACTGCCTCTCCAACAGTGCAGCACTCTCTCAGTATTGAAACAAAGTGTTAGCCTTGATGAAGCGCTCAATTCCTGGAATAATGCTTCAATTGATAACTAAGGCAGCTTTACTTTGTAACAAAGCTTTAGCTCGTCACATTCTGGAGCAGGATTTTATTAATTGGATAGCTGAATGCTACTCTGAATGCCACAGTGCTTCTCAAGTTCAGCACTCAAAATATCTTGGTAGAATCTATAATAGTGTAATGAGCACTCTTTTTTTTGAAAGCGTCATAGTCTTAATCTGACAATCTAAGATACCTGTGTTGGACTGCAAATAGAGGAAAAGTAACAATTACATTTATATGGTGCCTAATGTAATCTCAATGTCTCAAGGTATATTACAATCAAAAAAATACTTCTGAAGTGTAGTCACTGTAACAGTGTCAGATTCAAAGCAGTGATTTTTGTGCACAGCAGGATTCCACGCAGAGACTTTGAAATTGTGACCACATGATTGATGAAGTGGATTGAGGTATATATATTGACTAGAAGAACAGGAAGACTTTCTCTGCTCTTAGTTAAATTGTGGCAGTGGGATCTTTTAAATCCACCCAAACATTTTATTTCCTACTGTACAAGTTGTCACCAATTCATTAGAGGAAACTATGTCCAGGGGCAGGAGAGACAGTAATTAGAGAACATACATTTGCAGTAATTTCCAGAAATCAGTGGTACAGGCACACAAAGTTTTAAATGCAAGGTGGAATGTACAAAAAGATGTTGGAAATGGATTCAGTCATAACTTTAAAAAGGAATTGAATAATTGCTTGAAGGAGGAAACAATTTAGGCATTGGGAAATCAGCAGAGAATGGATCAGTTGGATAGCGGTTTCAAAGAGCCAGCAGAGACAATGAAATATCTTTGATAATTCAACACTTTACGGTTCTAATGCACTTCCGTTCTGTTCCTTAGGTTTTTTAATTTTGATTTTCCTCCAGTTTGCCCATCCTCTGCATTGTTTTAATTTTCTATCATTGAGTTAGCAAAAGGATTGCAGTGTACTATCATTAGGTGCCTGATCAGCTGGGTGAAAACTACTGCAGTGTTTATTATGGTTCTGGACAGTGGTCCTGGTTAGACTAGACTTCATTAAAAGATAACTCACTGTGGAGAGTATTAAAATCTCCATCCAGCAGAAGCGTGAACCTTCCTTCAGTAGTTGTTGTTTGTTTTTGAACTATTTGGGAACGGTTAGTCAGGCATGATTGAACTCTGCTGAAACTCTGAACTATAATTCCCTTAGTTGTTCAGAGTAGGTCATATGCAGTGGCTCAGTGGTTAGCACAGTACCAGAGACCAAGGTTCAATTCTAGCCTCGAGCGAGCGTCTGTGTGGAGTTTTGTGGAGCACATTCTGCCCGTGACTGTGTGGGTTTTCCAGGTGCTCCAATTTTCTGCCTTAGTCCAAAGATATGCAGGTTAAATGGATTGACCAATGCTAAATTGCCCATAGTGTCCAGGAATGAGCAGGCTAGGTGGATTAGCCATGGGAAATTGGGGTTACAGGGATAAGGTTTGGTTGGGATGCTCTTGGGAAGGTCTGTGTGTACTCGAAAGAGCTGAATGGACTGATTCCACACTGTTGGGGTTCTATGATTCTATTCTATGACTAGCTACAGTGAAAGCAAGCTAAGTATCTTGGTTTGGCTCTTACAAGCCTTGTTCAACTAAGAAAATGCATCCAAATCTTGTTCTTTTATTTGGTTCAACACTTGATAAAGTGTTAATCCCTGGTGCTATAAATACAGTCATGGATGGAAAGTAAATGGACACTAGAGGGTAGTAAACTTACAGGGCCATGGGGATAGGGTGGGACTGATTGGATTGCTTTCAATGGACTGAATGGTGTTTCCTATGCTGTAATGACTCCATGACTGGGCAACATTGATGAGTTTCTAGCATTCCAGTCACATCTTGATCCAACAGATTCCAAATAAGAGTGAACATTGCAGTGGGTTGAATGAGAGAATTTCAGATATTTCCATTGTTATGAGGACACAAAACACCTTCAGTGAGTGTAGAGTCTGAGTCTTATTCAGGTCAGAGTTATGGTCAGATCAGCTGCATAGTTTGTGTTCCATTGTTAGCAAGTGCTTTCCCAGTTGGACGAGGGAACCTTCAATTGAATAACCTGGTTCTTGGAGTTCAGCCATGGCAATTATGACAGACAGGTTACTTAGATCTCTAGGGCAGGGCAGACTATATTTTTGTTAAATATTAATTTTTACAGATTTATATTGTGAGGTTGGTACATGGATTTGCTTTCACTACCATTGGCACAGCATGTTAATTGCTCCCTTTTTATTCAATATATTGACTGGCAGGTTCCTGTGCTTTCTGTGCTTTTGAAACACATGTTGTCTTAAGTGCTAATTTATTGCTTTATAAATACGATGTTCTGCTTTATACAGGGAGGACTGTATTATTGGTCTTTGATGAGATTTTGCAGATGATAATGGGCTTGTTTTCTAGATTAGAAAGAGTACTCTGACTTGATTGCCTCACTTTCCCTTTGTGTAGTTCATATTCTGCAGTGTGATGTCCATGTGCTAGATTTTAATGTTAGTAGGTTTTGGGGAGTCAGAGGTTATGGGGTTGATGGGCCACATATGTTGGCAGGTGGCATGAGAGATGTTTAACAACAGAATTTGAAAATAAGGATCTTAGGTTATTTTTATAGTAACGTTAACCAGCGTTTCCCCTACCAATGGATGAGGAAGTATTTAGCTTTCTATGGACAATTGTTTAATATGTCTCAGTCTAAGGAAATTTATCATATGGAGGTGCTGGTGTTGCACTGGAGTGGACAAGGTCAGAGGTCACACTCCACCAGGTTACAATCCAACAGGTTTATTTGAAATCACAAGCTTTCAGAGCACTGCTCCTTCATCAGGGAAGTGAAGAGAAGCACGCAGGCACAGAATTTATAGACCGGGAGATCAAAAGATCATACAGATGGTGTGGATGGAGTGCTGGCATGCTGAATAATAATCTCTGCTGGTGTTCAAAAGTGTCAGACAGCGTGAGTAAAGCTTCAGCAAGTGAAGGGATAACCCATAATCCGACTAATTGTTTTGAAATTAATTGGTAACTTGTTATGATTTCTCTACCTTAATTAGTTTGTACAGTTTCGGATCACTTGTTACTTTGGTTAGACCGTCGGCATGCGATCTTATACCTTTCATGTTATTATAGCCATTTGGTTTGTCTCCAGCACCACCTTATATGTTTTTTGTAATTATCTCTCTGCCTCAATTAATTGGATTATAGATCATCCTTTCACTTGCTATTCAGCTGTTGACACTCCACTCACGCCATTTGTACATTCTTTTGATCTCCCTGTCTATAAATTCTGTGCCTGTGTGTTTCTCTTCACTTCCCTGATGAAGGAGCAATGCTCTGAAAGCTTGTGATTTCAGATAAATCTGTTGGACTATAATCTGGTGTTGTGAGACTTCTGACCTCCACATATTAGTCTTGGTCTCTGTTTATTGGTGTGTGTCTCTCTCTCTCTATCGCGCACACTCTCTCACTCTCGCGCTCTCCCGCACGCTCTCTCTCTTACTCTGTCTCGCTTTCTATCTCTCGCTCTCTTGCTCTCTCTCTCTCTCTCTTGCTCTCACTCTGTCAGCTATGTTTCCTCCAGTGAAATATAGGTTTTGCATCAGTTATTGAAGTTTATCCTCCAGCTAGTTTTCAGATCATTTGGAAAAATAAAATCATAAATACTATTGTTGTTCAAAGAACAATATTTTTCACATTTGATTTTTTTAAACAAATCTCTAAATACTGATTGTTCTTGAATCTTATTCAGCTAATTCTTATTATTTTACTTCAAAAATATTGGCCAAATAGACTTTCTATGTACAAGTTCTGAAATTTGTATTCTCATTCATGTTTATTATTTTGAAACTAAAAAAGTGCAAAACTCTTATAGACTGAGGGAATACAGGTACAGAACCGAGAGAATCATATTGATTAATAGTGGAAATTTTCCCAATCCAAGACAGCATCACAGAAAGGATTGTTTCCAGTCAATTAACCTTACTATAGTGAAATGTGCAATGTTTAATCTCTTAAAGGCTGTCAGAAATCTTACTTTTAACCCAGGATAATTAGGTTTGTGAAATTTAAAAGACAAACAGAAAGAGGTTGCACATGGGAAGGTTTCTGTTTTGGTGCAGACATTTATTAGTTTTCAAACATAAATTATCTGCAATGAATCAGAATTCTAATTCATCAATGGTCCCAGCATTTTCACAGAGGGCACGATATTGAAATGTGAATAGAATGTGGTAACCAGTAGTACTGTTTATAATTTGATATACCTGTATTTAATTAGGACAATAAATAAGGAAAATGCAGCTATTCCTATGAATACACTAAACTTGTCCCGGCTCTGATATTGTCTTTCAGAATATTTTCTTTACTTTTCATTGCTTTTTCATCTCACTTTTGTTTTTTTTTTATTTTGGGTGTTCTTCAGACTCCATTATGTACATCCAACTCCTGCTGTGTGGTTGTCCTCGAAATTACTATCAATTTTGCATGATTTTTTTTCCTCTGTGTAACTTCCTTTTGTTGTTTCTGTACTGATGTTATTATTTTGTTTCCCTTGTGCCTTTTGTACTCATCAGAAAACCCAGTAGGATACAGTATGTGACAGTGTGGGGCTTTGAACAGAATATATCACAAACATTGTGTGCTATTCTAGTCCCTGAGGCATCCAATTTTGATAAAAGTGAACAGTGGATTAGTTGTTAGGTTTTTTTGGGTAGAGGTGTGAAGGTTATGGAGCTAAGGTTCAGATATATATTGGATATATTGGTTCAGATACAGACCAACCAGATTCTGAACCTCTTGACTCTAATCTCCAGCATCTGCACTACTCACTTTTGCCCAGATTGTGAACCTGTCAACTTGAACCAGTGAGTATTGTTCATTTAACAGATACAGCTTGTATTTGATCATTGTTAGTGTTTATTTTATGTGTTAAGCCTCAAAAATCTGGTATGACAGATATGGACAAAATGTCAGACTTTTTCACACTCTCCAAAAACAAGGAACCTCTAGAATAAAATGCATATGTGTACTTGTGCATGTAATTAATAAGGGTGCCTAAGCTTTCTAAAGTACTCAGTTGGTTGTTTAACACCCCACTTTTAGCCATCAATTTTGCCATGGGACATGTGCTTATGATACAAGTTTCTAATATTGCTACACAAATTACATTCTGAGACAAATGGAATGAACTTGTCTATTCGGGCAAATGCAAATTAGTGATAGTTCGCAAAGAAGGCACATGTTACTGTCTTCCTAATCTTTAGTCTGTTTTTGTTTTCTTTAGAAGCATCTCTTATTCACCTGACATAGTTATGTGGAATAAAAGTGACCCTGTAGATTCTTGAATCTCTGACAATGTTACGTTTTATTTGGAGAATCAAATTAAACACCTTTTAAAACATTGAACAGCCTGTCTCAGCAAAGTTCAGAATAAACTGTGATCCAGCATGTTTCTTATTTGCTACTGAATACTACCTTTATAATCTTAACAGATAATGATTTTTTAATCTGAAAAACTAGAGGTTGGTTGGTGTTCCTCATTTTTCCAGAGACCATTAGTTTCTGAAATAAAAAATAACAGATTTCATAAAGTAATTTTTTACAATATTAAATGATATTGCTTCAGCAAAATTGAGGTCAAAAATATCATTGCTGCAGTAAATTGAGGAAGGCTGGGAGGAGAGTTGAAAACATTTGCACAGACTAATTCAATCTTGACAAAGTGCCACACAGGAGGCTGCTAAATAAAATGAGTTAGGAGCAAGGGACTGGGGTAGTAGAAAATTGGCTGACTGGCAGAAGGGAAAGAAGGAGTCTTTTTCAGGATGGCAGCTAGTGACTAGTGAAGACCTGCAGGAGTTCACAGTTATTCATGTTATACATTAATTGTTGGTAAGTTTGCAGATGATACAAAGATAGATGGAGGAATGGTTAGTGTTGAGGAAATGGGGTGGCTGCAGAAGACTAGGACAGTGTGCAAGGAAGTGGCAGATGGAATACAATGTGGGAAAGTGTGAGGTTATGCACTTTGGTCGGAAGAACAGAGACATAAATTATTTTCTAAATGGGGACAGGCTTCAGAAATCCGAAGCATGAAGGGAATTGAGAGTCCTTGTTTAGGATTCTCTTAAGGTTAACATGCAAGTTCAGTTGGCAGTTAGGAAGGCAAATGACAATGTTAGCATTTGCTTCAAGAGGGCGAGGATACAAGAGCCCAAGGATGTACAGCTGAGGCTGCATAAAGCTCTGGTCAGATCATGTTTGGAATGTTATGAGCAGTTTTGGGCCCCATATCAAAGGAAGGATATGCCAGCATTGGAGGAAGTTCAGAGGAGATTTGTAAGAATGATCCTGAGGATGAAAGATGTCATGTGAGGAGCAGTTGAGGACTCGAGGTCTGTACTCGGAGTTTAGAAGGATGAGGGGGGGGATCTGATTGATTGATTGAAATATACAGAATACTGAGAGGCCTGGATAGGGTGGACTGGAGAAGATGATTCTAATATTAGGAGAGGCTACAACCTGAGGGCACAGACTCCAAGTGAAGGAATGACCCTGAAATGGGGAGGAATTTCTTCAGCCAGAGAGTTGTTAATCTGTGGTACACATTGTCACAGAGGGCTGTGTTTTCTGTATGTTGCATCTCCCTCCACTACTTTGAACAAAGGTGGGCAGCAGTGATTATTTGTCATTTCCAGAATGTCACAACACCACGTCTGGAACTTTGAAAAGCCAGAAAATAAAATAAAGTAGTGCAAATGCTGGAAATCTGAAAGTAAAACAAACTTCAGTTCTGGAGAAGAGTCTTTGGACTCAAGATATTCTGTCTCAGCAGATGCTGCCCGACCTGCTGAGTTTCTTCAGCAATTTCTGGATTTGCTAAATAAAACCCAAAATTACTTTGCATTTTCCATCTAATTCCATATGGTTGTTATTGTAATAGTTGAATATTTCTTAAGGCTGTTCCTTGTCAAACAACTCTTTAGTTAATGAGATAAATATTGCAAGCAAAGTTCATTAGGCTTATAGTGGGAGTGAGAGGTTGTAGTTAGGAGGGAAGTGGGGCTTTTTTTCCCATTGATTCAGGGAGAATTTATAGAATTTCAGAATATTGAGAGAATAACGTTGTGTAATATACTGAGTTTTCCATTGTTTGGTGAATCATTAGCAAGAGGAATGTACTAAGACCAATTATCTAGATAGCAATCAAGAAGAACTGAAATATTGTTGCATCAAGGATTCTAATAAAATGGAATACTTTGCCATAGGGAAGTTGAGATATTGTAACATTGTTCACAGGGGGATCAGATCAGCATCTGAACAATGTGAATTTAAAAGAATTATTGACAAACCAAGAGGCATCTCTAAATTGGCTTGCTTCAAATGGCCATAACCTATAGTTTTCATGGTCAATTTTTGCATTTGTTTTTCTCAGACAGCAAATAGTTTAATCCTTGTAATTATTGAGAACAGAAGTTAAACTAACGGGGAAAGATTTAACTTTTTCTCACAGACAATGGTGCATATGTGGAACAAACTGCCAGAGGAAGTGATAGAGGTGGATACAATTATATCATTTAAAAGACATTTGGACAGGTACATGGATAGCAAAGATTTAGAGGGATATGGACCAAATAATTTCTTATAGGAAACCTGAACAGCATGAATGTGTTGGGCCAAAAGACCTGTTTCCATGCTGTATGACTATGATTACATACAGAATATTAGTCTTTCTATTGTTGTCCTGGGTCTGGAATTTTGTTTAGCATGTATTCTTTTCTTCTTTTTTCCAGGTGCAGGCGGCAAACCAGTCTTCAGTCACCCTTCATAGTGTCGCTGAACAACTGGTTGGTTTTCGACAGGAAGTGAGAAAGTATGCCCTAGCAGTGGATGATCAGGAGCTGGCATCAGGTGAAGGCAGAGAGCTGTCCCAGGAAGAGAAACAGAAGCTAAGGGAGAGGCGTAAGCAGATGCTGAGCGAACGGCAACCTCTCCTCCAGGCCTGTGACTTGCTGCGGCAGGATCTCCGTGCAATAGGAATAAATATCAAGGTTAGTGAGACACCTTTGGAAAAAGGCCTATAAAATACTTGGACCTGTTGCAACTGTCCTGGTCTACACAGTTTATTGGACCTGTTGCACCTGACCTGTTGCAGTGTCCTTAGCCTTTTTGCTTGTTTCACATCAATTATGTCTCTTTAGCAGAGGATGAAGTCAGAAATAAAATTATTCATCCTAAAACTTAAGTTGAGGACAAAAGGGGTGAAAGGGTTTAATCCCGAGGGTGAATTTCAAAATCTCAGTTAGTATTCCATTAAATATAGACGGTAAAGAGTGATCTAATTCAGGTTTCAAGGCAAAGGAATTGTTGGGATAGATAGAGAGAAACTATTTCCCCAATGGGGAAGTCTAGAACAAGGGACTGGACCTTTTAAAATTGGAGACTGAGACTGAGATTGAGACTGATGTCACAAAGCACACATGAAATCCAGAACCCCTCCTTCCCAAAGAAGTTAAATAGGCTGAGACTCATTTAAAAATTGCCAATCTGACGCTTTTAGAATTTTGTTATCCAAGTTATTAAGGAATGTGGGACCAAGGTGGATATACGGTGTTGGGTCACAATTTAGGCGAATAAAGAACAAGCTTCAGAAATTGAAAGGACTCTCCTCCTTCCTGTTCTCCAATTCCATTAACATGGTATTAAATAGCTTCTTACATAAACCAAAGCAATGCAGAGGAGGAAGATGCTGGGCAGACAGTATTTTGGAGAGTGGGAGAGAGCAATAGACCAAATCGTTTGAAGGGGTAATTGTTGGGACGCGATGTACAGCATGCAGAATATTACTGCAGTGCAGAAAGCCTTTTTAGTAGTTATTGATTTACAGTGTCCAGTCTGCACAGATTATACACATTTCCAGCAATGATACTGTGCACTACTTTTGTTATGCCAAACTTCACAGTTCTTCTGTTTATGAAAGATTGAACAATTGTTACTTTGTTAAACTTGCTATGCTGAATGGACTGTCTGCCCTCTGCTGCCCAACGTGAAGATTGCACCATTAGAATGCTGCATTTCCACCCGTAACACTACTGTTCACTAGCAGAATGTCCTAATTGAAACAACATTTTCCACAGCATTTGGTCTTCCTGTAGAAGCCTTAATCACAACTAGGCCAGAGTGTATTATGTACATGATTTTATTAGACTTTAATACGATCCCTTTTGGAAAAGCTTTAATATTCACTGGAAATTTAATTAATTTTGAGAAGAGAGTTGCGGGCAGATAGGATAGTGAAGAAGGCAATTGGTAAGCTTACTTTTGGTAAGCTTATCGGTAAGCAATTGGTAAGCTTTATCGGTCAGTGTATGAAATATAAGAGTTGGGAGGTCATGGTACAGCTGTACAAGACATTGTTTCGGCTTTTGGAGTATTGCGTGCAATTCTGGTCTCCCTCCAATAGGAAGGACGTTGTGAAACTTAAAAGGGTTCAGAAAATATTTATGAGAATATTGCCAGGCTTGAAGGGTTTAAGCTATAGGGAGAGGCTGATTAGACTGGGGCTGCTTTTCCTGCAGCGTTCTGAGCACCAACTCATGGAACGGTTGACGATACATCCCTGGGATGCAGGCACCAAACAACTCCACTGCCCTGTGGCCAACCATTCCAACTTCCCCTTCCCCCAGACATATGCAAATTCTGGCCCTCTTCCACTGTCAAATCAAAGCCACCCAACAACTGGAAGAAGGATGCCACATCTTGCGCCTCAGGACCTTACAACTACACGTCATCAACATTGACTTCACCAGTTTCTATATCTCCCCAATCCCCACCTCATCCCAGATCCAACCGTCCAACTCGGCACCACCCTCTTGACTTGACCTAACTGTCCATTTTCCTTCCAAGCTCCACCCTCCCCACTGACTCATCACATCACATCCCACCTGCATCCACCTATCTTTCTACCTAACTTGCCCCACATCCCACTCCCACCTCCCTATTTATCTCTCAGCCTCCCCCCTCCACATTTCTGATGCAGGGCTTATGCCTGAAACATTGACTCTGCTGCTCCTCAGATGCTACCTGACCTGCTGTGCCTTTTCTAGCGCCCTACTCTTGTTCTTCCTCATACACTATTAACCACAACCAGAAGCATATTCTTACTTCCTTCAAAGTCACAAGTATTTACAGCAGAGAAACAGACCCATTTCACAGTTGGGTCAGTGAATAGGAAGGGTTTAGAGGGACATGGACCAAGTGCTGGCAAATGGAACTAGATTAAGTTAGGTTTTTGGTCGGCATGGATGAGTTGGACTGAAGCGTCTGTTTCTGTGCTGTACAAGTGGCTGAATAGGCCATATGACCTACTTATGCTTCTCTTTCATTTGATCTTATGAAGAAGAGCATAACAATTTAAGGTAATTGTCAATAAAGCATTGGCAACATGAAATTTTTTTAAATTCAGCGAATACTTAGGATCTGGGTAACATTGCTTGAGGCAAATTCAGTTGTGATTTTGGAAAGAGAACTGGGTCAGTATTATTAGAAAAAGGTTTGCAAGGCTCCAGAGAAAAGTGTGTGGAAGGGGGTTAGGGGAGTTGCTGAGAGTCAGCCAAGAGACAATGGACAGAATGGCCTCTTTCTGTGTCATAACCATTTTATGATTCTAGCTGACAATTTGTCTTTGTGTTTGGGATATTAAATCACATGGTATGAAAATAGTCAAGATTTATAGTGAGTTTGTACTGTCTGTTCAGTCCATGCGTGAAAGTGTCTTGAGCCAAATGGTTGTACATATAATTCCAGCCACCTTCTCTGTTCTGCTTATGATAACTGGCAGTAACTTATTTCTCTAAATCGCCACCTCAGTGAATGTTTAATTTTAAGATGGCTTTAACAAAATTCTCTCATCCAAGTTACTGACAAGAGAAACCCCTGGCCCTCCATGCTCAGCCATCACTTTTCAGTGTCATTTGCTGTTGTTTTTCTCCTGTCTTGTGCCACCACTGACTTTTTCCCTTTTCATTCTGCCAATTCTTAGCAACCACAACTCTTGATCAGTTATAGTTTTCTTTTTCCACAAATTTCTGTTCTTACACTTACGTACTTGAGTTGTCATGCCAAATTCAAGCACCGAGACTGCTCCCATTAAGCCTTGTAAAACTGAGTGTTTATATGTGGTACCCAGGTAAATATAGCAAAACTGAAAACTGGATGCTACCAGTTAGATTGAATATAGAAGATGCTCACCTCCAATATAGTGCTCAATATCCTTTTAAAGGTAAACTGACAGAGCTGTCAGCAGCCGTTCACAAACCAATTACACTAGTCGTTAGTTCAGTCAGTTTTTTTTACATTTTAAGACACATCTTAATCTGACCAAATTCAACAGAGCCAAATCAAAAGCAAGAACAAAGGTGAGTCTTTGGTTCAATGGTTTTCTGTACTCCTGTAAATGGACTTCATTTGGCTTATTTTGAACAATATCTTGCATTTATACAGCTCCTTGGTGTTTTAAAAAAAAGCGTCAAGGCATTTCACAGGATTATCCAATGAAATTTAACGCAGATGTATTTGTGATATTAGAACAGGTGACCAAAGCTTGGTGAAAGTGATAGGTTTACGGCAGGTGCTAAAAAAAGTGAGAAGTGGAGAGATTAGAGGTGTTCATGAAGTGAATTGCATAGTTTATGATCCTGACAACTGAACGTTGCAATTTGAGAGTTGCCTGAACTGCCTAATAGGCCATTCTGTAATCTGGAACTCTTGCAATTTAAATAGATTGTTGCAAATTATGTGATGTGTTGCTGCAATTATCCACTCTGAACAATGATTCAAACTGCAACATTCATTTTGCATTATTTGATATATCATAATTCTCCACAATCTCTGTACAAACCTCCTTTGTTTTTGCTTTTCCAGGATCGAGGGGCAACTTCATCTTGGGAAATGATGGAACAACTTACAAAAGTTAAAGTGAAGCCTGATTATTAATTTCAGACTTCCAACATCGACATTGGGGTATTAACATAACCCATTGACAGTCATGGAAAAAGATATGCTATCTTTGGGCTAAATTGTTCATTGGTTTCACAAACTGGGGGAGTTGCCTACAGCAGGAATGTTGGTCTGTGAGACTAAGGGGTCAGATCCCAGACTGAAAAGTGAATCAATCTCCGTGATTAATTTTGCTGGACCCCTGGCTCTTAACTGACAACGCAGTGTCTCCATGCTGCCCCCCCCGTGCATCAGGTCTGTCCATCACTGTTCCAAACAAGATACACATTGCTTCTCAATCGTAGTTACATAAAGAAATGGTGAGAAAAACTGATGGATCCCATTCCATTATACAGGATGAATCATGATTTTTTTAAACTGTTGTTTATCAAACATTGTCATTAGCAAGATAACACCTTGTTCATTGATCATGCTGTTTCTTTCTTCTACATCAATTAAAAATTTGATTATGTACTTGACAAGTTGTGAAAAGTTTGGAAAACAAAGTTTATGCTGCCATGAAGTTGTAGTTGAGCACATCCAATTCAGGCTATTTTAGAACAACCTAAATACTGTAGCAATGTACATGCGACGATATGAACTCGGGGCAGGCTTGGATCACTTGGCTCGTTGAGCCTGCTCCACCATTTGATACCATTGTGGCTGGGCTGGCTATTCTACATTCCTATCTACCCCCGAAAATTTTTCAACCTCTTGCTAATCAAGAATCTACCTACATCGAAGACACTCTTCCTCCAGAGGTAGGAGAGCAGAATTCCAGAGACTCATGGCCCTCTGTGAGAAAGATGTTCTGTCTTAAATGAGTGACCTCTTAATTTGAAATAGTCATCCCTAGTTCTAGTTTCTCTCACATGGAAACAGCCTTTCCATAACCACTCTATCAAGACTCAAGATATGTTGTCACCTTTTACTCTTTAAACTCTAGCAGATACAAACCCAGGCTGTACTCATAAGACAATTTGCTCATTTCATGTATTAGTGTAGTAAATCCTTTCAGAAGCTTGCAATGCCTTTACATCTTAGCTTAACTAGAGACAAATACTGATCACAGTGCTCCAGATCTGATCTCACTAATGGTCTGAATAACTGAAATATAACTGCCCTGCTTTTGTATTCACTTTTTCTTGCAGTAAATGAGAACATTAGCTTTTGTTTTATTTAGCATACCTGTTTACTAACTTTTGCAACTCATGCACTCACTGCACCTTAGAGCTCCACTATCTTCCGTCATTTAGATAATATGCTTCTAGTTTATTTTTCTTGCCAAGTGGACAAGTTCAAGCAGTTTATCTGTTTGTTTCAGGTGGGATTGTGGAGGAGAGGGGTAGAGAACAGAAAGAGGTATTGAAAGTTAGTGACTGACATAAGGGGAAGAGAGGGAGGATGGAGTACTCAATGCTAAAACATTTTTAGACTGTTTTGTTCTAAATATGCACAAAATCCTATTGCTCTGAAGGTGAGCTGACCTTGCACACCTATCGCTGTGGAGAACAAGCGTTATATGTGTTTTGTCCAGTTACTAATTGTAGTTTCTTGTGGTAATGTCCTGCAATGTCACACAGACTTCCCACAAAGCACATGGGGTCTGATGAGGCTTTGCTCATGAAACCAATTTACAGTTTACAGATAGCAGTCCTGGTTAAAGGTTATCAAACTGGAACATTATCTCTTTTGCTGTCTCCACAGGTGCTGGTTGATTAGAGTGTTTCCAGTATTAATTGCTGGATGGCAACTTCGTCTGAAAAGGTTGAATTTAACCCTTTACTCATTAAATGAACATTGTGCTTTTAATTCAATATTACAGGTGAAAATCATTCCTTGCAAGCAACTCAATCCTATTTCCCTGGCAGTACGTTTGAAAGAGCTGTTTGGCTGCAGATTCCTAGGTCATTTTTGCTGAGCTGAAACTGAATGAAAACCCACCATTTATTTTCAAATAACTTGTAGATCTCCCATGATGGATCAGTACCACAATGTAAATTCTGATATTCATCACAGTCAGTTCCTCAGTATAACACATTTCAACCATTTGCACACAAAATAGCCCATAAAGTACTTTTTAAATGCTGTTAAGTTTCAGAAGGACAAACAGAGACATTTAGGGTCCTGGTACAAAATCGCTCAAAAACAGAAACAAGTTATTAAAATGCTTTAGGAATGTTGTCCTTTATTTCAACTCATGACTCCTTGGTCCTAAGATCAGGATGGTGGAATTTTTCCTATTAGCTTTGCTCAACTGTAAATTATGAAGGGTTTTTATAGAAAAAGAACTTTTCAATTACAGGAGGTTCCGGAACAAAGGGCACAGATTTGAGCTATGTTAAACAAAACTCTCACAAAGTGTAGAGTTGGTTAATAGAGCAGAAGTGATAGTGGCAGCAGATTCAATAGCAATGTTTGAAAGTGAATTGGATTAACACTCAGAGGGGTAAAAGTTGTGTCACACTAGCACAGGCATGATGGAGCAAAAGGTCTACTTCAGTTCTGATCAAATTTAAATCCAGGATCAATAGTGGAGTCCTTACATCGGAGAGCTGATGGTTGCCCCATGTCAGTCTGCCCCTTCTGTATAGGACCATGCTGTCAACTGATTACAGACTCAACAGTCTGGACTGGGGCATGAAGGGACACAAACACTACCCATTGAGAACAGCTGATTCTCAGGAGTCCAATTACGATTTAATGAAGCAATCCTCATGTTTCCTAATCCCCAGACAGGGGATCTATGCAGGGGCCCAGTAATGAATTATAATTCATGTTATCATGGCCCAGGCAATCACTGTGCAGATGACAGCATTACAAACAAAGGCAAACTGTCCTCAAAAATGGTAAATTCTTGCTATTTAAAGCAAGAGAATTTAAACACTTTCTTTTTTAATAATGATCTGTCATTCAAAGGATGAACCTGTGTGTTTATTTCGATCAGGGAGTGAAAATAACTTTAGTCAAGGCTAAAGTATGGTAACTATGAGCTTTATAATCGTGGACTTGCTGCCCTGTCCCCACACCAACAGTGTCAATCCTACTTAGGACCATCAAAACATTTCCATTATCTTGATGTGTTTATTCACAAGATAGGATTCATAGTATTCGTCAGATTATAACTGCTAGTTCCAGTGCTTTACATGCAGCTAGCCAGCTGCAATTAGACTTATTTTGAGGCAAGAGTTAATTTATGGGAACTGTCTGTAAGCAGCTTATACAGCCCCATGTGAATTCTTGCACTTCAGTTTCCACTCCAACAGCCAACCTTCCCTTTAGCTCTCAAAGAGTTTGTTAAAAGCTGTACTGATCTCCGCAATCATGTCCGAGGTGGTCATTGCACGACGATGTTTTTGGAAAGCCTGGTGGTTGCACTGCCTTGTCAAGGCGCAGGCTCCAAATGCAGCTATAAGTGTGGGATTTAACCTGGAAGGAGAACAGAGACCATGCTGAGTTACTGTGTGAAGCTTCTAACTGTACAGCATGAATCATGTTTGTGAAAGACTATCCAAAAAGACGACCAAGCCCCTGCTTCTCTTCCACACCCTGAAAATCTGACTGTGTGAAAATTCTCTTCATCTCCCTCGAGATTCTTTTCCTAATTTATCTTCAATTTGTCTCCCTCTGGTTCCTGACCCTCCTGTCACTGCAAAGCTTCTCCTTATTTACTCCGTTAAAACCCTTAGAATTGAGAATCTCTATTTAAGTTTGCCTTCAACTCAACTGAGCAAAGAAATCTCAAAACTGAGTGTATATAACCCCAATTCGCACCAAGGTGATTAATGGATAACGCATAACCACATCGGTGTGAGAAAAAGCATCTCCATTCTCCACGTTTGAAACGTGACCTTTCCACTTCAGCCAGGGTCCAGCTAGGGTGTGAAATAGAGCAAGGGGTTCACAGCTCAATCCCACTTAGCCTCACAAGAACCAAGAGGAATGTGGAAGCGCCAATGCAGAGAGTCTGAGCTGGGAATGCGAGCAGATACTGGGACAGTCCGTCCAGGAAACATACATAGATTTTCAAAGTGACTTCTTCCCACAACACACTCTTCTGAAGCTACAGTTAGATTAGTGCTCTGACTGTCTGTAACATGACCAAAGTCATCTTGATATCCAGTGATGGGAGTTAAGCCCAGTCTCGCAGGGACGAGAGAAACAAACGCTTACACCCACTGGATCTATGTATTCCACCTGATACCATGGATGATATTTTTGCCTGCCCAGCATTAGATTGGGGGAGTCTATAAATATCCTGAAGAGACAGAGCGGGAGAATGATTCCAAATGAGGATCACTCCTGTGTAAGTACTTCTGCATGCATTAATTACAAAAACATTACAATTCCCAAACCTCTCCCACTGACTGGAGACACACTATTGGCCAGTCTTCTTACCCGTCTGTTTTCTCATCCCCAGCCGTAAAGGCCCAGTGGGCTAGGACCCCCAGTGATCCTGAGAGCAGGTCTCCCTGACCCCCACACCTCCGACCACTGCCTTGCTGTGAGCACACCAATACTGAAAAGTGAGAAACAGGTACTCCATAAGCCAAAACTGAAGCAAATTCTTGTTAAATTATCCACATCCAAATAAACTTCAAAAAGGGAGAAAAAGGTTTAGTTGTGTGCCATTAGATGCTGTTATGAACTATTTGTATTAAACTGGATTATCTCAAGAGTTGGAAACATTTAAATATTAAGTTAGCCAATCAGAAGTAGCCATAGTTGAACACAAATGATTCAATGCAAAAATATCAATTAGGTTCTTAACACGACTTGATCTATTGTGAAATCCAATCGTTTGAATTCTCATATTTTCACTAGTAATGCTCAGTTTCTTTTTCATTTGTTCATGAGATGTGGGCACTGGTCTGGTCAGTTTTAGTTATCCATCCCAAAATCCTCTCAAGGAGGACCAATTCCTTTTCAGACAGGGTAGATTGTGAGACTCTTCATATTGAATGTGTCAAAGACCACGTAGGTTTAAGGTGAAGAGTAAATGGTTTAGAGGGGATCTGAGGAAATGTTTTTCTCACATAAAGGGTGGTATAAATACAGAAGGTGCTGCCAGAGGGGGTGGTGGAGGCAGGTACAGTCAACATTTAAGCAGCATCTGGACAGACACTGAAAATGCCAGGGCCTAATAGGTTATGGACCAAGTGCAGGTAAACAGCATTCATGTAGTTTGGTATTGGTTTGTTGACACAGACATAGTGGGCCAAAGGGCCTGTTTCTACGCTGGATGACTCTATGCCATCAACGAGTCAGTGAGGTGGCCAGATAGGTAACACGTGACAGAACTTTTATGTTTTGGTAGAAAGAACATTGAGAGACTGTAAAATCAAGGGTACTCTAAGGTTTGTACAGGAGCAGAGAGTAGGGTATAAGTTATGAAGGTGGCACAGTAGGTGGAGAGAGTAGTCAATAAATCATACAGTATCCTCGGCCTCATTTACAGGGACATAAAGAACAAGAGCATGGAGGTTAGGCTGAGCCTCGAGGTTAGAGCCCAGCTAGACTACTGTGCATAGTATAATAAGCAGGATGTGAATGCATTGGAGAGGGAGTGCAGAAGAGGTTTACAAGAATGGTGCCAGGGATGAGAAATCTCAGTTTTGAAGGTAGATTAAAGAGGTTGGGATTGTTTTCCTCAGAGAAGATTTGATTGAAGTTTTCAGTGTTATGAGGGGTTCTGGTCACAGTAAACATGATGAAACTTTCTCTGTTCATAAAAGGATCAAGAACTGGAGAGCACAGACTTAAAGGGCTTTGCAAAAGAACTGAATCTAACGAGAAAGGAAAACATTTATGGATTCTGAAATATACAGTCTGGAAATATGATGGAAGCAGGTTCCATTAAGTTAAGGTGGCAATGGTTGATGATGTAAACTGGAATAATTGAGTTATTTATAGCAGTGTTATGGGGAAAGGGTAGGAGACTGGTCATTAAATCCTGATGTTCATTGGGAGAGTGGGTGCAGATACAATGAGCCAAATATCTCCTTGTAAAAGTTTGGGGAAAGGAAATCTCGGGGGATTACTGCACAAAACAATCAATTGGCTAAGAGTGACTGAGTGGTCCAAAAGGAAGGATTTCTGTGACTGAGTTTACATTAGTGAAGCTCACCTGTACTTCCATCGGATATGAGATCTTTCTCTCCCTTCTGGACAATAGTCACATTCCCCAATGCTTGACTGAGTTGAAGCAAGTTGCTCGAGTGATTGCACTCATTGTAATGACTCTTGAGCTAAGCACAGAGAATCCACATGACTTCCCATCAATTACAAATTCTTATAACAAATGAGTGCAAAGCGCAATAGAATCACAGTGCAGAAAGAGACCATTCAGCCCATCTGTCTATGAAAGAGTTATACAGTTATTCCCATTGTTCCTGCTCTTCTCCCCATAGCCCTGCAAATGTATCCTTTTCAAATATTTATTCCACTTCCATTTGGAAGCCTGCAGAGAGATATTGATAGGTTAGCTAAGTGGGCAAGCATTTGACAGATGGTCTATAATGGGAGATAACGTGAGACAGTCCCCTCTGGCAGAAAGACGAGAAAAACAGTATATTACTTAAATGAAGAGTGAATGCAGAATGTTACACTACAGAGAGATCTGGGTGTCCTTCACATGAATCAAAGTTCCACACGTATGTACAGCAATAAGTAAGGCCAGTAGAAGGAGGCCTTTATTGCAGGGTGGTTGCGTACAAAATTAATGATATCTTGCCCCAACAGTACTGGGCTTTGGACAAATCACTCCTGCACTGTATATATTTAAATAGAAACCTAAACTATTTGCATTGGAAACTGTTCAGAGAAGGTTTACTAAACTGATTCATGGAATGGAATTGTCTCATAAGGAAAAGTACAAGCAGGCTAGTTTACACTTATTGGATTTCAGAAGGAGGAGTGGGGATCTTATTGAAACGTATAAAAATTCCTGAGGCTGCTTGACAGGAGGTAAGATGATATTTCCCATTGCAGAGGAATGTGAGCTTGGGACCACATTTTGGAAAAAAAGTGATTAAGGTTGAAATTTGGTGGTGGGGGTGGACGGGGGGTACTTTTTCTCTCACAGGGTCATTATTATTTGCAATTCTATTCCCCGGACACCAGTGCACACCGATCAGCTTCCTGAAGCTATTGCCACACGCTGGCCTGAGGCCTGCACAGTGGGGAGAAAAAATAATTGGGGGAATGTCAGTCAAGGATTAATGGGGTGAGGGTGGGGAGATAAAGTAGCATTGACGCCACATCTGATGAGCCTTGCTCTTACAGATGGTGGAGCATGCTCAGTGGACCGAATAGCCGAGTCCTCCTTCCACTTTCTGTAATCTCCAGATCTGCTTCAACAGCCTTTCAAGCAATTTTTTTTTCAATCTCAACAATTGTCAGCATTACAAAAAAATTTCATCCTCTGCCTTCGCCACAATTTAAACCGGTGTCACCTGGTAACCAAAAGGGAGGAGGAAGTACCACCCAATTTCAAGAGGCATATCCAGGCTGTTTAGATTGAATGTCACCATAGTGATGATCTTAAGATTTGATCGATCTGCTTCATTCAGCCCACCAGAGTCTAAGGGGCCCAACATGCTCCACCGAGCACAAGATTAGATTAGATTAGATTAGATTACCTACAGTATGGAAACAGGCCCTTCAGTCCAACAAGTCCATACTGACCCTCCAAAGAGTAACCCACCTAGACCCTTTTCCCATATGTACCCCTGACTAATGCACCTAACACTATGGGCAATTTAACATGGCCAATTCACATGACCTGCACATTTTTGGATTGTGGGAGGAAACTGAAGCACCCGGAGAAAATCCATGCAGACATTGGGAGAATGTGAGAACTCTACGCAGACCATTGCCTGAGGCCGGACTCGAACCCAGGTCGCTGGTGCTGTGAGACAGCAGTGCTAACAACTGAGCCACCATGCTGCCAATTAAGAACAATTAAAAACCTCAGCTAATTATGCTACTCAAAGACTCACCACCGCATTGTAGAGTCTAGAAAATTCAACCACATTTGGTGTTAGGATGGCTTTATGGTATCCCTGGATCACAGAGGGATCTTGGACAACCACCCATAATCCATCCTGGAGAAAGAAAAAAAGAGACAAACTGTTTAAGGATCTCGATACTCAGAGTGTGCATGACACACAAAGAGAAAGAATTCACTTTCTAGGTTCTGAAATCCTACAAAACAAATTGGATTTCTTGTAGTAAATGGTGAGGACTTATTTTTCCCTTAGTATGTAAAGGCTCCAAACAGAATTAAATAGTTAATCCCTCTAAACAACATTCCAGTGAGCTGCTGGGGGAGCACTGCACCACTTGAGGGTCAGCACCAGGGGGAGTGCTGCAGAGTCAGAGGTGCTAAATCTAATGGCACTATTTCAAAGATGTGTTGAGTTTTTCCTTGTGTCCTGGCCGTATTTAGTCCATAAATGGACAGATCACATTGCTGTTTGTGTGATTGTACTGTGTTCTATTTTCTACTTTGCTATACAACAGTGACGACCCTTCAAAATTATTCCATTGGTTAGAAAGTGCTGGGATGTCCTGAGCTTGTAAAACGCACTGAAGGATTCTTTGATTATGTGGATTTACAAGCAACAGTTTTACAATTAACAAAATCAGACAGAGAGGCAAGATTCCGAAGCATAAAACACAATGAAATTGGTCTTAAAAAGAGCTCAATGATTTACTCACAGCATCAATTACAATGGGTATTCCTTGCTTCTGACATTTCTCCATTATAACCTGTTGTGAAAGAAATCTACTTTGAATAGCTGCAACACTACCAATAAATTCAGAACTGAAATCCTACAATTTGCAACTATTTGTTGAACAGGCCAACCACATTACAGAATTTACAGCACAGAAAGAGGCCATTTGGCCCAGCTGTTCACCCAGCTTAAATGTATCTATTTTACCACCCTCAGTCACATTCCAGATTCTCACCACTCTCTGGGTAAAAAGACATATCTTCTGAATTCCCTGTCGGATTTATTACTGACTGTCTGATACTGATGATGTGATGCATTTTAAATTCAATATTCAATGTACCATGGGGTGTAAGTGCCACAGGGAACACCAATCTCAACGGAGCCAGGTTTAATTCACTGGAGACAGCTTTGGACATTGGTGGTGTTTCTATAACTGAGAGTTGTTATTGCCATCAGCAAGATAGGAGGCCATTAGAACAGGAGGAAAATCCAACAGGAATGATGCCACTAATATTCAGCCATTAAAGTCTTGATTTTCAAGGACTCAGGGTAAAACACATAGAAGCTTAAGTACTGGTACCTCCCTCCAACCACACCCACACCCCAATCTGTTCATGAAGCCAGTGTCCTCAAAACAATAACAGCCCAATTTCCTCGCAAGGAGTGTTTGAAGGTTGGGCCCCTGTGATGCTGACTTTAAACCCTCCAACAGGTTAACGCTATCTTAACAGGCCTGGAATATATATAGGTCAATGGGGTTGTTACATAAAGCTCTGTGACTCTGACTGGAGTAACTGTGCTCAAATCTGGATGATTACAGGGATATGAAGCATTTAGAGGGATATGAGCCAAATGCTGGCAAATGGGACTAGATCAGATTGGGACGTCTGGTCGGTATGGACGAGTTTGTCCAAAGGGTCTGTTCTGTGCTGTATGATTCTATGACAGTTAGTAAGTTTGCAGATTACACAAAAATTGGAAGTGTAGTGGACAGCGAAGAGGGTTACCTCAGATTACAACAGGATCTTGACCAGATGGGCCAATGGGCAGAAAGGTGGCAGATGGAGTTTGATTCAGATAAATGCGAGGTGCTGCATTTTGGGAAAGCAAATCTTACCAGGACTTATACACTTAATGGTAAGGTCCGAGGGAGTGTTGCTAAACAAAGAGACCTTGGAGTGCAGGTTCATAACTCCTTGAAAGTGGAGTCACAGGTAGATAGGATAGTGAAGAAGGTGTTTGGTATGCTTTCCTTTATTGGTCAGAGTATTGGGTACAGGAGTTGGGAGGTCATGTTGCGGCTGTACAGCACATTGGTTAGGCCATTGTTGGAATATTGCGTGCAATTCTAGTCTCCTTCCTATTGGAAAGATGTTGTGAAACTTGAAAGGGTTCAGAAAAGATTTATATGGATGTTGCCAGGGTTGGAGGGTTTGAGCTACAGGGAGAGGCTGAACAGGCTGGAGCTGTTTTCCCTGGAGCGTCGGAGGCTGAGGGGTGACGTTATAAAGGTTTACAAAATCATGAGGGGCATGAATAGACAAAGTCTTTTCCCTGGGGTGGGGGAGTCCAGAACTAGAGGGCATAGGTTTAGGGTGAGAGGGAAAAGATATAAAAGAGACCTAAGGGGCAACCTTTTCACACAGAGGGTGGTATGAGTATGGAATGAGCTGCCAGAGGATGTGGTGGAGGCTGGTACAATTACAACATTTAAGAGGCATTTGGATGGGTATATTAATAGGAAGGGTTTGGAGGGATACGGGCCGGGTGCTGGCAGGTGGGACTAGATTGGGTTGGGATATCTGGTCAGCATGGATGGGTTGGACCGAAGGGTCTGTTTCCGTGCTGTACATCTCTATGACTGCTGTACTTAGCCAGGCTACTACAACCTGCAATGTTGGCCAGCACCTGTTCTGTCTAGTCCACCTGTGGGAGTAATCTCTAGCCATTCCTCTCTAGATGCCATCACAGCTGCTGCATCTGATATCCAAGTTTCAGTCCCTTCACATCAGAAAAGGCAATTTCATGCAAACCAGACCTACAACCTGGTTTTATTTTCCTTTCACCTGTAACTTTTCTCCTCGGAGGGTGTTGAACGGTCCTCTATAGCCATGGGAATGGCCAAGAAGCAATGTTGATAGCTGTGGCACTGTGCCTACTGCCCCTCAGTTCCACAATCACTGTCTACTGTAAACACAAACTTTACCGAAATGTCCTTAATGGCCTCCTGTGGAGCAGACCGCCTCAGTGTGGACCAGCCTTGCTGAGACCTCAGGCAAGTAGTGCTCTTCCACTCTAATCAACCCACTTCCTGCCACCATGGTCAAGATCAGTTTTCACAGAATGGAGCAGCTCCACCCTCTCTCACACAGGACCCCTTCTCTCCCCACCTCAACATTTCCAAAACCCCTCACCTTTCCTCTTCTGCCTCCTACCTTCCACCCCAACCCTGTCAGCTACTCCCCAGTTCCCTCACTCCGTCAGCCCATCCCATCATTTCCCTTCCCCCTACCGGGTGACCCTTCTCTCCTTTAGAAACTCAATCAAGGTGGAAGGAACAGAATGGTCTAATAGCACACCGGTCGCCAGCTTGTAAACCTCTAAAAGTACCTCCTGGCTGGCATCACTACAGGGATTGTTTACACAGACTGCCATCCTCACCTTTGTATTCTGCAAGACTTTCTCATCTCTTCCCAGCCCTGGCCCAATCACCATTGAATGCAGAGCAGGAAACCATTTCTCCACATCCTCCACACCACTGGACAGGTCTCTGAAATAAACAAAAAACACATTTTTCCACAAATGGAACACAATGGAACAGGCCAACTCTGGGGTGCTCACACTTCACTCTATGTCTGTATACTCCAGATAAGCTCAGTGTGTTTGCTCAATGTTAGATTTATTTATACTGATGCAAGGCTAATCCGCCTGGGCCCCAGTCATTCCTGCAATTCTCTCGTTCAAACTTGCAAATGCACAGTCCTAGTCTGAAGTTTCACTGAGACAAGAAATTTCCTTGCAGGTGAATCAGTAGCTACACAAAAAAAAGGTCTTCAGCATTCCTTGCACAGCCGTCACATAAGCAGGCAATTTGGCTCATGCAGTCCACATTAGCAACAGCAGATAATCACTGTCCAGTTCCAACACTCCCTTATCACCTCTTCAATCTAACCCCATGTAAATTTCTGATTCTAATAGTAATTGGAATCGAATCCCACAGCCCCCATCACTCTTCTCTCTCTGAGGACCTTGATTCTGCCCCAGTCCTAAACGGTGTACCTAATCTTCTATCAATGTGTTTCATTCTTTTGGGAAACAGTTTCTATCTCATGTGTCGCAAACTTTCATCACTTTAATTACATATTGTTGTGAATATTTAGTTCATAATTCAGATGTTTTAGAATATAACATCTCTCTTCAAGAATGAAAGTTTTAACCAAAATGAGGAATATCTAGTTTTGAAACTACTAAACATAACCCTGAAGTAAACGTAATTCAAATACGTTTGGAATTTATTATGCTTAAGAGCTAGAAAAGTAAGATCATAAAATGGCAGATGGGCTAACTTAGCCAAGGAACTAGGGACATGATGCTTGCAGTTTTTTTTCAGTAAATGATACATTATTCATTTGATTTCTGAGAATTAAAGAAAGCTTTAGAATTAAAAAGGTAGTTAATTTACATTTTTACTTGAGAAGAATACATTGACACCGCACTAACTTGGAGATGGGTGGAGTTTGGTGCCATCCTGTCTTGATGTTCTGAGAGTTCAGTAGTGAGGGAGCTGGGGTGGGGGTAAGACTGGATGATGTTTGGAAAGACAGCTAACAGACTGTGTCAGCTTTGGTTTTATGTAGGTTGTTGCTCCATGGAAGTCAAGTGATAAAGCCCGAAAGTACAGTTAATTCTATATTTATTGTCCATGATGCAGCCTGCGATCGGTGTTCAGTACATCAAAATGCTGGAAATGGGGAAAACAACTGGAAGATTGAAGCTAAAGGAAGAAATGAAAGTAATCTTCAATAACAGGAAGTCAGTCTTTTTGCCGTTGAAATTCTGGAAATAATTGGCTGGGTCACATTTGGAAACATTGATTTGATTTGGTTTATTCTTGTTACATGCATGCAAGTACAGTGAAATGTTTTGTTTTGCCTGCAGTACAGGCAGATCATAACATACAAAGATCATAGGGTGACCGAACAGAATACAAACCTACAGCTGCAAAGAAGGTGCCCAAAAAGCAAGGTCATCATTGGATTTGAAATTGCAACCGGATGTAGAAAACCAAAAGGTGTGTTCTGATATTTCAAGCCAATGCACTGAAGGTTCAGAGATGCCAGTGCAGGAGCTCTGGAATCCAGAAAGGAGACACTGGAAGAGAACCTGGAAGACCACGGAGCCACTAGGCAATGGAAAACCCTCAACAATTCTTGTGCTTTGATTTCTCTTCAGTGACCTAACCAAAGTGAATTCCACTTTTGAACTGGTTTCAGGACAAAGAAGTTAACCTTAACAATTTAGTAAGTGCGTGCACCTATGTGCGTGAGGGGAGTGGCACAAAATATAAAGTGGAAGTTGTCACTGGCCACTCGGGTGTTTTTCCTATTTTCCTGGTGGTGGCAATTGAATAAAGATTCGTGCACTTTGTGTCTTTCACTGTGTTTCACTGTGCACACACACACCATGGGTGCTGGGGAAAAGAAAATAAGCACTACCGCAGTTAGGCGGTAGTGTGGGGGTTTAAAAAAAACAAAAACCAAGAGTGTTTTGATCACACAGCATTGCCCTTTGTTTGCTTGTCACTGGCCACTCGGGTGTTTTCCTAAAAAAAAATAAAGTGGAAGTAGCTGTATACGTTTCTGTAAGCCATGGTGTTAGGTTAATTGGGTTACATTCTTTTTGAAATTTTTGCTTAAAAACATGTGAATCCTTGTGTAGTTCTGACAATTGATTGCTGATGGTTAACGCGTTGGGAAGAAATATGAACAGTCTCTAATCAGATTGTAACAGTATACCCCTGTAATCTGTTTTGGACAGCATCGATGCACCTGTTGTGTGTCCTGTACAGGGCACAAACTCAAAGTCAACTTACAGGACAGGATGAACAATCACATTCGGGCTGTAGGATTTAATAACTGGGGCAGCATCTTTAGTGCAGAACACATGAGAAAGGTCAGCACCCTAGGGAGACAAAAGAGAGATTAAATATAGCTCACGCACACTTCTGCATCCTCCTGTTACTGTACACACAATCCTGACAGTTGTGATTTACGCTGGCCAGACTGCATTTATTTATTGCCTACGTCCAATTGCTGAAAGCTCCAGGGCCAACCACATAGTGTGGGTTCAGAGTTGTAAGCGTGGATGCAGACTGGCTTCGCTGGTAGTTTCTGGTTCCTAACAAGTGTCAGTGAACGGCTACAACCGAACCAGTGTGAAGCCACTCTTTGCATACATAAAAGCAAGTTCTTCAGTTTGGATCGCACTGTGAGCAGATGCAACACAATGTGTGAAATACAGAAACACTCAGTAACTTAGCTGACGAAGCATTTCTGTTTACAGCTACACCTCTGAGGCTCAATTATCTGCAGCTTGCAACACAGCATCAATGTTCTGGAAAGACTTTGCATTTGAAGAGATAAATCAGTTAAACCCATTCCTGTTCTTTCACAGTGATCCAAAGGTCCAGTTGTTTCTTAATTGTCAGTACGTACGCACCAGATAAGAGTCGTAGAAATGTACAGCACGGAAACAGACCCTGCAGTCCAACTTGTCCATGCCAACCAGATATCCTAAGTTCATTTAGTCTCATTTGGCCTATATCCCTCTCAACCCTTCCTATTAATGTACCCATCCATACCCTTTTAAAAGTTGCAATTTTACCAGCCTCCACCACCTTCTCTGGTAACTCGTCCCTGAGATCCTTTTTAAATCTTTCCCCTCACACCTTAAACCTACACCCTCTAGTTTTAGACTCCACTACTCTGGGATAAAAGCCTTGGCTATTTATCCTATGCATGCCCCTCATTATTTTATAAACCTCGAGAAGGTCACCTCTCAGCCTCCGATGCTCCAGGGAAAACAGCCCCAGTCTATTCAGCCTCTCCCTGTAGCTCAAATCCTCCAATCTTGGCGACATCCTTGTAAATCTTGTCTGAATCTTTTCAAGTTTCACAAGATCTCTCCTATAGCAGGGAGTTTTGAATTGAAAGCAGTAGTCTAGAAGTGACCTAACCAATGTTCTATGAAGCCACTACACAACTTCCCAACTCCTATACTCAACACACTGACCAATAAAGGCAGCGTACTAAATTCTTTCTTCACTATTCTGTCTATCTGTACTATTTCAAGGAACTATGAACCTGCACTCCAGGGTTTCTTTGTCGTCATCACTCCCCAGCACCCGACCATTATGTTTATAAGTGCTGCCCTGATTTGCCCTACCAAAAAGCAACACCTCACGTTTTTCTAAATTAGATCAGCCATTCCTGAGACCATTTGCGATATTCAAACCCAACAGAAACTGGTACAATGTTTTCTCAAAATATAAATTTAATGCTTCAAACTTTGGTCAAGTACATACCACTTTAAGACTTGCAATTGCTGCAAAGTATGGTGCGCCTGTGTATCTGTAAGTTATTAAAATATCAAAATTATTCAATTAAAACAGAGTACATAGTCTATTTAATTTTCCCAATTATTATTTCGTTCACCTAGTTATGTAAGTTTTTGGAGAATCTTTGTGCTGAAAATAAAAATGATAAGCAACCACTGTCCCTGAAAATTGATGAGCTGATCTTGGACGCTTTCACAGAGAGGAGAAAGTGAGGACTGCAGATGCTGGAGATCAGAGCTGAAAATGTGTTGCTGGAAAAGCACAGCAGGTCAGGCAGCATCAAAGCAACAGGAGAATCGACGTTTCGGGCATGAGCCCGAAGCCTGAAGAAGGGCTCATGCCCGAAACGTCGATTCTCCTGTTCCTTGGATGCTGCCTGTCCTGCTGTGCTTTTCCAGCAACACATTTTCAGCGCTTTCACAGAGAGTTGTCTCTCCCCAGTTCACTCATCGCCCTTCCTCAGCCCACTCTTGACTCCCACTGCACCTTCTCAGATTCACTAATGGTCCTGTATGGGATCATCCCATTATCCAAAGATTTGTTCTATGTCCCCCAAATGGTTATTGCGAGGAACCCCATCACTCTGTTCACCATAATTCCTTCTTCCATCTTACACAACCTCTGTCCCGACCTCAACCATTTCACCATCCTCCTCCCAGTCAACGCCACACCACACTTTCCCTGCGTCAGCTGGGAATCTGTACCAGACTCACTCAGTACATCCACCAATAATCCCTATTTTTCCATCTTGTCCTTTATGTTTTTTCTCGGTTAAAGGAGGGATGATATTCCTGACCAGCTGAAGATTCTTTTCCATGCTTCCCACAGGCCTGTGGCTGTGAAACGTAAAAGCTCTGCACAGAACTGAAAGACAATAAGAAAATAAAAAAGCAAAATCTGTAACATAACTTCAAGGGATTAACACGCTCATTCAAAGTCAGAAATAGCTGGAGAAACTCAGCAGATCTGGTAGCATTTGTAGAGAGGGAAAACAGAGTTATCATTTTGGGTCCAGTGACCGTTCATCAGAATCCAGAGTTCTTTGTTTTGTTTTGTTTTAATGTTTAACATACATTCATTGCTCACAACTCTTATTCAAACAGAATTCACAATCAAGGGAAACAGTCTGCCATGGTTATTCATTCCCTCTCCATGCCAAATGATCCAGGGTACAAACCTCATTACTGAGCCTTGAACACAACCCCCAGCATCAATTGTAATGACAGTACTTGTCGGAGCGCTGCAACATCAGAGGGTTAGTGTTAGGTTACTGTTGCGCTGCTCCAGGGAACTGCTGCTGGGTTACTGCTGCACTGTCAGACGGTCAGTACTGAGGGAGTGCTGCACTGTCAGAGGGTCAGTACTGAGGGAGAGCCACACTGTCAGAGGTCGGTTGAGAGAACTGATCCCTATCTGAACGTTAATTTTCCAGTGAGGGCTAAGAGAGTGCTGCACTGTCAGAGGGTCAGTGCAGAGGGAGTGCTGCACTGTCAGGGGGTCAGTACTGAGAGAGTGCTGCACCGTCAGGGGGTCAGTACTGAGGGAGCGCTGCGCTGTCAGAGGGTCCGTACTGAGGGAGCACTGCGCTGTCAGAGGGTCCGTACTGAGGGAGCGCTGCGCTGTCAGAGGGTCCGTACTGAGGGAGTGCCGCGCTGTCAGAGGGTCCGTACTGAGGGAGTGCCGCGCTGTCAGAGGGTCCGTACTGAGGGAGTGCCGCAGTGTCAGAGGGTCAGTGCTGAGGGAGTGCTGCACTGTCACAGGGTCAGTACTGAGGGAGTGCCGCACTGTCACAGGGTCAGTGCTGAGGGACTGCTGCACTGTCAGAGGGTCAGTACTGAGGGAATGCCGCACTGTCACAGGGTCAGTACTGAGGGAATGCCGCACTGTCACAGGGTCAGTACTGAGGGAGTGCTGCACTGTGAGATCGCCAGTTGAGAGAACTGATCTCTATCTGAACATTAAGAAGTTTCCAGTGAGTGTAACTGGATCCCCCGGTGTCTTGTGTCTGGAGGCCTGGCCTGGATGACTTTCTCCCGGGATCCTGTACCTTCAATCCGCAGGCAGCACAAAGCGACTGCAATGGAGACTAACGCAATGAGGCCGCCGCAGAGTAGAGAGCCCCGGGCTGTCCTCATTGCGCTGCCCGAGCCCCGGGCACACGGCGGGCTTTACCTGCGGCGTGGAACCCAGCGGCCGCCAGCTGTTTACATTGATACATCCGGATCACAGCAACCAATCACAGCGCGTACTGCCGCCAGCCAATACGAACCCGTCTTGTGACCAGCCACACGACTATATGCTATAACCAGCCAATCGCAACTACTGCAGGAACCAACCAATCGCAGCCCCGGGGGAACCCGCCAATCGCAGCCCCTGGGGGAACCCACCAATCGCAGCTTACTCTGTAACTTGCCGTCAGTGTATCCACTGCGGTTAGCCAATCACAGTCGTTCCCATTACTGGAATGATACTGCTGCTCCTGGAAATCTGAGACAAAAGCAGAAATTGCTGGAGAAACTCAGCAGGTCTCTTGGGAGAAAACAGTTAACATTTCGAAGTTTTCAGAACTAAAAGGAGTTGGAAAATTGGCTCCATTTTACACTTGCCAGAAGCAGAGTAGGAGCAAAGGGGCAGATTGATTAATTGATTCATTTATTTATGAGATTAGATTCCCTACAGTACCGAAACAGGCCCTTCGGCCCAACAAGTCCACACCAGCTCGCCGAAGTGTAGCCCACCCAGACTCATTCCCCTACATTTACACCTGACTAATTATGGGCGGCACGGTGGCACAGTGGTTAGCACTGCTGCCTCACAGAGACCTGGGTTCAATTCCCGCCTCAGGCGACTCTCAGTGTGGAGTTTGCACATTCTCCCCATGTCTGTGTGGGTTTCCTCTGGGTGCACTGGTTTCCTCTCACTGTCCAAAAATGTGCAGATTATGTGAATTGGCCATGCTAAATTGCCCGTTGTGTTAGGTATAGGGGAATGGGTCTGAGTGGGTGCGCTTTGGTGGGTAGGTGTGGACTTGTTGGGCTGAAGAGCCTTTTTCCACACTGTAAGTAATCTAATGTACCTAACACAATGGGTATTTTAACTAGTGGTGCCCTCAATCATGAATGCATAACAAAAATCTTCACCAAGGAAAACGCTGCCAAAGTCACAGCAAAAGAGAACATAGCTGAAATACTAGGGTTAAAAATTGAAAAAAAAAAGTGCAGGTGTTACATACACTGACTGTACCTGAAATTGAGAAGTTGCCATAAGAAGATGAGACAAGAGCACTATTTGACCCATTGAGAGTACTCCATTATTCGCTACACGCATGGCTGGGGCTTCAACTCCTCTTGCACATCATGACACTTGAGCTGTCAGGAAATCAAAAATCTGTATATTTCAGCTTTAATTATATTCAAGCATGGTGCATCCACAACACTCAAAGAACCCCCTACAGAGTGGAATCTGTCCGTTCGGCCCATCAAGTCCACACCCACCTTGCAAACAGCATCCCATTCTATCCCTCTAACCCTGCATTTCCCATGGCCACTCCACCAAACCTGCACACTTTGGAGTGTGAGAGGAAACCGGAGCACATGAAGGAAACCCTCACAGACATGGAGAATGTGTAAGCTCCACACAGACACAAAGAAACAGTCACACAAGGCTGAAATCGAACCCAGAGTCAAAAGGTGTGGCGCTGGAAAAGCACAGCAGACCAGGCAGCATCTGAGGAGCAGGAGAGTCATCGTTTCGGGCACATCAGAAATGTGTTTTGGAAGGGGGAGGGGCTTAATAATAAAGTGATAAATATGGGGATGGGGCTGGGGAAAGGTAACTGGGAAGGCGATAGGTGAATGCAGCTGGAGGGTGATAGTGATAGGTCGGAGGGAAGGGTGGAGCAGATAGGTGGAAAGGAAGATGGAGAGGTAGGACAGTTCAAGAGGGGAGTGCTGAGTTGGAGGGTTGGATCTGGGATGAGGTGGGGGGGAGGGGAGATTTGGAAATGAGTGAAGTTGACGTTGATGCCATGTGGTTGAAGGGTCCCAAGGCAGAAGATGAGCATTCTTCCTTCAGTGGTCCTTTAGCTAGGATTTGGGTTGAAGGAGGCCCAGGACTTGCATGTCCTTGGTGGAGTGAGATGGGGAGTTGAAGTGGTCAGCCACAGGGTGGAGGGGTTGTTGGGTGTGTGTGTAGGGACGTGTAGTCCAGGTAGCTGTGGGAGTTGGTGGCTTTGAAATAGATGTCTGTGTTGAGTTGGTCACCAGAGATGGAGACAGGGAGGTCCAGAAGGGGGAGGGAGGTATCTGAGGTGGTCCGGGTGAACTTAAGGTCAGGGTGAAATGTGTTGGTGAAGTTGATAAACTGCTCAACCCCCTCATGGGAGCACGATGTCACGGCGATACTGTCATCAATGTAGCGAAGGAAGAGGTGGGGGATGGTGCTGGTGTAACTGCGGAAGATGGACTGTACCATGTACCCAATGAAGAAGAATGCATAGCTGGGGCCCATGCAGGTGTCCATGGCTATCCCTTTGGTATGAAGGAACTGGGAGGATTTGAAAGAGAAGTTGTTGAGGCTGAGGATCAGTTCCACTAATACTGGTTAAGTCATCAGGAGCAGTAGAAATAGCGGGCTTGGAGGATTTTGCCATGGCAAGTGGATGTGTACCGGGATTGGATTTCCATGGTGAAGATGAGGCATTGGGGGCCAAGAAACCGAAAGTCATGGAAGGGGTGAAGGACATGGGTGGTATCACAAATATATGTGGGGAAATCCTGGACCAAGGGGACAGGATGGTGTCGAGATATGAGGAGATGAGCTTGGTGAGGCAGGAGCAGGCCGAGACTATGAGTCGACCGGGGCAGTCAGGTTTGTGAATTTTGGGTAGGACATAGAACCGGTCAGTGCAGGGTTCTGGGCCTATGAGGTTGGAGATTCCCTGAGGTGATGAGGTTGTGGATGGTCTGGGAAATGATAGTTTGGTGATGGAAGGTGAGTTCGTGGTCGAGGGGACAATGGGAGCAGATGTCTGTGAGTTGGCACCTGACAGGTCAGTGCACCAAACTACCACTGTGCTCCCTTTGTCTGCAGATTTGATGGTGAGGTTGGGATTGGAGTAGAGAAAGTGGAGGGCTGCATGTTGCGAGGGTGAGAGGTTGGAGTTGGTGAAAGGGGTGGACTGGTTGAGGCGGTCAATGGAGCGGTAGAAGAGATGAAGAGGTCAAGGGTGGGTAACAGACCAGGACAGGGTGTCCAAGAGGAGGGAGTATGTTGGGGGTGGGAGAAGAGGGACCTGAGAGGGTGGGTGGGAGTCACAGTTGATAAGGTAAGCACGGAGGCAGAGGTGGCAGAAGAAAAGTTTGATATCACAATGTATATGGAATTCATTGACCTGGGAGCTTAGGGGTCCTCACCTTCCACCCCATTAATATGACTGAAATATGCTTATGCCCTAAAGGTCGACTCTCCTGCTTCTCGGATGTTCATGACCTGCTGTGCTCTTCTAATGCCACACTTTTTGACCTTGACTCTTCAGCATCTGCAATCCTCACTTTCCCTCACTCTCTGGAATCGAACCCAGGTCACTGGTGCTGAGGCAGCCATGCTGACCACTAAGCCACATGTCATCCCATAGGGAGAATTCAGATAGAGAATTCCAAAGATTCACAATGCTTTGAGTGAAGAATTCCCTCCTCATCTCACACAAAGAGGCTCAGGAGGTAGAACGGTCTACAATAAACTAAAATCCTAAACTTGGTGGCGCAGATACAGCCTTTTGGTTATAGAATAAGTTTTGTTTAAGGGATAAGTTTATTTCTAATAAAAGGTTTATTCAATAATCTCCAAGTAATCCAAAGAAAATCTATTTTGTTCTAGATAACAGAGACACAATTTGGCAAGTTTTGGTAAGAAAAATGAGACATTTACATTTTTGGTGCAGCTCATGAAGTGATTCTTTGGGGTGACACGGTGTCTCAGTGGTTAGCACTGCTGCCTCACAGCGCTAGAGACTTGGGTTCAATTCCCACCTCGGGCAACTGTCTGCGTGGAGTTTGCACATTCTCCCTGTGTCTGCGTGGGTTTCCTCCAGGTGCACTGGTTTCCTCCCACACTCCAAAGAGGTTGGGATATCTGGATGGGTTGGACCGAAGGGTCTGTTTCCATTCTGTACATCTCTATGTGCAGGTTAGGTGAATTGGCCATGCTAAATTGTCCGTAGTGTTAGGTGAAGGGGTAAATGTAGGGGAATGGGTCTGGGTGGGTTGCTGTTCAGAGGGTCTGTGTGAACGTGTTGGGCCAAAGGGCCTGTTTCCACACTGTAAGTAATCTAATCTAATATTAAAAAAACCCATGGGATGTGGTGTCACTGGCTGGGCTGGCATTTATTGCCTGTCCCCAGTTGTCCTTGAGAAGGTGATGGTGAGATGCCTTCTTGAATCGCTGCAGTAATTTGATGTAGGAGTACTCCCTTAGGGAGCAAGTCCCAGGATTTCACTAAACAAATGGTGATACTTTTCCAAGTCAAGATGGTCAGTAGCTTTTGGAGTCTGGGAGTTCTCATGCTTGAATGACAAGATGTTCAATGAGCAATTGGGATGTTCCATGGACAATTGGCCATTTTTTCCCAAAGGAAATATGGAATAAAACAGGAAGGTCTTTCCAAACGTGTACAAGGCGTTAATCAGACCATAGCTGCAATACTGTGAATGGTTTCCTTATCTAAATGGAAATATACCCCTGTACTGACATTGCAAGCAGTCCAGAGAAGATTCACTAAATTAATTCTGCATATGGAATGATTTTGTTATGGAAAGATTTATTAGTTTGGGCCTGTGTCCATTGAAATTGAGAAAAAATGAGTGGTGATCCTATTGAAACGTCCAGGATTCTTAGGGGACTTGACGGGGTGGATGTGGAAAGTTAGTTTGTCTTGAAAGAGAGTCGAGGACCAGAGGGAATAATCTCGGAATCAAGGTTTGGCTGCAGAAGACGCAGATGAGGAGGAATTTTTCTGTCAGAGGATAGTGGAAATGTGGAATCTGTTGCTGCAAATGTTTGTAAAGGTTGGATCATTAAGTACAAAGCTGAGGCTTAATCAGGAAGGGAATTGAGGGGTATGGGGAGATGGCTGAAAGGTGAAGGTGAGGATTATCAAATCAGCTATGATCTCATTGAATGGCAGAGCCACTTTGATGGGCCAAATGGCCTAGTAGTGCTCCTATGTCTTGTGGTCTTATATTAATGATCCAGACCTTGATGTACATGGTTGAGAATGTGGTGTAGGAAAAGCACAGCAGGTCAGGCAGCATCTGATGAGCAGGAGAATTGACATTTCGGCATAAGCCCTTCATCAGGAATAAGGCTTGTGGGTCAGGGGTGAGAGATAAATGGGAGGCGGGTAGGGTTGGGGGAGGTAGCTGGAAAAGCGATTGGTGGATGAAGATGAGGGAGAAGGTGATAGGTCAGAGGGGGCAGTGATGGACAGGTCCAGAGGGCAGAGCCGAGTTGGAGGCTTGGGACTGGGATAATGTGGGGGGAGGGGAAATGAAGAAACTGTTGAAATCCACATTTATCCTGTGTGGTTGCAGGGTCCCAAGGCAGAATATGAGGCATGCCTCCTCCAGGCGCTGGGTGGTAACGGTTTGGTGGTGGAGGTGGCCCAGGACCTGCATGTCCTTGATGGTTTGGGAGGGGGAGTTGAAGTGTTCAGTCATGGGACAGTGGGGTTGGTGGGTGCGAATGTCCCAGAGATGTTCTCGGAAATGATCCGCAAGAAAGCGTCCTGTCTCCCTGATGTAGAGGAGACCATACTAAGTGCAAAAGGTGCCGTAGATGACATTGATAGAGGTGCAGGTGAATTTCTGACAGATATGGAAGGATTGCCTGAGGCCTTGGACGGAGGTGAGGCGAGTGGTGTGGGTGCAGGTTTTGCACTTCCTGCGGTGGCAGGGAAAGGAGCCAGGTGTGGGGTGTGGACCAGAAGAGGGAATGGTCTTTTCAGAACACTGATAGGGGTGGGAAGAGAAATATATCTCTGGTGGCCGGGTGAAAGGTTCTAGGGGGTTCTGTCCTTGTGTTGTAAGGGCTGGGGTGCGTGAAGTGGAGGAGATACGCTGGAGGGTATCATCAAACATGTGGGAAAAGATGTTGGGACCCAGCTATGCCTGCCTATTGGTCAGATATGTGGAACAATCCATATTCCGCACTTACACCGGCACCACCCACTCCCCCACCTGTTCCTCCCTTACATCGATGAGTGTATCGGCGCCGTCTTGTGCTGCCACGAGGAGGTTGAACAGTTCATCAACTTTACCAACAACTTCCACCTCAACCTTAAATTCACCTGGATCATCTCAGCAACCTCCCTCCCCTTCCTGCACCTCTCCATCACCATCTCTGGTGACTGACTAAACACGGAAGTATACTACAAGTCCACTGACTCCCACAGATACCTAGATTACACCTCCTCCCACTCTACCCCCTGTAAAAACATTACTCCTTATTCCTAATTCCTCCGGCTCCACCACATCTGTTCCCAGGATGACCACTTCCACCTCAGAAGGTCCCAGATGACCTCCTTCTTCCATGTTCGCAACTTCCCTTCCCACATGGTTGATGATGCCGTCCACCGCATCTCCTCCACTTCATGCACCAGCATCCTTGAACCCCACCCCTCCCAATGCAGCAAGGACACAACCCCTCTGGTCCTCACCTTCCACCCCACCAACCTCCGCATACAATGCATCATCCTCCGTCACCTCCAAACGGACCCCACCACCAGAGATATATTTCCCTCCTCAACCCTAGCAGCGTTCCAAAAGGCCATTTCATTTCTCTACTCCCTTGTCAGGTCCACACCCTCACCAGCCCACACCCCACACCTGGCTTCTTTCCCTGCCACCGCATGAAGTGCAAAACCTGCACCCACACCACTCCCCTCACCTCGGTCCAAGGCCACAAGGGATCCTTCCATATCCGTCAGAAATTCATCTACACCTCTACCAAAGACATTTACTGCATCTGTTACACCCGGTGTGGTCTCCTCTACATCGGGGACACAGGACGCCTTCTTGCGGATCATTTCAGAGAACAACTCTGAGACACCTGCACCCACCAACTCCACTGCCCCTTTGCTGAACACTTCAACTCCCCCTCCCACTCCATCAAGTACATGCAGGTCCTGGGCCTCCTTCACCGCCAAACCATTACCACCTGACACCTGGAGGAGGAACGCCTCATATTCCACCTTGGGACCCTGCAATAATGTGGATAAATGTGGATTTCAACAGATTCCTCATTTCCCCATCCCCACATTATCCCAGTCCCAAGCCTCCAACTCAGCACCGCCCTCCAGACCCATCCATCACTGCCCCCTCTGACCTATCACCTTCTTCTTCACCTTCACCCACCTAGCGCTTTCCCAGCTCCCACCCCCCAACGCCACCCCCTCCCATTTATCTCTCAGCCCCGACCCACAAACCTCATTCCTGATGAAGGGCTTATGCCCGAAACGTTGATTCTCCTGCTCCTTGGATGCTGTTTGACCTGCTGCGCTTTTCCAGCTCCACTCTCTCAAGTCTAATCTCCAGCATCTGCAGTCCTCACTTTCTCCTAGTTGATGTATATGGTACAATTTCAAAGTTTGCAGACAGCAACAAAAGTTGGAAGTATTGTGAGCTTTGAAAAGTTTAACTACAGACTTCAAACAAACATAGACTGAACGGACAAGTTTCAGATAAACTTTAAAGCAGAGAAACGTTATTTAATTCTTTTTGCGAGGAAGAATTGGTTGAGACATGATAAAACAAGAGGTGTAATTCTACAGCAGTTGTAGCAACAGATCGATCTGGGAATATATGTGAACAAATCATTGAAGGTGTCATAGAGTCATAGAGATGTACAGCATGGAAACAGACCCTTCGGTCCAACCCGTCCATGCCGAGCAGATATCCCAACCTAATCTAGACCCACCTGCCAGCACCTGACCCATATCCCTCCAAACCCTTCCTATTCAAATTCCAATCCAAATGCCTCTTAAATTGTGGGCAGCATGGTGGCACAGTGGTTAGCACTGCTGCCTCACAGTACCAGAGATCCGGGTTCAATTCCCACCTCAGATGACTTACTGTGTGAAGTTTGCACATTCTCCCCTTGTCTGTGTGGGTGTGCTCCGGTTTCTTCCCACAGTCCAAAAATGTGCAGGTTAGATGAATTAGCCATGCTAAATTGCCTGTAGTGTTAGGTGTAGGGGGGCAGGTTGTGCGACAGTGTGGAATTGTTGGGCTGAAGGGCCTGTTTCCACACTGTAAGTAATCTAAATGTTGCAATTTTACCAGCCTCCACCACTTCCTCTGGCAGCTCATTCCATACCCGTACCACCCTCTGTGTGAAAATGTTGCCCCTTAGGTCTCTTTTATATCTTTCCCCTCTCACCCTAAACCCATGCCCTCTCGTTCTGGAATCCCCAACCCCAGTAAAAAGACTTTGTCTATTTATCCTACCCATGCCCCTCATAATTTTGTAAACCTCTATAAGGTCACCCCTCAGCTCCGATGCTCCAGGGAAAACAGCCCCAGCCTGTTCAGCCTCTCCCTATAGCTCAAATCCTCCAACCCTGGCAACATCCTTGTAAATCTTTTCCGAACCCTTTAAAGTTTCAAGAAAGAACTTATTAATACAGGGTTTGAGTTGGAGGGAGAATATCGGGAAAGGCAAACAGAAAATGTAGCAGCGAAATAGGTGGATCAAATAATTCCTATGGCATTCATTTGTGCCTACAATGCACACACCCATCCAGCATCGATTGTCACTCCCACAGACAGTGGATAAAATTCTATCAGACTCTGAGGAGACTGCAAAACGCAATTCCTACACTTCCAAATGATTTGGAGATGCCAGTGTTGGACTGGGGTGTACAAAGTTAAAACTCACACAACACCAGGTTATAGTCCAAAAAGTTTAATTGGAAGCACGCTAGCTTTTGGAGCGACGCTCCTTCATCAGGTGTTAGTGGAGGGCTCAATCCCAACACAGAATTTGGAGCAAAAATTTACAGTGTGATGTAACTGAAATTATACATTGAAAAATTGATTCTCTGTTAAGCCTTTCATCTGTTAGAATACAGTGATAGTTTCACTTCTTTCATGTGTAAATTACAAAACCTTTTTTTTAAAAAGTTGCATTCTCAGGTTAGCTTGAACAATGGTGATAGCTAGACAATATGTTGAAGGTGCTGGCCCCCTGTGTTCTCTGTCTATGCCATGAAGTTTAGATTGATTCTAATCTAAAAAGTGAGATAACGAAGATAACATGCATTCATGCAGAACTCTGAGCTCAAAAACCGCATGAATTTATGTAAAACTCCGTTATCTCACTTTTTAGATTAGAATCAATCTAAACTTCATGGCATAGACAGAGAACACAGGGGGCCAGCACCTTCAACATATTGTCTAGCTATCACCATTGTTCAAGCTAACCTGAGAATGCAACTTTTTAAAAAAAAGGTTTTGTAATTTACACATGAAAGAAGTGAAACTATCACTGTATTCTAACAGATGAAAGGCTTAACAGAGAATCAATTTTTCAATGTATAATTTCAGTTACATCACACTGTAAATTTTTGCTACAAATTCTGTGTTGGGATTGAGCCCTCCACTAACACCTGATGAAGGAGCGTCGCTCCAAAAGCTAGCGTGCTTCCAATTAAACTTTTTGGACTATAACCTGGTGTTGTGTGATTTTTAACTTTGTACACTTCCAAAGGCATTGTAGCTAAAATATTCACCAGCAGTATTGTTTCAGGATCAGACTGTGAAGTAGGTCTTGCTCATTTAGTTCAGGCAGGGTAGAGTACACATCTTGCAAGTGTTATTTTCTTAGACTTGTGTTTGGTCCTCAAGGACATCTCACACATATGAGACTGTGTGGATGTTGACTCAGCCAAGGGCAAGTCACGTGATGTTGAACTCATTGACCTTCTTATCCAGTGAGAGTCACTCCTTTAATTATTGTCAAACACAATGTGCCTGCATCTTATTGCTTTGGAAATTCCAGGATCATTCTGAAAATCAGCAGAGAGAAAAACTTCAATTCACACAACACCGCTTACAACATTACAATGCCCTGAAAATGGATTTACAGCCAATGAAACACTTTTTTTTGTGGTTGCCACTATTGTAATGTAACAACCAATTGAGCAGACTCTCACATACAGTAATGCAATAATGGCCAGGCAATTTGTTTTAATGCTGTTGGTTCAGAGATGAATATTCACAAGGATAACGTACAGAATTCTATGCTCTCTGTCCAAATGATGAGTGTCTGTTTCCCAGTCAGCTTAGGCACATTGGTAAGGCTTATCATAAAGTCTTAGTGATATACAGCACAGAAACAGACCCTTCAGTCCTACTTATCCAAGCTGACCAGATGTCCTTAATAAATCTAGTCCATTTGCCAGTACTTGGCCCATATCTCTCTAAACCCTCACTGTTCATATCCCCATCCAGATGACTTTTAATTATTAAAAATCACACAACACCAGGTTATAGTCCAATGGGTTTATTTGGAAGTACTAGCTTTCGGAGCACTCCTTCATCAGGTAACTAGTGGGGCAGGATCATATGACATAGAATGTACAGCAAAAAAATCACAGTGTCATGTAACTGATACGATACATTGAACAAACGTAGATTTCTGTTATGTCCGTCATCTTTTGGAAATGGTTGCAGGTATCGATTCATTAATATGTAAATCCCAGAACTTCTGTCAAGTCACATTTCTAAGATAACTTAAGGTTTTGTTAAAAAAGTGACATCTCAGCTGAGAGAATGCATTAAAGGTGTAAGGTTAGAGTATGTCTGTATTCCAATCTTGAGTCAGATTGGTTCAATTTTCCAAAGTAGGAATTTATAAAATGTCACATGGATTGACTCTTTGGAGAGTTGGTGTAGAACTCGGAGTCATAGAGATGCACAGAAACAGGCTTTTCTATCCAACTCATCCATGCCAGCCAGATATCCTACATCAATCAAATACCATTTGCCAGCGTTTGGCCCATATCCCACTAAACCCTTCCTATTCATATACCCATCCAGATGATTTTTAAATGTTGTAATTGTACCAGCCTCCACCACTTCCTCTGGCAGCTCATTCCATACACGCATAAAAGTTTACCTGTACTTGCACACACGTCATCTACTGTGTCCGTTGCTCTTGATGTTGTCTTCTCTACACTGGGGAGACAGGACACCAACTTGAGCAGCAATTCAGAGAACAGCTCTGAGACAAATGCACTAAATAACTCCACAGCCCTGTGGGTGAACACTTTATCTCCCTATCCCCCTCTGACAAGGACATGCAGGTCCTGGGTCCCCTCCACCACTAAACTCTCACCACCCAACGCCTGGAGGAAGAACACCTCATCTTCCATCTTGGGACCCCCAAACACATGGGATCAATGTGAATGTCACCAGTTTCCTCATTTCCCCTCCCCCCACCTTATCCCAGATCCAACCTTCCAACTTGGCACCGCCTTCTTGAATTGCCCAACTGTCCATCTTCCTTCCCACCTGCCCACTCCACCCTCCTCTCCGACTTATCAACTTCACTCCCACCTTCATCTACCTATCGCAATCCCAGCCACGTCTCCCCCCTCCCCCCCCCCCCAGCCCCAACCCCTCCTATTTATCTCTCAGCCCCTGGCCCACAGGCCTCAATCCTGATGAAGGGCTTATGCTCGGAATGTCAATTCTTCTGCTCCTCAGATGCTGTGCTTTTCCAGCACCACTCTCTTCAACTGGGAGGGATATGGGCCAGGCTTGGGCATTGTGGTTGGTGTGGACTGGTTGTACCAAAGGGTCAGTTTTTGTGTTGTATGATTGTGGAGAAAATTTGAATGTGGAGATTGGAGGAGTGGAAAGTAAGGACAAGGTGAATCCCTTGTCGAAAGTGAGGACTGTAGATGCTGGAGATCAGAGTCGAGGGTGTGGTGCTGGAAAGGCACAGTGGGTCAGGAAGCATCCAAGGAGGAGAATCGACGTTTCGGGCAAAACCCCTTTATCAGGAATGATGATGAAAGGCTTATGCCCAAAACCATCAATTCTCCTGCTCTTCAGATGCTGTGCTTTTCCAGCACCACCCACTCGACAAGGGGAATCCTGTTCCTTCCCTGGGAGAAAGAGAAGGGATGAGAGCAGAAGTGTGGGTTGATGGGTCAAACACAGCTGAGGCATCTGCCTACCACAATGAGGCATGAATCGTCTGTTAGGGGAAAGGGAGGATATGTCGGAGGCACTCCATTTGAAGATGGCAACATCAGAACTGGAGACAGAAAAGGTGGAGTAAAGTAAGGTATAAGGAAGTGTAGTTGTGGTAACTGTGGGAGTCAGCGGGTTTGTAATGGATATTGGATGGGTGACCCCTGCCCACAGATGGAAATAGTGACATTAAGGAAAGGGAGGTGAAGAGTCAGAGATGGATCTGGTGAATTAGAGTGAAGTATGGAAATTGGAAGCAAAATTGAGTAATTTTCCAATTCTGAATGAGAGCAGGAAGCAGCACCAAAGATTGGAGGAAGAGTTGTTGTTGGTGGCTTGAGCAGGATTGGAACAAGGAATGTTTCAATACCCCACAATAAGACAGCCATAACTGTGGGTTAGCCATGTGGGTTCCTATGGCCACACCTCTGACTTGGAGAAAATGAGAGGAGATGTTATTCGAAGTGAGAATGAGCTCAGCCTGACAAAGGAAGGCGGTGATAGATAGGGGGCTATGTGGGCCTCTTTTCAGGGATGAAGTAGAGAACGTGCAGACCCTCCTGATGGGGTGTGGGGGCGGGGTTGATATTTGAAGGGATTGCACAGCCATGGTGAAGAGGAAGGAACTAGGGACAGAAACCTGGAAGATGTGGAACTGATGGCAGCATCGCTTAAATGCAGATGGGAAGAGACTGTATAAGGAATGGAGGGTGAAAAATAAAGTCAAGAGAAGAAAGAAAAAGTTCAGTGGGCAGGAACAATCTGAAACCACAGGTCTGCCAGGGCAGTCCTGCTTGTCGGTCTTGGAAAGGAGGTCGACGCAAGTCGTGTGAGGGTGGGAAACTTCAGTTCTGAAGAGTTACAACAGACTCAAAACATTAACTCTGCTTTTCTCTCTCTACAGTTGCTGTCAGATCTGCTGAGTTACTCTAGCATTTCCTATGTTTTATTTGGATCAGCAGTAGTTAAATGTTGAATTTGCACGTTTAAAGAGAGCAACGTTAGGAACCATCATACAGCAGGCAGTCCTGACTCTTACTGATGTGAAGTCAACATCTGTTGTGTGTGATTTGGCAAAGTTTATGTTAATAACAACTTACATTATACTAGCACTTTTAACAATAAAATAGTTCAACGAGATACTAAACAAAATTGGACATTGAGCCACAGAAGGAAATGTTAGGACAGATTGCCAAAAGTTTGGTTAAAATGGTGGGTTTGAAAGGAGTGTCTTAAAGGTGCTGGGAGAACAGGAGAGGTTGCCTCTAACAGTTTCGCTTCGCACCTACACACACCTCCCTCTGGTGTCTCCCATGGTTTTCTCCTGTTTCTCATTTACATCCTGCTACTTGGTGACACTATTTGAGTGCACAGTGTTAGTTTTCACACATATACTGACGACATCAAGCTCTAACTCATAAGCACCTTTCTCAATTCCTCCAATCTATAACCACCTCAAAGCAATTAGTTTCAATCCCTACCATGAGCTCCATTCCATAATTACCGATTCTATCCCTCTCCCTAATGACTAACAACCTTGTTGGGGGGGGTCACATGCAGATCTGCGGTAAACAGCTGACCACCTATTTCTACCATCATGACAGTCCAAAATCCATGTCACCCTCCACCAACTGCTGCTAAGACCCTTATTGATGGTTTTGTTACTATTAACTTGACTATTCCAACATGCACCCACCTGGCTGGTTACCCCAACATTTGAACCTCCATAAACCGGAGGTCATCCAAGACATTGCTGCCCACACTTTAACTTGCAGTAAGTTCCAATCATGCACAATAAACAATCAAACTCCTCAATTTTAAAACTCTCACCTGCGCCTCCCTCCCTGGTATTGTGCCTCCTCCCTTGTGTCTTCCAGCCCCGCAAACCTCTAAACTCTGTGATCTTCTCACCCCGCTGCCTTTAACATACCTGATTTTATTCACTCTAACTTTTGTGGCCATGTCTTCAGTTGTGTTGTATCCAAACTTGGGAATTCCCAACCCACATCTCTCCATAACTCTACCTTATTTTCCTCCTTTAATATGCTATTTAGCACCAAGCCCTTAGAATAAGATAATGGTCACCTATCCTAATATCTCCTTATGTGTCTAGTGCCATTTGTAATTGGACAATCACTCTCATGGAGAGCCTTGAAATATTTTATTATATTCGAGATGTTATATTAGTGAAGTTGTTGAATGGAGGCTATTTGAAAGCTTAGAGTTTAGAAAATAAAATGAAGAGTTACCAATGATAGTGTGAGTTAAATCAAGTAAAGAGGTCAGAAAGGAAGGCACGGGGGCTAACGCCTTAAACACATTATCTGGGTTGACACCAATTGTTAAAGTTAACCTGAGAATGTAACTTTTAAAAAAGGTTTTGTGTTTTACATATGAAAGAAGTGAAACTAACATGGTCATTCTAACAGCCAAGAGACTGTAATGGAAAATTAACAAATTTAACATTCACTGTGAAATTTGAAAGATAATGCTTTTCTAAATTTAATGCTGTGCTGAGCTTTGCAAACAATACTTAGCTGAGTTCTGCAGCCAGGAGACAGCTTGGCTTTTGTTTGAATTTAACTTGACCTTGCAACAGTCAAGTTCAGCGACAGCTGAGGAAAGCATAAGAACAGTTATGTCCACGACCAGGGGATGAGAAAATAACAACCTGAGTTTTCCCAGTCTTTGCCTTTGAGAGTGTGATAAGAATGGTATAAAAAGAGTATCTGAATTATGCTCAAGTGCTCTTACACGAGGCATCTGGCCGAATGTATTGGGTCGGTTCTGCAGAATCTGAATAAAAGCTCTTTTCTTTGCTCTTGCTAACAGTTGAGTTGAGTCGATTTAATTTCCATGACAGAGACTTAACAAACAATCAAGGTATTTTTCAATGTATAATTTCAGTTACATTAGGACAGCACCGTGACTCGGGGTTAGCACTGCTGCCTCACAGTACCAGGGTCCCAGGTTCAATTCCAGCCATGGGTGGCTGTTTGGAGTTGGCACCTTCTCCCCGTGTCTGCGTGGATTTCCTCCGGGTGCTTCAGTTTCCTCCCACAACTCTAAAGATTTGCAGGCCAGGTGAATTGGCTATGCTAAAATTGCCCGTAGTGTTAGGTGCATTAGCCAGAGGGAAATGGGACTGGGTGGGTTACTCTTTGGAGGGTTGGTGTGGACATGTTGGGCCGAAGGGCCTGTTGCCACACTGTAGGGAATCTAATCTAATCTAATCTAATCACACTGTAAATTTCTGCTATAAATTCTGTGTCTTACAATTGTGTTCTCCACAACCACCTGATGGAGCAGCACTCCAAAAGCTAGTGATTCCAATTAAACCTGTTGGACAAGTTGTTATTTTCTCATCCCCTGGTCATGTGATTTTTAACTCAGAAAGGAAGGAGCTCTGATAGCCTGAAAACTTATGAGATTGGAGCAGTTTAAAGCGACAGGGAGGAGAGGAGTGGTGGGGGATATGAAAAGTAAGACAAGGAATTTAAAGTCACAACACAACAGGTAATAACTGGACAACACGGAAAACATTGAATTAAAAAAAGCCTCCTCTCTGATCAAAATGGGCGGATGACAAAAGGAAAGTCAAATATTTTTGCAAGAAGGTACAGAAATCCATGTGATACAAATCACATGCACATTGTTTACTGAGCTGGGTCAAGCAAATACTCACAGATAAAATCTCTGCTTTCTTTGTACTGGAATTAGCTGCATAGAGGTCACAGATCAATAAACCATGGCTAATGGTAACCCTTTACCACAGCAGTAAACGAGAGGCCAGCAGGTGCACTAGATTGAACAATGATCTACTTGAGAGGGAGACAATGTATTGCAGCAGTTCCAGGGTGCAGTGATTCCTTCACTATCAACTTCAAAATAGTGTGGTGCTCCCTCAGTAATCACCATCTGACAGTGCAGCATGCCTTCAGTACTGTCCCATTGACAGTGCAGTACTCCTGCAGAGACCCTAATTGTCATATTTATTCTATTTTGGGAAGAGGGTATTGCCTTGTAATGGTGGGATTGTGCCACCTGCTTGAAAAGCCCAGAATTGGTCAAAGTTTAATAATTTCAATCATTAGATTAGATCCCCTACAATGTGGAAACAGGCCTTTTGGCCTAACAAGTCTACAAGGACCCTCCAAAGAGCAATCCACCCAGACCCATCTCCCTCTGACTAATGCATCCAACACTATGGGCAATTTAGCATAGCCAATTCACCTGCCCTGCACATCTTTGGACTGTAGGAGGAAACCAGAGCACCCGGAGGAAACCCACACAGACACAGGAAAAATATGCATGGGAGGCATGGTGGCCCAGTGGTTAGCACTGCTGCCTCACAGCACCAGGGACCCAAGTTTGATTCCAGCCTCAGGCGATTTGTCTGTGTGGAGTTTGCACATTCTCCCGGTGTCTGTTTCCACTCAAAATCCAAAGGTGTGCAGGACAGGTGAATTGGCAATGCTATGAGGTAAAAACAATGACTTCAGATGCTGGAAATCAGATTCTGGATTAGTGGTGCTGGAAGAGCACAGCAGTTCAGGCAGCATCCAAGCAGCTTCGAAATCGACGTTTCGGGCAAAAGCCAATTGGCAATGCTAAATTGCCCATAGTTTTAGGCGCATTAGTCAGAGGGAAATGAGTCTGGATTGGTTGATCTTCAGAGAGTTGGCGTGAACTTGTTGGCCCGAAGTGCCTGTTTCCACACTGTAGGGGTATCTAATCTAATCTAATCCACTCAGACAGTCACCTGAGATGGGAATCAAACCCAAGTCCCTAGCATTCTGAGGCAACAGTGCTAACCACTGAGCTGCCATACCACTCATTGTCAAAATAAAATTAGAAGTTGCTCGACTTTGGCTGAGAGCATTAGTCAACCATCTCATCACCTTTTAAAAGACAGAATTCTGCAGCATATTTTACAGGTTTTCGGCTTCCCAAAACATTCACAGGTAATGCAGTGCTTTTGAAATGTTTGCACAGTTACACAGGACTTGCAGCAGAAATTGATCATTTGGGATAAGTGGCCCTTGTTAGTTTCTGACATGCGTCTCCTCTTATCGATCTTCTTCTCATCCTTTGTTCCTGCCTATTTTCATATCCTGAATTTTGCACACAATTGAGCATTTCTTTTTTCTCCCCATCACCAAATCACCAGTGGGGCTGTTTTGCATTTATTAACCACCACCAGTAAATTGAATTAGTTGCATAGAAAGTCCATTAAGGGCAACACATCATCAAAGGTTAGCGCGAGGAGGAGGGAGCTAACTCAAAATGGAGTTGGAAGGGGAGATGAATCATTTTAACGCCATCCCCGCCCCCGTGGTGACCACCTCTCCCTAAATTGTCTCTGTTCATCCGGCTACCCCTTAAATACTATTCACTTGAACCACTCAGTTTTGTGACAGGCTGTGTATTCTCGCCACTCTTTAGGTGTAAATGCTTCTTCCCCCCCCTCTGAATTCTCCATTGGATTTACTGTATTACTATCTTCGTTTCTGACGCTCGAATTCTAAACTCTTCCCCCAATTGGGAGGATTCCAAACGGCATAACCAATGCTGTTTCAGAAATGTTAATATCATGTGTGGTCAAACCTTGCTAGACTGGATTCATTGAGGGGCTCAGTCACAGGTCTCAAACTCCCAGGATCAGTGCACATACCCACCTGAGCTGACACAACATACCAATAAACCCGAAATACTCAGAAAAAGGAATCTTGTCGCTCTGACCAAGACTGGGCACATAACGTAACTCCGGCTCACACAGCCGACTCTTCGATAGTCTGTGCCAATGCTGGGCATTTACAAAAGTCTTTTATTTGTTTTTTTTTTATGGGTGGTGGGGTCTGAATTGATACCGAGCTGCCTTTGTATTTTATGAGGCACTATCGCAAATCATCCCCTTCCCTTTCGCCCCAAGCCAATCCCCAAAAGTACAATAGTGGCCCCCACTAGCTCCTGTCTACAGATGGATTGAATTATCGAAATATTACCCTTTGCTAATATTTTGTTCAATCACCGCCACTGAGAAGAAGGAAAGCCTACACCAAATGTAAACGATAACAATTTATGTCTTTAATCTGGGGATATTTTTGTGATAAACTGGGATGTCTCAAAGGCTGAGAGAGAAGGCATTTCTGAGTTCACAGAGCGGGCATTCCCGCGGGGGTGGGATTGGGGGGAGGGTTGGAGACTGTCCGGGGGAGGGGCTGGTGAGTGGGTGGGAGATTGTCCCGGGGGGGGGGGTAGTGAGTGGGTGGGAGATTGTCCCGGGGGGGGGGGGTAGTGAGTGGGTGGGAGATTGTCCCTGGAGGGGTGGTGGTGAGTGGGTGAGAGATTTTCCTGGGGAGGGGGTGAGAGGGTGGGTGATTGCCCTGGGAGGGGCTGGTGGTGAGTGGGTGGGAGATTGTCCGGGGTGGGGGGGGGGTTGTGGTAAGTGGGTGGGAGATTGACCTGGGAGGGGGAGTGGGCGGTGAGTGGGTGGGTGATTGTCCTGGTGGAGGGATGCGGGAGGGTTCCCGTGGGGCGTTTGGGGGGGAGGTACGGGAGGGATCTTGGCTTTGTGTGTGTGTGTGTTGGGGTTGGGGTTGGGGTGTGGTGAGGGGAGTGGGCCGGTGTTGGAGGTGGAGAGGTTTCAGAGTCGGGTGGTGGTGGTGAATGGTTGGGAAATGACCTGGGTGTTGGGGGTGGGGTGGGGGGAGGGTTCGTGTGTGTCAATGTTGAGGGGTTGGGGTGTGTGGTGGGTGGGAGGTTTCCCGGGAGATGTGGGATGTTGGGATTGGGGGGTGCTGTTGGGGGTGGGAGTTTCTGGGGGGGGTGGGTGGTGCTGGGATCCGCCCCGGGGGGCGGGGAGTCTCCGCCTGTTTCCGTTTGGATCACAGGGAAAGTTTCAGGAAGAGTGCAGTTCTCTGCACAGCAAGATCTCAGTGTGTCTGTGTGAGAGAGAGTGAGGTTGGCCCGGTACAGCGGCGGTTGGAGCCAGGATGATGAAGCCCGATGTGAAGGTGGTGATTCTGGGTGATATGAACGTGGGGAAGACCTCCCTCCTGCACCGGTACACCGAGCGCCGCTTCCAGGAAACACTCAGCACGGTCGGCGGAGCCTTCTTCCTGAAACAGTGGGGGCGGCACAGTGTATCCATCTGGGACACGGCAGGTCAGTCAGTCCGTCCGACCCAGAGTCTGCACCTACCCACCCTCACTATTCCCATGCCCCCTACCCCCTACCCCCTACCCCCTACCCCCATCACTACCCCCTACCCCCTACCCCCTACCCCATCACTATCCCCTACCCCCTACCCCCTACCCCATCCCTATCCCCCACTCTCCCTCACTATCCCCCACTCTCCCTCACTATCTCCTAACTACCCCCTCACTGTCCCCCACTCTCCCTCACTATCTCCTAACTACCCCCTCACTGTCCCCCACTCTCCCTCACTGTCCCCCACTCTACCTCACTATTTCCTAACTACCCCCTCACTGTTCCCCACTCTCCCTCACTGTCCCCCACTCTCCCTCACTATCACTCACTCCCCAGTCCCTCCTGAAATAGGGTGTCCATCTGCGAGACGGCGGATCAGTGAGTCCGTCCCAAACTGTACTCCCTGCCAGGGCAAAGCAAACCTTCAGCCTTTACCTTTACCCTTACTGGGGAGAATCCAACCCTGTGTGGTATTGGGAGCGACTAGAGCAGGAGCTTAGTGTTGGTCTTTGAGACCAGTGCAGAGTTCGGAAACATTCAGGACTCACTGACTGAATGAATTGATTCCATCCTACGCGTTTTAATTTGTGGTGCGTTTCTCCTGAGTTTGGCATCACTTTTGGATTCCGTCACTGATTGGACTTGTTGTACCGCTATTGTTTAGCTGCTGCTTCTGGCGAGTACATTTGCAACATTTAAGAGGCATTTGGATGGGTTTATGAACAGGAAGGGTTTGGAGGGATATGGGCCGGGTGCTGGCAGGTGGGACTAGATTGGGTTGGGATATCTGTTGGCACGGACGAGTTGGACCGAAGGGTCTGTTTCCATGCTGTACATCTCTATGACTCCGGACACTGGGATTTGCTCGGTGGGTTACATTCTTACTATCTGAATTAGCAGGTTGTACTTTTGACCCTCTACTTTAATCCACACCAGAATTTGCGTCTCACCCATGCTGATAACACCCTGAGAGTAGAGGAGTGCTACACTATCGGGAGGATACTGAGGATGAGACGTTTAAACTAGAGCCCTGCGAAGACGCAATTAATAGGTGTCCTAAATTCATCCATAGGACATGGATCTCACAGGCTAGGTATTTATTGTCCATTCCCAACTGTCCTACACAAGATGATGAGCCAGTCTCTTGAAAATCTTTATCTAATCTGTTGGATGTAGGTCCACCCACAATGCTTTTAGGGAGGATGTTCCACGATTTTAATGTAGCCACAGTAAATAGAGGTGTAGTACCAAGGCGGGATGGTGTGTGGCCTGAAGGAGATCTTGAGGGTAATGATCCCATGCATCAGTCTCAGTTGGTACTGGAGGTCACATCTTTTGGAGGTGCTGTTTAAGGAACTTGGTGAATTTCTGCAGTGCAGTGGTATACAATCCCCCCACCTTTGACTGACAGGAGTAAGAGCGAATGGTGGCAGTGAAGTGGGCTGCTTTGTTGAAGCTGAGGTTATTTTTGGAGCTGTGCATATCCAGCCATGATGTGGAGATGCCAGTGTTGGACTGGGGAAGGCAACATCAGAAGTCGCACAATAGGTTATAGTCCAACAGGTTCATTTTGAAATCACAAGCTTCCAGAGCACTGATGTTTTGGCAGGTGAACCAGATGGCCTGCTTCCATACTGTAGAGATTCCATGGTTTTTAGAAGGTTAATGAAACTTTAGCTATGATGTGAAGGAGCTGGTGTTGGACTAGTGTAGCTTCTTGCACAGCTACCTGTTGGAGTAGTGCTCCAAATGCTATTGCTTCCAAATAAACCTGTTGGACTATAACCTGGTGGTGTGTGATTTTTAACTTTATTAACTGTTAGTGCCACAGGTTGCCGAAATAAAAAGAGGTGGAAGTTACAGTTTAATGAAGTTCTGATAGAATTGGGTCCAGGACCTCAGGAAAAACATGATTAGCTTTGGAGGGGGAGCAACACAGGTTAATCAAAATGAAACTGGGGCTGCAGGGTTAAATGATAAGGACCCAAACATGCATTGTTTCCCTTGAGTTTAGAAGATCTAAGAGATGATTCAACTGAGGTGTTTGAAATGATTAAAAGGTTTGAGGCGTTAGAAAGGGAGAAAGTATTTCCTTCTGTGTTGGGAGCCCAAAAGAAAGGACAAATTCTTAAAGCGGGAGCCAGACTTTTGAGAGGCCATAACAGAAAGCACTTCTCTGACAAGAGGGAATGGAAATCTGGAACTTTGCCCATAAAAGCTATCAAGGTCATTTAAAGCTGAGTGGAAGGAACAATGCACCGAAAGCTTGTGACTTTAAATAAAGCTGTTGGACTATAACCTAGTATCGTGTGAATTCTGACCATATCCATGCAAGTGGAGAACATACTATGACTATGCTGACTTATGTCTTGGAGACAGGAGGCAAGTTGCAACCGACTTCCTAGCATCTGACCTGCTCTTGTAGCCACAGTATTTATACGACTGATACAGTCCAGTTTCTGGTCAATGGTTAACATCCAACTTCCCCATCCATACTGTTCATAGTGGGGGAGTCAGCAAGGTTAATGCCAAGAGGAAACTGGGAGATGGTTATCACCTGGCACTTGTGGCTTAACAGTTCCTTGCTGTTGATCAGTCTAAGCCTGATTGTTGTCCAGGTCTTGCTGCATGCAAAAATGGGCTGTTTCAGTAACTGAGGATTTGTGAACGCTGCTCAACTTCTTCAATCCTCAGTAAACATGGTCACTCTGACCTTAGAATGAAGTGAAAGTCATTGAAGCAGCTGAAGATGGTTTGACCTAGGGTTCACTGAGAAACCCCATCAATAATGTTTTGGGATTGAGATGACTGACTTCTGATGAAGGGCTCCTGCCCGAAATGCCAATTTTCCTGCTCCTCTGATGCTGCCTGACCCGCTGTGCATTTCCAGCACCACTCTAACCTTGACTCTAATCTCCAGCATCTACAGTCCTCACTTTCGCCCCGACTTCTGAAAACCACAATCACCTTCCTTTGTACTAGGTCTAACCCCAATCAGTGGAGGGTGACCTCCAGATTCCCATTGACTATATTTTTACTGGAATTCCTTGATGCCATTCTCTGTCTTGATGTCATATACAGTCACTCTCAGCTCCTTTCTTCAGTTCCATTGACCAAGTCTAGACCAGGACTGTAATGAGAGAGCTGAGTGGCCCTGGCAGAAACTGTACATCAGTGAGCAGGTTATTGCTAAACAAGTGTTGCTCATTGTTACTGTCATCAATGCATTCCATTCCTTTGCTGATGATCAAGAGTAGACTGCGAGGGTGATAATTGTCTGAGTTGGATTAGTCCTGCGATTATTTTTGACAATTATATCTAGGCAATTTTCCATATTTCCAGAGCTGTAGATGTAGGGGAACAGCTTGGGTATGGGAGAAGCAAGTTCTGGAGCACGAGTCTTCAGTATTATTGCTGGAGTGTTGTCAGGGCCATAGCCCTTTGCAGTATCTAATATCAAGAAGCAGCTGAAGATACCACATTGAACTAATGTGATTAGTGGTATATGTAATGCTGGGAATTATAGGAGGCAACCAAAAAGGATTATCCACTTGATACTTCTGGCTGAAGGTGGTTGGAAATGTTTCAGCCTTGCCTTTGCACTGTTCTGGGTTTCTATATCTTTGTTGCTGGGAATACTTGTGGAGCACTATCAGCTTTTCTATCAAGTGGTGATCAACATGGAGGAGATCTGATTAATCAGTTGTGTGGGAGAAAGAGGGATGACAGTTAGGTGGTCATGAGCAGGAGGTTTTCTTGCCCATTGCTGTTCTCTTGACTTAAGTTGATGGATAATTAAAAGAGATTTGATTGACTAACATCATTCAGAACTGGGTTTGGCAGCAAAGCTTAAATCTGATCCACTGGTTGTGGGTTGGCTCAGGGCTGTGTCTTGCATCCTGTTTGGTATGCATGTAGTCTTGTGTTATAGTCGATAAAGGACTGATGAAGGTTATGCCTGAAACGTCGACTCCCTTGCTCCTCAAACGCTGCCTGACTTGCTGTGCCTTTTCCAGCGCCACACTTATTGACTATGGCTCTCCAGCATCTGCAGTCCACACTATCTCTTAGTCTTGTGTTACAAGACCTGTAACCGGGTTGACAGCTAACTTTTTGGTTTGCCTGATACTTCTCCTGGCATTCGCTGTTCATCTGCTACAACTACGTCTTTGGGAAGTACCCTCATGAAGTTCAATTTCCTTAGTCTCAAAAAAAGGACCAATCAATCTCTGACCTTAACAATGTTGTCCACACTAACCAAGATCCTGCAGTAGGAAACCTGCTAATGGGTACACATGATTTGTGACACCTTTTGCAAATGGTTGAGGTGCGCAACAACAACAATAATTTACTTTGTGTCTTTAACACAAAACGTTGCTTCCTAGGAGCATTGTGACACACAATATGGCACTCTGACAAAATATATTAGGTCTGAAAGCTCGTGTTAAAGGGATAGATTTTCAGGAATGTTTCAAAGATGGAGAGCAAGGCAAAGAGGTTTAGGGAGACTTTTTAAATGAAGGTGTTGCCAGTGTAGATCAGTGTTCATCTTTTATTTGTTCCAGTCTCATGTTTAGTGGAATACTGTACACTACAACATGCCTTCACTATACAGGATTTTAATTCAATTACCAGAGGTAAGTGACTTATTTGCACCCCCTCTAACCTCTTCCAGCTGCACAATCCGTTGTGAATATTTGCTTGAGTCAGTTCCATTAGCTTGATGCAGATAATTTTGCCACTCCCGATTCTTTACACATACTTTCAAAAATGTTTGGCTTCTTGAATTGTTTTGATTTATTGTCACGTGTACCTAAGTATAGTGAAAAGCTTTGTTTACAAGCAGTACAGGCAGATCATAGGAAGCAAGAATCTTTTCAATCAGAAATTTTTAATGTAATTCCATGCTTCTTGCCCATTTCAAAATTCTATTCCCTGTTTTCAAATCCCTCTCTATGCTTGTCCTGTTTATTTTTATCCCTTTCAACCCCGAAACTCTTTGAGATACATGATCTTCTGCTTTAAACTCTATCCCTAATTGTACTGTTTCTGCTATTGGAGGCTGAGCCACCAGTCCCTAATATCTCTTTGTTACTTGGTGAGAAATTTTGTTTCGTTGCTCCTGATGACAAAACTTGCAATCTTTTCACATGTTAGTGGCATTATGCAACACAGATTGGTTGCAAAATGACTTCTATCAGACTGGAATTCGAGACCCGTCTCTAATTCTAAATTAATGGCGTGATCATTGTTACAGCCTCCATTACTCAGAAATTGCCAAGAGGTTGATCTATAAATATAGAAGTAGAAGGCCATTCAGGCCTTCAATCCTACTTTGTCATTCATTTTGATCAGAGCTGATCATCCAACTCGATAACCTGTTCTGGCTTTTCTCCCAGATCCTTTGATCCCTTTAGTCCCAAGTGCTAAATTCAACTCCTTCTTGAAATCAGACAATGTTTTGCTTTGACTGGGTCCTTTGGTCGCAAATGCCACAGACTCGCCACTCTCTCGCTGAAGAAAGTTCTCCTTGTTCTCTGTTCTAAATGATATTCCCTGTATCTTTAAACTGTGACCCTGGTTACGAACTCCTGCATCACTGGGGACATCCTTCCTGCACCTCCTCTGTCTCATCCTGTTTGTGGAAGTTTAAAGGTTTCTATGAGATCCCACTCCTCATTCTTCCAAACTCGAGTGAGTAGAATCCTAATTCTTTCAACCTCTCCTCCTCTGTTCGTCCTGCTATTCCCAGGAATTGAAACAAAGCAATCTATTGTTTGTCTTTCCGATAGCTGCCATGTCCATTTTGCTGTGCTGACTCAGCAGATCGTTGGTTAATATAGAAGCAAGCCGTTCAGCCCATCAGGTTCATACATTCTTTATGCTCCGTTTAAGCTTCCTCTCATTCTACTTTATCTTTATTTGTCACAATATTCTTTTGTTTGTTTCTTCTCTCTCATACCTTCCCTTAAAAACATCTAATTTACCTCTATTTGTAGTTCCATGTTCTCACCACTCTTTACCTAAAGACATTTGTTCTGAATTCTTTTATTTTTGTGTAATTCTGAATAATCTTATATTTATGTCTGCTGGTTTTGGACTCCCCACTTGTGGCTGCACCTTGCATCTACCCTATAAAACTCCTTCATCATCTTAAAAGTCTATAGCATGTCATTCGTCAAACTCTGCTTATCTGGAGAAAAGTCCCAAACTGTTCAATCCCCACAGTGTAGAAGCAGGCTATTTGGCCCTTCCAGACCACCCCCCCCCCAACCCTTTAAACCTGCATTCCCGGTGGTTAATCCATCTAACCTACACATCCCTGAACACTGCGTAACCTAGTATGGCCAGTTCACCTAAACTGCATATCTTTGGACTGCAGGTGGAAACTGGAACACCCAGAGGAAACCTGCACAGACATTGGGAGAATGTGCAAATTCCGCACATACATTTTGCCCAAGAGTGGAATCAAGCCCGGGTCCCCAGTGCTGTGAGGCAGTCATGCTAACCACTGAGCTACCATACCCTCCCCAATTTTATGTGGTTAAATTAGAAGTTCAGTTCTGATATCACCCTTGTCCCCCGGTTTAGCATAGCTCACTCCACTGCCAGACACTGTATGAAACTCTTTTTTTTCTCGTTTTATGCAACGGCCAATGTTGAACCATTGTTATCAAGTCAGGGTCAGGGTTGGGTAGAGCTGCAAATACTGAAATGGCTGTTCAAGCATTCTCGTTATTAAATCCAACCCTGTCGGTGAAACCTGAATCACAGCAAGGAACAGAGCTGGTGTTGCAAACAGATTCCACATGTTATGGACCAAATCAAACCCCATCAAAATCTGTTAAGAAGCTAGCCTAGACTTTACCTTTTTCTTATTTTAAAGACAAGTGCCAGTCGTTGCATTCCAGCTAAAATTTGATTGGCCAAACTACCATCTCAAAGCAAAACACACTTTATTCATATAGTAAAATAAAACAAAAGAAAGCATTACAATGACTTAACTCTCTTGGAAAACTTAACAATAATAGATTATTTAATGACTAAACAGTAACTGTTCCAATAGATTAGCATCCCATAGACACACCCTTGGCAAAGGCAAATTCAGTAAAATAGAATGTCTCACATGTAATTCTAGAAGTAGGAAGAGAACCCCAGCTTTTAACTAGAACACAGAGAGGAATAAGAGCCTCCACATCCAGCACAATGACCCCAGCGACTGCTGAAAGCTAAAACTGAAAAAAAATCCTGGTTCAGTGGGTGACACCACCCATTCAGGCTGCTTCTATTCCAAATTTTTTTTTAAAACACTAGGCCTCAAAGTTGTTTACTGTATTGGCTTTGACCAGATAGCTGATCACCTCTGTCTCAACCTTGCTTCATTTTATTAAAAAAAAGACAAAATACATCTCAAAGCCATGGTATAGTAATGTGTATACATGTATAGTGCTTAATTTAGTTGTTTCTAGGTAAACGCATGTCTGTGAAGTGAATAGTGATCCAGATCATGTAAAACCAATGATTTAGATTGGCTGAGTATTGTACTTAGTTTTTCTGGTTTTGATTTTATTCACATTCCCATTCCATTGTCTTGAATGTAGGGATAGAAGGAGCCCGTTCAGCCCCTCGAGGTTGTTACAACCCCATTCTATTAAATCATGGCTGATTTGAATTCCAATTCCATTTGCCCTTTATCTAGTAATATCTTTACCCAAAAACATTTGACAGCAGCTTTGGAAGCTCTGAGTTTTGCTCCCATCAGGAGCTTTGAATTTCCATTCCGCTTAGTGTAAGGATCTTCCTGAAATTATCCCTGATGATGATTAATGTTCAGGAAATGCTACTTGTTTGTGGATTCCAGTAGAGAAATACTTACTCTCTGTATTAACTTTATCACAGCCCAATCTAGGCTAACGCTGCAGAATAGTTGTGTTTGTGGGATTTTACTGTGTGCAGGTTGCTGTATTTGCTTATATACTTTTAGGAGTTTCAAGGTATGATAGGAATGCAAGTTATTTTCCCTTTTTGCATGAAGAAAAGCATATTCTGCTCTTGTTAGGGAATCACTGATTTTGATAAGGTTTGATAATACAACGTTGGAGGTAACGAGCTACTTAAGGTTCACCGTCCCAGTGAAAACCTGATTTTTTTTCAATACTTTTCCTCCAGTAGGAAGATATGTTAACAGCCTGAGACGAAGTGGGGTGAGAGGAGACTAAACGCCAGCCTGAATCAGTTGGGCTGAATGGCCTGTTTCCAAATTGTCAATACCAGAGAGCAGAATAATTTCTTATGCTTATAGTTGGATAATTTCCAAGTAAATTCCAGTTGCACTGTTTGTAACCCCAGAATTCGCTGTTATAACAATGAGGATTATGTCTGATGAATTGAAGGCTTTACCTGAGAAGCATTACTAATAAGTTTCAGTTTCTTATCGAGAACTTCTGAAGCTCACTATTGTTCAAATGCAACTTGCAATAATGCATATTTTGTGCAATCTCTGTCCAGTAGCTTGAGGATTGTGAAACACATTTAAGCTTTTATTTTGAGTCATGAATAGCATGTTGATTGTGAAATGTTCCTGGCTGTTTTGAGGCTGTGTGGTTGCAGTTTATTTTTAATGCTGTCTTTGTTCAATTAAGGGTCACAAGACTGTGATGGTCCAATCTAGTGAAGATTGTCAGGAGTGTGTCTGAACGTCTCCAGAAGTTTCTGATCACTACATTCCATGTTGTTTGAACTGTGATATTTAATTAACTGCCGAGATTGATTTCTTATCACGGTAACCGAAGGTGAAAGCTAATTTTCTTAATGGCGAGAAGCTTGGCAACTGTGGAGAAAGAGATTTAAGGGTCCAAGTCCTTAATAAATACTGGGGGAAACTTTTTTTAAAAAAAAAAGTGCAGTTTAAGGTCGGCACATGGCCCAGTGGTTAGCACTGCTGCCTCACAGGCGACTGGCTGTGTGGAGTAGCCACGTTCTTCCTGTGGCTGTGTGGGTTTCCTCTGGGTGCTCTGGTTTCCTCCTACAGTCTAAAACTGTGCAGATTAGGTGGATTGGCCATGCTGAGTTGCTAATAGTGTTCGGGGATGTGCAAGCCAGGTAGATTAGCCATGGGGAATGCAGGGTCCAAGGGATAGGGTAAGGGGGTGGATCTGTGTGCAATGCTCTTTGGAGGTTTGATGTGGACTCAATGGGCTGAATGGCCTGCTTCCACACGGTAGGGATCCTATGATTCTTAAAAGGTTAATGGAATTTTGGTTGTTTCTGCTCCAGGTTATTGAAATAAAAAGGGGTGCAAGTTGCAGTTTAATAAAATTCTGGTTGAATTGGGTCCTGGACTTCAGGAAAGATGTGGTTAGCATTGGAAGAGGAGCACCAACGGTTAATCAAAATTATACTGGGGCTGTAGGATTAAATGATAAGGACCTAGCCCTGACTTGTTCCCCTCAAGTTTAGAAGATCTAAGTGTTGATTTAATTGAGGTGTTTGAAATGATTAAAAGATATCAGGTGTTAGAAAGGGAGAAAGTATTTCCTTCTGTGTTGGGAGCCCTAAACAAGAGGACAAAATCTTAAAGTGAGAGTCAGTACATTAAGGGGCCATACCAGAATCCTGTTGCAAGATTACTAAGGCACTTCTCTGACAAGGTTCTTTTCTCCTTCCTGTCAGAAGGATGTTGTGAAACTTGAAAGAGTTCAGAAAAGATTTACAAGGCTGTTGCCAAGGTTGTGGGTTAGTGGTGCTCGAAAAGCACAGCAGTTCAGGCAGCATCCGAGGAGCAGTAAAATCGATGTTTCAGGCAAAAGCCCTTCATCAGGAATACAGGCAGAGTGCCTGAAGGGTAGAGAAATAAATGAGGAGGGAGGGGTTGGAAGGCTTGAGTTATAGGGAGAGGTTGAATTGGCTGGGGCTGTTTTCCCTGGAGTATTGGAGGCTGAGGGGTGACCTTTAGATTAGATTAGATTACTTACAGTGTGGAAACAGGCCCTTCGGCCCAACAGGCCCGCCGAAGCGCAACCCACCCATACCCCTACATCTACCCCTTACCTAACACTACGGGCAATTTAGCATAGTCAATTCACCTGACCTGCACATCTTTGGACTGTGAGAGGAAACCGGAGCACCCGGAGGAAACCCACGCAGACACGGGGAGAACGTGCAAACTCCACACAGTCAGTCGCCTGAGGCGGGAATTGAACCCGGGTCTCTAGCGCTGTGAGGCAGCAGTGCTAACCACTGTGCCGCCGTGCTGACCTTGTAGAGATTTACAAAATCATGAGGGGCATGGATAGGATGAATAGGCAAAGTATTTTCCCTGGGGGGGGAAGTCCGGAGCTAGAGGGCATAGGTTTAGGGTGAGAAGGGAAAGATATAAAAGAGACCGAAGGGGCAACTTTTTCATACAGCGGGTGGTGTGTGTATGGAGTGAGCTGCCAGAAGATGTGGTGGAGGCTGGTACAATTGTAACGTTTTAAGAGGCATTTGGATGGGTATATGAATAGGAAGGGTTTGGAGGAATGTGGGCCAGGTGCTGGTAGGTGGGATTAGATTGGGTTGGGATATCTGGTCGGCATGAACAGGTTGGACTGAAGGGTCTATTTCCATGCTGTACATCTCTATGACTCTGAGGCTCGGAAATATGGAACTTTTTTATTCCCCTTACAAACTATCAAGACGAGTGGTCACTTGAAACTGAGATCAATAGATTTTTGTTAGGTAAGGGGAATAAGTGTCAGAGAGCCCAAGGGTTAAGAGGCTGATCGTGATCTAGCAGAATGGCAGAACAGGCTGAAGAAACCAAATGGCTTCTCCTGTCCCTGTGGGTTAAACAATACTCATCAGTTTAATATACTGTATGCTTTTGTTTCCCTGATCAAACTGAAGCCTTGAACTTCATATTGGCTGATGTTTTGAGTTGATTCTCAAGCTCTGTTCTAGCACAGTCTTCAGTTTAACTAAAGGTTGATCACATTGATATTTTTTATTTGAATCTAGAATTAGTTTTGGTGTGTGAACTATCCCTGTCTTAATTGCTGAGCCCAGTAATAGTTGGAAATTAAATGTGATGAATTTAGAACCCACTGTTTTAGACACAGGTGAATTAAAAATAGATGGAATTGGTTTGTTCCTGCCATTGGTTACGATGCTCCTAATGATGCTGGACCCACCAATTCCCATGAACCAATCCGGCGCTGATAGTCTCTGTACAATCTGAGGTGAGGTGTGAGGGACTTCCTCGACATCAAGGCCGCATCTGATCAAGTGTGGCATATGGAGCCCTAGTTAACTGGAGGCCATGGGAAACACAAGGGAAATCTCCCCGTTAGGCAGAGTCAAAACTAACAAAAAAAATGAAGGTGGTTGTGGTTGTTGGTCAGTCATCTCAGTTATAGGATATGGCTGCAAGAGTGGAAGTGTCCTAGGTCCAACCATCTTCAGTTGCTTCATCAGTAACGACTGGATCTCACAGGTCACTGCATGGGTGATGGTCAAGCATCAAGATGGCCACAGCCACAATCTTTGAGCTCATCTTTCACTTGTGGAGCCAAGAGAACACTTCAAGTGGTTGAGGGTTGTCCAGATTTTCCATGGAGGGTTGAAACCTGCGACATCATCACACAGATTAGTTACCTAGTTATGGTAACTGATGTTTGCGGTAACCAGGCAGTGTGCCATTGAGACACTGAGTTGTCATAATTATTTTCTTATGGAATTTATTGTCCCCCGCCCTTTCATTGCCCTTTAGAAGGTGGGGGTGAGCTGCGTTTTGAACCACTGCAGTTTTTTGGTGTACAGACAGCCACAATAACCTTAGGGAGGCAGTTCCAGAAGGTTGACCCAGCGACAGTGAAGGAGTGCAGATATATTTCCAAGTCAGGATGGTGAATGGCTTGGAAGGGACTTGCAGCAGATGGTGTTCCCAGCATTGCCTGCTCCATCCTTCTAGATAGAAGTGGCCGTGGGTTTGGAAGATACTATCAAAGGTGCACAATCTGCAGTACATTTGTAGATAGTACGCTCTGCTGCTACTGTGCACCAGTGGTGGTGGGAGTGATTGTTGAAGGTTATAGATAGGGTGATAGTGAAGTGGGCTGGTTTGTTCTCGATTCTTTCAAAGAATTCTTTGTGTAGATTCTTTTGTGTGTTGTTGGAGGTGTACTTATCCAACAATTGGAAGGTGTTCCATCACAGTCCTGACTTACCCCTTCGGCATGGGGGAAGTAGCACTCCAATTTAAAACTAGAAAAACAAAATTTGTAGGTGGTGGTGTTTCTTCCGTTTCAGGGCAAGGTGACCCTTTCATTCCTGTTTTCAGTTGCATTCCAACACTTGGTATCATTGAGCTTGTGTTTAGGTTATTTTGAGAATCTATTTTAGTTGACCATCTGTAGAGTGGGTTTCACTTGAGGTAAAAGTCTAGTTCTGGTCTAGTGGTAGCGAACAGTAGGGAACAGTTAATCTGCAGTATCTCTAAGAATCCCACTTGGAATTTTTTTTTTCACAAAATCTATCTTAGACTGTGTAGTTAGTCTCCTAATGTGGCTTTCCACCGATGGAAATACTGTAAAACTCCACGATCTGTTATATCTCAAAGCAAACTGCAAAGGCAGCTGTCCGGTGCTGAGACTCCCTCCTGTTTCAGACCTCGAGACAGTTTGACATTAACTCCCAGAATCACTGACCTTCATTGGCTGCTGTCCCTCGAGCTTTATTTATAATTTTTGTTCTTGTTTTCCCATCTCTCTCTGTTGACTCATCCTTTTCTTGCCTCTGTAACCTCCTCTCAGCTTTCCTGAATCCTGGCCTCTGGAGTGTCGTGGATTTGAATCACTCAACCATCGGTGGCTTTGCCTTTGGCTTCCTTGGCTGTAAGCTCTGGAAATCTCAGCACCTCTCCTTTAAAAGCTCCTTTGATTTTACCTCTGGGACCAAGCCTGCTGTCACTTGTCTTAGTTCCACTCCATGTTGGCAGTTTGAAAGTCATTCCTGTGAAATATCTCGAGCTAATTTATTCTGTGAAATGTCAGCAATGCTGTGATGAATGCAGTGGCTGTTCTGCAAATGATCTCTGTGATTCCCATCTTGGAAGGGTCTTGTGCTGCTTATATTTCACAAATCCATTTCCTGTGCATTCTTTCATCTGAATTCCTTTCATTATCTGTGGTTTAGATTCTGCTTTCCCCAGCAGTCATTTGGATGTCAATGGAAAGCACTTATGACAGTTTAGCTTTTTTTTCAAAAAGGTGTTTTCAGCTTTCAAATACTCTTTGGCATGTTTACTTTAATGGAAAAGAACAAGTTTTATTTCAGTGTTTTCTGAAACGTCTTTGTTGTTGGACCTTTTGAGCTTTCATCTGGATGAAATTAATGAGGGTAACGTTTGAATTGAGTTCCAAGTGAAATTGATACTTAAGGTCAATGCAGCTCTCCATCTTTAACAAACCTCCTGAAAAATATTGGACTAATGCCCAGCTCCTGGGAACAAAGCCAGTGGACCTGGAGAGTTTGAAAGTAGGTGGCTGTGGGAGTGGTCTTGGTGTGGGCAGGCAGTGACATTTCTTCCAGCTTAGAGAAGTTGCAACGCTGATGGGAAGTTTTGTAAAAGCTGACATTTCAAAAGGGGCTCTGATTTTCTGCCAAGTTGTACAAAGGAGAGGTTGACCAGCTTCTAAAGATAGATTCGAATCTAAATTCTTGCAAAATGGGAAAACCACATTTTGCTGAGGAAATTCATTTAGGAACTTTTAATTTGGAATCTAGCGTCAACTCTTTTATTTCTCAAATGGGAAATCATATATTTAACACACTTTGGGAATAATCTTTGTGTCAGCTTGGAAACATTTCCAGACAAAAAGTTCAGGGTATAAGTACCAAGGATAGAATCATTATGGTATAGAAGGTGACTGGGGACAGAGGAAAAGAGACACATCCCATGAGGTACAGGGCCACTCAGGAAAGGCTATCCAACAGATGGACAGAGGTCACAAAAATACTATCTAAGGTAAGAAAACTGAACTCTGAGAAAAATAACTAGTTTAAAAAATCAGTACACAAAGGTCACAATCCAGATGTATGGACCTCATCCCAAACTATCTTGAAAAGTCAAACAAGTTTTGGAATAAATTGAAATTTCCACTTTCTGGTAAGAAAAATTTGAATTTGGCACTGACATTCATTTTTTTTCCATAATTCATTCTAATGCTTTTTTTGTGGGCTGCTTTTGTAAACATCAACAGCCAAACATTTCGACATCATTTTGCAAAACATTTGCCCTTTTTAACAAAGATTAAAGGTTCGTTGGGTGAGGCAATGAATTGCTTTCGAGCATTCAGTGTTGAAAAAGAAATGAGTATCATTTAATCACTGATCACACTGGAGACAGCCTGTCTCTCCCTGAGCGTGTTCCTCTAAATCATGTTGCACGGCACTTTGGTTCTTGTTTTTTAAAAAAAAAAGAACATTATTGCAACGCCTATCTAAGTTTCACTTCCAGTGGAATAAATGAGTAGGCGAGGGCCATAGGCCCTGCAGCCAATTTCACCGTGCTGTTAATTTCATGGTGATCTGTATGTTCATCCTACGAAGCTACCTGGATCCTTTAACTAAAAATAATCAACTTAACAATTTCAGTTTTGAAATTAATAAATGCTCCCCATCTCCCATCCTGAATTTCATTTTCTTCGGGGAATTGCAGATTTCCATTATGAAGGAGTATTTCCTAACCTCAAAACTGAAGAGTCTGGCTCTGACTTTAAGTTTATAGACTCTTGTTCCAGATTTGCCTTCCCCTCCAAAAAAACGGAAATAGTTTCTCTCTATTGGACCTGTTGAATCTTTTAATTGTCTTCAGCACCTCAATTAGATCGTCTTAATCTCGGATATACAAGGCAATACAAGCCTAAAGCTGTGTGGGATGATGAATCTTGGTCATTTCACAGTTTGATAAAGTAAAAGCCCTGGGTTGGCAGCTACTGAAGGTGTTAACTGGAAATTGTGTGGGGATTTCCAGCAAGTGGTGCCTGTGTCAACTGGCCAGAGTCGGGGGTCATTGGAAGGGATGGGAGGTTTGGACGGAGGAGTGGGGTATTGTGTGTGGCTGCAGAGACAGCTCTTCCCAGTCAGAGGAGAAGGGTAGTCTGAGTGCCCCCAAGTGCAGGGGTCAGGCTTCAGGCAGGGGAATAATGGCAGCGGCTTGAACACAGCTTCTGGTGTGTGCTATATCTGCTAATTGTCTCCTGCTGGTTTGGACCTAGATGGTAGAGAAGGAAAAGATTGTGTTTCTCTTGCAAGTTTCACAATCTCAGGGTATCCCAGAGCCCTGTACAGCCAATTACAGGGTTGTTGGAAGTCTATTCCCTTTTGCAATATGGGAAACATAACAGCTTACCTGTACACAATAAGGTTCCATCAATTGCAATGCAACAATTCAGATCATTTGATGTTGATATATGGGATAAATATTCATGATATCATCTTAAAAATAGCCACAGGTTCTTTTATATACATCAGGCAGGTTCTTGGTTTAATATTTCAGCCAATTGGTTAGTTCAGTTCTCTACCAGCCCAGCTAATATGAATTGGGGGGGGGGAATTCAGAGTGTGGAATGAGCCAGCTCTTAGACTGAGTTGTACAGCACAGAAACTGACCTTTCAGTCCAACCCATTCAAGCCAACAGATATCCTAAATAAATCTAGTTCCATTTTCCAGTATTTGGCCCATATTTCTCCAAACCCTTCCTATTTATAAACCCATCCAGATGTCTTTTAAATGTTACAAATGTACCAGCCTCCACCACTTCCTCTGGGCAGCTCATTCCAAACACGCACCACTCTCTGCATGTAAAAGTTGCCCCTTAGGTCTGTTTTACATCTTTCCCTTCTTCCTCTATTTACCTATTTCCTCTAGTTCTGGACTCACCCCACCCTAGGGAAAAGACCTTGTCTATTTACCCTAACCGTGCCCATGATGATTTTGTAAACCTCTATGAGGTCACCCCTCAGCCTCCGACACTCCAGGGAAAACAGCCTCAGCCTATTCAGCCTCTCCCAATAGCTCAAGCCCTCCAACCCTGGCAACACCCTTGTACCCTTTTCTGTACCCTTTCGAGTTTGAGTTTAACATCATTCTTGTAGCAGGGAGAACAGAATTGAATGCAGTACTCTGAAAGTGGCCTAACCCATGTCCTGTACAGCTCTTCTGACGCTTTGTGTTGGTTTGTCAGGACGGGAGCAGTTTCACGGATTGGGCTCGATGTACTGTCGAGGAGCAGCTGCTGTGATCCTCACTTACGATGTGACGAGCCGTCAGAGTCTGCGGGAGCTGGAGGAGCGGTTTCTGACCCTGACTGACACAGCTCAGCCTGACTGCATCTTCGCTGTGGTGGGCAATAAATCTGACCTGACTGATGACTGCGTGGGGACTGATGAAACCCAGGGACCGGTTCCAGCATCTCCTGCTCCCAGAGCAAGCAAACAGGTCTTCAAAGAGGATGCAATTAATCTGTACAAGCAACTCCTTAAGTACAAGATGCTCGACGAAAAGGATTTCCCAGTGGCAGAGAAAATGTGTTTTGAAACCAGCGCTAAGACGGGCTATAATGTCGATCTGCTCTTTGAGACCATTTTTGAACTGGTAATAGCTGGTATTGTGAAGAAGCCAGTGAAATCTCCCGACACCGTGGAGCTGGAACAAAGTACTGATTCCAAATCCAGGACATCGCCCTGCTGTACTTGAGGGAAATGGGTTGAATGTAATTTTTTTCCCAGCACCTTCCCTTGGAGGGGAAATCGCACTTTACAATGCAGCGTAAATTCTGAAGGAATGAACTGTGGTCCATGTGCCGTGTGCGCAGAGTGAGATCCGAAAAACCAGTTGCTGATCTTCGCCATTGTTCCTGTTTACAGCAAGTTTAATGCTGTGCAACCACATGCTAGAATAAACAGAAAGCAGAATGTCGTCCCCTTAGAGGTTTACCGAGTGCTTGATGTTGCCCACTCTCTGTCCAGCGCAATGTCACCCACTCAAAGTGGGATCTGTTATAACAATCACTTACTCCATCATTGACTTGTGTGGCAGGTATTAAATAGTCACTGAGCAGTGTTTAAAGGTTAATTCGACAGGTAACCGTGGACTGCTTAGAATGGTTTGGACAGACTTTAGTATTATTGAGGGGAGCAGGAGAGATTGGACTGTCTCAATCTGCTGTCAAACTGCAATGTGAAAGCTCAGCTGGTCATGGACTATTTGATGGATGTTCCTGCTGCACATTAATACTCTTCAATCAGATAGAGACCATGCTGTGATGTGATTTAAGGTGACCTTTCCGGATGGATCATAATCAACAATGTTTCTTACAATTTTTTTAGAATGTTACGTATGTGAAAATTAAATTAAATTTTGAACTGTTGATTTTGCCCTGTTTGTAGAAATCATCTGGAGTTTGATCGCCAGTTCTCCTGTGTTAAGTTGTACACTTTTTTTCATTTTGAAAATAATTTGCATTCCCTGACTATATATAAAGCTCCATTAAATAATTTTCAAATTTCCAAATTTTACACTCCCACAAACTTTTTATTTGTTTCTGCCCTGTCAGTGGTTTCTACTGCCCAAGAAGGCAGTTTGGCCAATTGTGTCGCTGCATTGACCAAAACTCATGCTCAAAACTGGCCATTTCTCAATCAAACCAGGAAAAGTGCCTTTTAATGTGACAAATCCTGAGACACGTGAATATTAATTCTATCAGATATGTGTATGTTTATATCTCAATTTAATTACTTAAATATATCCATGAAACAAAGCTAATGTCAATAATTGTGACCATGTAACAATGGATTACCTTCTTTGAAAGTGAAAACATAACTTCTTGAGTAATAGCATTTAGGGAAAGGGAAGGGGAAGGGAGCCAGCTCTCTTTGCCAGTTCTGAGTGTAAATGTCACTTCAGACACAGCAATGACAACCATGTTGTAATACAGTTACCGTTAGACATAACTGCCTTCTGAAACAACTGAGCAAGTCATTCCATTGTATCAAACCACTGTAAAGGATACAAGAAGAAACAAAATAGACCAGCTGGCATTAAAACGTCACATTCAGACGTGACCCTGTAAAGTCTGCTACAGTAATATAAGAGGGTCTTGTGCCAAAGTTAGGAGCCTTGACCTTTGACCTTATGATGGCAATTGTATGGGAGGGGGTCATGTGGTGCAGTGGTAGAGTGCCATACAACATGGAAAAAGACCCTTTGACCCAACTCGTCCATGCTGACCAGATTTCCTAAATTGAACTAGTCCCACATTAGGTCCATGTAGCTGCCCAAATGTCTTTTAAATGTTGTAATTGTACTCACCTCTACCACTTCCCTGGCAGTTCATTCCATATAAGCATGACCTTCTGTGTGGAAAAAGTGGTCCTTTTAAATCTTTCCCCTCTCACCTTTTAAACCTATGCCCACTAGTTATGTACTCCCCCACCTTTCAATACTCCTCGTGACCTTATAAACCTTTATAAGTTCAGTCCTCAGCTCCTATGCTCCAGGGAAAATAGCCCCAGTCTATCTAATATATCCTTGTAACTCAATTCTTCCAGCATTCTGGATTTGAGAGAGGGCTTGTGTGGCACAGTGGTAGTATCTCTACCTCTGGACCAAGAGGTCTCATTCAAGTCCCACCTCCTGAGGTTTCTAATAGCATCTCTGAAACAGGTTCATTAGACAATATGGCTCTGATATAACGTGATAGTCTGTTCTCGTGAGAACTCATATCGTAAGAAAATCTCGCAATTAAAACTAATAAGACTGGAATCGTGTTACAGCCGATGCAGGTAAGAAAAGTTTGCGTTCTACAAATCAAGGGAGACTTGCCATTTGGATTCAGAACTGGCTCAAAGGTTGAAGATAGAGGGTGGCGGTGGAGGGTTGTTTTTCAAACTGGAGGCCTGTGACCAGTGGATTGCCACAAGGATCGATGCTGGGTCCTCTACTTTTTGTCATTTACATAAATGATTTAGATGCGAACATAAGAGGTACAGTTAGTAAGTTTGCAGATGACACCAAAATTGGAGGTGTAGTGGACAGCGAAGAGGTTTACCTCAGATTACAACAGGATCTGGACCAGATGCACCAATGGGCTGAGAAGTGGCAGGTGGAGTTTAATTCAGATAAATGTGAGGTGCTGCATTTTGGGAAAGCAAATCTTAGCAGGACTTATACACCTTAATGGTAAGGTCCGAGGGAGTGTTGCTGAACAAAGAGACCTTGGAGTGCAGGTTCATAGCTCCTTGAAAGTGGAGTTGCAGGTAGATAGGATAGTGAAGAAGGCGTTTAGTATGCTTTCCTTTATTGGTAAGAGTATTGAGTACAGGAGTTGGGAGATCATGTTGCAGCTGTACAGGACATTGGTTAGGCTACTGTTGGAATATTGCATGCAATTCTGGTCTCCTTCCTATCGGAAAGATGTTGTGAAACTTGAAAGGGTTCAGAAAGGATTTACAAGGATGTTGCCAGGGTTGGAGGATTTGAGCTACAAATCCTGGGGCTGTTTTCCCCGGAGTCATTAGAGGCTGAGGGGTGACCTCTTAGAGGTTTACAAAATTATGAGGGGCATGGATAGGATAAATAGACAAAGTCTTTTCCCTGGGATGGGGGAGTCCAGAACTAGAAGGTATAGGTTTAGGGTGAGAGGGGAAAGATCTAAAAGCTACATCAGGGGCAACATTTTCACGCAGAGAGTGGTATGTGTATGGAATGAGCTGCCAGAGGATGTGGTGGAGGCTGGTACAATTGCAACATTTTAAGAGGCATCTGGATGGGTATATGCATAGAAAAGGTTTGGAGGGATATGGGCCGGGTGCTGGCAGGTGGGACTAGATTGGGTTGGGATATCTGGTCGGCATGGACAGGTTGGACCGAAGGGTCTGTTTCGATGCTGTACATTTCTATGACTCTATGTTAAAGCCAATTCACATTGAAGAAACGCACTTTGTAGCTGAACTGACTATTAAAATTGCAATTGTCCAAGTAAATCGGTCATTCCATAATTCTGCCCTTTGTTTCAGTGGTGGCGCTGCAGGAGAAAAATATCACCAGAATTTAATAAATAAGTGAAGGAAGTATAAAAAGTAAAATACTTTTAATTTGGATAATTACATTAAATTGAGAACTTCCATCTGCCGTACAATAGAATGACAAAAATGATGGTATTTACAGGTATTGCTGTTTTGACAAGGCTATCTTTTCATTAAAACTTATGTGCCTTAATTTCTTTCTTTGCTGATGCCTAACATTATATTCATTCCATTCTTCTGTCTCAAGTTCAGTCCCATTCCACACCCTGTGTGTACTTTTAGCACCTTTTATTTATCGGATTATCCTTTTAACCACCAGTGTTACATATTGCTGTCTGCTGCTAACTTGACAGCAATGTTAATTATAACATTCATAAATTAGTGGGAAGATATGTAACATTAAAGCAGCAAGGAAACCGCAATATTAATGTACAAACTGCAGGTTATATGAAAGGAACCCTGGGAAAGAATATGCATTTGTCTAGCACCATTTTTATTTATCTGTACATAGCGTATGCGTAACCGTAATTTTCAAGTTTTTCTGTTGTGAAACCAATTTGCACAAGCAAAGATCTTGTAGATAGTAAATTTAATGTATTTTAAGGTATTAGTCAAGGAAGTAGCAATGAGAACCACTTTCATCTCTTTAAATAGCTCCACGCGTTCTTCTACATCTCCAGACCTAGCAGGCAAGCCCTCAGTTTAATGTCTCATTCGAACCTCTGGCAGTAGATTGATTTTAAAAATGTGTTGCTGGAAAAGCACAGCAGGTCAGGCAGCACCAAAGGAACAGGAGAATTGATGTTTCGGGCATAAGCCCTTCTTCAGGAATGGTGGGGAGTTCTTAGACTAAGGGGGACAGGACCGTGTCGAGGTATGCAGAGGTGAGTTCGGTGGGGCAGGAGCAGGCTGAGACAATGGGTCAGCCGGGGCAGTCAGGTTTGTGGGTTTTGGGCAGGAGGTAGAAACGGATGGTGCGGGGTTCTGGGACTATGAGGTTGGAGGTGGTGGATGGGAGATCCCCTGAGGTGATGAGGTTATGGATGGACTGGGAGATAATGGTTTGGTGGTTGGAGGTGGGGTCATGGTCAAGGGGGCAGTAGGACGAGGTGTCCGCGAGCTGGCGTTTAGCCTCAGCAATATAAAGATCGGTGCGCCAAACTACCACCGCGCCTCCCTTGTCTGCCGGTTTGATGGTGAGGTTGGGGTTGGAGTGGAGGGCTGTACGTTGTGAGGGTGAGAGGTTGGAGTGGGTGAGAGAGGTGGACAGGTTGAGGCGGTTAATGTCGTGGCGGCAGTTAGCTATGAAGAGATCGAGGGCGGGTAAGAGGCCAGCACGGGGTGTCCAGGTGGGAAGGGCTTATACCCAAAATGTCGATTCTCCTGTTCCTTTGATGCTGCCTGACCTGCTGTGCTTTTCCAGCAACACATTTTTAAGCTCTGATCTCCAGCATCTGTAGTCCTCTCTTTCTCCCAGTAGATTGATTTGAAAAGACTCAGTTTCAAAGAATTTGAGTATTTATTGATAATGAAGTAAATGTTTAACTATTTTAATACAACCTTTAAATATTTAGGTTTCATGTGGAATGTGGAATCCTTAAAACAATGATTTAAGCTAAGATGTTCTTTAGTAGTCAAGCAATTTCAGAAGATGACGTATTCACTGTGGGGGTGGGGGAAATAAGATAAACCTTGCGCTCCTGTTTGTGGAGTCTTGCCTGTAAACTTTTCTCAATGCCTAGCTGGTCTGAAACCAAGCCTAGATGGACAAAAAAAAACTTGCATTTCTGGAGCACCTTTCCATTTTCCTCAGGATGTTTCAAAATGATTTACATCCTAATTAAGGAATTCTTAAGTGTTGTCACTGTTATAATGCAGTCGATACAACTGATTTATGCACAGCAACAAATCCACAAACTGCAGTGTGATACTGATCTGACTTTCTTTTCCAAAAATGTGCATTGAAGCATTTAATATTGTTTCAGACCACAGGATAAATAGTGTGCCATTCTTCCAAATAGAGCCACTAGTTCTTTTCCATTCACCAGAGAAGGCAAAAATGGTCTCGGTTTAACCCCTCATCTGAAAGATGGCTCCTCTGACAGTGTGGCACTTCTTCAGTATACCTTACTGGGAGTGTCTGCCTGAATGAAAGGGTTTTACATGAGACTTGAACCTGAGCTCCCTGGCTCTGAGATGAGATTATCACCCGCTGAGTCACCATTGATGATTCCAAGGGCCAAGTGACCAAAGACAAAAAGGGCAGGGAGACCGTAGAGAGGGAGGAGGGAGAGGTGGACGTGGAAGGGAATTGCTGAAGTCAGGGAAAGAAAGGCAGATTTAGGGCTCTTAACATGAAAGAGAAAGTAGGCATCAATAGTGCTTTTTGTAATGAGTGGTGTGCCCCTGGGGAATGCAACTTGTACTAATTTTATGTAAATAACTTGTATGAAAGGACTGAACACACAATTGTTGATTTGCTGTTGATACAAAGCTAGGTCAGAAAGCAAGTTGTGATGAGGACAGAAGAAGGCTACAAATATATTTAGATACTCATGTGTTCGTATTTCTTATGGTCTTGTGTTTAATTAAGGAGGTGAAAGGTTATCAATGACATGAATGGCCAAACATGATTTGAGGGGCTGTGCATCCTTACCCCTGCTCCCAACTCATACATATGTCTGAAATCCTTTTGTGACAAGGGATAACATAGTTCTAGCAATGATCTGTAGTGAAGTGTAAATGCTTGAAGACTGCTTCAAATGGGTGGAATTATTTGTCTTAAAGTGAGTAACCCCTTTTGTCTTGAGGTCAACAATTTGCCAATGAATTTGTATCAAAGTGATCTTCCTGTTTCAGTATTCATTGCAGTTTTTATGTCTAATACAAGATAAAGGCCATAGACCTTTGCTGGATTATCTCTTGTGAAGCAAAACAGGATGACCACAGTGCTTTACAACAATGTTCCACTGTGACCCCTTTTAACTAACTACCTCTGCAGGGGCAATGAGGAATAGCTGACAAAGGCTAGCCTTCTGTAAGCGAATGTATTTATAAAGGAATGAAAATTAATATGACCCATAACTCCAGCAAAAACAAAACAGCAATAAAGCAGTGTAGTAACAGCTGGTGTATTATTATTGAAGTTTGCATATTAGAGATCAACTTATAGTATAGTACACAAGATAAATATGAAAGTCAGTGTTTTAAAGCAACTTGCAGAGATGTTCTTACTTTACGTGCTCCTGTAGGTTTCAGCCAAACTCTCCATATTCCATGGTGACAGAAACCTGTGAAGCCCCTCCCCTTTCCCAACCTCCTCCTCCCCCCCACCAGCCCACAAACCTGGATATTTTAACACCCCTCTCCCCAGTACAGACTGCAGTGGAAAGGCAGCAATAATGATGATGGGTAAAGGGGAAATAGTTCAGATTCCCATCCTGAACCTTTACGAAATAGTGACTGATCACGGGAGGGAGGTGGACGTGGGCCCTCCTGGATCACATGTCTCATTGTCCCCTCCTGCATCTTAGCTGTCAGGCCTCAGTCCTGTTACCTCGGTATCCCAGCTGAGCCCTCAACCAGGCTCTTGCCTGCCCCGCCCCCACCCTGTGTGAATCCCAGGCCTTTTGGTATGGAAATGCAATGCTGTATAAAAACAGGCCTTGCTGTAATCATGTGAGTGCTACCACGAGGCACTCTCCCATCTGACAGCTAGATCCAATAAAGACACTTAGAGCTCATAATATGTTATCAGAGGTGGGCTGTGACTATGATGGAGAACTATACAGAAGCACCACTACTGAAATTGGAACACAGGAATGTTTCAGAATTGCTGAAAGCTCGAAACAGGGACAAAGAAGCAGACGGCTGTCACTGAATTACTGGGGAAGAAACGATGACTACGGACTTTCCTTTCCTGGGGCCACTCCAAGTGACACGAAACTACGAGTAGAAAAACTGCCAACTCAATGGTAAAGTGATTAGATTTTGACAGATTTAATTAACAAGCCAGAACAGTACTGAGTAGCTGCACATTTGCCACTGAGGGCTGTGTGGGTTGTTCCAGAAAAAAGTTTCAATGTGTAGATCAGCCAAAATTTCTCCAAAGAACTGAAAGGGTGGAAGACCAATTTTTGAAGGTCTCTAAGGCATGCTTTGAGTTCCCAAATGAATGTAACTTACAAACAATATATGTTTAATTTTTGAGCCCAAGTTATAAAACAAGCTACTGTTTGGTAGGAAACTGCAATAATGCAGCTTACAGGATACTGTGACTGTGTATTTAAAAAAAATGACCTAATAGAAGACAAGATTCTACTTGGCATAAAATATCCTGCAGTGAGAGCATGTCTATTGAGAGAGGATAAACTTACCCGCAGGAAAGGGATCAACAGTTGCAGAAGCACTGAGGTTGTAAACCAGCAGTTAGAGCATGTTCATAGCAAAAGCAGGCCTTGCATTATGTTGATAGACGTTGCGGGCCAAAGGATTCGTGGACAAAAGGGTAACACAAAGGCATATCCAACATGGGGATAGCAATTTACACACTGCAAGAAGCTAAATCATATTGAAAGCACATAAGCAGACACAGATGGCCACAGGAGAGTTATCAGCTGAAGATTCTAGTTTTCGGATGTATTCTACAAGAATATTATCACAGAGTTAATGGCAGTCTAAAACTAATTCAGTGTCTGCCAACAGAAGCTCCAAGATTAACTGGAAAGCCAGAAATTTAAGAGCTGGAAAAGAAAGATGTAGCCATTAAAGCCTTTTAACTATGTTCTGGGTGTTATTTGGGAGAGATAGATGGTTGCATGTGCTACTTGGCATTCAATTGTTGTTTGTGAATATTCCCACCGTGGAAATCGCATCAATGATCTGCTAGTTTATTGGTTGCCAAGATACAATTGAAGAAGCCACTGTGACTGCTGGACAGAGTCCACCAGGTGAACCTGAAGGTGAACTAGAAAAAAAAAATTGCTTCCCAAAAAAAAATTGCCCAAAATCAAACACACAGGTTGTGGAGTGTCAGCAAAGATCTTCACCTGGATCCCAAATAGTTGGAGCAGTGATGAAGTGATCCACAGATGTAAACGGTGTGGAGTTTCCTCCTTTGGATTTGTAAACTACTTAGCAAAGTTATTACCCATTTGTTGTTGGAATTTGAATTGCCCATGCTGCCTCAGTTTCAGAGATGCTGGTTGGGCACAGAATAAGAAGCCGCGTTCACTAGAATCAAATAATGATGTCAATGCTGAAATACAATGATGTAAATGGTGAAGTCACCCCGTCGTCTGATGCCAGCAAGACAGGAATAGGAACACCTCGATGCAACAAGAACAACTGGTTGCACTGCATTCAGTCTGTTAACACAAAAAAAAATGAAATGACACTACACTCCGATTAAGAAACCGTACCTGGCCATTGTTGTTGCTTATGCACACTTTCATCAATATGTATCTCAATCGACAATGTGACAGTCTAGTTTGAGCACAAACCCCTTTCCTTAAGTCATTACTATCTGTTGCAAACATCTGCAAAGGCTTACTTTTATATCTTCATATTCAGAGTAAGGGAAACAAGTGTAAATCTCCAACATGTTTTCTGAGCTGCATATAAAGATGTAGAGGATGTTATAGATTGTGAAACCTTCCAGATCCAACTGAACTTGTTCTGGAAGTCACCAATTGAATTTGAAATTGAATCCAATGGTGCCTCACTCCAATCAAGCAAACTAGCCAACAAGGAAGGATGGCCCAAACACACAGAGAACACCACTTTGGTCACAAGAACTGGGAATAGAGAAATGAGTTTCCAGACTATTGGTCAAAGGAAATAGAATCATTATCGCTAAGGAAAATGAGAGGAGAGATGCTAAAGCAAATCCATGCAAGCTACCAAGGAATTTGAGTCTGAGGAAGATAAGCAAAGGGCTCTGCTGCCTGAACAGAAGCAATGAAATCAAGGACTACATCAGCCACTGTGCTGCCTGATGTGTACCAAGCTAAACAAGCTGGGAAATTGCTGATGACCTAGAAGTTCCCAGGTGAAGCTGCAAGTAGATGTCATCAGTCTCCCAGGATCTATTATCATGTCACTGTAGACTCTTATTCTGGTTACTTTTGAAGTCAGCTAGTCGACCTCCCATGAGCACCATGAGACTGTCAATGCCTAATAGTACACTTGGTTGGTAGGGCATTTCAAACATTGTATGCAAAAGTGAGGACTGCAGATGCTGGAGATCAGAGTCGAGAGTATAGTGCTGGAAAAGCACAGCAGGTCAGGCAGCATCTGAGGAGCAGGAAAATGGATGTTTCGGGTATGAGCCCTTCCTCAGGAATGAGCATCGTGTGCACACACACCACCATTTCAAACATTGTGAAGAGCGACAATGGCATCAGTTTGAGTCAAGAATTCTGTCATTTCATAAAGGATTAGGAAATTTAACACTATATATCATCTGGATAATTAACCCCTGGACAAATGGAAAGGCTGAGTCAGCAGTGAAAATTCCCATTGGATTCATAAAACCATTGGGCCCAGAGCAGAGATGCATACCGATAGAAGGCATGGAAAGAAATCTAGTAGAAACACTCAGGCTGAACCAAGCTACTTTTCCAATTTAAAAATAAAAGCTACTGAAACCAAAAGAAGATTGAAGTGACAAAATCAAAGGGATATTACGAAAAGCCATATTTCATTTTTACAAAACTGCCAAACCTTCAGTGTTCAAACTTTCAGTGTTCGACAAGAGTTGGCCAAATTGGCAGCTGGGCATCTGTGTACAGCAACTGCCAATGTGACGGAAGTGAGCGCCCCACAACACCATTGCGAGCACAGGTACCACTGGAGAAGCTGTTCCGATACTGCAGGCAGCCAAATCGGATCACCCACACCATCCATACAGACCAACCTTCAGCACCAGAAACAGAACAACTAAAACTGCAACAACAAGTGACAATAGGACGACATTCCCCAGAGAAGAAACAGGACCCAGATGAACAAATACTACAAAGGGATTGACATGATACAAAGACTGGCTGAAATGTGCAAGGCCTAATGAGAATAATGGCTAATGTATGAGAATAGTTGCGCAGAGTCAGTTATGTAAATGATAATACGTAGAATTCTTTTTGTGTCTAAAGGGGGATGTTTGAGATAGAAATGCAATACTATATTAACCAGCCTCCTGCCTTGCTGTAGCTATGAGACATCATAAGACACACACTACTTCCACCTTACAGACAGCTCAATAGAGTCACAGCACAAGTTCAACTGTTGTTCTGCGAGCTCCTTACATTCTTGTCCCACTCCTCCACCCAGCCACAGCCTCGATCCTAACGTGCAGTCTGTTCTTTCCACTATACTTCTGAATCCCAGCCCTTCGGCCTTGGTGACAGCCTCCTGCAGTGCAGGCCGTACCAGGCAGATACCCCAGTGTCGGAAGGCTGCTTGCACACAGGAGTGGCAGCTGCAGAAGTGTAGCCTCGACCCTTCCCCCGTCCCAGCAAATCAGTCAGATTGGTTGCAGAGTAAAGAGGTAGGAGCTGAGGGACATTTTTTTTTCCCTGGGCCAGAATGGGAAAAGTTCTTCGGGGCAGACCTACATGAAGAAGGTGGAATTCTGCCAAAGGGCAGAAATTTCTCATCCCTGCACTTCCGTGACCAGGGCTTGGCTGGTGAACCTCAAGTTGCATTATATTAGTTTTTGTTTTAGTGCTAAGCCTGAAAGAGAATAAGCTGGATTTAGTGCATTAATGAATTTAAATGTGCTTGTCAGGGTCTCTCCAATGGGCAATTTATGTAATGGGCTTGTCAGATATTCTGTGTTTGAGGTTCCTAGTTCAAAGACAGCGCAACTTAACTTGGATTGCCAGTTTTTTCCTGTCCATAACATTGTTGCCTTTACCCTTTGGATTCCTGAGGGTGCGAGTGATTGTCTATTTATTGCAGGGGGTGGTGTTTGTTATAAATTCTTCATGCAGACTTGGCACCGCCCGACTCGGGTTAGAAGCTGTCCTGCCTTCAGAGTGTCAGGTACAGGCTGCTCCTTAAACTGCTGGCTGGGGTCAACAGTCGATAGCCAGAAACTGTGCTTGTTGGCGAAGTAATGGCACGTGCCGCGGGCACCATTGCATTCCACAAAAGGAGTGGTTCGGAAATCCTCCAGGCAGCTGCCTGGTGACACCAAGGACTGACCACCACCCTCACTGCCTGCAGCCGTGTGCTGGAAGGGAAAGTACAGAATATTCATTAACATCCATCATAGACTAATAATGTCACAGAAAATAGCCACCTCCAGTAGTTAATGATCAGCTCCTTTCATGTAAGGATCTCTTCCCATTGACGAAATGCAGTCTGCAATTGAGTAAGCTGAATACCAGCTCACCTCCAGCTCAGTCTAGGTGACCCCAGCTCTGGCTGCCATCTGTAAATGTACTACATTTCTTGTTCCAAGTGGCCAAAGCTGGGAAATACAATCTGGAGCACTGAAGCGGGAACTGAGGAGATTCCGGAGACTGGGTCCAGGGCTGAGGGAATTACATGTGGACACTCAAAGCTGGAACTGTTCTCCTTTAGGGCGGAGAAGGTCAAGGGGGATTTGACAATCTGTTTAAAATTATAAAGACTTTGGTAAAGCCAGGAAAAAAAAACTGCTTCCGGTGACAGGATGGTCACACATATAAGATGATTTGAACCAGAGGGTAAAAGCAATTATCTTATCTCAGTTGTGAATGCAGTGAATGAAAGGGTGGTATTAGCAAAGTTAAATGGTATTTCGATAGGTAATTAATTTACAGGACCATGGGGAAGAGCAGAGGCTGTGGACCTAGAGTCATAGAGATGTACAGCATGGAAACAGACCCTTTGGTCTGACTCATCCATGGCAACCGGATATTCAAAACTGATCTAGTCCCATCTGCCAGCATTTGGCCCATATCCCTCTAAACCCTTCCTACTCATATACCCATCTTTTAAGCAGTGTCATTTAAATGTTCTAGCAATCTTCACCACTTCCTCTGGCAGCTCTTTTCATCTACGCACCACCCTCTCCATGAAAACATTGCCCCTTAGGTCCCTTTTATATCTTTTTCCTCTCCTCCTCCTCCTCCCTCCTCCCTCCCCCCCCCCCCCCCCCCCCAAGAGGAAGGGGAGTCCAGAACTAGAGGGCATATGTTTAGGGTGAGAGGGGAAAGATATAAAAGGGATCTAAGGGGCAACTTTTTTCACACAGAAGGTGGTGTGTGTATGGAATGCCTGCCAGAGAAAGTGGTGGAGGCTGGAACAAATACAACATTTAAAATGATTTGGAGATGCCGGTGTTGGACTGGGGTGGACAAAGTTAAAAATGACACAACACCAGGTTATAGTCCAACAGGTTTATTTGGAAGCACTATCTTTTGGAGCGCTGCTCCATCAGGTGGTGGTCATCACAACCACCTGATGAAGGAGCAGTGGTCCAAAAGTTAGTGCTTCCATATAAACCTCTTGGACTATAACCTGGTGTTGTGTCATTTTTAACATTTAAAAGGCAGCTGGATGATTATATGAATAGGAAGGGTTCAGAGGGATATGGGCCAAATGCCGACAAATGGGACTAGATTAGGTTAGGATATGTGATTGGCATAGATGAGTTGGACTGAAGGGTCTGCTTCCATGCTGTACATCGCTATGACTCTCCACAAGTCTTGCCCTGATTTGCCTTTCCAAAATGCAGCACCTTACATTTAGCTCTTTCAAACAGCCAGGATGGATAATAATGAACCCAACGTGCAGTAAAATTATGAGTCAACACTGCCCGACATCAAACATCGGAGATATGTGGCACATTGAAATTATGTAAAATCTTACCATTAGAAAAGAGTAACCAATCCACAAACTGCGCCACCCAGTGGGGCACATTGGAATTGTGATGTCCTGGCTGTGAACAGCGACTGCCAGAGAGGGAGCCTCACACACTGAGCACCGGCTGATGTACTGTTTGATTTCGGCATCAGCCACAGGCATCATTGGAATCGGAGCGTTGGTAGACAACCAATAAGACTTGTCATTTCGGCTTGCAAAGTAGCAAACATTATTGATATTACAGTACACAAAGGGTATTGTACTGAACCTCGGCATACACGATCCAGCCAGCCCTGGAGAGTGAAACAGCCGGAATGAACGTACTGAGCAAAACCTGTTATCACATTTACCACATCCACTAGTACACTGACAATTACCGACATTCGCTTTCTCCAACTTCCATTCTCACAACTGAGCTCTGACACATTCAGAACATAATTGTGTTCCTACCCCAATCAAATAATGGACTTGCTTGGCTCAGCTGTAATACACCAGTCCTCAAGTCTGGTCAGGAGTTCAAATCCCATTGCAGAGAGTTCGGCACAGAAAGCAGACCAACACTCCCCCACTGTAGTACTGAGTGAGTGTTGAACTGTAAGTGAGGGGGGAAGCAGTCCAGAGATAGTGATATAGTTACAGGGAACATGTTGAAGGAGCAGTTTATTGTTAGAATCAATACAGAGAGAGTATCAATGCAGTGAGGGAGTGTCAGTGCCCAGGGAGAGCTGCAGTGAGGGAGTGTCAGTACTGAGGGAGAGCTGCAGTGAGAGAACGTCAGTCCCGATGAAGCGTTGAAGTGAGTGAGTGTCAGTACTTAGGCACATTTAATGTTAATTCTAAGAAGTTAAATCAAACTTCTGTCTGTTCACAAGGATTTTAATAAAACCACATTCTGAGCGACGATGAGGACTTAAAACCTCCCCATAGAATTGTAAAAATTATAAAGACCATGGTAAATTTAAACTGTAGCTGAAATGTGGTTATTGTAGTCCCATTTCTCATTCATAAGCTTGTACAAGAGAGGGGTGAAACGATGTGAAAACAGAGATCGATGTTCAGAAGCAAGTTATTTTATAACCCACCCAGATCCTGATTGTGAGCTTTTTCTTGTCCTTCCACAAATAACAGACTGTATCCATCCCAGAGTTTGTTCATTCCAAGTGGACACGGTGGGATTTCCTGCGACTGACTGTGTTTAACCAAGAGGTATCCAACACTGACACTTCGGCCTGGCATACCTTCCATCCCACGTACCCCTTGGGTGCCAGGGACACCTACAGAATAAAACAAAAGGTCAGGATCTACCATTCAATACAGATAAAATATGACTAAAGCAATTATATTTGGACCGGTGACAGGATGTTTTAAGGAGAGGATGTGAATCAACTCTCTCTTTCACAATCACACAATCTTCTTTGTGATTTTCTCATCACCCTTCATCTCCAAAGCTCACTTCATAACCACCCACACGTGCACGCACACACATATACACACACACACGCACACTAGCACACCTTCTCTCAAATACCCACACTTGCATACAGACACACAGTCTGTCTCACACACAGACATACACTCACACTCCTCTCTCTCTCACACATACATACTTGCACTCCCACCCCCCTCACACACACACACACACACACACACCCACAGACAGACAGACACTCGCACTCCTCTCACACATACTCACACAGTCTCTCTCTCTCACATAAACAGACACACACTTGCACTCGTTCTCTCACACACATGCATATACAGACACATAGCCTCCCTCTCACACACAAGGACACAGTCAAATAGACTCACTTCTTCTCTCATACAATCACACATAGAGAGACACACTCTCTCTCACACGCAGACACACATTTGCACTCCTCTCTCACGCACTCACACAGACACACACTCACTGTTCCAGTAGTAGCTCCCTGTAGAATGTTGTTACTGTGCATGTGCTGTTTTCTCAGAGCACCATGGTTACCAGGAATAAGTCTGGGGTCCTACACCCTTCGTGGTGCTGCACGGCCAAATGGCTGAACAGTGAATACATTAACCCCTCCACCTCCATTTTGATGGAAGGTCACTGACCTGAAAGGGTCAACTCCTTCTCACTCTCTACAGACACAGCTGAGAAATCCCAGCGTGATTTATGTAGTTTTCACATTTTCAGCATTTGGGTCTTTGAGATTGAGAGCACTGTGGGAAAGGGTTTTGAGGTCAGGGAGAGATGGGTGCTTTTGAACATTTCTTTAGTGATGCTGTGACCTGGGTGCGTGTCAGACTGGATGGCACTGCCTTGTCACACAGGTTGGGTCTCTGATCTCCCTAACCTCCATTCCCCTCCCCTCACTCCGGGTGTGCTACAGACAAAGGCCTTGTACCTTTAAATCCCAAAGATCCTTGTTGTCCGACTGGACCTGCTTCACCTCTGGGGCCTATTCTTCCTGGGGAGCCAGTGATCCCGGGGATTCCTGGTTTACCCGGAGGGCCCTTCAGACCTGTGCAGAGAAACACAACACACAGCCAGAGAGATTTAAACAGACTCTCAGGCCCAGAATCAGTCTCACAACAAGGTTCAACATGAGCAGCATTTGTTCTCACACTCGGTCTTCTCCAGCTTGTCTGGAATTAAGGTTTGGCATGAAAACGAGAAAAAAACTGGTCTTTCTATCGCACCTCCACCACACTAGGATCTCTTTTTTTTTCACAGCCATTTACAATACATTTACAAGGGAGTGCATTCTTGTAACACAAGGACATGGCCAATTTGTGCACAGCAAGATCCCACAAATGGCAACAACCGAGTGATCATCTTTTCTCTCATTCCTAGTTCCTGCGAAGAAGGTGTTAGTGGCTTATCTCCTTGAATGTGTGTGTGTGTGTGCTTGTGCGTGCGCATGCGTGTGTGTACATGTGTCTTTGTGTGTGTGCATGTACATTGTGTGTGTATGTGTATGTGAGCGTGTGTACATGTGCATACATGTGTGTATGTACTTACGTGTACGCTTGTGTGCACATGTACATGTGTATACATGTGTAAATGTGTGTGTACACGTGTATGTGTGTGTATGTATTCTTGCATGTGCACAGGTGATCCAATTACAATATATAAAAGGCATCTGGATGGGTATATGAATAGCAAGGGTTTAGAGGGAAATGGGCCAAGTGCTGGAAAACGGGGCTACATTAATTTAGGATATCTGGTTGGCATGGATGAGTTGGACCGAAGGGTCTGTTTTCGTGCTGTAGATCTCTATGACTCCATGTCCATATGTACGTGTGTATACGTGTGTATGTGTGCATGTACGTGTGTGAAAGTGCTCACACAATGTTGTCAGGCAGGATAGTCCAGGATGAGGTGTCTTTCTACTATTTCAACTGCACTGCTCCAGACAATACCATGTGTTCGCTCAATTGCCTGTGGAAGAATGAAACTAAACAGATGTTTGCACTCTCACCTTCATCCCCAGGAACCCCCTTTGGACCTGGGTCCCCTGGAAATCCACGCCGCCCAGGATTTCCTGGGGTGCCATCAGCTCCCCGCGGTGCGGTGAATGGTTGAGGAGAAGGAGCTGGTCCCTGTGGGCCAGGCAATCCCAATAAACCTGCAACCCATTCAAACCAAAGAGAGAATTAGCAAACACAGAGCACTTTTAACGTACACTGAGCTTTTTGCCCCCAGATCACACGCTCTCCCAGTCTGGTGCATCTGCAGAATCTGACTACATTGCCCTGAGTGTGATGTGAATTATAACCAACACTGAGGCTCTCCGCATTTCCACCCATTCGGATTGATTCGGAGTTTTCTACGCTTTGTCTAGGTTAGTGGGCATTCCCAAGATTTAGTCTGAATCCTCACAATGTTTGGGTGCAACACATGGTCTTTCATGTGGAACTTTTTCAAATGTCCTCTGGAAGTCTTGAAATGTCTGTTCTATCAGACTTCCACAGTGCCTGGAAGTTGCATCTTCCTTAAGGAGCTGGACATTAAACAACTGAAACCATATGATGCCAGGTCGGGATTTGGAAATCTGAAACTTGCTGGGAAAGGATAGCAGGAACAAATCAAGGCCATTTGGCCCTATTTTGGCCCCAAGAGGTGAAGTATTGTCTGGCTTACCATCCTTGGGCTGAATGGCTGGAGTTTGTGATAAAGTTTTCATGTGTAAATATTTTGTGAAGGTTCACCAGAACTCCCTTCAGAATCTCCCCACCATCATCCTCAGCATATGTTGGATTTTCCCAGAAATGTCAAAAATGTCAAAAATGGGGGAAAAAAAAACAATATGCAGCACAGAGTCAGAAAGTTCTGATTCTGTCACGAAGAGATATTACCGTAGAGATGACCATTGAGAGAAGTAAAGGATGATTGACTGATCCCAGATTCCTAGTGAGGGGCGGAGTATCAGGGTTGGAATCAAAATGGAACCTGCTACGTTTGGATGAGTACCCATCCTGCTATGGGTCCTGCCATATTCTAAGGCAGTCTGACAGATTTGGGACAGTCCCCTCAAGTACAGGTCATTCTGCAATAATACACGTTTTGTCAACGCAAATTCACACGATTGACGAACTGAGGCATGAAGTTTTTAAAACACGTGTTGGCTGTAATGCGATTGCAGCGCCAACACTTTAAGCGCTGTTCCTAAAGAGTGATTTTTCTATAACGCAGGGCTGCTCAAGAACATAACCATCGCGTTGCAGAAGAGTTAACTGTACGCACACATGTGATTGGTGCAGGGGGGCGGTCTATCTTGTTTATTAGCAAACGCCGGTACTAGCTGTGTCACATGAGGCCAACACTGTGCAGATCAGAGAGAGAAAAGGCTTCACTTACCAGCGAGGCCCACTGAACCTTTCTGTCCAGGAACTCCAGGGTCTCCTTGTGGTCCAGCTTTCCCAGGGTAACCCATTATACCCTGGTCACCTCTTGGACCTTTCAACATATATATATATATATTTTAAAAATAAGTTACACATATTTTGAGGATAATATAGAACCTCAATGTAATGGTGCAATAACTCCACAGAGGCTGGTATCCTATCACCGGGTCACCCTTAATTTACATGTGAACAGTACATGACACTGATCCAGCTCCCTAAGAGCCAGCTTTCAGTGAACAGAACCACTGACACTCCTGTTATATCTGTCAGCCAGGACTCCCTGATTGAAACAGGTAAACAGCCCCAGTATGGTAACTCATATTCTATGAGGTCTGTCAGGCTGAGCTCATTATAATCACTATAGATGGATTTTCCTGATGATGGTGCATGTATCTGTTATCATGTAATAAATTAACTCTGGTTTACTAGGTATGAGACCTCCATTCCTCAAATTCATTGATCAGCAGTAGAGAGCCCTTCTGGCATGGGTGGTAGTGTCCTTACCTCTGGAGAGAGTGGTGTGGGTTCAAGTCCACACCGTGGATTTGAGACGTCAAGGTGAAGGCGGTGGGGGGTGGGGGATTCTAAATCTGGACACAGGGCACAGGGTCAGTGACAGGTGCCGAAAAATGTCTCTGCCACCTGATGCCATAGCAGAGGGACCCAGCGGGTGCTCCCTCCCCATTGGCCTCCATGATTCCCTAAATGGATGGGTCGGAGGTGGGAGATCAGGCAGCTGGAGGCCTACCCAAGAATTTTAAGATCCTCACCATTGATGGCAGTGCATTAAACACTGCCCAAGGATGTACCACAACAACAGGTTTGTTGAGATACCAGAGGGGAAACTGATCCATCTCCGACTCTTAGTGAGGAACATGGATTGGGGAGCATGGGAGGAGAATTAGCAATACAGAGCCATGTATCTGACCCAGAGTTCCCCATGAACATAACTAATCTGTAGAAGACTATAGGAGAGGGTGAAACTGGATTTGGGAAGGAGAAAGGGAATTGTATTTGTAAACCATTATGCAACATGCTCAATATTCATATTTATTGATGGTATTGTAAATAAAACAGTCAGGACATTAACATGTGAGCAATGGGGTCATACCAACCAATCCAATCAAATCCATTGCCTTGCAAATATTCCATTTCCCTGTGTTTTAATAATGACGTTATGTAACAACTAGTTTGATACAACCTCCCATGAAAGAGCAATCTACTTTTTATATTTTGTAAGAGGTGTCAGACTTGCCTTTATTTCCAGGAATGCCATTGATACCTGGAAGACCAGAAGCTCCCTTCTCACCGTGGATCCCTGGTGATCCTACGAAGCCAAGTGCACCTGGATTCCCTATCTCACCTTTGTTTCCAGGTTGTCCCAACCTGCCAAAGGGACCTGGTTGACCAGGGTAGCCTGCAAGAAAGCCCAGGACAAAATTAAACATCTTTGCTACCTCAGCTATGCGGCCCTTCATTGACTCAAACTCTCTGCCAGCAATGCCTGAGTTTTCAACACAAACATTTGGCACTCACTCTAATATCAGTAAATGTTGATAGTTCTATGATTCATAATCCATGGTTTGTCTCTACAGTCTCAAAACATTCACTGTAAGGGTGGCATGGTGGCTCAGTGGTTAGCACTGCTGCCTCTCATTGCCAGGGACCCAGGTTCGATTCCAGCCTCAGGCAACTGTCTGTGTGGAGTTTGCACATTCTCCACATGTCTGTGTGGGTTTCCCCCAGGTACTCCGGTTTCCTCCCACAGTCCAAAGATGTGCAGGTTAGCTGAATTGGCCATGCTAAATTGCCCCTAGTGTTCAGAGATGTGTAGGTTAGGTGTATTAGTCAGGGGTAAATGTGAGATAGTGGGGTAGGGGAGTGGGTCTGGGTGGGTTGCTCTTCAGAGTGTCAGTATGGACTCGTTGGGCCGAAGGGCCTGTTCCCACACTGTAGGGATTCTATGTTTCAATGAAGCTTTCTGACCACTCAGAGCACATTTTGATCTTTTGTGGTGACCTGGTTAGAATCCTAACTCATCACGGTCAGTCAGGGATCTAACTTACCTTGTGGACCGTCATGTCCATTTGGCCCTGGATCACCTGCTTTTCCTGGTTTGTTCGATGGGATCAGGGGCCCTGGATCACCAGGAGGTCCCATTGAGCCAACAAGACCTGGTTCACCTGAAGGAAATGATAAATCCATAGTAAGTGTCTGCAGAGAATTCATTCAGTGTTAGCGTCAGAACTCATCAAACAGTTTTACATGGCATCTGTGATAGGAATGAGCAGGAGGGTTGGTGTGAAGAGTCTTTCGATTATTCAACACATAAACGGTTTTAACCAACACTTACCAACATCACCTCTGGGACCAACTCCCCCTGGCAGCCCGAGTTCCCCTGGTTTGGTACTGGGTATCCCTCTCTCCCCTTTCTCACCATGGTGACCAGTTAGACCTGGAGTTCCTCTCGCGTTTAGACCTGTTCATAAAAGAACAATATTACACACTCCAATCATTGTTTAGTGTTCATTGTCAACTTGTCATATTTGCAGTTCTACCTTCAGAGTTAGAACAATGTAGATTTCAGCTTCAGCCATTAGCTCAGGTTAATACGTCAGTGCTGTACTGAGGGAGTGCAGTATTGACACTGAACTGAATTTTTGGTTACTTGTTTAACTAAATGTAAAAAATCCTATCCCACATTCCATAATCATAGAGGTCTGTGTGTACCACATCTATCTCGTGACTCTCATCCACACTTTCTGTTACCTTGTTAAAAAAACACACACACAATTTCATACAATGATTGGAGTTCTAAGTGTGGAAGCAGGCCATTCAGCCCATTGAGTCCATATCAACTGTCTGTAGAGCATCCCACCCAGAACCCAGAACCGCACCCCCCCCCCCCCCCCCCCCCCCCCAACCAATAATCCTGCATTTCCCAAGGATAGTCCACATACCTTGCACACCCGTAGACACTACAGGCAATTTATCATGGCCAGTCCACCTAACCTGCACATCTTTGGACTGTGGGAAGAAACTAGAGCACCCGGATGAATCCCACGCAGACACAGAGAGAACGTGCAAATTAAAACACAGATAGTTGCCTGAGGGTGGAATCGAACCCATGTCCCTGGCACTGTGAGGCAGCAGTGCTAACCACTAAGCGACAGTGTGGCGTATTTGGTTGAACACAACTGGTGTTTAACAAATCTCTGCTGGCTTTTCTTCATTATTCCATATTTGTCCAAGAGAGTGTTCATTTGGTCTGGGATTAACATTTCTAAATGTTTTCTAAGTGTTAAACTAGAGAAAAGCAGCAACATTATTCCCAAAATGCTTTTTCCCATGGCGGGGGAGGGAGTGTGATGCTGGAAAAGCACAGCCGGTCAGGCAGCATCCCGTGTGGAGAATCGACATTTCGAGTGTGAGCTCCTCATCAGGAAGATGATTCCCGATGAAGGGCTTACGCTCAAAATGTCAATTCTCCTGCCCCTCGGACGCTGCCTGACTGGCTGTGCTTTTCCAGCACCACGCTCTCGACTCTGACCTGCAGCATTTGCAGTCCTTACCTTTTCCCAGTTAAGAGGAAAAGCCTACCCTGCATATTTGTGCACCCGTCCCACCCAGCTCCAGTACACCCAGAATGTACCTCATGGCTGGGGGTCTCTCCAGTGAATACCCAATGGCAACTAATTCCAGCCTCTAACCTCCACTCACCAATTTTGACCTAATTGAGTCATAGAGATGTACAGCATGGAAACAGACTCTTCAGTCCAACCCATCCATGCTGACCAGATATCCCAAACCCAATCTAGTCCCACCCGCCAGCATCCGGCCCATATCCCTCCAAACCCTTCCTATTCATATACCCATCCAGATGACTTTTAAATGTTGCAATTGTACCAACCTCCACCACATCCTCTGGCAGTTCATTCCATACACGTACCACCCTCTGCATGAAAAAGTTGCCCCTTTGGTCTCTTTTATATCTTTCCCTCTCACCCTAAACCTATGCCCTCTAGATCTGGACTCCCCCACCCCAGGGACAAGACTTTCCATGCCCCTTATAAATTTTGTAAACCTCGAGAAGGTCACCCCTCAGCCTCCGACGCTCCAGGGAAAACAGTCTCAGCCTTTTCAGCCTCTCCCTATAGCTCAAATCCTCCAACCCTGGCAACATCCTTGTAAATCTGAACCCTTTTAAGTTTCACAGTATCTTTCCGATAGGAAAGAGACCAGAATTGCACGCAATATTCCAACAGTGGCATAACCAATGTCCTGTACAGCCGCAACATGACCTCCCAACTACTGTCTGTACTCAATACTCTTACCAATAAAGGAAAGCATACCAAACGCCTTCTTCACTATCCCATCTACCTGCGACTCCACTTTCAAGGAGCTATGAACCTGCACTCCAAGGTCTGTTTGTTCAGCAACACTCCCTAGGAACTTACCATGAAGTGTATAAGTCCTGCTAAGATTTGCTTTCCCAAAATACAGCGCCTTGCATTTATGTGTATTAAACTCCATCTGCCACTTCTCTGCCCATTGGCCCATCTGGTCAACATCCTGTTGTAATCGGAGGTCTCCAATCCTATTCCCCTGTTGGTCATGGCAGGCATTTGACCAGCTGAGAGGTTTGGGTTTTGGTGATGCCGATATTAAGGAACGGAATTTCACAGCTTGCATTTGCAATGAGTCCCACTGGACCTTGATCTGAGGTCCCAGGGGTGGGCAGTAAAGTGCAAGGCAGGAGTTTTGAGGAGCTCCACTCCAGGAGCCTGAAGCAATATTGACCACATAAAAGGTTTTCAACAAAAAAACAGCTTATAAAGAGCTTTTAAAGTTGCAAAATATCTCAAATTGTTTCCCACAGGTTTTTAATACGATAAAATTTTACCAGGAGCCACACAATGAGGTACGAACTTGATCAAAGGGTTATTCAGTTTTAAAGAAGGGTGTCCTACAGGAGAAATGGAGAGTTTTAGCAAGAGACTTCCAGAGCAATGAAAAGTATGGTGGAACGATTAAAATCGAGGATGCTCAAGACACCAGAAAGGGAGGATTGCAGAGGGTTCATGGACTGGAGGGTTCAAGAGAGAGAGAGAGAGAAAAAGAGAGAGAGAGAGGAAGTGGTGAGACCATGGAGGGAATTGAAACCAATCTTAAGGAAGTGCTTAACTCAGAGCCACCACAGGCCAATGATCACAGTGTGTGCTAGTTGAAGAGGAGTTTTTGTGATGAAAAACACAGTCAGTAGTTTTGAATGGCCTCACATTGACAGTAGATAGACTCTGGGAGACCAAACAGAAGTGTGTGGCATTAATTAAGCCTTAAGGTGACAACGGCATGGACATTCACAGAATTTATTTGGTGCCATGAGAATTCATGAACTCCTGTTATTTGTACCATGTAGTGATTAATTAGAGAAAAATTGAGAGACTGTACCTGGGGATCCTGGGAAGCCTTTGTTTCCTTTTAAGCCGTCTAAACCAGGCAGACCATCAGGACCCAGTGAACCTGTGGGAGCAATCAAAATTCAAACACATCAATATTAATATTCCAAGCATTTAAGTCTCACTGATGTACATTGAAAATTACCCTGAACTTTTAAAAAACTCCATGGGGTCACCAAAGACACTCGGCAATGAAAGATTTGTCTCCGAGAACCAACCCGCTGAGAAACTAATCATCAGGTCCACAAACCCCTTCTAGGGAGGGCAAGGCAACAAAGGGTGTCACAGTGAGTAGATGGGCAAGAGGAGATTGTACAGAAATTCCACATTCCCAACGTGAAAACTCCAAGTCACTCTTGATTTAAAAGGAAATTATCTCTTCCCATGTTCAGGAGAAACTTTAGATCTTTAGTTCCCAAAGTTTGATTTCACTTCATGTCAGGTCTGAGCTAAACTCATCGATAGAGATTGATTGTTACCATGACGATGAACCCCATTGTTCTTGTATTAGTGATGAGTGGGGAGGTGACATTAATAGGCACTGCTCTGATCTGGTCTTGTAATTCCAATGTTCCCCAAACACAATCAAGTGAGACATACCACACACAACGTGCTAGAGAGCACTGTTCTTAAAATCTCAGACATTCACACATAATCAACTGTTAGCAGCCTCTCTTTTGAACCAGAGATTCCAGTTTCCCATCTCTTAATCTCCTGAAGGTTTGGGATCACTATGAAAGTTTTGATTCAAGAGGCTTTTTAAAAGAGTTTTTTGGTTTTTTTTCAAGTTGATTTAAAAAAAAATTAACCCCCACACTACCGCCTAACTGCGGTAATGCTTACTTTTTCCACAGCACCCATGTTGTGTGTGTGTAGGTGTGAGACACTGTGAAAGACACAAGGTGCACGAATCTTTATTCAATTTCCACCACCAGGAAGATAGGAAAACACCCGAGTGGCCAGTGACAAGCACTGCCCTTCACATCAAAGGGCAATGCTGTGTGATCAAAACAGTGAAGGGGAGGGCAGGGAAGTGAAAGCGAGGGCAGGGAAGTTTGTAACAAGGTACTGATGGATTGGCGGTCAGGAGTCAGGGAGACCTGGTAGCTGTATGAACAGTTTGTGTAAGCCTGTGAGAAGATGGAAAGGTGCTGCCCCAGTTTGATCTGGCACAGTATAAGAAGAGCTCCCATCCTATGGACCTTGATTAAACACAAATTCCCACTGTTGGTAGATGTTGCCAACAATTAACATGCATTTAGACAGCACTTTTGACACAGTATAATGTCCCAAGGTGCTTCATGGCAGTGATTTACAAACATGACTTGACACCAAAGGGAGATAATAGAAACAGATGATCCAAAGATTGCTCAAAGCCATAGGTTTTAAGGAATACCGTAAGGTGGATCGAGAGGTACAGAGATTTAAGGAGAAGATGCCAGACTGTAGGCCCCAGCAACTATGGCACTAATTATGGAGCTACTTTAAATGGTGAAAATTTCAGGGTTAGAGGAATTCAGAGATCCTGGAGCGATTTACATAGGGTTTTTCAAACTGTGGGTAATATCCCCAGTTAAGATTTTGGAGTCAGAGCAATGGTGGCTGTGGAGTTTGGATAGATTTCTGACTCCTTTACGTCCTCTTGTTTTTTTAAAAATTAGTAAGCATGGACAAACAGACAGACCTTGGAGGCCCACTTTCTGCTGCAAGAAGAGATTCCCACTCAGTAGCAACATCCACCCCCTTCTCCAGCCTCCCTTCAAAGGCTATCCACAATCATCTCTCTCTGGGCGCACAGCAAATCTGGCCATTAAACTGAGGTGACACTAGAAAACAAAACTGAGAAGCACTGGTTTTGGGATTAGTGAAGGTAGCAGAGATAGGGAGTTCAAAGTTTGAGAGAAGATTTGTAGCTCGGATGCTCGTTGTTGTGGTTCTGTTTGCCGAGCTGGGAATTTGTGTTGCAGACGTTTCGTCCCCTGTCTAGGTGACATCCTCAGTGCTTGGGAGCCTCCTGTGAAGTGCTTCTGTGATCTTTCCTCCGGCATTTGTAGTGGTTTGTCTCTGTTGCTTCCGGTTGTCAGTTCCAGCTGTCCGCTGCAGTGGCCAGTATATTGGGTCCAGGTCGCTGTATTTATTGATAGAATCTGTGGATGAATGCGATGCCTCTAGGAATTCCCTGGCTGTTCTCTGTTTGGCTTGTCCTATAATAGTAGTGTTGTCCCAGTCGAACTCATGTTGCTTGTCATCCGCGTGTGTGGCTACTAAGGATAGCTGGTCGTGTTGTTTCGTGGCTAGTTGGTGTTCATGGATACAGATCGTTAGCTATCTTATGTAGTGTTTGTCCTATGTAGTGTTTTGTGCAGTCCTTGCATGGGATTTTGTACACTACGTTGGTTTTGCTCATGCTGGGTATTGGGTCCTTTGTCCTGGTGAGTTGTTTTCTGAGAGTGGCTGTTGGTTTGTGTGCTGCACCAGGACAAAGCACCTGATACCCAGCATGAGCAAAACCAACGTAGTGTACAAAATCCCATGCAAGGACTGCACAAAACATGACAAAGGACTAACAGGAAGACAGCTAACGATCCGTATCCATGAACACCAACTAGCCACGAAACGACACGACCAGCTATCCTTAGTAGCCACACACTCAGATGACAAGCAACATGAGTTCGACTGGGACAACACTACTATTATAGGCCAAGCCAAACAGAGAACAGCCAGGGAATTCCGAGAGGCATGGCATTCATCCACAGATTCTATCAACAAACACATCGACCTGGACCCAATATACCGACCACTGCAGCGGACAGCTGGAACTGACAACCGGAAGCGGCAGAGACAGGCCACTATAAATGCCGGAGGAAACATCACAGAAGCGTTTCACAGGAGGCTCCCAAGGCACTGAGGATGTCACCTAGACAGGGGACGAAACATCTGCAACACAAATTCCCAGCTCAGCGAACAGAACCACAACAGAGATAGGGAGGTTTAAGACCATGGGTGAATTTGAACACTGGCCTTCCGGTAATACAGGGATGACACTCTTGTGTCTCATTGACTTACAGTGATCTGTTTCTGACCTGGCATTTTTCCTACATGGGACAGATTATTGCTCAAAATGTTCCCCAGATCTATGGAGATCCTATAAACCTTTAAGCTTGAGGATTGGGACTCAGCTCTGGGTTTCCACTCTCAAGTTTTGTCAATGCAGAATAGAGTTGTAGACTGGTTCAGGTCATGAATCTACCCCCCTGTAATCCTGACCTACTAGGATAGTATCACCCTAAAGCCATTTTATCAGTACCAGTTGTACACTTCTACGTCAAATGAGATACTCCTACTGCTGACAGCAATCCATCAGTGAGGAAGGCTCTGGCGAAACTGGTCACAGAACACAATAAAGCAATTGTCTTTTGGAAAGTCAGTGGGTTTGCAGTTTATCCAATCAGGACATTATTGCATCATCCAACAAAACCCAACATCTCTCATCACACAGTTAAATATTTTAAAAGTATTCATGGCATCAGATGACTGCAATTTACATTTATGTTTTCTTCAAATTTATATCAACAATATGATCATCTCTTTGTCACAAATTAACTATCCTACCACAGAATGCAAGGGTGATGGATGACGAATGCACCAAAGTTGTAGAAGAGGTTACTGAAAAATAGCGTGTATGCAACAGACACATGAGGACACATCTTAGCTCACTGGAAGTCGACCATTAGCACGAGACTTTACTAAAATGGTAGTTGTGGATTTAATGCTGTGGGAAAAAGGTTTTTCATTTCATGCTTCATAAACAAGGTTCAGGCTCTCTCTAACAATACACATTAAAGACAAAAGAATCATTGTGGATAAGATCGTAGGATCATAGATAGGCTCCAGATTACATGGTCCCTGTTAAATTCCGAGCTGACAATGAAGTTGGCTTCTGGGGTGGATTTTGACAATGTCAGATTAAGGGGTGAGTGTGAAAAGGTAAACATTGTATTGCTGAACACAACAAGCAGTAATTTGCATTGTGAAAGAAATCAATAATTATTAATGCTTCACAAATCATCAAAATGATTAAGTAAAATCTACACTGTCCATGCAAAAACTTGCTTCAAAAGGCTGATGGTTAGAATCTATATCAGCTGATCCAAGGGAGAAATCTCCAGATACCACTAGAAGTGAGTGATTATCTCATTGCCTTCAAAGAACCACAATTAGTTTCAACCTTTCCGTACACTTGAAAGCAGTGAAAAGAGCATTCATCAAGGTAGTAATCTCAGTGAAAATTTGTTCTGCCAGAGTAAACTTCAATGCTGGGGATTAAGTGTACTGCTTAAAAAAAAGAGAATGTTAGAATGACTGGAAAGGGCCAAGGAAAATTCATAGGCTGTGACAGGATGAAAGAAATTCTCCAACACAGTAATCAAACTGTCACGGGACATTCACTGAGGTCAATCAGGAATGACGAAAAAATTGCAGAATCTGAAATATCAGCAATCGCTCTAAAAAAAAAGCTCAAATGAAATTAGATATGAAATGTGATTAAGCAAATGTATCTTGAAAGTCAGTGGATTTCCAACTTGCCCAGTCAGGATATTATTACCTCATTGTTGACAAGTATGAGGTGCAGATTATGGTAACTAAGGGATTAGATGCAATATCAAAATGATATTGATGCATAAGAGAAGGCTATTTATCCCAAAGAAAAACTACTGAAAGTTTTTTTTATTCATTCGTGGGATGTGGGGGTTGCTGGCTGACCAACATTTACTGCCTGTCTGTAGTTGACCTTGGGCAGGTGATGGTGAGCTGCCTTCTTGAACCGCTGCAGTCCACCTGGTTGACCCACAGTGCTATTAGGGTAACATATTACAACCAATGTCAGGACAAAAGGGAAAGTAAAACAATGAATAGATATTCGAGATTAATGACAAGAGATAAGACTGATAAAATAACATGAAAATGTGGAAAGCCAGGAAATGTAATGCAAGCTCCTCGAGTGAGTCTGGAAGCGACTGTAGTCATAGAAAAAGATCTCAAACCTGATGCTATAACATTTGCTTTCAAACATATAAAGATAGACATTAAGCAAAATGAGACAATGACCTTGGGGAAATCTTTGAGGAAGTATGTCTCACAAACTTAGGTTAGGTCCTTGAAAAAAGCAAACAAATTGCAGCCAAGAAAGAACCAGACCAGTTAAGAAGTAAAAGGAAAGAAAGTCTGGATGCTGGGTGTCTGAAATTAAAACGGAACATGTTAGAGAAACTCAGCAGGTCTGGCAGTATCTGTCAAGACAGAAATATTCCAGGTGACATGTGTAAAGGTCAGGAGTTATCCTGCTTCTCTGTCTCTGCCCCTGAGGTGGAAATGACACTAATCATTAATTGGTCGTGCAATTTAATGTGTAACCACTCCACAAGGTGGGAATTGAATTTGCTGATGAAACAGCATACCTTGGTCTGCCTGAGAAGCTGAATATCGACCCTTGGAGAGGAATCCTGATTGCCATTGAGTAAATAAAGAGATGTCTCCACTAGTGAGAGAGTCACTGACCAGAGAGACATAGCTTTAAGCTATTCAACAAAAAAGTGTAAGACTGGGAGATAAGGTGAATGTGTGCTTTATAAACACAACAAGTTGGGATTTGGAATGCGTTGCCTGAAAGGGCAGTGGAAGCAGATTCAGTTGTAAGTTTCGAGAGTGAATTGGATAAATATTTGAAAAGGGGAAGAAAAAACCCTCGAGGGCTTTGGGGAAAGGGAGTGGACTAATTGGATAGCTCTTTCATCGTGACAGCACAGACAAAATGGGCTGAATGGCCTCTTTCTGTTCTGTGTAATTCAATAGTTATGATTGAATGCTCCACTCCAGGCTCGCAGCCATGCACCGTCCAGCAACAGACCTCCCCATTGAATGGGATGCATCAAGTTTGCTGAACTTTGCATTTGACGCATAATTCCATACTGGCAGGACAAGCTGGTGATTCAGATCCAGGATTGAGAATATGATTCAGGTCCATGCAGGAGCCATTGTCTGGGGTGTGACCAAGGCTAAACATCTGTCTCACTGTCTGTCTGTCTGGTCGAGTCTCTGGATCAGACTCTCTCCTAGACACGCAGGAAGTTGGAGGAACACAGCAAGGCAGGCAGCATCAGGAGGTGGAGAAGTTGATGTTTCGGGTGTAACCCTTCTTCAGGACTGGAGGTGGGGTGGGGGGTGTCTTTCGATAAAGAAAAGGAGTGGGGGGGGGGGAAAGTGTTATGGGTGGGATGGTGAGGTAGTGATAGCTGAATATAGGTGGTAGATATGACAAGGTAGGTCGATGGGAGGGACGAATTTGGTTGGTAACTGGAAGGTCAGATCAGTCAGAGCGATGGAAGGGGGGGTGGCGGGGCTGGAAAGGGAGTCAGCGGATGGGCGGGAAGATTAAGGGTCATACCCGAAACGTCAACTTCTCCACCTCCTGATGCTGCCTGACTTGCTGTGCTCTTCCAGCCTCCTGCCTGTCTACTCTGGATTCCAACATCTGCAGTTTTCTTTGTCTTTATCAGTCCATCAGGTCCTGGTGGAATACCCTGTGTGATCACAACCCTGGGAAGACTAGTAGCTAGTATCACTAGAATGTGGCTACGCTTTAAAGGAAATGAAACTCAGATTTGAATTTAACATAAAAATGATGTGAGTTAGTGGGTGAATGATGCTTTGAGACTGTTCCCTCTGTGGAGTTTTATTGACCAGGAGTGAACACCTAGAGAACTGACTTGGGGAGACTGTGCATGAGAGTTTTACAGCTTTAATAGGGCGGCACGGTGGCTCAGTGGTTAGCACTGCTGCCTCACAATGCCAGAGACCTGGGTTCAATTCCTGTCTCGGGTGACTGTCTGTGTGGAGTTTGCACATGCTCCCCATGTCTGCGTGGGTTTCCTCCTGGTGCTCCAGTTTCCTCCCACAGTCCAAAGATGTGCAGGTTAGGTGAATTGGCCATGCTAAATTGCCTGTAGTGTTCAGTGGATTAGTCAAGGGTAAATATAGGGGGTGGGTTTCTCTTTGGGGAGTTGGTGTGGACTTGTTGGGTCGAAGGGCCTATTTCCACACTGCAGGTAATCTAACCTAATTTAAAACTCAGAGGAAAATCAGCTTTCTTCTTATTAGTTCCTGGGATGTGGATAACTGAGTTTCATCTCATGGGATGTCGGTATCACAGAGTAAGCAAGTGTTTATTACTCATCCCTAATGCCCTCAACTATATGGTGACGAGCTGCCTTCAAGAACTAGTGCAGACCATGTGGGGTAGATACACAGTTTATTGATTTTCGGAAACCATTTCAGAGGGTAGTTAAGGGCAAACCACATTACTGTGAGTCTAGAGTTATGTATTGTCCAGGATGTGACCCAGGAACCCAAAGGGACATGACTCAATCAGCTGAGATAACCTGCTAGTTTCACTTCTGGCTTTGACTGAGACCAGGTTTATATTTTCAAATTTTGAAACTGAATTCAACATCCCGGTGTGGGATTTGAACTCCCAATCTCTGCATTACCAGTCCACTAATGGATATTGCCACATTGCCATACCTCTGCTCATTCTCCGACCATCTTTCCCACGGAGTGAGACTCGACATCCAGTTACTCCAAATTGACTCTAGAATCCATGGGTAATATTAAGAATACACTTTCGGGTTGGGAGGTCAGGGTGTGGAATGGGTGGTCAGGATGGGAGCGCCGAATAATAAAAAAGTAGTAATGTTGTTTCCCTCTGATTCACAAACAAATCATAAAACCTAGATGGCCTTAATGTATTCCATTGTTTTCTCAAGAATCTTGTGCATGCTTTACATCAGACGCGTATAATTACAGTCGTGCCTTGATGCACTTATTTACCTTTAGCTCCTCGATATCCTGGAAATCCCATGAATCCCTTTGGACCAGTTGAGCCACCGGGACCTCGCGATCCTCTGTCTCCCACAAACCCGGGATAACCAGGAGAACCTGTTGATCAAAGCAACCAAGCATCACTCCCACCTGAAAATGCACAAGGGCTCGATTCTGGGTGAGGGAGGAAGGGGGCTTTGTCAGAAGCAGCGATGGGTAATATTAATTTGCCAGCTCTTTTCTTGGCCAGGAACACTGGTGTTGTTTCACTGTGTTTGCTACATCATAGCAGAGGCTACGATTGGCTCAGAAGCACCTTAGGAATTCTGAGGGCACTTAATCACTAGTGAAAGGCAGAGTCCACCTTTACCTCGCACTTTACCATTTTAGAAAGAAATGGAGCCTTACAGTGCTGGTCAAGTAAGAGGAAGGGAAGGATTTCGTTAGGTGCTGTTCCCCATCTCCCTACCGTCTAACAACCTGCATTAATGTAGCAGGGCGAGGGGAGAGGTGAAATCAGGGAAGGGAGATGGGAGGTGAAGGAGAGGTGAGATTTAACACTAGATTAGATTACAGTGTGGAAACAGGCCCTTCGGCCCAACAAGTCCACACCGACCCGCCGAAGCACAACCCACCCATACCCCTACATTTACCCCTTACCTAACACTACGGGCAATTTAGCCAATTCACCTGACCCTGCAAATCTTTGGACTGTGGGAGGAAACCAGAGCACCCGGAGGAAACCCACACAAATTAGGGGAGAACGTGCAAACTCCACACAGTCAGTCGCCTGAGGCGGGAATTGAACCCGGGTCTCTGGTGCTGTGAGGCAGCAGTGCTAACCACTGTGCCACTGTGCCGCCCACAAAGATGAGGATGGGATAGGGATGGAGATGGGAGAAGCCACTGTATTTGCTGCATTTTCCAGGCCACCATACTGAAGCAGAAGCCCCCAGAGTAAATCATTGGCTGACTGAGCTGTTGAGTGTGGAAATGTGATTTAGAGAGGAATCAGCAACATCTGCCCTTCCACACAAAGGACACAATTTTAAATATTGTACCCGAGGTGGAGAGAACACACTCTCACACTCCCGACTTGCTCCACATCAATGGCTCGTCACAGTTGCTCAGTGGTTAGCACTGCTGCCTCACACCTTCAGGTACCCGGGTTCGATTCCAGACTCGGGCGACTGTCTGGAGTTTGCACATTCTCCTCGTGTCTGCGTGGGTTCCCTCCAGGTGCTCTGGTTTCCTCCCACAATCCAAAGGTATGCAGGTTAGGTGGATTGGCCATGCTAAATTGCCCATGGTGTGCAGGCTAGGTGGGTTAGCCATGGGAAATGCAAGGTTACAGGGATGGGGTGGGGTGCTCTTTGGAGGGCTGGTGTGGAGTGGATGGGCCGAATGGCCACACTGTGGGGATTCTGTCTCTTGGTGTGCTGACTAACTTTGGGAGCGTTGAAAGTCACACTGAGAATTGGCAACACTCCCACTAAATGGGGACACAAACCCTAGAGTTATTGTCAGGATTATTTTTAATGGATGCATGAAGTATGGCTGTATTCTTGTGAGTAGAGGTGTCTATACAGGAATAATGAATACATGGATGAGTAAATGGAATTTTAGTCTCCTGGTTCTTTGTACTCAGGCCAACGGGATCCACAGCATGATACTCACCCTGTTTACCTGTGAACCCCTGATCACCTAGAGATCCTTTCAGGCCCTCAATGCCTGGTTCTCCTGGAGATCCACGTTTGCCTGGTAGCCCAGGGGGACCCGATGCTCCTAAAATGTAATGCACAGGGTTAACGTTGTCCTAGAATAAGCATGGACATCATCTGTTTGAGTGAAGACAATGACAAACACTGACCTTTCAATCCTGGATCGCCAATTTTGCCCTTGTAACCAGGACTCCCTGGAATGTTAATCGTATCCCCTAGTTCACCTGCAGTAAGTTGTGCAACAAAAGTGCTGAGTCATCAAAGAGTGAAACACTTGCACTGGTGCAAGAATAATATCACCTGTTTAACATACCCCTGTAGTTTGCAATTCATTTTCACCTTCCCACAGTTAACAACCCACTTCTTTATTCATTCCAGAAACACAGCAACAGGAGGAGGCCATTCACCCCTTCAAATCTATCCCATCATTCAGTAATAGATAATGCACCTTAATTCCATTTACCTGCCTGCTCAATGATTTTAGCCAACAAACATCTATCACAATAAAGGCAAAATATTGAAAATCTGAAACAGAGAATGCTGGAGAAACTCAGCAGGTCAGGCAGCGCGTGTGGAGGGAGAAACAAGAGTTCACATTTCAAATCGAGAATGACTTCTTCAGAAGAGATTCCAAAGAAGAGTAATATCAGACTCGAAAGCTTACTTCTGTTTGACTCTTTAAAGATACTGCCAGGCCTGCTGGGCTTCTCCAGAACACTCTGCATTTGTTAAAAATCTACCAATCTCAGTTTAGACATTTTCAATTGATCACCAACTTCATTATTTTTGGGCTGAGAGTTCTGACAGAGGTTATAGTGTGGAAGCAGGTCATTCGGTCCATCAAGTCCACACTGGACCTTCCAAAAGAGCATCCCAACCAGACCCAACACTCCCCTATCCAATCTCTGTAAACCTGTCCTTCCCATGTCTAATCCGCTGAACCTGCACACTATGGGCAATTTAGCATGGCCAATCCACCTGACCTGTACATCTTTGGACAGTGGAAGGACACCGGAACACCCGGAGGAAACCCATACAGACACAGGGAGAACGTGCAAACTCCACACAGACAGTCGCCCAAGGCTGGAATTGAACCTGAGTCCCTGGTTCTGTGAAGCAGCAGTGCTAACCACTGAGCCACCGTGCCATCCTCACTTCGTTGACCAGAAATTTCGGGGATGACTTTCCTCTCCTTGGATTTGGTGGTGAGAACAACAAATAACTGGGCAGTGTTGCACATCAGAGATGTGAGTACCCTTTCCACCTCAGCAAGTAAGTTCTGGGAGAAACGTCCTTCTTGATCTGCCACCTATAAAAACCTTGAAGAGATCAATTATGAGCTGCTTAAGGGTCTGAACTCAGCACCAGTGAGCACCTGCTACCCTTGTAAGTGGGAAAATCAGCTGTTTTCAAATCAGGAAAATCTGGGGCTATCTGGTTGCAGTGTAGCAGGGTGTCCTCTGTTTGCCAGGTATTTTTGCATCAGTCTTAAGAGAGAGGATACCAGTGACATGCTAGAAACAACGATAGATCAGGAAATGGAATGGAGGAAGGAATGATAGAAAATCACACAAGTGGGAGAGTCTAGAAATCAGTGACACTACTTAAAAATCAGGGATTGCCCATTTAAAGCGGAGGTTAAGTGAATTCCATTTCCCTCAGAGGGTCACAGGTCTTTGCAACTATCTTCCTGCAAAGGTAGAAGTAGCTGAAAGTCCTTGAAAATTTATAAGACAGAGTTGGATAAATTCTTGTTAAGCAAGGGGCTGAAAAGTTATCAGTTTGTGTGGAAATACAGATCTGAGGTTACAGTCAGATCAGCCATATTAAATGACAGAGGAGGCACGAGGAGCCAAATGGGCTGCTCCCTATCGGCTGCATTGAGGGTCAGTAATGAACCAAGGAGGGGGTAAATGAAGCCACCCCACTGTCTCGTCTCCCCATCTCACTACAGACCACAACCAGAGAACCCTGCCCCCATTGAAAGAAAATTGACCTGCCCGACATCATGACCCTTCCCAGCTGAGCCTTCCACAATGGTCTCCAGTTCCCAATGGCTGCCGGCCTCTGATTGGCTAGCCACCTCAGGCAGGGAGGGCATGGATAGGGTAAATAGACAGGGGCTGTTCCCTGGAGTGGGAGAGTCCAGAACTAGATGGCATAGGCTTAGGGTGAGAGGGGAAAGATTTAAATGGAACCTAAGGGGCAACCTTTTCACACAGAGGGTGGTATGTACATGAAATGAGCTGCCAGAGGAAGTGGTGGAGGTCGGTACAATTACAACATTTAAAAGGCATCTGGATGGGCACTTGAATAGGAAGGTTTTAGAGGGATATGGGCCAAATGCTGGCAAATGGGACTCGATTAGGTTAGGATATATGGTTGGCATGGACGGGTTAGACCAAAAGGCCTGTTTCTGTACTGTACATCTCTATGACTCTATGACTTCCGTGACACAGCTCCTGATTGGATGCAGAGCTCAAACAGGTTGACCTGTTGAGCTTTCTGATTGGTGGGGAATTAGTCAATCCTGTTTTTTCTGCCCCACCCACTTGTGTGGAGCAATTCATCCTGAAGGCGAACTTGATATTTCTCCCACAGCTGCTGCATGACCTGCTGAGTATTTTCAGCCATCTCTGTTTTAATTCAGGTTTCCCATCTCTTTGTAGAAATAAAGAATCATTGAAAATGGGAGCAGGACTACACCATTCATCCCTTCATGCCTGCTCCACCATTGGGTACATGTGGTGTGAGGAAATGTCTCCTAACAGCATCCCTGAATGCTGCCTTGTTCTGGATTCCACCCCCTTTCACTCCTTTATCCTTCGAAACAGCACAGTTAGGTCACCCCTTGAATGTCAGACTGAGACATTCACCAAACATCCAACACCAATTGAAGAATGTTTTTCAGGGAGAGCGGAATCTAATCAGACGGTGTTGTTGGAAATTGTCCTGTATTCACTCACCTTTCAATCCGAGTGAGCCTGGGGTACCGAGCTGCCCAGGCAGGCCAGGGTTTCCTGAGACGCCCTGGAATGAAATTGTTGCAATTCAACAAAAGAAATATGTGAAATTTGAAAGAACCAGCCACTTATCTGAACACTCCACAATAAAGGACTTTAGAAGTGGAATTTTTTGATGTCGGAAAGCTGGAGGCAGTTTGGGCACAGAAGCTCCCAAGAACAGCGATGTGGAATTGACTGGAAAATCAGTTTCAGACACAACATGGCCTAAACAAAAACTGAGACAGAATACAGGAAAAAAAACTTGCTCTTTGTTGCATCACCCAGATGGCAATGCACATGCCTTTTGTGTTTGTGGTTTGTAGGCTGTTAATTTCAAGGCATCTGAAACAGCAGACAGAGCCACATTTAAATATTTCAAAGATTGTACTTCTGACAGTGCAGCACTCCCTCAGTACTGACCCTCTGACAGTGTAGCACTCCTTCAGTACTGACCCTCTGACAGTGTAGCACTCCTTCAGTACTGATCCACTGACAGTGCAGCACTCTCTCAGCCCTGAACCTCTGACAGTGCAGCACCTACTCTGCACTGACCCTCTGAATGTGCAGCACTCCCTCAGTACTAAACCTCTGACAGTGCAGCATTCCCTGAGTATGGGCCCTCTGACAGTGCAACACTCCCTCAGTAGGTACCCTCTGAAAGTACAGCACTCCTTCAGTACTGACCCTTTGACAGTGCAGCACTCTCTCATTAGTGAACCTCTGACATTGTTGCACTCCCTCAATACTGACCCTCTGACAGTGCAGCGCCTCCCCAGTACTGACCCTCTGACAGTGCAGTACTTCCTCACCACTGACCCTCTGACAATGCAGCACTCCCTCAATACTGACCCTCTGACAGTGCAGCGCTTCCTCAGTACCGACCATGCAACAGTCACTCAGCACTGACCCTTTGACAGTGCAGCACCTCCTCAGTACTGACCCTGCGACAGTGCAGCACTCCCTCAGTACCGACCCTCTGACAGTGCAGCGCTCCCACAGTACTGTCCCTCTGACAATGCAGCACTCCCTCAGCACTGACCAAAAAACAGTGCAGCACTCCCTCAGGACTAACCCCTGACAGTGTAGCACTCCCTGATACTGATGCTCTGACAGTGCAGCACACCCTCAGTACTGACCGTCTAACAGTGCAGCAATCCCTCAGCACTGAACCTCTGGCAGTGCAACGCTCCCACAGTACTGACCCCCCCGACAGTGCAGCAGTCCCTCAGTATTGACCTTTTGACAGTGCAGCACTCCCCCAGCACAGACCCTCTGGCAGTGCAGCGCTCCCGTATTACTGACTCCCTGACAGTATAGCACTTCCTCAGTACTGACCCTCTGACAGTGCAGCAGTCCCTCAGCACTGACCCTCTGACAGTGCAGCACTCCTTCAGTATTGACCCTCCACCAGTGCAGCAGTCCCTCCGTACCCATCATGCAGCTGTCCCTCAATACTGACCCATTGACAGTGCAGCACTCCCTCAGTATTGACCCTGTGACAATGAAGCAATCCCTCAGCACTGACCCTCTGACAGCGCAGCACTCCCTCAGTACCGACCATGCAGCACTCGCTCAGTACTGACCCTCTGACAGTGCAGCATTCCTTCAGTACTAACCCCCTGACAGTATAGCACGTCCTCAATATTGACCCTCTGACAGTGCAGCGCTCCCTCAGTACTGCATTGGGAGTGTCAGTTTGGATTATGATCTTGAACATCTGGGGAGGAACATGAAGTCAGAAGTGTGAGTCTGTCGGGATAATGCAAGCTTTTCAGCCTCTGTTCACACTTGTAACAAAATCTGTTCTTTGTGTGAATCCATCTGGATGACGCTCAAACAATTTGAGTCAAACCCACCTTCTCACCAAACATCCCAGGAAAGCCTCTGATGCCTGGTGGTCCAGGGGCTCCTGGCATCCCTTTGCTTCCAGGTTCTCCTGGTACTCCCGGAAACCCTGGAATTCCTTTCTGTTGCCCTGGAAGTCCCGGGAGACCAGGATGTCCTTGCTGTCCTGGATATCCCGGCATCCCCTTCAACCCTGAATCAGAAAAAACAACAGAAGGAAACATAAGTGTCTTCACAGATTTCCTAACTCCTTCGGTCTCTACACTGAAGGACACCAATAACAACAATGGCTTGCATTCATATAGCACCTTTAATTCGGAGAAACGTCCCAAGAACATAAATCAGACAATATTTCACATGGAGCTACACGAGGAGATGTTTGGACAAGTCAGCAAAAGCTGGGGCAAGGGGTTAGATTTGAATGAGTGTCTTAAAAGGAGCTGGACCGTTGATAGGTCAGCCACTAATGGTGGGGTGATCAAACTGCAATTCACAAAATACTGGAAATTGAAGTGCAAAGGTCTCAGAGGGTTGTGGGGCCGGAGGAGATGACAGATCCAAAGGCGGGTTGTGACCTTGCAGAGAGTTGAAATTGCTCTTGAGAATTTTAAACTTGAGCTGTTGTTGGTTGGCAGGTATATAGTTAAACGTGTCAAATCTCCGACACATTCAAGATGGGAGAATGGCCGCGAGATCATTGGAATAATTATATTTCGAGGTGTACGTCTAAACTTCACTTGGTTCATTGTGAAGAATATTGAGCGTTTAGATCAATGATTCCAACCGATGCCTTAAGGAGTAAGCCAGTGGCCTTCATCTGATTTTGAGTCCTGTGTTTGTTTCTGAGGAGTAGGGATGTGTGAGTCTGTCGGGATAATGCAAGCTTTTCAGCCTCTGTTCACACTTGTAACAAAATCTGTTCTTTGTGTAAATCAATCCGGATGACGATCAAACAATTTGAGTCAAACCCACCTTCTCGCCAAACATCCCAGGACAGCCTCTGATGCCTCTGAGGCCACTCTCACTCTTCAGTTATAATATCATCAGGCATCGGAGCAGATGTAGGCCATTCAGCCCATTAAGTGTGCTCTACTATTCAATGAGATAATGGCAGATCTGATCATTCTCAACACCACTTTCCTGCCTTTTTGCCATAACTCTTTATTCCCTTACTGATTGAAAATCTATCTTAGCCTTGAATTGCTTAATGACCCAGTGTCGGTAGGCCTCTGTGGTAAAGAATCCATCGACTGACCACCCCAGTGTGAGTAAAAAAATCCTCATCTCTATCCCAACTGGGTTACCCTTTACTTTGAGAGATTATGCTCTCTGGTCCTACACTCTCCAACAGTGGAAACAACATTTCTTGTCTACCCTGTTAAGTTCCCTAAGAATATTTGTTTCAGTAAGGGTCTCCTCCCTTTTTTCTAAGATCCACTCAGTACAGGCCCAACCTACTCAACTCTCCTCATCAGACTGCCCTTCCATACCCAGTATCAGCCTGCTAAACCTTCTCTGGACTGCCTCCAGTGCCAGTATATCTTTCCTTAGATATATGGAACAAAAATATTCACAATATTCCAGGTATGGTCTTGTGTAGTTGGTTTAGTTTGTGCCTTATATAGTTTTAGTAAGGGAGTGGACCATTCCCTTTGAAATAAAGGCCAACAGGCCATTTGCTTTCCCTATGACCTGCCAAACTTGGATGCTAGCTTTTTGTGATTCATGCTGCAGGAATGAAATTCCACAAGAAGTGGTGGATGTGGGTACAGTTATGACATTTAAAAGACATATGGGTAAGTACATGAATGGGAAAGGTTTGGAGGGAGATGGGCTAAACACAGGCAGGTGGGACTAGTTAGTTTGGGATTGGTCAGCATGAAGTAATTGGGCTGAAGGGTCTGGTTCAGTGCTATCTAACTCTGAATTCCACAGCTCTTGAGAAAGCATGCTGACTATGAATGAATTATTGAGGCTGAAAACAAATCATCCAGAGAACAATCTGAAGTTATACACATCCAACATTTTTAATGCAAGACAACTCAGTAGCAAATCAATCACGATCAGACTATTGAAACATAATGTGACTGACACAGACATGGACTCACACAGTCTCTTATAGCATTGCATGCACCAAAAATCACTTTAAATGTTGATCTGCATTCGGTTTCCTGCTCCCAGTTGTGTTTGAAACAAAATGTGGTTTTAACCCTAACCTTAAATGCTGCAGCCAATCCCTGCAGAGCAGCCCTCACCTGGCCACTGTTCTCGAGTTGTGGGTCAGTGAGGGGATGTCCCCGTGCTTCTGCAAACAGTGGGGAACACTCAAACCAAGTGCAGCGCCACCTGACTGAGCTTTAATCAGAGGTCCCAGCACTGCTTCTGGATAATTCTGACCATTTGCCACCCCTGTCCCAGTCACTTGTGGTGCCCAGACCTCCGCCAAGATGATAAATTAGAGCTATGTTCAAACCTAATGTGTTTGACCAAGTAGCATTGTTTACCCTGAGTATAAAGACTGTGGGTTCAAGAAACCTGATACATTACGTAGGCTGACACATAATGTTGGAAATGTAGCATTGAATTTTTTGCACAACAGAATTCCACAGCAACAATACAATGAGCAGATGATTTGTTTTAAGTAATGTTGGTGAGGGATAAATGCTGCCACTGGAGGGATTGCCAGTCCCGAGAGAGAACTCTTCAGGTAGTGACCATGGGACTTCTTACTTCCACAGCACTGGACAGGTTACACTGTCTTGTGTTCCTGTTTCTAAAGTGGGAGGAGGTGTAACGGTGGGAAGGACAGTCATTTTCAGAAAAAAGTATAAAAGACAACATCTTCTTTCATCAAAACCGGTGAAAAGAATCATGATGGGGGCTTTCTAAACTGAGAAAGGGGACTCACTCCCACAGGGAGAGCAGATGGTAAATAACAAGTCAGCATGAATGAAGAATAATCCGAGGAGGAAGAAGGGGAAGTGAGTGGAATGTTTTCACATGGACAAGTCCTGAGACAGAGATTGTTTTGGCACAAGTGGCACTGAAGCAGATCACAGAACAAGTGGATTAAAGTGGATTTTGATAAGGATTTGAAACTACAGAATGCAAAAGAACTTGGGCAAAGGACGGGCAGATGGGGTTGGAGTATACTGCCTCTGTTGGATAGAATAATGGGCTGAATAAACAAATAAGTAATTTTGGAACAATCAGCATTAGATAAAAGACATCTCGAAAACGTGAGCCGCTGAAATGTGTGCAATATCCTAAACTCAATCTCAATGTCCCTCTCCAGAGTGTCTTATCTGTGTTAATCAAGTGTGAACTCTGGTGTGCCAGGGTCCAGTGGGAGAGTGGGGTGAGTTTACAACTATGTATAGTCACTGTGTTTTCCCCCAAGTGATTTGCTGGAGTTTTCTGATATTCAGTGAAGAATTAGGAAACCGTATCCTTGAAAATTGGTGTTATTCATTCCTCAAGGAACTGAAGATCAATCAAGTATAAAGGAAGTAGGAATATACTTAAGAGGGAAATCAGGAGGGCAAAACGGGGACATGGGATAGCTTTGGCAAATAGAATTAAGGAGAATCCAAAGGGTTGTTACACATACATTAAGCACAAAAGGGTAACTAGGGAGAGAATAGGGCCCCTCAAAGATCAGTAAGGTGGCCTTTGTGTGGAGCCACAGAAAATGGGGGAGATACTAAATGAATAGTTTGCATCAGTATTTACTGTGGAAAAGGATATGGAAGATATAGACTGTAGGGAAATAGATGGTGACATCTTGCAAAATGTCCAGATTACAGAGGAGGAAATGCTGGATATCTTGAAACGGTTAAAAGGTGGATAAATCTCCAGGTCCTGATCAGGTGTACCCAAGAACTCTGTGGGAAACTAGAGAAGTGATTGCTGGGCCTCTTGCTGAGATATTTGTATCATCAATAGTCACAGGTGAGGTGCTGGAGGTTGGCAAACGTGGTACCACTGTTTAAGAAGGGCGGTAAAGACAAGCCAAGGAACTATAGACTGGTGAGCCTGACCTCGGTGGTGGGCAAGTTGTTGGAGGGAATCCTGAGGGACAGGATGTACATGTATTTGGAAATGCAAGGACTGATTCGGGATAGTCAATATGGCTTTGTGCGTGGGAAATCATGTCTCACAAACTTGATTGAGTTTTTTGAAGAACTAGCAAAGAAGATTGATGAGGGCAGAGTAGTAGATGTGATCTATATTGACTTCAGTAAGGCGTTCGACAAGGTTCCCCATGGGAGACTGATTATGAAGGTTAGATCTCATGGAATACAGAGAGAACTAACCATTTGGATACAGAACTGGCTCAAAGGTAGAAGATAGTGGATGGTGGTGGAGGGCTGTTTTTCAGACTGGAGGCCTGTGACCAGTGGAGTGCCACAAGGATCGGTGCTGGGCCCTCTACTTTTTGTCATTTACATAAATGATTTGGATGTGAGCATAAGAGATATAGTTAGTAAGTTTGCAGATGACACCAAAATTGGAGGTGTACAGTGGACAGTGAAGAGGGTTACCTCAGATTACAACAGGATCTGGACCAGATGGGCCAATGGGCTGAGAAGTGGTAGATGGAGTTTAATTCAGATAAATGCGAGGTGCTGCATTTTGGGAAAGCAAATCTTAGCAGGACTTATACACTTCATGGTAAGTTCCTAGGGAGTGTTGCTGAACAAAGAGACCTTGGAGTGCAGGTTCATCGTTCCTTGAAAGTGGAGTCGCAGGTAGATAGGATAGTGAAGAAGGCATTTGGTATGCTTTCCTTTATTGGTCAGAGTATTGAGTACAGGAGTTGTGAGGTCATGTTGTCACATTGGTCAGGCCACTGTTGGAATATTGCGTGCAATTCTGGTCTCCTTCCTATCGGAAAGGTGCTGTGAAACCTGAAAGGGTTCAGAAAAGATTTACAAGAATGTTGCCAAGGTTGGAGGATTTGAGCTTTAGGGAGAGGCTGAACAGGCTGGGGCTGTTTTCCCTGGAACGTTGGAGGCTGAGGGGTGACCTTATAGAGGCTTACAAAATTATGAGGGGCATGGATAGGGTAAATAGACAAAGTTTTTTCCCTGGGGTCGGGGAGTCCAGAACTAGAGGGCATAGATAGAACATAGAACAATACAGCACAGAACAGGCCCTTCGGCCCACGATGTTGTGCCGAACTTCTATCCTAGATTAAGCACCCATCCATGTACCTATCCAAATGCCGCTTAAAGGTCGCCAATGAATCTGACTCTACCACTCCCACGGGCAGCGCATTCCATGCCCCCACCACTCTCTGGGTGAAGAACCCACCCCTGACATCTCCCCTATACCTTCCACCCTTCACCTTAAATTTATGTCCCCTTGTAACACTCTGTTGTACCCGGGGAAAAAGTTTCTGACTGTCTACTCTATCTATTCCTCTGATCATCTTATAAACCTCTATCAAGTCACCCCTCATCCTTCGCCGTTCCAACGAGAAAAGGCCGAGAACTCTCAACCTATCCTCGTATGACCTACTCTCCATTCCAGGCAACATCCTGGTAAATCTTCTCTGCACCCTCTCCAAAGCTTCCACATCTTTCCTAAAGTGAGGCGACCAGAACTGCACACAGTACTCCAAATGTGGCCTAACCAAAGTCCTGTACAGCTGCAACATCACCTCACGACTCTTGAATTCAATCCCTCTGCTAATGAACGATAATACTCCATAGGCCTTCTTACAAACTCTATCCACCTGAGTGGCAACCTTCAAAGATCTATGTACATAGACCCCAAGATCCCTCTGTTCCTCCACCTGACCAAGAACCCTACCATTAACCCTGTATTCCGCATTCTTATTTGTTCTTCCAAAATGGACAACTTCACACTTGGCAGGGTTGAACTCCATCTGCCACTCCTCAGCCCAGCTCTGCATCATATCTAAGTCCCTCTGCAGCCGACAACAGCCCTCCTCACTGTCCACAACTCCACCTATCTTTGTATCATCTGCAAATTTACTGACCCACCCTTCGACTCCCTCATCTAAGTCATTAATAAAAATTACAAACAGCAGAGGGCCCAGAACTGATCCCTGCGGAACTCCACTTGTAACTGGACTCCATGCTGAATATTTACCATCTACCACCACTCTCTGACTTCGACCGGTTAGCCAGTTTTCTATCCAATTGGCCAAATTTCCCTCTATCCCATGCCTCCTGACTTTCCGCATAAGCCTACCATGGGGAACCTTATCAAATGCCTTACTAAAATCCATGTACACTACATCCACTGCTCTACCCTCATCCACATGCTTGGTCACCTCCTCGAAGAATTCAATAAGACTTGTAAGGCAAGACCTACCCTTCACAAATCCGTGCTGGCTGTCCCTAATCAAGCAGTGCCGTTCCAGATACTCGTAAATCCTATCCCTCAGTACCCTTTCCATTACTTTGCCTACCACAGAAGTAAGACTAACTGGCCTGTAATTCCCGGGGTTATCCCTATTCCCTTTTTTGAACAGGGGCACAACATTCGCTACTCTCCAGTCCCCTGGTACCACCCCCGTTGCCAGTGAAGACGAGAAGATCATTGCCAACGGTACTGCAATTTCCTCTCTTGCTTCCCACATAATCCTAGGATATATCCCGTCAGGCCCGGGGGACTTGTCTATCCTCAAGTTGTTCAAAATGTCCAACACATCTTCCTTCCTAACAGATATCTCTTCTAGCTTATCAGTCCGTTTCACACTCTCCTCTTCAACAATACAGTCCCTCTCGTTCGTAAATACTGAAGAGAAGTACTTGTTCAAGACCTCTCCTATCTCTTCCGACTCAATACACAGTCTCCCACCACTGTCCTTGATCGGACCTACCCTCGTTCTCGTCATTCTCAGGTTTCTCACATACGCATAGAATGCCTTGGGGTTATCCTTGATCCTATCCGCCAGGGATTTTTCATGCCCTCTCTTAGCTCTCCTAATCCCTTTCTTCAGGTCCCTTCTGGCTATCCTGTATCCCTCCACTGCTCTGTCTGAACCTTGTTTCCTCAACCTTATGTAAGCCTCCTTCTTCCTCTTTACTAGACATTCAACCTCCCTCGTCAACCAAGGCTCCCTCACACGACCATTTCTTTCCTGCCTGATCGGTACATACATATCAAGGACACGTCGTATCTGCTCCTTGAAAAAGTCCCACATTTCCACCACATCCTTCCCTGACAGCCTATGCTCCCAACGTATGCTCCTCAAATCCTGTCTTACAGCATCGTAATTTCCCTTCCCCCAATTGTAAAAACTTCCTTGTTGTGTGCACCTATCCCTCTCCATAACCAAGGTGAAAGTGACAGAATTGTGGTCGCCATCACCAAAATGTTCACCCACTAACAAGCCCACCACTTGTCCCTGTTCGTTACCGAGTACCAAATCCAATATGGCCTCCCCTCTGGTTGGACAATCTACATACTGCGTTAGAAAAGCTTCCTGGACACACTGCACAAACACCGCCCCATCCAATCTACTTGATCTAAAGAGCTTCCAATCAATATTTGGGAAGTTGAAGTCGCCCATGACTACGACCCTGTGGCTTCTGCACCTTTCCAAAATCTGTTTCCCAATCTGTTTCTCCACATCTTTGCTGCTATTGGGGGGCCTATAATAAACACCCAACAAGGTGACTGCACCTTTCCTATTTCTGACTTCAGCCCATACTACCTCCAGAGGCAGATCGCCCTCAAACTTCCTTTCTGCAGCCGTTATACCATTTCTAATTAGCAATGCCACCCCCCCTCCTTTTTTACCACCCTCCCTAATCTTACTGAAACATCTGTAACCAGGAACCTCCAACAGCCATTCCTGTCCCTCATCTATCCATGTTTCCGTGATGGCTACAACATCGTAGTCCCAGGTACCGATCCATGCCTTAAGTTCACCCACCTTATTTCTGATACTCCTTGCATTGAAGTATACGCACTTGAGCCCATCTCTGTGTCCGTAAGTAGTCCCTGTCAGTGCTACCTTCTCCACAGCCTCCCTACAGTCTTGGACATCCTGACACACAGCTAGCTTACTTGCTGGACTACAAGTCCGGATCCCATCCCCCTGCCAAATTAGTTTAAACCCCCCCGAAGAGTGCTAGCAAACCTACCCCCCAGGATATTGGTGCCCTTCTGGTTCAGGTGCAACCCGTCCTGTTTATACAGGTCCCACCTTCCCCAGAATGCAGTCCAATTGTCCAAATATCTGAAGCCCTCCCTCCTACACCATCCTTGCAGCCACGTGTTCAACTGCACTCTCTCCCTATTCTTTGCCTCTCTGTCACGTGGCACCGGCAACAACCCAGAGATGACGACTCTGTCTGTCCTAGCTTTTAGCTTCCAGCCTAACTCCTTGAGCTCTTGAATGACCTCCCCGCCCCTCTTCCTACCTATGTCGTTGGTGCCAATGTGTACCACGACTTCTGGCTGCACACCCTCCCCCTTAAGGATTCTGAAGACACGGTCCGAGACGTCTCGGACCCTAGCACCCGGGAGGCAACAAACCATCCGAGAGTCTCGCCCATGTCCACAGAACCGCCTGTCCGTCCCTCTAACTAGAGAGTCCCCTATAACTAGCGCTCTCTTCTTCTCCCCCTTTCCCTTCTGAATCTCAGAGCCACAGACCCCTTCACTGCAGCTTACACCTGCAAGGCTGTCCCCCCCAACAGTTTCCAAAGCTGCATACTTATTTTTTAGGGGAACGACTACAGGGGAACCCTGCACTGCCTGTTTCTTCCCCTTCCCACCTCTAACTGTTACCCAGCTACCTCTGTTCTCTGGCGTAACTATGTCCCTGTAGCTTCTATCGATCACCCTCTCAGCCTCTCTAATAATCCTCAGCTCATCCAGTTCCAGTTCCAGTTCCCTAACTCGTTCGGTGAGGATCAGGATCTGACTGCATTTCCTGCACACGAAGTCGGCAGGAGTATCGGTGGTCACCCCTACCTCAAACATCCTGCAGGAGGAACATTCCACCGCCTGTGCTGCCATGACTGTACACTGTCTCCAAAAACAAGAACACTGAGTCAATAACCTGTGGACTTTAAAGTTAGGTTAGAGGAGGAGGGTGGGGGGGAGGCCCTACGAAAGTAGGACCTGGGGTCTAGAACACACCCACTCAAATACTAATCACTTACCTTCCCGCCCAGCTATGCGCTCCAACCTCACTTCCGCTGCCCGCTACAGGTAAGTAATTTTGAAACAAACTGTCTTACCTTAGCTGTAGTCTCCCGGGTTCGTTTTTCCTCGGCCGCTGCTCCCACTCAAAATAGGGCATAGGTTTAGGGTGAGAGGGGAAAGATATAAAAGAGACCTAAGAGGCAACCTTTTCATGCAGAGTGTGGTACGTGTATGGAATGAGCTGCCAGAGGATGTGGAGGAGGCTGGTACAATTGCAACATTTAAAAGGCATTTGGATGGGTATATGAATAGGGAGAGTTTGGAGGGATATGGGGCAGGTTCTCGTAGGTGGGACTAGATTGGGTTGGGATATCTGGTCGGCATAGATGGGTTAGACCGAAGGGTCTGTTTCCATGCTGTACATCTCTATGACTGTAAGGCAGCGGAGAAACCATTGGGGTAATAACACTTTATTTTTGTCTACAGTTTTGGATGTTTTTGGAGGTATTGGGAAGAGGATGGCCTGGTGCTATTATTGCTAGACTATTAATCCAGAGACCCAGGGATGCTCTGGGGACCTGAGTTCGAATCCTGCCACAGAAGATGGTGGAATTTGAATTCAATTAAAAAACTGGAATTAAGAATCTACTGATGACTATGAAATCACGAATGCACAATGTTCAGCACCTCAGATACTGAAGCAGTTCATGTCCAAATGCAAAAAGGTTTGGACAATACCCATGCTTGGGCTGACAACTAGCAAGTAAGACTCAAGCCACGCAAATGCCAAACTATGACCATCACCAATAAGAGACAGTCTAACAACAGCTCCTTGGCATTCAATGGTGTTGCCATCACTGACTCCCCCACTATCAAAATCCTGGCGTTATCATTGACCAGAAACTCACCACATAAACACAGCGGCTACAAGAGCAGGTCAGAGGCTTGGAATACTATCGAACAGTGTGGTGCTGGAAAAGCACAGCAAGTCGGGCTAATGCCTCAAACATCGACTCTCCTGCTCAATGAGTGCTGTACTATGCCAGTGCCACACTTTTTGATTCTGATTCTCCAGCATCTCCTGTCCTCATTTCCTCTTAGTTGCTCAGAATTTTATGGCCAATAACACACCTCCTGACTCCCCAAAGCCTGTCCACCAAATACAAGGCACAAGTCAGGAATGTGATGGAATACTCCTCACTTGCCTGGACAGTCCCAACAACACTCAAGAAGCTTGACACCATCCAGGACAAAGGAGTCCATTTGATTGACATTACATCTACAAGCATCCACTTCCTCTACAACTGATGCTCAGTAGCAGCTGTGTGTACTACCTACAAGATGCATTGCAGAAATTCACCAAACATCCTCAGACAGCACCTTCCAAACCCAGGACCACTTCTACCTAGAAGGACAAGGGCAACAGATATATGGGAGCACCACCATCTGCAAGTTCCCCTCCAAGCAACTTGCCATCCTGACTTGGAAATATATCACAATTCCTTCACTGTGGCTAGGTCAAAATTCTAGAATTCCCTCCCTAATGGCATAGTGGGTCAACCCACTGCAGGTGGACTGCAGCGGTTCAAGAAGGCAGCTCACTACCATCCTCTCAAGGGGCAACTAGGGACAGGCAATCAATGTTGGCCAGTCAGTGACACCCATATCCCATTAGTGAGTTTAAACAAAAAGAAATTTCTGAAAGTATAAAGATGTTTAGTCATTGCTTCTAGCCTGGTTATTAGCGTAAAAATCTTAAAACACGATGGCTTGTTGTAATTCCTTCAGATATTCCGCGGAATTGTTTTGAAAGATATTGCTTTCTCTAGAGATAGGAATCCCCTGTTTTTGTCTTTCAAAACCTGTCATCAGATTTCTTTGAATTAAATTTAATCCAAAATTAGCCCGGTCAACCTGAGACCCCCTTTTACTTTGAACAGAACTGAGAAAGATAAACTTGATCTTGTCCCATAAATTGTTGTTCAGCTCTCCCGGAACATGTCCAACTTGATTCTTAGCTGCTGAGGGTTTAATTCTGTTACTTTCATTCCCAACCTGGTAACACTTAACTCTAGAACTGTTTTTCACAGTGAGGGCTTTTGCTGGAAATTCTCTGTAAGCTGGATGAATCTCTCAGCCTTGTTTAAAATGCTGACAAAGTTGGTCTTATTAATCTAAGCATGAACTCCACCGACATCTCAGTGTGATGAACCATTGAGATTCCAACCTCTAACTGTGGACATTCTCTCAGATCCTGGCTCATTACCTGAGCCTGAGATTTTAAGATACATTTTAGAAACCTTTTACTTAAATTCATTTGTGGGATATGGGCGTCGCTGGCTGGCCATTATTGATAGCCCATCCCTATTTGCCCTGAGAAGATGGTGCTGATCTCCCTTATTGAATCATTGCAGTCCACTTGCTGTGGGTTGACCCATAATGCCAGTAGGGAAGGAATTACAGGATTTTGACCCAATGACTGTGAAGGAATGGTGGTATATTTCCAAGTCAGGGTGGTGAGTGGGTTGAAGGGGAACTTGCAGACGGTGTTCCAAAGTGCTGCTGTCCTTGTCCTTCTAGATTGAAGTGGTCATGGGTTTGAAAGGTGCTGTCTGAGGATCTTTGGTGAACCTCTGCAGTGCAGCTTGTAGATAGTACACACTGCTTCGACTGAGCGCTGGTGGTGGAGGGATTGAATGTTTGTAGATGTGATGCCAATCAAGCGGATTGCTTTGTCCTGGATAGTGTCAAGCTTCTTGAGTGTTGTTGGAGCTGCATCAATCCAGGCAATTGGGAGTATTCCATCACATTCTTGACTTGTGCCTCATAGATGGTGGATACACTTGGGGTGTTGTGAAGTGAGTTACTTGCCACAGGATTCCTAGTCTCTGACCTACTCTTGTAGCCACTGTGCTTATGTGGTGAGTCCAGTTGAGTTTCTGGTCAATGGTAACTCAAAGGATGTTGACAGTGGGGATTCAGTGATGTTTATACCGCTGAATGTCAGGAGGCAGTGGTTAGAGTGTCTCTTAATGGTAGTTATCTGGCATTTGTGCAGCGCAAATGTTACTTGCCACTTGTCAGCCCAAGCCTGGATATTGTCCAGATCTTGTTGCATTCGAGCACAGACTGCTTCAGTGTCTGAGGAAAGGATGTAGGTTTCTTCGCTGAGCTGGAAGGTTCATTTCCAGATGTTTTGTCACCCTACTAGGTAACATCTTCAGTGGGCCTCTTCAGTGAAGCACTGATAAGTCCTGCTTTCTACTTATATGTTTGGGTTGGTGATGTCATTTCCTGAAGAGTAACTGTGCAATCAATGGTGAACATCCCCACTCTGACCTTATGATAGAGGGAAGGTCAATGATGAAGCAGCTGAAGTTTGTTGGGCCAAGGACACTACCCTGAGGGTCATCTGCAGAGATGTCCTGGAGCTGAGATGACTGACCCTCCCCAACCACAACCATTTTCCTTTGTGTCAGGTATAATTCTAACCAGCAGAGTGTTTGCCCCCAAAATCCATTGAATCCAGTTTTGCCAGGGATCCTTGATGCCATACTCGGTCAAATGCGACTTAGATGTCAAAGGCTGTCACTCCCCCCTCCTCTCTGGAATTCAGCTCTTTTGCCCATGTATGAACCAAGGCTGTAATAAGATCAGGAGCTGAGTGACCCTGGCGAAACGCAAACTGGGCATCACTGAGCAGGTTGTTGCTGAGTAGGTGCTGCTTGATCACTTTACTGATGATGAGGGGGCTGAGGGGGCGGTAATCGGCCGGGTTGAATTTGTCCTGCTTTTTGTGTACAGGACATAACTGGGCAATTTTCCACATTGTTGGGTAGATGCCAGTGTTGTAACTGTACTGGATGAGTTTGGCTAGGGGAGCAGCAAGTTCTGGAGCACAACAGTACTCAGTACTATTATGCTATTGTCTCCAGTACTATTGCTGGAATGTTATCAGTGCCCATTGCCTTTGCAGTATCCAGTGTCTCCAGCTGTGTGTTGAAATCACGTGGAGTGAATCGAATTGGCTGGAGACTAGAATCTGTGATGCTGGGGACGACTGGAGGAGCCTGAGATGGACCATCCACTCCGCACTTTGGACTGAAGATTGTTGCGAATGCATCGGCCTTACCTTTGGCACTGACCCTCCAGCATTGAGGATGGGGATATTTGTGGAACCTCCTCCTCCAGTGAGTTGTTTAATTATCCACCACCATTCATGTGGTAGGACTGCAGAGCTTAGATCTGATCCATTGGTGTGGGATCACTTAGCTCTATCACTTGCTGTTTATGCAGTTTGGCATGCAAGTAGTCCGCCGAGAACCCAACTCCCTGGTGATATGAATCACGTGGAGCCTTGTACCTGCCTATAAAAGCTGATTATCTATCCAACTCTTCATTTTATGTTGGTAGTAACCCAATGTTTGTAACAACATCCTGGGATTTTGGAGACCAGCAGTCAAACCACTGTAAACACAGATGCTGCTGTGGCTAATGCCAAATGTAAACAATCTTTTCAGCAAATAATCCAGCCTTTCCTTCAGTCTTTAATCAGCCACATTAGCCAGCCCTGCTGTTAGGCATTAGATCACATGATTGCCTTTCTCTTACTCGTAAGTTAAAGACAATTCCCAAAACACAACAGTTTCATTCGCATCATATTTTGAATATCCGTCAATTTGGATATAACCAGCACAGTCAATCTGAGTGTATAAAGAATTAATCAGCTAGGAGTCCAAAAAAACTGTTTAGATTCAAAGACTGATACAGGTCATTTAGCTCATCGTGCCTGAACTGTGTCTTTGAACGAGCCATTCAAATTGTGTCATATCCCCTCTCCATCTATACCTCCGACTGCCTTGGGAAAGCAGCCAACATCATCAAAGACCCCTCCTACTCCAGTGACGCTCGCTAACAAACTCTTCCATTGGGCAGAAGATACAAAAGCTCATACACATGTTCCTACAGATTCAAGGACGGCTTCTTTCACGCTGTTATTAGATTTCTGAATGGAACTCTCAAATTTTAAATTTAATGTTGACCTCACTCTTTCTGCCCTTTCTCTGCAGCCATAACATTGTATTCCTCGCTCTGTTCTATTACCTGAATGCATCTTGTATGGTACAATCTGCCTGCACTGCACACAAAACAAAACCTTTCACTGTACCTAGGTACATGTAACGATAATAAATCAAATCAAACTTTCCCCATTGTCCTGCCATTATTTCCTTCTAATTTCCTTGTGAAAGTTACAGAAACTGCTTCCACTGCCCCTTTAAGCAGTACATTCCAAGGCCCTACAAATGGCTGAGTACAAAAAAAAGGCTCATGTTCACCTACGATGTTTGACAGGGTTCAATCAAACAGCAACACAGACTGGGAAAAGTGGTCGAAACAATGTGGGGAAGATACAGGATTATACCTGGAATCAGAGGCAAAATGCAACTGTGCACAAAACCAGGTAACAACATCAAATATTCATTTTTTGTTTCAGTTTTTATATTATGGCAGTACTTACCTCTGGGACCAACAAATCCGGGTTCCCCAGGCAAACCATCGTCTCCTTTCTCCCCCTTCACTCTCACCATCATGGCAGGTTCGATAGGTGGGGGTGGTCCTGGAGGTCCAGTTTGTCCACGGTCACCTATGATCATAAATAAGACAGCATCACTCTGCAACAATCTGTCACCTGCACAAAGGCTTTGTTTCCGATGAGGCACCCATCCATGAATGGCATGTGCCCAATAAGTGGAGCTGAGGATTGGAGCAGTTTGATTCCTTTAGTGTCTGCCATAATGCAGCTATATACACAATAAGTTCCATGTGCAATATAATTCCAAATCTTTCATCCTCCCTGTACCTCCTTACTCCCCAACTCCCTAGCATCCTTCTAAAACTCTAGTCTGGGTCCGATGCGCTCTCTAATTCTCCATTACCCAAAGAGTAACGTTTTGCTGTGAGGTTTGTGGTGGGGAAAGGCTGAGGAAATCAGATTGGCATCTAACAAAACCTGAGAGCCAAACTGATGCATCAAATGCTTTCTGGAGGTTAAGGATAGCTACACTGATGGATCTGTGCACTGGCTTCATCTTTTTGCATGTGAATCGTAAACTGAGCATTCCAGGCTGCATTCCTTGGAATGGAATAGGCGGAACCTGGGAGCATGGATGAGAGGTACAGAAATCTGCTGAATGCAAATGGGATGTGTTAGGAATCTGTCAGATTTCCTGAACAGTTGTACACATGATGTGTGAAGATGGAATTCTGCCAACCCACCTCAGATAAAAAGGACTCGAGAAGCACTATTTAGTCATGTAACAGACCGAACTTTGCTACATTTTGTTTTGAACATGGGTTTCTTATCAGTCTGAGATCTCAGTTGCACAATGAAACCTCTGATACTGCAGCTCTCCCTGTGCTGGACATCAGTCTATAATCTACCTGTTTCAATTAAATCACCTCTTACTCTAAGAGGTACATACCAAACTCAAAGGTACAGGCAGGGCTCAGGTTCTTTAATAGCAACTTGGGATGAGACTGTTCCCTTGTCATTAGAGTGTTATTCAGACAGCTCACAAACATTAGCTCAGAGGAAGGATACTGTTGTAGATTGACTCTTACCTTTAATACCCTTCACTCCAGTTGGACCCCAGTTCCCTATAATTCCAGGGGATCCCGCTTCTCCCTTCAAGCCGGGCAGGCCAGGTCGACCCTGAAACCCCTTCACACCGGGGAACCCCGCCATTCCTGGAGAACCTTTCAGACCTAAAGGAAGAGAAAATGATGGATGTGGATGCAGTTACAATGTTCAAACGACATTTGGATAAGTACATAAATAAGAAATGTCTGGAGAGATATGGACCACGTGCAGGCAGGTGGGACTAATTTAGTTTGGGATTACAGTCGGCATGAACTGGTTGGACCGAAGGGTCTGTTTCCATGCTGTTGACTCGATGTATGAATGAATACAATGCCATCATGTCAGTTGGAGAGCTCAGAACCAGCTGATAGTGGACTAGCAATATCCTAACTGTAAACACGTTACGGCAAGGGAACTGATACAGAGCTGAACAATATTGTGCATTAAGAAGTCAGCCTGTAGTGTTATAGCCCAGTGTGGTGCACAGAATGGGGTATAGTACTATACTTCAAGTGGGTCACAGTCTGGGGTATAATGTTATACCGCACTGTAGGTATTGTACTATACACGTCAATGTGGGTCACAAAATGAGCACATAGTCTTAAACCTCAGTGTGGGTCACAGAATGGGCATAAAGTTATACCCCAGTGTAGGTCACAGATTGATGATATAGTTCAATACCCAGTATGAGGTAGTTGTCTTACCTCAGTAAAGGTAACAAGGGGGGAAGCAGAGTAACAGGCCTGGGGTTCTCCAGTTAATCTCCATTGAAAAAAAGAGCATTAAATTCATTTGTTTACCCCCTCAATACAGCAAACACACAAAAGGGAATTTTACACTCTTTAATTCAGAGGGATTGGTTTATCAGTCTCAGTATTTATTCAGTAGAACTGGTTGAAATGATTTCCAGTTACTTGTTACCTTTCAGGCCATCAAGACCTGGCAGACCATCCACTCCGAAGCGACCAGGGGATCCGGGGAATCCTGCATCCCCATGGGGTCCCTGGATACCAGGAATTCCAGGCAAACCTTTCATTCCAGCTGGGCCTGGGGGCCCTCTGTCACCACGATCCCCTTTGAAACCAAAAGAACCTGAAACGTAACAAATTGTCATTAGTCAGAGGGATGAGGAGAGGAGAGAAGAGAAGAGGAGGGAAGAGAGAGATGGAAAAAGAAGAGAAGCCAGAAAGTGGAGGGACAGGAGGAGGCTGGAGATGAATTGGAACGAGAAGACAGAGGAAAGTGAGTAGGTGAGAGGAGAGGAGGGGCAAGGACTGGATGAGCAGGGGGAGGGATGTTAGAGGAAGGGGGTAAATGGAGAAGAGCTTGAAGTGCTAGATAATGAGGAGGAGGTGGACATACTAAAACTGTTATGTTCAAAAGATGAGACAATGGAGCTTTCAGTGTTAATCCTGTGACTGTTGCACATTCCTCATAGCGCACAGACCAATCAGAGGAATAACCATTTCCATTTTCATTGACATAATCTATCCACAATTTGAAATTTCCAGTTGACCAAATTCCTATAACATATGAATCTCCAAGATTAGCCACACAATAGACTAGTTGGCACTTTGAGCTTACTCTGCCATTCAATAAGATCATGGCTGATCTAATAAGTCCTCATTCCAATAATCTTTCACCTTCTTACTCATCAAGAATCTATCTCTACAATTGCTTTAAAAATATAAGAATTCCTTATATATAGATAGTAAGCCCTCGTTCCAGATTCTTCTACAAGAGGTAATATCCTTTCTGCATTCCACCGATCAACATCCCCAGGACCTTACATGTTTCAATTAAATCACTTCTTATTTTCCTCAGCTCCAATACAGACCTACCCTGTCCAACCTTTTCTCATAAAACAATCCTCCCTTTCCAGATATAAGACTGGTAAACCTTCTCTGAACTGCTTTCCATGCATTTATATACTTTTGTTTCAATAAAGAGACCGATTCTAGATAAAGTATCTAGATGTGGTCTTACCAATGCCATATATAACTGGAGCATAAATTCCAAACTTTTGCATTCAAGAAACAATAATATTCAATTACTTTTCCTAATTACCTGCATACTGTACTCAATTCATGCACCAAGGCATATCAATCCTTCTCATTTAGATAATAACATTTTTTACTCTTCCTGTCAAAATTCACATATCTCGCTTTCCCACATTATATACTAATTCCACATCTTTGACCATTCACTTAACCTATCCCACACCTCGATAGCGCTTTGAGAATCCTGTTCATAATTTGCTTTGTTAGAATCATAGAACCCTTACAATGTGAGACCATTCAGCCCATCGAGTCCACGCTGACCTTCCAAAAAAGCAGGGAGAAAGTGAGGTCTGCAGATGCTGGAAGTCAGAGTCGAGAGTGTGTTGCTGGAAAAGCGCAGCAGGTCAGGCAGCATCCGAGGAGCAGGAGAATTGACGTTTCGGACCGGATTCCTGATGAAGAGTTCTGGCCCGAAATGTCGATTCGCTTGCTCCTCGGAAGCTGCCTGACCTGCTGTGCTTTTCCAGCAACACACTCTCAACTTCCAAAAAAAAGCATCCAACCCAGACTCACCCCCTATTATTGCCCTGTAAACTTGTACTTACCATGGTTAACCCACCTAGCCTGCACATCCCTGAACATGACAGACAATTTTAACATGGCTAATTCACCTAACCTGCACATGTTTGGTTTGTTATGCATCTTTTTGTTGTTAGCAAATTTAACAACCATTTATTCACTCTCTTCATCTAAGTCATTTATAAAAATTATAAGAAGTTGAGAGGCTATTATTGATCCCTGTGGACCAACCAAAACATGACTCATTGATGCCTACTCTGTGTTTCACCTTAACCAGGCAATCTTCATTCCTGAAGAAGGGCTTATGCCTGAAACGTCGATTCTCCTGCTCCTTGGAAAATTAAAGCCACTGTATCAACTATCTTGTCTGCCGGTTCTTTTAAGATCATGGTTATGTTTGGGATTAATAATTTGAAGAATTGGATTTAAGAATTTAAATCCAAAATAACACTTGGAGAATTTAAAATCAGTTCATTATATAAGACAGGAATTCAAAATTATAATCATGATTGTGACAATGAAACTATGATATAAACCCATCTGGTTTACTAATAGACTTTTGGGAATTAGGAATGGACAATAATGCTGGTTTTGTCAGTGATTATCAGATCCTGTGCATGAATTGCAATGGAATACCAACCTGCTACAACATCATTGATGGCAGATGGAAGGGGTAAATGGGATAGGGAATGAATTGCCAGCAGATAGTTCCTTATGATGAAAGTTGTATGCTGTGTTTACCTTTCTTTGGGTTTAATTCCAGAGAGGTGATAGATAGGGGAGATGGGCACCAACATTACTAAACCCCAACCTGCCTAATATCCCCAGTCTCACAGCAGTACCTGGATCTAGAAGCTTGGAACTACAGAAAGGCCCTGCAGATTAACAACTTGATTAATTGTGCTTCAGCTCACCATGAGGCAATTGTGTTTTAAGGCAGCACACAACGAGATAAAGGGAAGAAAAAATAAAATTATTTTTTGATAGTGCTAGCCCAGGATGTTGTGAAATGCATCAATCAATGAAACACTTTATGAAATGTAGTCAATTAGGTTCAACAGGAAAACCAACCTACCTTCCATTGACTCTATCTACACTTCCTGCTGCTTTGGCGAAGCAGCCGACATAATTAAAAACCCCAGCCACCCCACTTAGACTCTCTTCCACCCTCTTCCATCAGGCCGACCCTACAAAAGTTTGAAAACACGTACCAACAGATTCAAGAACAGCTTCTTCCCTGTTGCTATCAGACTTATTAACAGACCTCTCATATTTAGAGTTGATCTTTCTCTGTACCTTCTCTGCAGCTGTAACACTATATTCTGTATTCTGTTCTATTACCCTGATATAATTATGTAAGATATAATTTGTCTAGTTAGCATGCACAAAAATACTTTTCACTGTATCTTGATGCATGTGACAATAATAACAAATCAAATAAAACAAATCAAAACTCACAAACTCCCAAGAATGACTGGGTGATCTGTTTGTTGATATTGTTTGAGGAATAAACATTTACCAACACATTAAAGAGAAGACCCCAATCCCCCCGCCTCTTCTCCAAACTAATGTTTGTTTCCTTAATCTCCAATTGAGAATCTCCAAAAGAGACTTCCGTTTAGCAATCTATGTGAAACCTGGCACTTCTGACAATGTGAAATTCTCTCAGTACTCACAGTCTTACAGAGCAGTATTCCCTCAATACAGACGTTCCGACAATGCTCCCTCAGTTCTAACCTTCTGACAGTACGGTTCTCCCTCAGCACTGACCCTATAACAGTGCAGTTCTCCCTCAGCACTGACTCTGTGACAGTGCAGCACTCCCTCAGCACTGACCTTCTGACAGTGCAGCACTCCCTCAGTACTGACCCTCTGACAGTGCAGCACTCCCTCAGTACTGACCCTCTGACAGTGCAGCACTCCCTCAGTACTGACCCTCTGACAGTGCAGCACTCCCTCAGCACTGACCCTCTGACAGTGCAGTGCTCCCTCAATACTGAGACTTTGATCCCAACTAATGTTCTTGGGACAAAGGTTTGTTACAATAAGAAAAGGTGATGATATTTCTATTCAATTAAATTGTGAAAAAACAATGTAGCCTACAGATGACCATGAAACCATCATTGATTGTCATTAAAAAAAGATTCCTTACGTCCTGTGAAGAAGGAAGACTTTCCTTCTTTACCTGATCTGATATATATGTGACTCCAACCCTGCCTCTCAGCAATTAGGGATGAGTAATAATTACTGGCCTCGCACATCTCATGAACAAATTAAGTAAATTCCTCAATACTGAGCTCCAACAGTGTAATGCTTATTCAATGCTGTTCCTCTGAATGGATAGAACTTGCTCAGTACTGACCTCCCACGGAGCAGTACTCCTTTCGTACTGATGCTCTGATAGAGCAGCAGTATCTCAACATTTACTGTCTGACTATCCAAGTTTCTCTCAATACCAGCCCCTGGAATAGTGAAGCTCTCCTTCAGTACTGCACCAGGAGTGTCAACCTGGCTTTAAATCTCTAGAACAGCGCATGAACTTTCTGATAGTTAGGTGAGTAAAGAGCGGGTTGACATTAATGTGGTCTTTCTGCTCAGGTTTCCTGAGTTTTCTCAACCACAGACATTTATTGGTGCTTACCTTGAGGGCCTGGAAAACCAGGTATCCCTTGTAACCCTGGTGACCCATCCTGCCCCTTGGCCCCAGATGGTCCCCTCACTCCTGGAACTCCTGTAGGGCCAGGTAGCCCTGGTTTGCCTTCTTCACCACTGAGCCCTTTAACTCCCGATACTCCATCCACACCTAAAGACAAGACAATGCTTTGTGAATTGTGAATCCATCCAATCTGAGCCGTCACTCATTTCCCCAGTACTGCTGCATATAATTTCAATTTGATACCACCCTTAAACTCTTCATTTTTCCATGGATGGTGCAGCTTTCCCAATGCAATATATCGAAGGAGTTACAAAGTATTGCCTTAAATGTCCATCACTGCTTCTCAATCTTATTTTCTCAGGTCGCTTGAGCCAACTCCATCTCCATAACCTTGTAACTACTTAAACTTAAGGCTTAGATACATAGATCTTATCCTTAAAATAAATGTGAATTATTTTGTGTTATGATCACTGTTGTCTTTACTGGGAAGTCATTAGTAAATCCTGTCTCATTGCACATTACAAAGTCTTAAACAGCCTGTACTCTGGTTGACATGGAGCATACTATGTTCAGGAATTCACCCGAGTTTATTTTATCAATTCATCTACCAGCGATCTTCTCAAATCTGATTCATCCAATCTATATGAAGATTAAAATCATTCTTTATTATTGCAGTACATTGGATGGAGTTGCAGTACGCTTCTTACAAGTCCCTATTCTTTCTTTCTGTTTGCTTTGTCCTGCAGTTAAGTTATTATTAGGAGACCTACACATTATTGCCAACACGCACTCTAAATTGTAGTTGCTCAGCCACTGAGGATCCAGGTGTGTCAATCAGTTGTACCAAAGACATTTCCAGTGTTATCGCCCAGCTTTGGAAGTCACTCCTGGGCACAAATCTTGGAGAGTCTTGCAGAAGAGAAAGAGCTAGAGGGAAGGTAGCTTGCTATCTCTGCTTGCTATGTCTTATCTTTTCCCAAATAGATTTCTGGTGTCCTTCCTATTGGAAGGATGTTGAAAGGGTTCAGAAAAGGGTTACAAGGATGTTGCCAGGGTTGGAGGATTTGAGCTATGGGAGAAGCTGAATAGGTTGGGGCTGTTTTCCCTGGAATGTCAGAGGCTGAGGGGTCACCTTATAGAAGTTTATAAAATCATGAGGAGCATGGATAGGATAAATAGACAGGGTCCTTTCCTTGGGGTGGGAGAGTCCAGAACTAGAGGGGCATAGGTTTAGGGTGAGAGGGGAAAGATATAAAAGGGACCTAAGGGATAACTTTTTCATGCAGAGGGTGGTATGTGTATGGATTGAGCTGCCAGAGGAAGTGGTAGAGGCTGGTACAGTTGCAACATTAAAGGCATTTGGATGGGTATATGAATAGGAAGGGTTTAAAGGGATATGAGCCATTTGCAGGCAAATGGGACAAGATTGGGTTGGGATATCTGGTCGGCATGGACGGGTTGGACCTAAGGGTCTGTTTCCTTGCTGTACACCTCTATGACTCTATGACTCTACATCTTATTTTTCTGAACTATGGTCATCTCTCACTACTGTTTCAGAGACAATCTCCACTCTCATTACATTAAGGGAAGTTGCTCATCCTTTTTTACCAAACATCAATCCTTTCTGCTCCCTCCCCATGGCTCTGACAATCTTCCTTAAGCATGAAGCCCAGAACTTAATAAACTAATAATAATGCTAGCTATTGCTTACCTTTCCATCCAATTCCTCCGGCATCTCCTTTTTCTCCTTTGGATCCTGGATGACCTGGTTGGCCTGGTTCCCCGGGGTATCCTGGCACTGCCCCAATTGCATCTCCATGCAAGCCTTTTTCACCAGTTGCTCCTGGCCTTCCTGGTAGTCCCGGAAGCCCAGTATTCCCAGTTGACCCAGGTGGACCTGGTGAACCAGGATCTCCACGGGGCCCAACAAAACCTACAGGAGGATTGACTACGTTAAAATCCTTCTTTTAACCCTTTAACCAAATAATTCAATGATTGACGCTTATGTTTATAATGAGCACCATAAAATTAACACAGTAACTCATCCCAAGGTTTTTCACAGGGGTAACCAACATAGAAGACCGAGCAACTTGAGTTATTAGGACAAATGATTAAAAATCTGACTGAAGAATGCATTTTTAAGAGGTAACATGAAAAGGGGAGAGAGAAAGAGAGAGAGAGAGAAGGATAAAGAGGTTGAGCTATTAAGGAATAAAATTCTCAAACATCTGCAGTTCAAGTGACTAAAGGCAGAGAAACCAATGGTGCAATGATAGAAATCAGGAATGCTGAAGAGAAAATTAGGGAGATCCAGATATCTCACTGAGATGTGAGGCTGGATGGGATTACAGATCTAGAAAGCAAATTGATCACAAAAATGAAAACTTTTAAATTCCATTCATACAAGAATATTCCATGAAAACTTTTGACATGTTGAGTGCGTGTTCATTGGTTGATATACTTCGATGTAGCACCATGGGATCAGGGAGCTGCAACTTCAGTTTTACGGAAACCTAACTGAAGCATTTCAAGAGCTATACTTTGACCCTGTGAATTGTTTTTCATTGGTTAGTGAATGAGATGTGGGAGAACTTGTTTCACTACATCAAGACATGATGCAGCTTCAGGTTTCAAGACGACCATCAGCCTCTGGAACAAGTTGTTATCTCAAGTAGCGATTGACTTTGAACATTGTAAGGGTGGTAATATCACTGTGCAAAAAGATAGGGGGGATATGAGGTGATGTCCCTCATTGTACAGTGGAATTGCAGTTAACACAGTGTTATAAATCCATTGAACCTATGCCAGCTCTCTGGAAGAGCTATCCAACTCAGTCCTCATCCACTCCTCTTTTCCCCCATTCCTGCAGATTTTCTCTCTTCACATGTTCATCTGGTTCCCTGTAAGGATTCCACTAAAGGTTGAGCCCAACTTCCACCATCACAGTAATAATGTTTAATAACAGATCTGCAAAGAAATAGTTGGGCACAGTAGTTAATATGGAATTGTCAGTTTGTCATGAAGACAAATCTGTTTCATGAATGACCTATTGAGAGCAAAATCTGCCATCTTTTTATCTTGATGAGGTTTACATTACAATGCGTAAACTCAAAGAGTTTTGACAGCACAGAAAGAGACCCTTTGGCCCATTGTGTGCCAATCATCAAACATCCATCTATTCTAATCTCTTTTCCCAAGAGTCTTGTATTCAATGACATTTCAAGTGTTCATCTGAATACTTCTTAAATATCTTGATAGCTTCCTCCCTTTTAGGAAGTGAGTTCTAGAGAGCTGTAACACTCTGGGTTGGAAAAAAATCCTTTCCCCAAAATCCCCTCTAAATCTCCTACTCCTTGCCTTAAAACTGTACCCCCCTGGTTACTGAACCCTCTGCAAAAGGGGAGCATTTTCTCCCTTTCTACTCTCTACCCATCAGAACTTTGCTTACTTCAGTCAGATTCCACCAGCCCCTCCCTTCAACTTTCTCTGCTCCAAGGAAAATAACCCCAGTATATCCAATCTCCCTTCATAACTCCAGCCCAGACAATATCCTGGTGAATCTCTTCTGTACCCTCTCAAGTGCAATCACATCTTCTTATAGTGACCAGAACTGTACGAGTATTCCAACTGTGACCTAACCAACATTATCTATACAGGTCCATCATAACTTCCTGCCTCTTGTTTTTTTTTTGAAAGGATCAAACATTATTAAACTTTAAATGTAGAACAACTAATGGAGTCTAGACACGTGATATATCTTTCTTCTTGCAGCATTGAATCCAGCTAAAGATTCCATTCAGCTTATTAAAATATTGCACCGAAGAGGAATTCAGTTCATTCAATGATTCCTGATCAATTTCACAGGCTGACACCTAAAATGGTGTCAATAAGAAATCAGTGAGTTTAATTTGGCCATAAACCAATTAAAATAGAGCTGTCCTAAATTAACAACAGAGAGATAGACAGAGAGAGAGAGAGAGAGAGAGAGAGAGAGAGAGAACCGAACATAACCTATAAAGAAGTTTTGCTTTTTCAGTTATAAGGCAGACAGAAATCCAGAATTAATCATTCAGAGGGATCCATGTCCCACTGCCTTCAATGGGATGGACACAATGTGGCTTGACTTTTAACTGAATCTCTGACTGTATGAAATGATCCAGCAAAATTCTCTGTCATATTAAAACTGAGTCAAATGCCTTAAGGGTAACGGTAATAAAACTATAGAGCTGAAAATGTGTTGCTGGAAAAGCGCAGCAGGTCAGGCAGCATCCAAGGAGCAGGAGAAGATTCCTGAAGAAGGGCTCATGCCCGAAAAGTTGATTCTCCTGCTCCTTGGATGCTGCCTGACCTGCTGCGCTTTTCCAGCAACACATTTTCAGCTCTGATCTCCAGCATCTGCAGTCCTCACTTTCTCCTAATAAAATTATCGAACCAAGGTATGTATTTGGAGTTAGGTCACAGACCAACTATTGTTAAAACAAGGTTAAGGGAACAAATGGTCACTTCCTGATCCATGGTTCCACCACATCTTCACTTCAAATACTACAGCAATGGGGAAGAATAACCTGGTGGCCCTGGAATTCCTGGCCCTGGAGCACCAACATAACCTTTCCTTCCTGGGTATCCTGGTCGGGATAATCCTGGGAATCCCTGTGGACCTTTCTCACCTGCAACATAAAAATAATTTTGAAGTGAGAGGGCCCAATAGCTTTACGCGAATTGGTGTCAATCACGACCTGTCCCTGGGATCGAGGTCAGTCTAAAACATTATACCTTTATCTCCAGGCAAACCTGATGGGCCCCTCAGTCCTGGAGGTCCTGGAGTTCCACAGGGAATCGCTGTAAAGATTCACAAACAACACAAATTAATCTCCACAAATTCAGTGTAAACCCCAAAAATCAAAACCCTTTTATGGATTAATAATGAAATGCACAATGTACATGCATACATGCTGGATGTGAGCATCACTGCCTCGGCAGGTATATTGCCCATCATAATTGCCCCTGAAAACGTGGCGCTGGGCTGCGTTCTTGAATCATTGCTGTCCAGGTGATATACATCCACTGACCCTCAATGTGGCACGGTGGCTCAGTGGTTAGCACTGCTGCCTCACAGCGCCAAGGACCCAGGTTTGACTCCAGCCTCGGGCGACTGTCTGTGTGGAATTTGCACATTCTCCCCGTGTCTGCGTTGGTTTCCTCTGGGTGCTCCAGTTTCCTCCCACAGTCAAATGATGTACTGGTCAGGTAGATTGGCCGTGCTAAATTGCCCACTGTGTTAGTCAGGGGTGAATGTAGGGAAATGAGTCTGGATGGGTTACTCTTTGGAGGGTTGGTGTGGACTTGTTAGGCCGGAGGGCCTGTATCCACACTGTAGGGAATCTAATCTAATCTAACTCGGTATCGAAAACAGTTCATTATAATAGTGTCATTCGGACTCCAAGATTTGCCCAGTAGCTGTGAACACAAGATAACAATTATTACACCAGTGGGTATAGGTCAGGAAATCAGATGTCTACAGTCTGTGATTGCCCGTCTGTTATCTTGTTAGTCAGTCTGTTATCACAAAACATAGTTAATGATAGAGGGGCTGTTGAGGTCTACTTGCCCTGTGTGTTAGCATCATGCTGGGCTGGATATGAATGGCTCTCCCATTGTAGCTTTATGCCTAAAAGTTGAGGATTTTAAGTCAGATGTAAGACTCAACTCTGTTGTACCAATTACATGGAGCCAATATCGCTAAAACTAAACTGAGGTATACAAAGGAACAAAAACAATAGCCTTGGCCCTCAATCATGCAAACAATTTATTTCCATATAGAATCACAAAGATTAAAGAGCAGGAGGCCATTCAATCCATTGTACCAATCTTCAAGTGAAGCTGTACAATTTTTTTCTCTTTTTAAATACTTCGCCAATTCTCAGTTAAATTATGTTCTAGTTTCTACCTCAATAGCCCCTCTGTCATTATCCACGCCCTGTGCCAATTGTTGATTTCCCATCAATTTCCTCTTTTCAAGGTCCCAGGGAGAATCTTCAAGCTGTGACCCCACTTTGTCATTGATACACCAACCAGAGGAGCTGGAACTCAGTTCTCACTCTCTGGGTGTCCTTCTGGACTGTGTTGATTGATGACAGTATCAGAGAAAGATAAGCAGGTAAAAGATGATTAATTGGAGATGGATAAGTATCCTCTACCTGGTTGGAATCCTGGGATACCACTGCCCACCGGCAGGATTTCCTGTCTGTCAATGCAGTCACCTACCATTCAACAGAAACAAGTGGAAATTTTAATGATATTGAACGGGGTGGTAACAGGGTTAAAAACACTCACTAAAGATAACAATTTACATGTCACTTTCACGGAGATTTTTATGGAGAATGTCTTGGAATGTTCTTCATAAGATTTATAATCTTCTCCATGGCTCTTGTTCAACCCAGAGGGCATTGACAAACTAGTTAGCAACTGGTGAAACGGGATTTGGTAAATCTGATCTTTTGTGATAGCACTGGCGTCACTCAGTCTCATGTTCTGAAACTAGGTTTCCACTCTCTCCGGTACAAGAGGTGGTTAGCTTCCCAGAGTCACTTCATCGTCTCGAAATAAATATTGGAGAAAGGTGCGGAAAACCAGGGCAATCTGGTGCGAAGGCCAGTTTCTGGGAGAAGACAGATCTTTGGATATCGTGAGCCCAAGCCCTGTGACACTCTTTCCATTAAGACAAGCCAGACCTGTCATTATGGAATGCTCACCCAAGATTCACTGGGATGTCCAATCACAGAATCACCCCTGATAGAAGTCAACAGCAGGCCATCAGAATGAGGCCTAATACCAATTGAACAAAGAGATCAAAAGGAAATATGGGTGAAGAATGCCAGTATAGTCCCAATTGGTGCAACACTGGGGCATGTTTTGGGAGCCCTCAACTTTGTGCCTTCTATTTAAAGGAAAGTTTCTTAGCTTATGGAACCACTGGTGGAGTTAAGGCCTGGAAGGCGCAACACTTACCTGGAGTTCCAGGGATGCCTGGAGGTCCTGGAATTCCTGGTATACCAGCAGGTCCAAAGTCACCAGGAGGCCCTGGTCTTCCCCGAGGTCCCTGAATGCCAACCCCCGGCAGGCCAGGTCTCCCTGGGATTCCTTTTCTGCCCGGGACACCTGGGCTACCTACAACACCAGGGTAACCTTCCAAAGCATCGCCCTGGAATACAGGTTATATCATCTGTTCAGACAACTGACCAGGCATCTACCACAACAACATCTTAGCAAAAAACAACTCCCATCTATAAAAGGTAACGCTACCATTACCCTATCAGTTCAACGAGAGAGAGAGAGAGAGCGGAACTGGTAGTCAGTTTAATCTTAGGGTCACCATATCTTATAGAGGGAGAAGTTGAGTAAGTGGCACTTCCATCTGTACAGCACCTATAACAAAGTAACATTTTCCCAAAAATTAAGACAAGTTTGGTCAATGAGATGGATTTAAAGGATCATTCTGAAGGCTGAGAGGTTTGGGGAGGTCATTCCTGGGTTGAGAGCATGAGCACCTGTCAGCTTGGCTGTCACTGCTGGTGCAGAGGAGACTGGGGTAGGGCCGGGGGGTCTTCAGAGCTCAGATCTGGAAAGACATCTATGCTGAGTTCATCGATAATATTGGTCATTGCCCTGCTACTCACTCAGGATTGACCACATCAGCTTGTGCTGCACTCTAACTGAAACATACATACAACATCAACACTGCAGCTTTATGCATACAGTGCAACACCAGAGCTCCAATGCCTACAATATTAACGCTGTCACTCTAGCATGTACAACACTGCAGCTCCAATGCCTACAGTATCAACACTGCAGCTCCAGCATGTACAACACAACACCGCAGCTCAAATAGATATGACACAACACCGTTGCTCAACTGCATACAATGCTGCAGCTCCAAAACATGCAACATAACACCACAGCTCCAATGCATTCAATATCAACATTGTAGTTCTAACACAGACAACACTGCAGCTCTAAAACATATAACACAATACTAAAGCTCCAGCACATCCAACATTGCAGCTCCAGCACATACAACACTGCAGCTCCAGTGCATACAACAGTAACACACCAGCTGAAGCAAATACAATACTGCACATGCAACACACAAAACAGCAGTAATGCACTTCCAATAGATGTAAATGTAGCCATGCATTACACATTTTAGCTATATTGCAGCTACAGCTTATTCAATGACAACATTGCAGCTTCACCACATGGAACAGCGCACTGCACTTACAGCCCCTAGAATAGCCAGAAGAGCACATCCAGTGCATAAAACATCAACACTGCAGCTGCAGCAAGTTTAATAGCAACCAGTGAAGCTGCAACACACATTGCACATTGAGTACATACAACAACGCGACACAGCTGCAACAAATTCAGCAGCAGCACAGCAACTCCAATGGCAAAACCACAGCTTCAGCACATGCAGCAGAAAGGGCAACTGATGTGCATAAACCATCTGTGGCTGCAGCATGTGGAGGACCATCAATACATTTACAACAACAGCCCTGAAGCTGCAAATCCAGTGTCAAGAGAAGTGAAGCCTGTGAGTGGGGATGTGATTAGAGTCACTGAGGTGGGAGCAGCACTGCTCAGGTGACATTTTTGCTGGATCAGAGAATGATATGTCAAAGGATGAAGCCAGTCGCTCCTTTGTGTTCTAGCTGTCTTTTTGTTTTGCAAATGCTATGCCATCAGACTCATTCTCCCTGCACTTCCCCTGAAATCCTGCATGTTTCTCCTGACCAAATAGTTATCCAGTTCCCATTGGGAAAATATGCTTGAATCTGCTTCCACCGCCCTGACATATGAATATCTATCTGCTCCACAAACTGTACAATGTGTTCAGTCAGGTTTGCAGAGGTGATTAGGAAGTCAATGCAGTAACTTACTGGGATTCCTGGATATCCTTGTCTGCCTGGTTTCCCATTATTTCCTGGAATACCAGGCTGTCCGGGTTGTCCTGTTAATCCTGGCTGTCCTTGGTCTCCTTTGGAACCTTCATGAAGAGACATGCACAGTTAACTTCCACCTTGTTTGGAATTTGAGTATATGTGACTGAATTGTGAGTCAATTCTTCTCATCGCGAGATCAATGAATGGAATACCATCCAAAATCCTGGACACAAAATTGATTGGAGCTGAGTTGGGGATGCAGGGCTGATGATTTGTGAGTTGTAGATCAGTTCTCATCTACTGGAGTTACTCCAGTGCTGCTTCATCCCTGCTATGCTCAGGGGAGGACCCAGCGGAATGGCTGAGAAATTAGGTCTCCAGCCAGCATGCTGTCTCTAAAGAGACCATAAGACCATAAGACATAGGAGTGGAAGTAAGGCCATTCGGCCCATCGGGTCCACTCTGCCATTCAATCATGGCTGCTGGGCACTTCAACTCCACTTACCCGCATTCTCCCCGTAGCCCTTAATTCCTCGAGACAACAAGAATCTATCAATCTCTGCCTTGAAGACATTTAGCGTCCCGGCCTCCACTGCACTCTGTGGCAATGAATTCCACAGGCCCACCACTCTCTGGCTGAAGAAATGTCTCCGCATTTCTGTTCTGAATTTACCCCCTCTAATTCTAAGGCTGTCTCCACGGGTCCTAGTCTCCTCATCTAACGGAAACAATTTCCTTGCATCCACCCTCTGATTATTAAAAGAAGCTGATACATCTGAAACCATGGCTGAAGGGTCTTCAGTTGAAGGATTTGAATTGGGCTGAAGGGTGTGTTTCTGTGCTGTATGATTCTATGACCCCATTAGAAATAGGATAAGCAGAGGATTGCTTAATTTAATGACATTACCGCTGGATGCTCTGCACTTTGGGGTCCAAGAGGGAGTCAATGTTTCTCCTGATGGAGGAGAAATATTCCAGGAACAGCCTGAAGTGGGAATTGGAGCTTATCTCTTGGGACTCCACTACCCAAGACTTGCAATGTGAGCAAACATATGTGTACCTTGAATTGCGTGTGAGTATCACTGAATGAGTTCTCACTTGATAGCATCACGACAACAATTTGTCATCCTGCTTCATACACCAATCTCTGTCACTCATCCAACAGCACTCACTCACTGTCACTCAGGACTGACACAGAATAGTTGAACACCACCTCTCATCCACAGGTCTACAATACAGGCGGCATGGTGGCACAGTGGTTTGCACTGCTGCCTCACAGTGCCAGGGACCCAGGTTCAATTCCTACCTCAGGCAACTGTCTGTGTGGAGTTTGCACATTCTCCCCATGTCTGTATGGGTTTCCTCCCACAGTCCAAAGATGTGCAGCTTAGGTGAATTGGCCATGCTAAATTGCCCGTACTGTTAGGTGAAGGGGTAAATGTAGGGGAATGAGTCTGGGTGGGTTGCTCTTTGGAGGGTTGGTGTGGACTTGTTGGGCTGAAGGGTCTGTTTCCACACTGTAAGTAGTCTAATACTGACAGCCACACAGCCAACATTCCCTGCCATTTCTACCTCCAACTAGTCAGCACATCACCGCCCCACAGTCGCAGACTCTTTGATCTCTTACAGGAGAAGTTTGCTTGTTATGTGAGGGAGAGGCATCAGATCAGAGGGGGAGCTCCATTCGCCTTCCCTTAACACAGCCCCTGATTTCTGCCAAAGCAGACTCTGAGCTGTCAGACATCAGGACAACAGGACATCAGTGCACAGGGAATACACGGGATGCCATGGGTAGTGCTGAGGGAAGCATAGAGATCGACGCCAGAGGATGGAGTTCCTCATTTATTTGTGAATCTCTGTCCCATGAAGCAGATCACAAACTATTCTTTTAACATCTGGTCTTGAAGGTTTATAAGTAAACTACTGAGACACTTCTTTTTTGAGAGACATGTCTCATTGCAGCTTAGATATCCCCTTAAATTCATTCCTGTCCTCATATTGGTAATACAGTCTACACCCTTGGCCCTCGAAATCCTCCGTGACCCTTCCCATCCCTCTGCCTTCCTCCCCTCCACAACTCACCCCTCCCTGAACCATCCACCCAGCCTCTGCCTTCCTCCCCTCCACCACACACCCTCTCCCTGCACTATCCATCCCAGCCTCAGGCATCCTCTCCTCCTTCTGCCATCTTTTCCTTCCTCCCTCCCTCCCTTTTCCATCACCCCTCCCTCCCTTTTCCATCATCATGTCTCCATTTCCTACTCCAGCCTGCATCATTCTACCCCTCCCACCTCCCAAACCTTTCACACCATGTACTCTTGATCCACCACATGACTGGTTGTTTTGGCAGCATCATGAGGTGATGTTTGTTGAGCTGCCAATTGAGAAACATTCTGCCCTGTGCGGCTGCCCTCGATCTGTTACCTTTTGTGGTTATGGTGGAGATGAAAACGGAATCTCCTTTCTGTCCTTTAGGGCCATGGGCTCCAGCCTCACCAGTCACTCCCTGTGAGGAACAATGTGAACAACAAATCAATCACTCAGTCTGCTCGATGTTAAACACTGACAAACCCAGATGTCAGGTTAAAACGTAATGCAGGTAATGCTTTAAGGTGCACCTCAGATCACGAAGAAATTGCATTGTATTAGCCACCATGATGAAGTGGCTTAGTGAGCAGCACTGTTGTCTCAGAGCTTTAAGGTTGTTATTTCAAGTATCTCTCCAGAAACTTCAGCAAAATCAGGCAAACATTCCAGAGCAGTGCTGGGGGAGTGCTGCACTGTCAGAGGGTCAGTACTGAGGGAGTGCTGCACTGTCAGAGGGTCAGTGCTGAGGGAGTGCTGCACTGTCAGAGGGTCAGTGCTGAGGGAGTGCTGCACTGTCAGAGGGTCAGTGCTGAGGGAGTGCTGCACTGTCAGAGGGTCAGTGCTGAGGGAGTGCTGCACTGTCAGAGGGTCAGTGCTGGGGGAGCACTGCACCGTCAAAGGGTCAGTGCTGAGGGAGTGCTGCACTGTCAGAGGGTCAGTACTGTGGGAGTGCTGCACTGTCAGAGGGTCAGTACTGAGGGAGTGCTGCACTGTCAGAGGGTCAGTGCTGAGGGAGTGCTGCACTGTCAGAGGGTCAGTGCTGAGGGAGTGTTGCACTGTCAGAGGGTCAGTGCTGAGGGAGTGCTGCACTGTCAGAGGGTCAGTGCTGGGGGAGCACTGCACCGTCAAAGGGTCAGTGCTGAGGGAGTGCTGCACTGTCAGAGGGTCAGGGCTGAGGGAGTGCTACACTGTCAGAGGGTCAGTACTGAGGGAGTGTTGCACTGTCAGAGGCTCAGTACTGAGGGAGTGTTGCACTGTCAGAGGGTCAGTACTGAGGGAGTGTTGCACTGTTGGAGGGTCAGTACTGAAGGAGCGCTGCACTGTCGATGGGTCAGTACTGAGGGAGCGCTGCACAGTCAGAGAGTCAGTACTGAGGGAGCGCTGCACTGTCAGAGGGTCAGTACTGAGGGAGTGTTGCACTGTCAGAGGGTCAGTGCTGAGGGAGCGCTGCACTGTCAGAGGGTCAGTACTGAGGGAGTGTTGCACTGTCAGAGGGTCAGTACTGAGGGAGTGTTGCACTGTCAGAGGGTCAGTGCTGAGGGAGCGCTGCACTGTCAGAGGGTCAGTACTGAGGGAGTGTTGCACTGTCAGAGGGTCAGTACTGAAGGAGTGCTGCACTGTCAGAGAGTCAGTACTGAGGGAGTGCTGCACTGTCAGAGGCTCAGTACTGAGGGAGTGCTGCACTGTCAGAGGGTCAGTGCTGAGGGAGTGCTGCACTGTCAGAGGCTCAGTACTGAGGGAGTGTTGCACTGTCAGAGGGTCAGTACTGAGGGAGCGTTGCACTGTTGGAGGGTCAGTACTGAGGGACCGCTGCACTGTCGGACGGTCAGTTCTGAGGGAGCACTGCACTGTCAGAGAGTCAGTGCTGAGGGAGTGCTGCACTGTCAGAGGGTCAGTACTGAGGGAGTGTTGCACTGTCAGAGGGTCAGTACTGAAGGAGTGCTGCACTGTCAGAGAGTCAGTACTGAGGGAATGCTGCACCGTCAGAGGGTCAGTACTGAGGGAGTGCTGCACTGTCAGAGGATCAGTCCTGAGGGAATGCTGCACTGTCGGAGGCTCAGTACTGAGGGAGTGTTGCACTGTCAGAGGGTCAGTACTGAGGGAGTGTTGCACTGTTGGAGGGTCAGTTCTGAGGGAGCGCTGCACTGTCGGAGGGTCAGTACTGAAGGAGTGCTGCACTGTCAGAGAGTCAGTACTGAGGGAGTGCTGCACTGTCAGAGGGTCAGTGCTGAGGGAGTGCTGCACTGTCAGAGGCTCAGTACTGAGGGAGTGCTGCACTGTCAGAGGGTCAGTACTGAGAGAGTGCTGCACTGTCAGAGGGTCAGGACTGAAAGAGATTATGTTTTTTAGATTAGATATTAAGCAAATATCCCGTTTGTCTTCTCAAGTCAATATAAAAAATCCCCTTGATACTATTTTTCAAGAAAAGTAGGGATGTTCTGCTTGATGTCCTGCTCAATGCAGCACAGAAATACTGTCTCTGTGGCAACCTGCTGGGCACATACCATCTGCCCTATTCCAAAATGCCAGGCGTGCTCTATGTTCAAAGTGCACTGAAGGAAAATAAAAGAATAAATTTTGTTGCTTTTTCCAAGTCACTTATCCTGTTTGTGATGAATATTATGAATAGCAGTGAAAGTTCCATTAGGTAATTCACAAAGTAGTCGATTGAGATTCAGAGAACCTCATTTGAACAACTGATTCATATACAGGTGTCCCAACCTGGGATAAGATTAAAGTCAGAATACTTACTTGAATCCCTGGTGCTCCAAAAGGACCTGGTGATCCTTCATCTCCCAGCTGCCCAGCCACCCCATGTATGCCTGGATAGCCCGGGACTCCAGCAGGACCCCGGGGACCAACATGAGAAGCTCCCTCCACATCGCAGGCACAATGCCCTTGGTCACCTACAGGAGAGATAAAGGGAAGATACGCTGAGAGCTAACAGAATATTGTGCTCTCGAAGGTACTGAAGTCCAGAATAGCTACAGTGTACGCTCAGTCCAACAGGCTCCCACTGAAATGAATAAAAGTGCAGTGCTTGGTGTTGGAAACTGAGGGGCACGGTTAGTTGGCTTGAAATGTGAATCTCACGATCTCCTGATAATAGATGCTCAAAGTTGGAAGAATCTTGCAGAATGGGGATCGGGTACAGTCACGTCTGACTCCCGAAATCTGGAGCACAATAACAAGATCACAAACCATAACCTTTAACACAAACACATTGCAATCAATCTTTAATCTCTGTTAGCAGGAATGAGGCATTAAAATCATCAGTGCAGTCCGAGCACTGGGTGGCATGGTGGCTCAGTGGTTAGCACTGCTGCCTCACAGCGCCAGGGACCCAGGTTCAATTCCAGCCTCGAGCGACTCTATGTGTGGAGTTTGCACATTCTCACATCCGTGTGGGTTTCCCCCAGGTGCTCTGGTTTCTTCCCACAATCCAAAGATGTACAGGTTAGGTGAATTTGCCATGCTAAATTGCCCATAGTGTTCAGGGATGGGTAAGTCAGGGGTAAATATAGGGTGGGGGAATCCATCTGAGTGGGATGCTGTTGGGAGGGTCAGTATGGACTTGTTGGATCTGAAGGGTCTGTTTCCACACTGTAGGGATTCTATGATGAGCAGACAAAGCAGCAGTACACTCCATACTGTTGTCCTGGTAATAGTTCTGAAAGGCTTAAGTTCCACCCAATCTGATGATTTTGCATTGGCTTGCGTGGTATTTTGAGGGTTCACAACATTTTATTATTATTTCTAAGGTGGAGGAAAAATTGATTTGATTGAAATCAGGCCTGTGTTTTTTTTAAAGGTCAGAATTCAGAATGTTGAATCTAACCACAACATTACAAAGAGCCGTGTGATTTCAGCTAAATATCTAGCAAGTCACATGGAGAATAGTTGTCACATTGCTTGCTGACTTGAAGGGTTTCTAACCTCCAGAGGGAGGGAGAGAGAGAGAGGAGGCAAACACAGTATCACTCAGAGACAAAGAGGTCTTTAAAAGCAAGGTGACCATGGGAACTGTGTCCATGCAGTTGGGTCAAGTGGAAAGCCCCGGCAATTAAGATGTTATTGAGGAGAAAGATACAAAAGCAAAAGGTTGTGGATGTGTAAGATAGGAAGCTGACCCTACAAGGCTGGTGATGCCATGAGGCAAGGAAACTCAGGTCAAGTAATAATTGAGCTGTGTCAAACATTTGTTTGAGATGTGTCTGGGTGAGACATTAATGGAAGGAAATAGCGTCAAACGATTGTCAAGAAAATTGCAAAATGGAAAGTGACGCATTGTACCAGCAGAGTAAGACGCCTTAACATGCAGATAGGGTGAAAGGTTGTGTGACTGTATGATTATTGCTCAGATAAAAGGGCAGAATCTTTGTTCTCCTTCACAGCAACAACATAGTCCTCACACACAATATAGCCGTCTCCCACAACACAGCGCTCACCAACAACACAGTCCTCACCTGCAGCACAGTCCTCATCCACAACACAGCCCACCCAGCAAAACAGCCCTCACCCGCAACACAGCCCTCACCCACAACACAGCCCTCACCCGCAACACAGTCCTCACCCGCAACACAGCCCTCACCCGCAACACAGCCCTCACCCGCAACACAGTCCTCACCCGCAACACAGCCCTCACCCGCAACACAGCCCTCACCCGCAACACAGTCCTCACCAACAGTCCTCACCAGCAACACAGTCCTCACCAACACAGTCCTCACCAGCAACACAGTCCTCATACACACCACAGTCCTCACCTGTAACACAGTCCTCACCCACAACACAGTCCTCACCAGCAACACAGTCCTCACCAGCAACACAGTCCTCACCAGCAACACAGCCCTCACCCTCAACGCAGTCCTCACCCGCAACACAGTTCTCACGAGCAACACAGCCCTCACCCGCAACACCACCCTCACTTGCAACAGCCCTCATCCGTGACACAGTCTTCACCCGTGACACAGTCCTCACCCGCGACACAGTCCTCACCCAGACGCAGCCCTCACCTGCAACACAGCCCATACTCACAACACAATCCTCACCCGAAGCACAGTCCTCACACACACCAAAGTCCTCACCCGTAACACAGTGCTCACCAGCAACACAGTCCTCACCCGCGACACATTCCTCACCCGTGACACAGTCCTCACCCGCGACACATTCCTCACCCGTGACACAGTCCTCACACACACCACAGTCCTCACCAACAACACTGTCCTCACCCAAAACACAGTCCTCACCCACAACACAGTCCTCAACCACAACACGGTCCTCACCCACAACACAGTCCTCACCGACAACACTGACCCCACCAATAACACAGTCCCCACCCGCAACACAGTCCTTATCCTCAACACAGCACTCACCAGCAAAATAGCCATCACCAGCAACACAGCCCTCAGCCACAACACAGCCATCACCCGCAACTCAGCCATCACCCAAAACACAGTCCTCACCCGCGACACATTCCTCACCAGCAACACAGTCCTCACCCACAACACAGTCCTCGCCAACAACAGTCCTCTCCAGCAACACAGTCCTCACCTGCGACACAGTCCACAGCCGCAAAACAGTCCTCATCTGCAACACAGTCCTCACCCGCAACACAGTCCTCACCCGCAACACAGTCCTCACCCGCAACACAGTCCTCACCCGCAACACAGTCCTCACCTGCAACACAGTCCTCACCCGCAATACAGTCCTCACCAGCAACACAGTCCTCATCAACAACACAGTCCTCATCCGTGACACAGTCCTCACCCGTGACACAGTCCTCACCCGTGACACAGTCCTCACCCAGACCGCAGTCCTCACCCGCAACACAGCCCATACTTGCAACACAATCCTCACACGAAGCACAGTCCTCACACACACCACAGTTCTCACCATAACACAGTGCTCACCAGCAGCACAGTGCTCACCAGCAGCACAGTCCTCACCAGCAACACAGTCCTCACCCGCGACACATTCCTCACACACACCACAGTCCTCACACACACCACAGTCCTCACCCAAAACACAGGCTTCACCCACAACACAGTCCTCAACCACAACACAGTCCTCACCCACAACACAGGCTTCACCACCAACACAGTCCTCACCTGCAACACAGCCCTCACCCGCAACACAGTCCTCACACACACCACAGTCCTCACACACACCACAGTCCTCACACACAACACAGGCTTCACCCACAACACAGTCCTCACCCGCAACAAAGTCCTCACCAGCAACACATCCCCACCTGCAACACAGTCCCCACCTGCAACACAGCCCTCACCAGCAACACAGTCCTCACCAACAACACAGTCCTCACCAACAACACAGTCCTCACCAACAATCCTCACCAACAACAGCCCTCACCAGCAACACAGTCCTCACACACGAAACTGTCCTCACCCGCAACACAGCCCTCACCAGCAACACAGTCCTCACCAACAACACAGCCCTCACCAGCAACACAGTCCTCACACACAAAACTGTCCTCACCAGCAACACAGCCCTCACCAACAACACAGCCCTCACCAGCAACACAGTCCTCACACACAAAACTGTCCTCACCAGCAACACAGCCCTCACCAGCAACACAGTCCTCACACACACCACAGTCCTCACCCGTAACACAGTTCTCACCTGCAACACAGTCCTCACCAGCAACGCAGTCCTCACCTGCAACACAATCCTCACCGCAACACAGTCCTCACCAGCAACACAGCCCTCTCCAACAACACAGTCCTCTCCAACAACATAGTCCTCACCAACAACACAGTCTTCACCAGCAACACAGTCCTCACCAGCAACACAGCCCTCACCAAGAACACAGTCCTCACCAGCAACACAGTCCTCACACACAAAACTGTCCTCACCAACAACACAGTCCTCACCAACAACACAGTCCTCACCCACAACACTGTCCTCACCAACAACACAGTCCTCACCAGCAACACAATCCTCCCACACACCACAGTCCTCACCCGTAACACAGTCCTCATCTGCAACACAGTCCTCACCAGCAACACAGTCCTCACCAATAACACAGCCCTCTCCAACCACACAGCCCTCTCCAACAACACATTCCTCTCCAACAACATAGTCCTCACCAACAACACAGTCTTCACCCGCAGCACAGTCTTCACCCACAACACAGTCCTCACCCACAACACAGTCCGCACCCACAACACAGTCCTCACCAACAATACAGTCCTCACCCACAACACAGTCCGCACCAGCAATACAGTCCTCACTAGAATGCAATCTTTCTGAGCTACACAGGGACCTCACCAGCAATGTCCCCTTCAAGAGTAGTGCGGTCCCTATCGGCTGTTTGTTTAGATGTTCCTCCGTTATCTTACACTACTAACATCTGTAAACTCCTTCGTTCTCACAGTCCTCAGAAAAGTTCACTAATCCTGGTAAATTGAGCATCCTTTCATGAATTTCTCGAGCCTTCTGGCTATGCCATCTGCTGCCTGGGCCCTACCCTCGGGGAATTGCCTCCCGCAAAATCTCCAGCTCTCAATCTGTCCTCAAAACCTATTTCTTGAAAAGGTTTGGTCACCTGACCTGATATCTCTGTGGGTAGTTTGGTGTTAAAACGTTGATTACAATGACTGAAACCACCTTTGGAAATGTCCTTGTGGATAAAGCTACAATATAAATACAAGTTGAAAATGAGCAACATTCGCTCGTGTGAATCTGTCAATCTTGATATCTGTCAATGCAAATTGGGAAGTGTCAGGGAATTGTGTGTTTGTCACAAGCTTAGCTCACATTGTTTCATTGTGAACTGTCATAGCTAAAGGGCTATTGCAGGCTACTAAAGAAATGTGAAGAGAATTTTTAAAAATTCTTAAATGATTGCATGTGTCTCCTAGGGTCTTTCAGATTTGACCTCCTACCAGCCTGATATTTATTAGACCATAAGACCATAAGACATAGGAGCAGAAATTAGGCCATTTGGCCCATCGAGTTTGCTCCACCATTCAACATGGCTGATTAGTGTCTCAAGGCGAAAGTGAGGACTGCACATGCCGGAGATTAGAGTCTAGATTAGAGTGGTGCTGGAAAAGCACAGCAGGTCAGGCAGTATCTGAGGAGCAGGAAAATCGATGTTTCGGGCAAAAGCCTTTCCTGATGAAGGGTTTTTGTCTGAAACATCGATTTGCCTGCTCCTCGGATGGTGCCTGACCTGCTGTGCTTTTCCAGCACCACTCTTATCTAGACTATGATAAGTATCTTAACCCCATTCTCCCGCTTTCTCTCTTGATCCACTGGACAATCAAAAACCGAGCTATCTCAGTCTTAAATATACTCAATGACCTGACCACCACAGCCTTCTGTAGCAATGAATTCCATAGATTCCCCACTCTCTGGCTGAAGAAGTTTCTCCTTATCTCCGTTCTAAAAGGTCTTCCCTTTACTTTAAAGCTATTCCCTCATGTCTTAGTCTCTGCTGCCAATGGTCTAATGACGGTGAGATTTGGGCATAAGTTGGACACAATATTCAGGCTGATCTATAGACCTAAACTTGGTGTTTAGGGTGGTCCTGACGCAGTATCTGATCCTCACAATTCCTGTCCTGTTATGCCTCATTAGGATTACATGCTGTAAATCAGCTTCTGAGCTTGTGAAGACCTGATGGCTCATCCCTCATCCACAGCCCAGACTGTTCAGCTTTCGGGAACCAATCACGTAGTTGTGGTAGGCAGAAGGCTGTGTTTGGCAGAAGGCCGTGGCCATCAACGCCTAGTTGGTAGTCCACAAACCAATCACCTACACGTTGCTGGCTGAATGTCTATTGTACACAGCCCTCGGCTCCAGCTCATACGCAAACCATTTACTGCTGCCTGAACTGGCAGCTCTGTAAACAATACTTACAAAGAGGGTCAGGTTTTACTTGCTTTCAAAAACTACAGTAATTCTTCAGGAACCTTTGGTTTGTCGAATAGCTCTTTTCCCAATTCAGTTAAAAATCAAAAATAAAGAAAAATAAAAAGACATAGTCTTCACAGCCCTCAGGGGCATAAGCAATCAAGAGGCCATCTACAACGGGAATATGAATATAAATATTTTCTGCACAAAAACCTTTTCAATAGACATCTAGAGGTAAGAATCTGATCAGTCATATTATAATACAGTAATCAGCGAGTTATGGGAGATAATTTTCATGAAATTTAATATTAAAGGGATCATATCTTTATTAAGAAGGAACAGAAGACTCTTCAAAGTTAGAACAAACATTGTCCATGAAATCAGCTGGGGAACTTGGCAGAATTCTGGACACCTCACTTTTGGACCTGGAGAGGGTTCAGACAGTAGAAATGTTGAAAATTAAGGGGGAACGGTGAGATAATTAGTGAAACAATCAGAAGGGGAGACACAGGAGTGGCTCCTTTCCATAGTGAGTCATTATGGTCTGGAATGCACGGTCTGATAGGATGATGGAAATAGTTTCAATAGTAATTTTCAACTGGAGTTGGATGTGAAATGGAATAGAGACTATATACAGGACTACAGAGAAAGTGAGACAAATTGTTCGCCTCTTCAAAAGAATGATCACAGGCACAAATAGCTGAATAACCTCCTCTGATGACAATAAAGCTAATTTAATTCACCTGACCTCATGTTTTCTCCATGTTCCGCCTCTTCCCTCCTCCATGTTCCTTCTCTCTCCGTGTTCCCCTCTCCCCATGTTCCCTCTGAGTTCCCCCTCTCCCCGTGTTCCCCCCTCCCCTTGTTTCCCCTTCTTCCATGATCCCCCTCCCCCCATTCCCCCTCTCCTCCCATGTTCCTCCTGACCCTGTGATTCTGTTGTCTCCGTGTTTCACATGGTCCCACTATATTTAACATGGGGTTCCTTACCTTTGTCTCCTGGTCTTCCTCTTGGACCAGGGTACCCTCTCTGACCTTTCTCTCCTGGATCTCCAATGAACTCTATTTGAGTGAAACCAGACAGCAGTATGTCATTGATAATGTGAAGGCTTTAATTCCTATTTTGAAACACTCACCTTTGTGGTAGTGGGGAATAGGAACTGACCTGTGGAACCTATCGGTCCAGGAGGTCCAGGTGGACCAGGTGGGCCTGATTTCCCTGGAAATCCTGGGAATCCAGGCTGGAGAGCTGGCAAACCCTGATCACCTTTCTCTCCTTTGGCTCCTGAGAGACCTGGTAAACCTGGTGGTCCTCGGTTACCTGAGAATGACCAACAGGAGAACATTAATATTTCGCTCCTTTTTGCCCATTTGTTTCTCGTTCTTGATTTCGGTTTACCCCTCATTCTGACCTTACCTAGTGAATGATGTTAACCTCCTCCCAACCACACTGACCCCTGTCTATATCTGAGTGCTTGTGATGGTGTGAGTGTGCATGGATCAGAGTGTGCAAAAAGTGACTATTCATAAATTGTTACCCTAAAATCATGCCTTCTCTAAACTTCAAAAATCATGTTAGGATTTTTCACTCTATTTTTAATATACTTAATCAAATATTTATTTTTGAATCAACATGAAAACTCTTGGGTCACACATTGGAAGAACAGTGTACATCCCACCTTTGTCAGTGAGAAATGGAGGGAAATGCAGTCAGAGTGAAGCTCAATGTAAGCTTGAGGAATAGAATTCCATCTTGCAGCCAGACATTTAACAGCTTTCTGGACTCAGCATTAAGTTCAACCACTTCACACCATGCACTCCGGCCCCATTTAGATTTAGATTTTTAAAAATACCTGAGTGGTGTTTTTCAGACATTTGTTTTTGGACAGAGTTGATGATTATTCTGCAATTCACACCCACTCTTGAACAATGTTTTGTTTCTTTAGTATAGCCGTTCCCATCTCCCTTACCTCTTGCTCCATGATGTTTTCCTCACTAAACCTCTCCTGTCCTTTAACCTATCTCTTGCATTCTTTCTCCCTCTCCCAGCTTTTGATGGTATACATCCCATCATATTTCCACATCCCTTCAGTTCTGAGAAGGAATCATATTTGACTGGAAACGTTGACCCAATTAATGGACACCTTTCTTTCTGATGGACGCACATTTGGGAACGTTAACAACCATCTGTGAATGTACCTGGGAATGGTGCTGTTTCACCAGGGAGACCGGGGGGCCCCTCACGGCCATAGAAGCCTTCCTCCCCTTTGGGGCCACGCTCTCCTTCTAGACCTAGCCAACCTTTTGGACCTTGAGACAAGGGAGAAAAGATGCAGGTTATAAAGAAGGCAAATGGAAAAGAATCTCCTCTTCAGCCCACAGGCAGGGACTGACGTGAGGCAAAACTTTTGACTTGATACCTCCCTCCCCCCAACTCAAATCTCACTGTCTTGACATTGGAAATTAGGCAAACTGTCTCATCGATGCTGCTTCCATGTAGGTCACTGTAACTCCATTGGATCAACAGATTGATTTCCCTCTTTGACAGAATTTCCAATATTTATATCATCTTACTTCTCATGAACCCCCAGATGCTGCCAGAGGAAGTGGTGGAGGCTGGTACAATTGCAACATTTAAAAGGCATCTGGATGGGTTTATGAATAGGAATTGTTTGGAGGGATATGGGCCAGGAACAGGCAGGTGGGACTAGATTGGGTTGGGATATCTGGTCAGCATGGACGATTTGGACCAAAGGGTCTGTTTCCATGCTGTACATCTCAAGGAGTCTATGTGCCAGTAACATGTAAGAACCTCATTGTCAATCGTTCTAGGAACCCAGGCCTAGAAAATGACCTCAGCCACATTGTCCTATTGGCTTTTAAGAAGGCTGCTTTTGATTGACATCTTGCAGTTTGTTCTCTGTTTGTATATATGATCACTGGATAGAGAGGACTACCTTCCTCATAAACATTTTGTTAAAGGATTGCAGAGAACTGCGAACATTATTATTTTGATCGTTTTGAGTGGTTATATGAAATATTGCAACCTAGTGAATTATTGCTCCAGTTGAGATTATTTCTTTAATAAACCTGGTTGGCAGGTTTTGGCTGAGATATGTGCTTTCAGTAGAATGTGTCTTTTGACTGGGAAGACTGGGATCACAAACCACATCTCATATTAAATGTATCTTCTTATCCGACTACAAAAAGGCAGGTTCAAAGCTCAGAGTTCACCCCAGATACTATGCCCAGAAGATAGAAATTTCACTTAATTGGAAGCAAATTTTCCTCTCTGAATGAACAAACAGCTTTTTGAAATGGGCACATTTGCAAGTGAGATCAAGAAATGACTTTTTTCAATACAAAATGGTGATGGATATTTGTAGCTTTCTTCCACACGAAGGTTGTGGATACTGGAGGCGATCAGGATCATGGCTGAGATATGTAATTAAATTTTTAATACATAAGAAAATCAATATGGAACAAACGTGTGTAAAAGGGACAGAAATGAAGATCAGCCATGTACCAAAACAGAGGAACAGTATCAAGAAGCTGAATGGCCCCCTTCCTGAACCATTTTATTATTCAGCATGTAGGCCAGACCAGGTAAGGATGGCAGATTGCTTTCTTTGATATCATTAATGGACCACATGGGTTTTCAGAACGAGGGTAGCCTTTACACCAGTTTTTGTTTTAATTCCAGATTTTCACCATATGCTCTGCAGTGATTTGAACACTTGACCCCATGGTATGGTTCGCTAAAGCATTAGCCCCACTGACAGTACCTCTACTCTACCCTGACTCGATAAATCAGTCAGTGGATTTACTGTTACTCAGTTCCTGCTGCCTCTGGAGAACAAATTTCACGCCTCATACATTTAATTTCCTTTCTGTATCTGAGGAAAGTTCTTTCACCTTTGGGAATTAATCCAGTAAATGTGATGGACTGGCCAGGTCGGCCTGGGTCACCTCGGTCACCCTGTAAAAGGAGGACAAGACATCAGGGAAAACATTTCATTCCATTTGTTCAGCTCTGCTATAAACAAGACATGGCAGCATGATGTGAACACATTCAACATTCCTCTTCACTCCTTGTGGGAAGGTGACTATTCGAGTGTATCGCTCACTCATTGCAACATATATCTGGCTTCACTCTAATCAAACCAGTGGAATGAGAAATGTGCGACTCAGTTAATCTACTCTGACGGATCTTCTCCCAGGTGGTGAACACAGATATTTACACTAAGCCATCACCCACGACACAGCACTGCTCTCAGCTAAATCGATCAAACCCTCTGTTCACAAAATGGTTGGGTAATGGGGTCAAGGTTGACGGCATCAGATTAACAGCAAGGCTGAGAAAGTGAATGGTCTCCTCTGTGCTCCGATATCTCCAACTGAACAACTTCCAAATCATGTTGAGCTGTGATTTGAGTGTAGAGGAGGGAGACGGCACAGGTTAATTCTCTGTGAGGAGGGACAGAGTGAGGGTTAATGTTGTGAGGAGGGACAGACTGATGGTTAACTCTGTGTGAGGAGGGAGTGAGAGTAAGGACTAAGTCAGTGAGGAGGGAGAGAGTGAGAATTAACTCAGTGAGGAGGGAGAGGTTGAGGGTTAACTCTGTGTGAGGATGGAGAGAATGAGGATTAACTCCATGTGAGGAGAGACAGAGTGAGGGTTAAGTCGGTGAGGAGGGAGATAGCGAGGATTAACTCAGTGAGAAGGGAGAAAGAGTGAGGATAAACTCTCTGTGAGGGGGGGAGAGAGTCAGGGTTAACTCTGCGTGAGGACGGAGAGAGTGAGGTTAAGTCAGTGAGGAGGGAGAGAGAGTGAGGATTAATTCTTGGTGAGTAAGGAGAGAGAGTGAGGGTTAACTCAGTCTCCTTCATATACTGTTCAAGATTGCATAATTTCTCGATAGGATTTTGAAGACCATTCGGGGTGGGGTTGGGTTGTACATTTCCAGAGCTCTGAGCTAATAGTAATGAGATATAAATGGTCTTGAGTCTCAACATTACGGCTGAGTTGGCCTGAAGGACATGGGTAAGAGTGGAATTTTTGCTGAGAAAAAGGATATTTCAGAAATAAAAGTACAAAACACTGATTCAATTCAGTTATTCAGCTGAGAAAGTAACCAACAAGTGGTTGACTGATGATAACTTCAACTTCCTGCAGATGTTGTGGTGTCATGCTTTGGGACATGCAATTGGCACAATGTGCACATCCCTGGGGTTTCACTGCTAAACTGTCCCAAATGTGAGAAAATCATAAAACAAAGGAATTGGGATGGGGCAAAGACAAAGGCAGGATGGGATAAACCATTTGCATTGTCCTTGACTTTCTGAATTAATATGCCCACATCCTGTGTGACTATCCGTGTGGAGTTTGCCCATTCTCCCTGTGTCTGTGTGGGTTTCCTCTAGGTGCTCCGGTTTCCTCCCACAATCCAAAGATGTGCAGGTTAGGTGGATTGGCCATGCTAAATTGCCCAGAGTGTCATGGGAAATGTGCAAGATAGGTTAGCGCACTGGCTCTGGATGGGACGCTCTTTGGTGTAGACTCGATGGGCCAAATGGCCCACTTCCACCCTGTAAGGATTCTATGATAAATGATAACAAGGAGACAACTGTCAATTCAATCTAATGATCAGAATTGGAAACTAATGCAAATTACCTTCAATCCTGGTTGACCATTAAACCCGGGAAGACCTGGGGTACCTGGGAGACCCTGAAAATGACAAAAAAAACAGTCTGAAGACACCAGGAGTACATTCAATTCAATGGAGTGTCTGGGGATATGTAGGCTAGGTGGATTAGCTATGGGAAATGCAGAGTTACAGAGGTAGGGGGGGTTGGGTCTGGGTGGGATGCTCTTCAGAGGTAGGTCCTGAGGGTTACTCGACCCAGAACATTAACTCTGGTTTCGCTCCACAGATGCTACCAGACCTGATGAGCTTTTCCAGCAATTTCTATTGTTGATTGCTTTTTGGTGGGTTGTTGCAGACTCAATGGGCGAAATAGCCTGCTTCTGCACTGTAAGGATTCTCTGATTCTATGAAGTGTTTCCATGTAATGAAGACAGCCATTTTTGTTCAGAATGCTACAACTTGAAAGGGATGCCCATGGGACAATGGGCTTTTGTCGAAGGGAAGATAACATTTTATTAGCTAAACCATTTAGTGACAGAAACTAGTCAAACTCTTTAACTGGAGAAGTATTTGCCTCCGGAGTTCAATGAAAGGTGAGTGTTAGTAAATGTGCTACAGATGCAGCACATCCCAGTTCCATTGTACAAATTGCAGACGGAGTGTAACTTGTTGTCTGGATTAGTGGTAGTAGGAGTAGTTAAGAGATTACTTGCTAATGGAGTAGACCTATTCTTGGCTAATGACTTGGCCAGAAAGAAGGTTCTATCTTCACCATAACGACATAAAACCTGGGGGTAATTAAGGATATGGAATGAGAACAAGTTCTGGGTATTTTTCCACCTTTTGGGGTGACCAGAACAATGTCTAAACAAAGTGAATCACCAGAGGTCATTGTAATACGATGGACAAAATGATTGTGTAGCTGAAACTTTTCTTCAAGGCAAGGATAATTCAAATAAAATATGTGGCATGTCTTCAATAATTGGAGGTCTCGAATCACATCTGGAGTTGAGCAGGCAACTCACACTAAAACCGGGGCTGAAAGAGTTCCAGAATACTATCACATTAAAAAGAGAGCTTTGAAAACAAAGGGGAGACATAATCACAGATCTGCGGAGGAGGAATGAGCAGTTGTTCATGAGATAGTGATTTCCAGACGTCAAAAGAAGACATTATGAGTAGCACATGAAATTTCTATGGCAGCACACATAAGAATACAGAAAACACTAGCATCAAGAAGCTGGAATTTTACCTGGCTAAGACTTCATGAGGGTGTAGTGCAATTCGGTATAACATGCCATGCCTGTCAAGTGGTAGGGAAAGCTCAACATATAATCAAACCGGTAACTTCCATTCCCAGTTTTTGAAGCTCGGTTTAATAGATTACTGGTCAATTCAGAGGGAAACTCTAACCATGATAAAGAAATCACTGCTTTGGTTGAAGTGAGGGGCAAAAGTATTGAATCTGAAGCCTGACTCAATGTGGAATGCGTAACCCTGCTGTCATAAAAACAGTCTGTACAGTTACAAAAACATAGTTGGTGTCTTGTAGTAGATTTATCTACTTCATCAGGTTTGAATTTGGATTGAGGTACTCAGGAAATAGTAATTTTAGCCAATGTGCAGGAGAACAAGGAAGTACAGTGAACATAGATCACTGAACATCATTTAGCAATTTGTTTGATAACATCATGCCCAGATCTTCCATACTATGTTTTGGAAACGATAACATTGCCCAGTGAAGGGAAGGGTAAGGATATGGATGTAGCCCTTACACAATGAGAAGATGACAAAATGGTTCTTGAATGTGCTCTTATAAATATTTCTTTTGAATCCAGTGAAGATTTGTCAAATGATAGTCAGGAAGTATAAACGTTTCCCAGAGTGTTTGCTATCGACTTTGAAGTTGGGAAATTCCCTAGTGTCCCTAGTGAAGAAGGGAAAGTAAGAAATGCATTGAATTTGAGGTTCGGGAAATTAATGTTCATGAAGAACCATCAATCTTTTGGACGAGAACATGAAGCAATTCAGATTTAATATGCCACACTTCTTGCTGCACTTATATTCAGTTCGATGAACCAACAGATTTGATAGATTTGGATGAAATAAAATGGTCAGGGAGTTGAAATGTTGCTGCTTCAGACACAATAGACATACAAAGCTTAGAATAACAGTTAGCTAATGGGCCTCTGAAAATAGATTTTTCCTCTGATGTAATGGTGCAAATTAATCGACAATCCAGTGAAGTATTGTTGTTTAATACAAATACTGATCAGCTACTGGAAGCAATCAGTTTCTGTTCCAATCTAAGGAAATGGATATCAGTGAAGCACCTGTAATAAAACTAGGAACTGCAAATGGAAGTGGGGAAGCAGACCTGAAGACCGATTGTGGGACTATGATTTTCCTTCATGCCTTGATGATGACTTTATAGAAGCAGAATGCTTGAGTATTTACTTGAACTAGAATCTCGGGAAGAATCCAATGATTGATCCATAAGTATTGACCATAGAGTCAGGATAACTCAATATAATTTTAGTCACTGACACAGAGGAATTCACTGTGAAACGAAATGAAGTCGATTTTTTTTCTTCTGTTTCAAGTGAAGTCTTGAATATAAATATTGAGCATTATTACCTTAAATTAATTTTTATTTGGAGCGTAAGACTGCATGAACAGAGCTAACAGAACTTCCTGTTTTTGGGAAATAATTTTTGTGGAAGCTTCAAACTTGAAGTGCAAAACTGTTTGGATGGATTCCAGTGATTCAACCATTCACTGTAATGATTGCTGGTAAAGGTAGACTGATTGCAAATGCAATGTTTTGCATATAAATTGATCAAATAAGTTAGGGTTTTAAGAGATGTTCAACAATTCTATAAAAATTGTATACGAGAAGATTAAGGATGAATGGGTGTAAGTCTTATCTTTGTTGTGTGGGTCAGATACTTTGTGACAAAACACATTTTTGAAATGGCATTTTATCCATTCTAAAGGTGAAGGCATCTTTTACTGTCTTTATTTTGAGATTGGTTCTAAAAAGGAAAATACTGATCTAAACCAAAGAGACTGGGAAATGGGTTGTTTCAAGTTTTAAAACTCATGTTACATACTGTATGTTGTATACTATATTGTATTTTCCTGTTACATACTGTGAGTTGTATACTGTGTTGCATTTTCCTGTTACATACTGAGAGTTGTTTACTATATTGTATTTTCCTGTTACATACTGTGAGTTGTTTAACGGAATAAATTGTGTTTCATTTATCAGTTGGTTTCAGTTTTACAGGTGAAGGAGGTTTGGAGAATGGTGTGGCCATGATTGTAAGTTACATTAAAGCCTGATGTAGGTTAGATGTCAGGAGGTGATTCTTTTCCTGCTAAATAGTGAATCTGTGGAATTTCCGATTCATTGCATTCCTTCAAATGAGAGCTGGACTTGGTTCTGCCTGGGGCAGAGATCACCTTTTTAAATAAAAGGCAAATTGTGCAGGAATTCCCAGGCTGTCTCGTTTCCATAGATGAGTTGGACAGGAACCTCCTTCCAACTGGACCTGGGTTTTTGATTGGCATCTGTCATTGCTTTGGAATCACTTGGTTTTGGGTGACGTGAGAAATATTTATATTGTTAGATATCAAATTTGTGTAAGATTAAGCTGAATGGACCACCGAATCTTTATCAGTCAAACATTGTTCAAATGTTCCCAACCCATGAGAGGGTGAAAAACACATACTAACCAATACCTCAACAAAAAAATTAAGATACAATCCACATTGTAAACCATTTTTTCCCAGATCATTTTCTATTAATTTTTTTTTTACTTCGTGTGTAATCCTTGCCATCCCAGAAAGGTTCCAGACTCTGATAAAGTTAAAGCTTAAGCTGTAATAAGACACAAAGGTAGATATTACTTTGAGGAAGGCAGAGGAAGGTCATAGCGAATTTGCCAGTATCTATGTAGATTGTATATACTCACTTTGCGTCCTTCAGAACCTGGGGGTCCATTGAAGCCACTCTCACCCTACAACCACAAGGAGTTCATTTTAAAGCCAAAAGCAGCAGGAATGGTCTAATTTTGAAGCAAGTATTTCCAATAGGATATTACATACCCTTAATCCTGGAAGGCCCATGATTCCCTCTTCTCCTTTCTCACCCTTTGGACCAGGAGCTCCCTAAACAGAACAATAATTACAAATATAACTATTTCAATGGATGATCCAAATGCAACCTAATCTTTGTATTTCACTTTGCATATTTGAAAGGCAGTCTGTCGTAGGAAGTTTTCTGATCTGGAATCACATTTAACAATCCAAGCAACTGAATCCACCTTGGATTCTAGGTAGTGAAACTCACCGGTTCCCCAGGGTCACCCAATTCGCCTTCATTTCCTCGTACTCCTCTGTCACCCTGAGCAAAGAATGGAAAACAAGAAATCAAGAGTTAGAAAAATGAAGGGGGATCTCATAGAAACATATAAAACTTATGAAGGGAATAGCCAAGATAGAAGCAAGATAGAATGTTTCCATTGAACCAAGGGAGGTTGGTGAGTGAAACTAGAATGAGGGAGTGTAGCCTCAAAATAAGAGGGAGCAGATTTCAAAGTGAATTGAGGAGAAACTTCTTCACCCAAAGTGAGTTGTGACTCTGTGGAATTTCTGCCAACTGAAGCAGTTGAGGCGACCTTGTTGAAATTCTTAAGGCAAAGATTAGACAGATTTTGGAACAGTAAAGGGATTAAGAGTTATGGTGAGAGGGCAGGGAAGTGGAGATGAGTTCACAAAAAGACCAGCCATGACCTTATGAAATGGTGCAGCAGGCTTGATGGGCCGGACGGCCTACTCCTGCTCCAAGTTGTTCTGCTCTTAAGACTGAAATTAACCCAAAACAGACAGCAAAAAAAATATTTCCCCATGAAGATACCAACATTTATGCATGATATCCATAATTTAGTTGATGTCTTGAGGCAGTCCACCACAGGGAGTCAGGAACAACAGCAGTCTGGCTGAACCGGAGTTAATGGATGGGAATATTTGGAATCAATGTTCAGGTGTATTTCAGACCCAATTTGAAGTTACCCATTCCATCTTATTCTCATTTTGCATTATACAATCCTATGTCAACATTTATAATGGATGTTAACTTGTTACACTGTATCTGGACCATTTTACCACCAGTAACGCTTCAGCACCTCTACTGGCATAAGTATTCAATCACAGGATGAAATAATTATGCGCTTCATTGTAAATGTAAACATAGGATTTACAATCAAAATATAGTAGGAAGTACGTGAAAATATTAATATCTAAAAGATACAGGCATGAACACCTTGACAAAGAGACAAAATATATAAACAGCATAGTCATATGAATTTATACTTACTCGTGAAATTTAAGCTAAACATACCAAACAACATATTTCAAGAAGCATATACCAATAAATAGGATCTGTGTTACAGTATTTTAAATTCTATTTTGAGCAACAATTGTGTTTTAATGTGGTTACAAATTACCACTGCAGTAATTACACAGAACAAAGATTTAATTAGAAATGAAGAGATTTTGCCATAAGTATGAATTGAGAATTTGATTGTGGGAATTTTAATAAGATTAGACAATAGGCTTCACATAACATCCTATGTCTAATTTAGATTGGTGCTGGAAACGCAGAGCATGTCAGGCAGCGTCTGAGCAGCAGGGACCTCGACTTTTCGGGCAAAAGCCCTTCATCAGGAAGAAATCTCATTCCTGATGCAGGGCTTTTGCCCGAAACATCGATTTTCCTGCTCCTCGGATGCTGCCTGACCTGCTGTGCTTTTCCAGCACCACACTAATCTAGACTCTAATCTCCAGCATCTGCAGTCTGCCTAGTTGAATCTATATCTAATGTCAATTATGAAATAATCTTCATCCAAGTGAAGAATGCAAGACTTGGGAAAGGGACTCAGCTAATTTCTGCATTATCACCATTGGTCACCCACAGCTTAGTTAAAATGCAATAGGATAAACAGTGAAGACCCTAGATTCTGTTCCGTTTCTGTGTCTCAGTTCCATTTTCAGAGATCAACATTTGGATTTGTTATCATGCTAACTTGTCAGTAAGGAAATGGGAGGTGAAGTTGGGAAGAAGTGATTCCCTGGCATTGGACCTATGTCAATTAAAACTATCCAGAACCTTACTGGACCAGTGATAACTCAAAGGTCCCATGAAGGGTCTAGAATGCAACACAGCCCTCATTTGAACTTTATGTTGGGAAATAAATATGACCAGGACACAGGGAGAACTTCCTAACTTTCAACCACTATTGCGTGAGGCAAACGTTTAACATCTCATCTGAAAATTGTCACCTCTGCCAGTGAAGCACTCCTTCGACACTGCCCTCCAGTTGTGCATTACTTTCCTTTGTACTGACCCAGTGACAGTGCAGTGCTGTCTCAGTACTACATCTGCAAATATACCCCCACTGTACTGATCCTCCAACAGTGCAGTGCTGCCACAACATTGCACTGGACTCAAAGCTCAGTCAAATGCATGCCCTTCAGTGTCTGAATGAAGAGATGCTTCACTGCTGGCGTTTAAGGTTCCTTCCTGCCTGACCCACATGCTATGGTAGCAGAGAGCTTTGTCTCATGTGGTTTGTTCATGAACTGCTGCTACTGTCTGGTGGTGAGAGTTAATCAAACCTGGTTGCAATTTTACCTTTTCTCCCGTTTTATTCCCTGGTGCAGAAACTTGGCTGGTGTCCTCGATCCTGCTCCCAGGTAGACCTGGCGGACCGGGCTCACCCTGTGGGTCAACAATTCAAACAAAAAGATAAAGAAGAGTGAAGGGACTTTAATCTGAGACTGTTACAGGAGCACAGGCACTGGTATTCACAGCAGGGTCATCTGAAACAGCTCCACACAAGTGACACAATAAGATCAGATCCTTCATTCCTCTATTGCCATTATCACTCGCCTTTCAACTGCTGTGTTGGTGAAATGGAGACAGACAAATAGAGAGAGGGAAAGAGAGCGTCAGAGATAAACAGCGGATGTATAAGGTTTGTGACTGTGAACAGCACTCCATCCAGATCATCACTCTGCAATCTCAATGCTTTTATCTGAGCATTTAATTTTTGTCATCAGTGCATGAGCTCTCCTTTCTCTCTAATGTAAGCTCTCCAACCTTCATCTTTCATTAATTCACGGGACATGAGTGTCGCTGGCTGCAAAGCTTTAGGGGTGATTTGCACAAGATTTATTTCTTTATAATCATTATTGGGACACGGATACCACTGTCTGCGCCAGCATTTCCTGCCATCCCCATTTGTTCTTCAGAAAGTCTTGCTGCGGTCCATTTGTTGTGAGCACATCCACAGAGCTGTTAGGGAGGGACTTCCAGGATTTCAAGCCAGCGAACAATGTTAAACAGTTCTCCTCTTGCCGACTGTGTCTTCCTGGCTGCATGCTGCTCTCTTCCCCGCTCTCCCACTATCTTAGTCTCTCCTACCCCTCACTCATTATCTTCCTCCTTCAGTGCTTCCCTTTCACTCTCTCACTGCCTTGACACTCAGTTGTTGCCTTCCTCCCCTTCCTTGCCGCCTCTCTCCCCATCTCTTGTGATGTCCCAACCCATTCCTCCGTTACTGCTTGTTAACCTTCCAATGCTTCCTCCTTCCCTATCTCATACCTATCTTCAGCATCCTCAAAACCAACCGCTTTGATCCACTGACAATTCATTTATGTAACTGTTCAAAGTCCAACAATTCTCAGCCAGTGAAACTTGTGATGTTTTACGATACAAAAAGAGTAAGGTTGCTGGATTTTCTGAACTCGTGGTTTTGCGACAGAAGCTCTGATCAAAAGGACCCACGATCAGATTAAGAACCAGAAAAGCAGCAGGTCGAGTCAGAAGCAGTGAGTTCCAAGCCCCACCTTGTGATTTGTGGGCATTCTGTAAAGATTGACAACATCAAATGGGGCCCACAGTGCCTTTCAACAATAACACACTTTTCTACAAAGAGAACTAATTCACCGACCTTGTCACCAGTTCGTCCCTGGAAACCGATTCCATCATTGCCCTGCAAAGCAATCAGTAACTGTGTTAAAGATTGTCCAAGGAATTGCATTTCCATAGTTCTGTCACCATCTCAGGATGACCCAGAGTGTTTAACAGCTAAGTTTTGAACTGTACTCATCATTATAACATTGCAAGGTCCCACAAGCATCATCTCAGTAATACTGGCTGGGGGAGGGCAGAGAGCTGAGATTTTGGTTCCAGCACCATCGTGAATTCCTAGTTCTTCCTTGAAAACTGATCTCTTGCAGCCACCGGGGAAAGGATGTGAGGCACCATATGAAAGGCAGCATCCCTCACAGTGCAGGGCTCCCTTAGTTTCCCTGCTGACAATGAGGTACTCCCTCAGTATTGATCCTCCAACAGTGCAGCATTCTCACTGTACTTAATCCCTGATAGTACAGGGTTCCCTCAGCACGGATCATTGGATTAGATTAGACTGGATTCCTTACAGTATGGAAACAGGCCCTTCGGCCCAACATGTCCACACCGAGTCTCCAAAGAGTAACCCGCCCACACCCATTCCCCTATCCCGTATTTACCCCTGACGAATGCACCTAACACTACGGGCAATTCAGCATGGCCAATTCACCTAACCTGCACATCTTTGGATTGTGGGAAGAAATCAGAGCACCCGGAGGAAACCCACGCAGACACGGGGAGAATGTGCAAACTCCACACAGACAGTCGCCCGAGGCTGGAATCGAACCTGGGTCACTGGCGCTGTGAGGCAGCAGTGCTACCCACTGAGCCAGTGTGCTGTCCTAAAATCATCTGGTAGTGCAGTCCTCCCTCAGTACTGCACAGGGAATATCAGCTCTGAGATGTGGTTAGCCATGGGAAGGCCACATGTACTGCCCATCTAGGTGCCCTGTGGACAGTCTCCTGAAGTTTTGTGGTAGAGGTTTGACTGGGTAGATCCTGGATAAGGACCTAGTAATGGACTGACTGTTACAACAAACTCTACTCCCACCCTTGTCCTCACTCCTGCTCTTTGTCTATCTCTGCAAATCTCTCCTTATTAATTATTAATCCCATTTCTTTATGAAAATCGCTGAATCGACTTCCATTGCATCGAATCCATGTTTCAGATCATAGTATTGTGAGGTCCAACCACCTTCTTCTTCCCACATCTCTGAAATAATCACATTTTTGACTCAGAAAGATAAAGCTTTTTTGTTAATTATAACTTGCCAAGCTACTGGCTGGGAGATTACTTAGACCAGAGTCATGTTTCACAAAAATCTGACCTCCCACTGCAGCCATGAATGTTGCTCCTGGAATACTTACACATCACCAGTTACTGGTTAATTCACTCCTAGTTCTTTCATACAATGCAACACCATATCACCCACATAGGAACTTAATGAATGAAAACAAAATGCATCCTCATGTCACCTCTAGTCCTTTTTATTTTAAATCACTTCAGTTTGGTTTCTAACCTTGTACTTCCAAAATAGTTTATATTTCAACTCCCTCTATCCAACACTCTATTTGAATTTGAAGATATCTATTAAATCTCCTCACTCTCTTGTCTAAGGACATCAGTCTCGGCTTCTCTATTATCTCCATGTAATTACGGTCCCTCATTCCTGGGAGAATTGTAGTGAATCACCTCTGCGTGGAATCTAGAATTGGGCACAAATACTCAGGCTGAGGCCTAACTGGAGATTTTTAATAAAGTTTAGTGTAAAATATTTTTTATTTCATAGGACGAGGGTGCCAGCATTCATTGCCTATCCCTAATTGGCCACAGGGTAGTTGAGAGTCAACCATATTGCTGTGGGTCTGGAGTCACATGTAGGTCAGACCAGGTAAGGATGGCAGTTTCTCTCCCTGAAGGACATTAGTGAGCCAAGTGGGTTTTTACAACAATCCACAATGGTCATCATTAGACCCTTAATACCAGGGTTTTTATTATTGAATTCCAATTCCACCATCTGCCGTGGCGGGATTTGAACGCGGGTCCCCAGACCATTACTTGGGTCTCTGGATTACCAGTCCAGCGATAATACCAGTCGGAAACTGCATCCCCATTAGATGGGGCTTAATTTTCATTGTTTCCCTGAGCAGCCATCTGCACTGAATGCTGAATTCCTACCTTGGGTCCTGGAGGTCCTGGAGGTCCTGGACGACCCTGTTGGGGGAGAAGAGGTTTCAAACACATTGAGAACCAAACTAAAACCAGGAACAAGTGAAAAACATATTCAATGAGATCCCACGGAAAGTCTGTTATTCCCAGATGGGATGAATCTTAAGACCAATACGTACCACTGGGCCTATCACTCCTGGAGGACCCTTGATACCCATCTCTCCAGGGATGCCAGGTAGGCCCTGCAAAAATAACAAAGACTTGCATTTGTATAGCGCCTTTTGGGATGATTCCAACTACCCTGTGAGGTCGGAAAAATGGCGGCCATTTTGTGTGGGAGCAGGGCCCCACAAACAGCGACATGATAAGGATTTGTTGATTAACAAGTAAATATTGGCCAGAACAATGGGGCAATCTCCTCTCCCCGACATCAAGAGTCCCGTTGGATTTTGTTTTACATAGAGCTGAGGGGGCCCACAATTGAATGTCTCATTCAAAAGGCAGCATGACTGACAGTGTGGCACTCCCCAGTCGGTCGGTCAGGAACGTAAGGCCGATTTCTTGGGGTCCGCAGTATGACTTAAGCAGACAAACTCCTGATTCCGAATGGACAGTGCTCCCCAACGAGCCACTGCCAACACCGGAATAACATCTCTTATTGTCTGTGGAGGAGCTGTTTTCACTGTCAGCTTCTATCGATGATTGGGATACAAGGTTTTAGCAATTCCCGTTGATATTCTGTGTACTCCGTGTTGGTCAGATTCCTGAACAAAAGTAGGAATTCCGAAAACAGCATCACACCCTGCCCTCCATGCCCCTCGAACACTTACCTGGTATCCTGGGAGACCAGGGAGGCCAGTGTCCCCCTACAAACAGAAGGAGAATGACAAACAGTTAGACTGGAATACACTCTGTTCTGTAGCACCTTCCTTTCCCATTCCACCTTTCCTTCCCACTGCACTGTTTCTCAGGGGAATGATGGTCAGAAAGCTCCGACACAGCTCACAGATTCCACAGGGATAAGTTGGATCCCATGGTTCAGGTGGTATCTGGACTGAATTAAAGTGTCCTTGCGCCCAGCAGACTGAGACCGGACACTCGTTATGGAGTACACTGGTGAAGGGCTAATGCATGAAACATCGATTTTCTTGCTCCTCGGATGATCACGTGACGGGCTGTGCTTTTGCAGCACATACTCTTTGACTAATATCCCTAATCAATCTATGACCCGCACAACTTGCTCACATTTACTGTCCATCACTATCTGCCCGAAGAAGCTTGTGGTAGAGCTTTCTTCACAGGGCAGGCAAAAGAAAAAGTCCATTGTGACAAATCACTGAGGCACCACAGTCATACCCACTCTTACATGTCACTGAATAACCCAGACGAACACAGGTTCACTGTTACAGGTCACTGAATAACCCAGACGAACACAGGTTCACTGTTACAGATCGCTGAATAACCCAAACAAACACAGGTTGATGGTTACATGTCACTGAATAACCCAAACACAGGTTCACTGTTACAGGTCACCGATTAACCCAGACAAACACAGGTTCACTGTTATATGTCACTGAATAACCCAAACAAACAGAGGTTCACTGTTACAGGTCATCGATTAACCCAGACAAACACAGGTTCACTGTTACATGTCACTGAATAACCCAAACAAACACAGGTTCACTGTTATATGTCACTGAATAACCCAAACAAACACAGGTTCACTGTTGCAGGTCATCGATTAACCCAGACAAACACAGGTTCACTGTTACATGTCACTGAATAACCCAGACGAACACAGGTTCACTGTTACAGGTCACTGATTAACCCAGACAAACACAGGTTCACTGTTACATGTCACTGAATAACTCAGACGAACACGGATTCACTGTTACATGTCACTGAATAACCCAAACAAACACAGGTTCACTGTTACAGGTCACTGATTAACCCAGACAAACACAGGTTCACTGTTACATGTCACTGAATAACTCAGACGAACACAGGTTCACTGTTACATGTCACTGAATAACCCAAACAAACACAGGTTCACTGTTATATGTCACTGAATAACCCAAACAAACACAGGTTCACTGTTACATGTCACTGAATAACCCAGATGAACACAGGTTCACTGTTACATGTCACTGAATAACCCAGACGAACACAGGTTCACTGTTACAGGTCACTGATTAACCCAGACAAACACAGGTTCACTGTTACATGTCACTGAATAACTCAGACGAACACTGATTCACTGTTACATGTCACTGAATAACCCAAACAAACACAGGTTCACTGTTACAGGTCATCGATTAACCCAGACAAACACAGGTTCACTGTTACATGTCACTGAATAACCCAGACGAACACAGGTTCACTGTTATAGGTCACTGAATAACCCAAACAAACAGAGATTCAAGGTTATATGTCACTGAATAACCCAAACAAACACAGGTTCACTGTTACATGTCACTGAATAACCCAGACGAACACAGGTTCACTGTTATAGGTCACTGAATAACCCAGACGAACACAGATTCACTGTTATAGGTCACTGAATAACCCAAACAAACACAGGTTCATGGTTACATGTCACTGAATAACTCAGACGAACACTGGTTCACTGTTATAGGTCACTGAATAACCCAGACGAACACAGATTCACTGTTACATGTCACTGAATAACCCAAACAAACACAGGTTCACTGTTACAGATCACTGAATCTGCCACACATTCACATTCATGGTTCCAGATCATAAAATAACCCTGACAAACACAAATTCATTGTTTCAGATCACTAACTCAACTGCATACAGACAAATCCACTCTTACAAATTACTCAATTACCTACCCACCTAAACCTTCCACTACAGATTAGTTAATCTGGCCCACACACAAACTCATGATAACAAGTCTCGGAATCACCCGTGCACACATAAACTCACAATTAACTTGAATATGCAGCCAATCTCACTGTTTCAGTTGAATGAATCACATATGCACAAAAATACTGATTTAGTCATACATACGTGACAGTGCATTTACTGATCACATGCAGACACACATTTCAAAATCAAAAGCACACACACAAAACCCACAGTAATAGATCTCTGAATCACACAAGCACATAAGTATTCACAGTTAAAGATCACAACAACACACATGCACACACAAACCCACCGCTACAGAGCACTCCATCACACACACGAACCCATCATTACAGATAACTCCATCACACACACAAAGCAACCATTACAGATTTCTCCATCACACACACAAACCTACTGTTACAAATCACTCCATCATATACACAAACTCACCATTACAGATCACCCCATCATATACACAAACACACCGTTACAGATCACTTCAGCACAAACACAAACCCATTGTTACAGGTCACTCCATTATAAACACATACCCACCATTACAGATCACTAAATCACACACACACAAACCCACTGTTACAGATCACTCCATCACACACACAAACTCACTGTTACAGATCACTCCATCACACACACAAACCCACTGTTACAGATCACTGCATCACACACACAAACCCACTGTTACAGATCACTCCATCACACACACAATCTCACTGTTACAGATCACTCCATCACAAACACAAACCCACTGTTACAGATCACTCCATGACACACATAAACCCACTGTTAGAGATCACTGCATCACACACACAAACCCACTGTTACAGATCACTCCATCACACACACAAACCCACTGTTACAGATCACTCCATCACACACACATGCCCACCATTACAGATCACTGCATCACACACACAAACCCACTGTTACAGATCACTGCATCACACACACAAACCCACTGTTACAGATCACTCCATCACACACACATGCCCACCATTACAGATCACTCCATGACACACACAAACCCACAGTTACAGATCACTGCATCACACACACAAACTCACTGTTACAGATCACACCATCACACACACAAACCCACCGTTACAGATCACACCATCACACACACAAACCCACCGTTACAAATCACTGCATCACACACACAAACTCACTGTTAGAGATCACTGCATCACACACACAAACCCACTGTTACAGATCACTCCATCACACACACAAACCCACTGTTACAGATCACTGCATCACACACACAAACCCACTGTTACAGATCACTCCATCACACACACATGCCCACCATTACAGATCACTCCATGACACACACAAACCCACTGTTAGAGATCACTGCATCACACACACAAACCCACTGTTACAGATCACTCCATCACACACACAAACCCACTGTTACAGATCACTCCATCACACACACAAACCCACTGTTACAGATCACTCCATGACACACATAAACCCACTGTTACAGATCACTGCATCACACACACAAACCCACTGTTACAGATCACTCCATGACACACAGAAACCCACTGTTACAGATCACTCCATGACACACATAAACCTACTGTTACAGATCACTGCATCACACACACATACCCACCATTACAGATCACTCCATCACACACACAAACCCACTGTTACAGATCACTCCATCACACACACAAACCCACTGTTACAGATCACTGCATCACACACACAAACCCACTGTTACAGATCACTCCATCACACACATAAACCCACTGTTACAGGTCACTGCATCACACACACAAACCCACTGTTACAGATCACTGCATCACACACACAAACCCACTGTTACAGATCACTCCATCACACACACAAACCCACTGTTACAGATCACTGCATCACACACACAAACCCACTGTTACAGATCACTCCATCACACACACAAACCCACTGTTACATATCACTCCATCACACACACAAACCCAATGTCAGAGATCACTGCATCACACACACAAACGCACTGTTACAGGTCACTGCATCACACACACAAACCCAATGTCAGAGATCACTGCATCACACACACAAACGCACTGTTACAGGTCACTGCATCACACACACAAACGCACTGTTACAGATCACTCCATCACACACACAAACCCACTGTTACAGATCACTCCATGACACACATAAACCCACTGTTACAGGTCACTGCATCACACACACAAACCCACTGTTACAGATCACTCCATGACACACATAAACCCACTGTTACAGATCACTCCATGACACACATAAACCCACTGTTACAGATCACTCCATCACACACACATACCCACCATTACAGATCACTCCATCACACACACAAACCCACTGTTACAGATCACTCCATCACACACACAAACCCACTGTTACAGATCACTGCATCACACACACAAACCCACTGTTACAGATCACTCCATCACACACACAAACCCACTGTTACAGGTCACTGCATCACACACACAAACCCACTGTTACAGGTCACTGCATCACACACACAAACCCACTGTTACAGATCACTGCATCACACACACAAACCCACTGTTACAGATCACTCCATCACACACACAAACCCACTGTTACAGATCACTGCATCACACACACAAACCCACTGTTACAGATCACTCCATCACACACACAAACCCACTGTTACATATCACTCCATCACACACACAAACCCAATGTCAGAGATCAATGCATCACACACACAAACGCACTGTTACAAGTCACTGCATCACACACACAAACCCACTGTTACAGATCACTGCATCACACACACAAACCCACTGTTACAGGTCACTCCATCACACACACAAACCCACTGTTACAGGTCACTGCATCACACACACAAACCCACTGTTACAGATCACTGCATCACACACACAAACGCACTGTTACAAGTCACTGCATCACACACACAAACCCACTGTTACAGGTCACTCCATCACACACACAAACGCACTGTTACAAGTCACTGCATCACACACACAAACCCACTGTTACAGATCACTGCATCACACACACAAACCCACTGTTACAGGTCACTGCATCACACACACAAACCCACTGTTACAAGTCACTGCATCACACACACAAACCCACTGTTACAGATCACTGCATCACACACACAAACCCACTGTTACAGGTCACTCCATCACACACACAAACCCACTGTTACAGGTCACTGCATCACACACACAAACCCACTGTTACAGATCACTGCATCACACACACAAACCCACTGTTACAGGTCACTCCATCACACACACAAACCCACTGTTACAGGTCACTGCATCACACACACAAACCCACTGTTACAGATCACTGCATCACACACACAAACGCACTGTTACAAGTCACTGCATCACACACACAAACCCACTGTTACAGGTCACTCCATCACACACACGAACGCACTGTTACAAGTCACTGCATCACACACACAAACCCACTGTTACAGATCACTGCATCACACACACAAACGCACTGTTACAGGTCACTGCATCACACACACAAACCCACTGTTACAGATCACTGCATCACACACACAAACCCACTGTTACAGATCACTGCATCACACACACAAACCCACTGTTACAGATCACTGCATCACACACACAAACCCACTGTTACAGATCACTGCATCACACACACAAACGCACTGTTACAGATCACTCCATCACACACACAAACCCACTGTTAGAGATCACTCCATCACACACACAAACGCACTGTTACAAGTCACTGCATCACACACACAAACCCACTGTTAGAGATCACTCCATCACACACACAAACCCACTGTTACAGATCACTGCATCACACACACAAACCCACTGTTACAGATCACTCCATCACACACACAAACCCAATGTCAGAGATCACTGCATCACACACACAAACGCACTGTTGCAGATCACTCCATCACACACACAAACCCACTGTTAGAGATCACTCCATCACACACACAAACGCACTGTTACAAGTCACTGCATCACACACACAAACCCACTGTTAGAGATCACTCCATCACACACACAAACCCACTGTTACAGATCACTGCATCACACACACAAACCCACTGTTACAGATCACTGCATCACACACACAAACCCACTGTTAGAGATCACTCCATCACACACACAAACCCACTGTTACAGATCACTGCATCACACACACAAACCCACTGTTAGAGATCACTGCATCACACACACAAACCCACTGTTACAGATCACTGCATCACACACACAAACCCACTGTTACAGATCACTCCATCACACACACAAACCCAATGTCAGAGATCACTGCATCACACACACAAACGCACTGTTACAGATCACTCCATCACACACACAAACCCACTGTTAGAGATCACTCCATCACACACACAAACGCACTGTTACAAGTCACTGCATCACACACACAAACCCACTGTTAGAGATCACTCCATCACACACACAAACCCACTGTTACAGATCACTGCATCACACACACAAACCCACTGTTACAGATCACTGCATCACACACACAAACCCACTGTTAGAGATCACTCCATCACACACACAAACCCACTGTTACAGATCACTGCATCACACACACAAACCCACTGTTACAGATCACTGCATCACACACACAAACGCACTGTTACAGGTCACTGCATCACACACACAAACCCACTGTTACAGGTCACTGCATCACACACACAAACGCACTGTTACAGGTCACTGCATCACACACACAAACCCACTGTTACAGGTCACTGCATCACACACACAAACGCACTGTTACAAGTCACTGCATCACACACACAAACCCACTGTTAGAGATCACTCCATCACACACACAAACCCACTGTTACAGATCACTGCATCACACACACAAACCCACTGTTAGAGATCACTGCATCACACACACAAACGCACTGTTACAGGTCACTGCATCACACACACAAACCCACTGTTACAGGTCACTGCATCACACACACAAACGCACTGTTACAGGTCACTGCATCACACACACAAACCCACTGTTAGAGATCACTCCATCACACACACAAACCCACTGTTACAGATCACTGCATCACACACACAAACCCACTGTTAGAGATCACTGCATCACACACACAAACGCACTGTTACAGGTCACTGCATCACACACACAAACCCACTGTTACAGGTCACTGCATCACACACACAAACGCACTGTTACAGGTCACTGCATCACACACACAAACGCACTCTTACAGATCACTCCATCACACACACAAACCCACTGTTACAGGTCACTGCATCACACACACAAACGCACTGTTACAGGTCACTGCATCACACACACAAACCCACTGTTACAGATCACTGCATCACACACACAAACCCACTGTTACAGATCACTGCATCACACACACAAACCCACTGTTACAGATCACTGCATCACACACACAAACGCACTGTTACAGATCACTCCATCACACACACAAACCCACTGTTAGAGATCACTCCATCACACACACAAACGCACTGTTACAAGTCACTGCATCACACACACAAACCCACTGTTAGAGATCACTCCATCACACACACAAACCCACTGTTACAGATCACTGCATCACACACACAAACCCACTGTTACAGATCACTCCATCACACACACAAACCCAATGTCAGAGATCACTGCATCACACACACAAACGCACTGTTACAGATCACTCCATCACACACACAAACCCACTGTTAGAGATCACTCCATCACACACACAAACGCACTGTTACAAGTCACTGCATCACACACACAAACCCACTGTTAGAGATCACTCCATCACACACACAAACCCACTGTTACAGATCACTGCATCACACACACAAACCCACTGTTACAGATCACTGCATCACACACACAAACCCACTGTTAGAGATCACTCCATCACACACACAAACCCACTGTTACAGATCACTGCATCACACACACAAACCCACTGTTACAGATCACTGCATCACACACACAAACGCACTGTTACAGGTCACTGCATCACACACACAAACCCACTGTTACAGGTCACTGCATCACACACACAAACGCACTGTTACAGGTCACTGCATCACACACACAAACCCACTGTTACAGGTCACTGCATCACACACACAAACGCACTGTTACAAGTCACTGCATCACACACACAAACCCACTGTTAGAGATCACTCCATCACACACACAAACCCACTGTTACAGATCACTGCATCACACACACAAACCCACTGTTAGAGATCACTGCATCACACACACAAACGCACTGTTACAGGTCACTGCATCACACACACAAACCCACTGTTACAGGTCACTGCATCACACACACAAACGCACTGTTACAGGTCACTGCATCACACACACAAACCCACTGTTACAGGTCACTGCATCACACACACAAACGCACTGTTACAGGTCACTGCATCACACACACAAACCCACTGTTACAGGTCACTCCATCACACATACAAACCCACTGTTACAGGTCACTGCATCACACACACAAACCCACTGTTACAGGTCACTCCTTCACACACACAAACCCACTGTTACAGGTCACTCCATCACACACATAAACCCACTGTTACAGGTCACTCCATCACACACACAAACCCACTGTTACAGATCACTCCATCACACACACAAACCCACTGTTACAGGTCACTCCATCACACACTAGTGCTGTTAATGAGGAGTAATTGATATGGAAACACATCATAAGGAAATCAAGCCACAAATTGTGACACTTCAATTATGTGCTGTTTGTAGGTAGACATGAAATGTACCCGAAATCTCCTCCACTCGACTGTAACGAGGAATGGTTCTCCCTTTTGTCCTTTCCTTCCACGTACTCCCTGTTGGAACAACAGAAAATAATAATGTTATCAGCTGATCAGACGTTGAGTTCCTGCAGCCTCCTGGACTCACCATTGGTTGCTGCAGTGTCAGATCTGAACCACCATTGCCATTTTCTCTGATACCAGATGGTGATCATGCATCTGCACCTTACCATTTACATGTCAAAATCTTCTTTTATTTCCTTTTATCTCCCATCCCCACCAGTCCCTTTCACTTTGTGCCACCATTCCTTTTGTCATTCAATCACTTCTTTTGCCCTTGAATTGCTCCTTTTGTTATTTCATCACTCCCATCTTCCACCCTATCATGCATCGTCCCCCCTTCGCCTTTCCATGCCTTGTCGTTTTTTCTGATCTATCACGTCTTTAAAACCTGATCCATCTCAAATTGTTTCCTGTTAAACAGGCATCAGCCTGAAACGCTGCCTCTGTTTTTCTCTCTCCACAGCTGCTGCTTGACTTGTGGACCAATTTCAGCACGTTCAGTTTATATTTCGATTTCCCAGCATCAGCCATAATTCACATTTGTTTCAGAATCTGGCCTGTTCTGTCGTGTGAAAAGCACAATAAGGGAAACAAGTTTTCATTTGTACTTCAGAATGGAACGCATGAGAATATGTGGACAGCTTCAGCAACACTACAAATCCGCATAGACTCAGTGACATGGGCAGGGGTCAAAATATTTATTTTTCCAAGGACTACTCTTGAACTTTTCTTGAAGACTATTTTTAGCTTTTCACGGGGCTCCTTGTCATTCTCATTCACTCCTTCTTTGGGGGCGGCACAGTGGCTCAGTGGTTAGCACTGCTGCCTCACAGCACCAGGGTCCTGGGACCAATTTCAGCCTCAGTCTGTGTGGAGTGTGCACATTCGCCCCGTGTCTGCGTGGGTTTCCTCTGGGTGCTCCGGTTTCCTCCCACAGTCCAAAGATGTGCAGGTTAGGTGAACTGGCCATTCCAAATTGCCCATAGTGTTCAGGGATTTTAAGGTTAGGTGCATTAGTCAGGGGTAAATGTAGAGTAATATGGTAGGGGGGATGGGTCTGGGTGGGATACTGTTCGGAGGGTCGGTGTGGACTTGTTGGGCCATAGGGACTGTTTCCACACTGTAGGGATACTATGATTCTAATAAAGGTCACATAGAAACTTTAGTCTCCCTATTTATGCTGATGTATGTGTTACTTGAACTCAAACAGAGGTAAAGTTAGAAATATTCAATAAGCTTCTCAATAATGAACACTGTTCTATTAAACAGAAAGTCACAACACATAAATTTTCTGTATGTAAGTGTTTTGAAGATGTGACTGTACCTTTAAGAGAGTGAAGGACTTGGCAAGCACTCAGAGTGCTGGAGAATTTACAAAGTAACATTTGACTCAGAAAAAAACAGCACTCACTGAGTTGCAATGAGACAATAACACAAATTTGAAATTAGCCAATCAGTTTAAATTATACCCCCAAAAATATCAAACTCCAATCCAGTTTGAATTGAGTATATTGACTATCTTAACAGCCCATGACACAATCGAATGCTTTGGGGGTATAAGACCGGGGAAAATCGAACAGTTGAGAGGAGAACTGCCAAGCTCAGCATGTAAATAGACTGTCTAAAAAATATCTCTCTTAAAAGTCCCTTTTCCATCAGTAACCTGTGACACAGAATTTCTGAACAAGAGGAAAAGAAGACACAGGAAGATCTAAAAGCAATAACCTACAGCTGCCTGGTTTTGAGATAAGAAATATTGTTTTGTAAATCTTAATTGGGAGTTTTATTGGACTAGTATTATAGAAGGGAAGGTAACAGATAGGTTAGAGAAAGAAAGTGTAAGTAGTGGTTGGTTAATTATTCTCTTTAAGAAATAAAGTTGCTAATTTTTACTTTACATTGTTCTTGGCCACTCGAATATTTACAGAATACTGCAAGGGATAAATCTTTTCTGTGTTGCTGGTTTTAAATTAAGCAGGAGGCTTTACCCCATGTCATAACATAAGTTAGCTCGCTGAGTTTGAAGGTTTGTTTTCAGATGTTTCATCACCATACAAGATAACATCATCAGTGAGAGTCTCTGGTAAATCGCTGGTGGTATGTCCCACCTCTCTATTTATAGGTCTTGGTTTTAAAGGTGGGTGATGTCATTTCCGGTTCTGTTTTGTTCAAGGGAAGATAGCTAGGGTCTAAATCAATATGTTTATTGATGGAATTCTGGTTACAATGCCATGCCTCTAAGAATTCACATGCGTGTTTCGCCTGTCCTAGGATGTGTGTGTTGACCCAGTCGAAGTGGTGTCCCCCTTTGTCTGTATGTATAGAATCTAGTGATAGTGGGTTATGTCTTTTGGTGGCCAGTGGTGTTCATGTGTCTTGGTGGCAAGTTTCCTGCTAGCTTGTCTGATGTAGTGTGTTTTTTTTCCCACAGTTCTTACATGGTATCTTGTAAATGATCTTAGTTTTGCTGGTGGTATCTCATGGATCCTTGAGGTTCATCAGTCACTGTTTAAGTGTGTTGATAGGTTTGTGGGCTACCATGATGCCAAGGGGTCTGAAAGTCATTTCTGACATGTCTTTGATGATAGATAATGTGGTTATAGTTTTTGGTTGCATTGTGTCTGCTTGTTTGGGTTTGTTTCTGAGGAATTGAGAAGAAACATCTGAAGACAAACCTTCAAGCCCAGCAAGCTAACTTACATACTTATCATCAACCTGAGCTACACATTTTCTCAAAAACACTAACATTAATTTTCTAGACACCACAGCACTTACAACAACACATGGTAACAGCCATAAGTTAGTTACATTTTTGTTTAAAGTAACTGACATATACTTACACACACAAAAATAACCTTTCACCCTATAATAGTCTTTCGTTGGGCTGGTGAATTTAATTAAGCAGTGTTATGTTTGTTTCTAACATCGTCATTGTATAACATAGTCTAAAGGAATTCACGATATGTGAGAAGCTTTGCGATGTGATAAACACATAAATGCAAATCTTCATGAAATTAAATGTTCAATATTAATTATCTAGTTGACATGATATTCATTATGATCGGATATACCACATTTTCCACTATATAATAACTGCTGAACTTCTGCAGCCTTAAATTAGAGAGTCTACATTCATTTGCAAAAACAAAAGTGACTTCAAACTTTTCTGGCTCTAGGTGAGCAGAGTATTGCTTTGTTGAAAAGCTTACACCTGCCCTCCCCCCAGTGGCAGCCCCTTTTCCTCCCTTGCAGCCCCTCTCCCCTCGAGCAGTCTTCCTTTCCTCTCGCAACACCTACAGCAAACGTGGGTGAGAAAGAGTCTGTGATTGGAGGAGCAGGAGTCAGATATTCTTATTGTTCCATGTATGGCTGTGGGCATCAAAGTTTCTCTGATTAATTACAGGAATGACCAAGCCTTCCTGGCCATTTTCAGATTTCAGGGGGAATTCAACTGTTGCCCATGTATGTTTTGAATGCTGGGCACTGGGCATCTCAAATAGAGTCTGTAATATAACCAGACCCAGTCCAGGATTCAGAGTCTCTCACCAAATCACAGTGCTGGAAGGCAAGTAGCCTCAGTGAAGTTCAACTGATAACTCGAAGGAGCTGGGCTGGGTAGAATTTCAGAATTTTGAGTGATGGCAATCCCAGGTGTCCAATATTCAATCAACACCAAGACAGTTGTCTTTGGAAAATACAATGGGAAATACTGAGCCTGCAGGATTTCCTTTCAATGGAGTAAGCTTTCCTTTAACACTGTGATTCATAGTGATTTGGAATGTCATGTTTGGAAAAGTACGGAAGCCAATTCAAGTCTGACTTTCTGAACAGAAGTGGGAAAATATAAGCAGGACTGTGAGGGGGGTGGAAAGAGGAAGGGAGTGGAGCTCACTGGAAAAGCAGAAGTTTGAGGGACTGAATGGACTCTTCCTGTGCTCAAAGATTCTTTGATATTGTCTTACAGTTAGAAAGAAGCACATGGTTTGAAGTCACAATACAGTGAGCATGCAGATGTTTTGACCAAGGCAGTCTTTCTCTGTTATGTTAATCACGATCACTCTCACCCCGTACATAGTGTTTTTCAGAACAGAAACATTTACTCACAGGAGTGCCCAACAAACCAGGGAATCCAGGTTGACCCGCGGCACCGGGATCGCCTCTTGTCCCATTGCAACCATCATGTCCAGGAGGTCCCCGGGGGCCTGGCTGTCCTGGGTGACCCTAAAGTGATGACAGTTTCAGCACAAGATCATTCAGCCCGTCTACAGAAGGCAGTTCGGCTATTCCTCCGAAATCATAAACTCAAGGAACTAACTTTCAATCAAAAAAAATCTCTCTATTCTTTGCAATGATGTCAGTCAGCTGGACCGCAGAGAGTATGAGTTCCCTGATTGGGGCTGTTAATCTGATCCAGTCAGGGAGCCCTGGCTGACAGACAGAAAGGGGGAGGGTATCAGAGATGCCAACACTGTGTGAGCTGACTCTGAATGAGGCAGTACAAATGTCAAGGACTGGTCACGTGTAAATACACTGTGACTTGGTCATAGATATTGGCCTCTGTGGAGTTATTTCAATATCCTTTCATTAAAGTCCAACGACAGGTCATTGGAAATGATGCTGAGACTCAATGTGCAGATGCTGCATTCTGTTCTGGACCCTGTACCTCACAAAGAACAGATACATCAGAGATTAAAATGTTAAATAATGAGGATACATTGGATAGTCCAGGTTTATATTCCCTTTAGTTTAGTGGATCAAGGACTGAACAAGCCAAGGTATTTATTTGAGGAATTGGTAAAGTCGATGGGGGCTTTTCTGTTGGAGAGTCCAGGACAGTGTTGGGGAGTAGAAACATAACTTTGGAGCCAGCGATGAAAGGTGATGTCAGGAAGCACTTCTTCACACAAAGGGGAGTGGAAATCTGGAACTTTCTTTAAAGGAATCTCTGAAAGAAGCTTCCTGTGAGGATTGATACAAAGAAAGTACTTCCTCTGGTGACTGGAAATTCCAATGAGACTAGGCTTTAAAGGGTTAAAGGATGACGACAGTTGCAATCTCTTTGTTTATGTTCCTTTGAGTTTACACATTTTTCATCCAACAGATATGTTTAAAGGTCTAAAACGATCTCACAGGGTAACAGCAGGAGAGCTATTACAGAGAGCTGCCATTTTGACTGAGCACTTACTGGTATGCCATCATTGCCTGCAAACCCGGGCACTCCCATTGGTCCCTGTGTTAAAATGAGATAGAGAAGAAATCAGGCAGAGAATCTGGTCAATGCGGTTATAACTCACACAGTAGCAGTAACATGGACTAGAAATAACAGCCAGAATCTCCCCACAGTTTGGAATACTCGATGTGGAATGCATGCTGGGATTGTCGGGTATGTTGAAGACAGGCAGGAGCTGGGAACGGAGACTGGAAAGGTGGGATGCCAGATCGCCAATCTTCTTCAGCAGCCAAGACAATACAATGGGACCCTGGTGTTTGGGGACCACAGCTCTGCCAGTAGTCGCCCTCATTAACTCCCTAATGTCCTTTCCCAGTGGATCAGTCCAGTCGATTAGACAGTATGACCCAGGGGTGGGAGGGCTGCCCCATTGACAGTGGGTGGGAAACAGGCAATCACTCAGAGCTTTGGTAAACCCTCCAAGATTACCCTGAAATTTATCATCCTATTGACGGGAAATCAGAAGAATTTCATCCAGGTGGAGTAAGCTGTGGGAAGGGCAGGAATTTGGGAAGATTACCATTTTTGAGGAGAAAGTGAGGACTGCAGATGCTGGAGATCAAAGCTGAAAATATGTTGCTGGAAAAGCGCAGCAGGTCAGACAGCATCCAAGGAGCAGGAGAATCGACGTTTCGGGCATAAGCCCTTCTTCAGGAATTACCATTTTTGCCTCATTGATTAAAGTCTGATAAACTCTGAGGAGCCTTGGAGGTGCCAGAATGCATCTGCCCTTCCCGATCCCAAATGGGGGCATACCTAGGTGATGGACCTTGGACCTTATCCTTAGCAGATCCCAATGTGATGTACTCCAAGTGAGCGGCTGAGAGTCCAAGTGAACCCTCAGGAAAAATTCCAAACAATCAACAGGTGTAGATCACAGTCCGCAGAGTATCCCGATTGACCCTGAGAGGGTCCCTTTAACCCGAATCATCGATCCCAGGAGCATCACCTTCATAACAGTGACTCCTCATGACATTGACCCTCACCTGCCCCTTTAATCATTTGCCTGTTTAGTAAGTTCCTTTATTTCAGAGAGTGTCCCCTCACTCCCACCTTTGTTCTGCTGGATCTGGGGAGGTACTAGGAGTGTCAGGCTCTGCCTCTCTCAGGATTTTACTGAGATCCGATGTTGTGCATGCCACTATATCTCCAGGTTTTCACTAGAGTCAGCAAACCCAGCCTCACAAACTCTGCCTTCCATCTAATTGCTCTGGGAAACACCCGAGACATTTCCCACAGGTTCAGAGCAATTTCTGGCTGCAACATGGATTAGATTAGATTACATTACAGTGTGGAAACAGGCCCTTCGGCCCAACAAGTCCACACTGACCCGCCGAAGCGCAACCCACCCATAACCCTGCATTTACCCCTTACCTAACACTACGGGCAATTTAGCATGGCCAATTCACCTAACCTGCACATCTTTGGACTGTGGGAGGAAACCGGAGCACCCGGAGGAAACCCACGCAGACACGGGGAGAACGTGCAAACTCCACACAGTCAGTCGCCTGAGGCAGGAATTGAACCCAGGTCTCCAGCGCTGTGAGGCAGCAGTGCTAACCACTGTGCCACCGTGCCGCCCTAAATTTGAGCTATATTTGGATTGAAGATTTACAACGCTCCCCACTACTGTGAGCTTATAGAAGGTCAAAATCACCTTGATGAAAGGTGACCCTTTCTCACCTCTGTTTCCTATGTTACGTTGGTGACTGAACTGAAACCAGGTGATAATGATTGGAGGGAATGATCATTGAGTTGAACGTGATGCAACAGGTCAACAAAACAAGTGACAATTACTCTTCCCTCACCCTCCCCAACACCACCCCTAGCCATGGCTAAATGGAAAATCAATCATTTTAAACACACAGGGAAATTTAGATTCAACATCAACTTGATGGTGAATTGATTTCAATAATTAATGAAAATTAGGAGAAGGTCCATTTAGTTAATGGCCTGATCTCACAAGGATTTGATGGATGTATTGAGCCCTCAAACTGTCCTGTTGCATTGATCAGTGTAAATGATTGTTTTAGAGGAACCTTGTCTCCGGTTTGTCCAGTCACTCCAGGTTTGCCGCGGTCACCTTTCGCTCCTTTATGTCCAGCAACTCCCTGTCGTCCCGGAGGCCCAGGGGGACCTTGTAGTCCCTGAGATCCTGGCAGACCCGGCCGGCCCTGGAATGAAAATTCATCCGTCAACAAACAGCAGGTCAACACACATTTTAAAGCAGCAACAACACAGGGAGACTCCAGATACAGTGTGACCCTCGTTTCAGGGAGACTCGGATACCATGTGACGCTAGGTACAGGGAGACTTCAGATACAGTGTGACCCTTGGTACAGGGAGACTCAGATACAGTGTGACTCTAGGTACAGGGAGGCTCTGAATACAGTGTGACCCAAGGTACAGGGAGACACTGGATAAGTGTGACTCTAGGAACTGACAGCATCTGGTTACAGTGTGACCCAAGCTAGGGGGAGACTCTGGATACTGTGTGATCCAAGGTACAGGGAGACTCGGACACAGTGTGACCCTAGGTACAAGGAGACTCCAGATACAGTGTGACACTAGGTACAGAGAGACTCCAGATACAGTGTAGACCCTAGGTACAGGAAGACCCAGATACAGTGTGATTCTAGGTACAGGGAGACTCCGGATACAGTATGACCCAAGGTATAGGGAGACTCCAATAGAGTGTGACTCTAAGTACAGGGAAACTCTGGATACAGTGTGACTCGAGGTACCGACAGCATCTTGTTACAGTGTCACCCAAGCTAGGGGGAGACTCTGGATACTGTGTGATCCAAGGTACAGGGAGACTCAGATACAGTGTGACCCTAGGTACAGGCAGACTCCAGATACAGTGTGACCCTAGGTACAGAGAGACTCCAGATACAGTGTAGACCCTAGGTACAGGGAGACTCTGGAACAGTGTGACCATAGGTACAGGGAGACTCCGGATACATTGTGAATCTAGGAACAGGGAGACTCAGATACAGTGTGACCCTAGGTACAGGGAGACACCAGATACAGTGTGAATCAATGTACAGGGAGACTCAGATACATGTGACTCTAGGTACAGGGAGACTCCAATACAGTGTGGATCTAGGTACAGGGAGACTCCAATACAGTGTGACCCAAGGTACAGGGAGACTCCAGCTCCAGTGTGACCGTAGCTACAGGGAGACTCCGGATACAGTGTGACCCAAGGTACAGGGATACTCAGATACAGTGTGACCCTAGGTACAGGGAGACTCAGATACAGTGTGACACTAGGTACAGGAAGACTCAGATACAATGTGATTCTAGGTACAGGGAGACTCCGGATACAGTGTGACCCAAGGTATAGGGAGACTCCAATACAGTGTGACTCTAGGTACAAAAAGACTCCAGATACAGTGTGATCCGAGGTACAGGGAGCCTCCAATACAGTGTGACTGTAGGTACCGGGAGACTCCAGGTACAGTGTGACAATAGCTACAGGGAGACTCTGGATACAGTGTGACCCAAGGTACAGGGGAGACTCAGATACAGTGTGACTCTAGGTACAGGGTGACTCAGATACAGTGTGAATCAAGGTACAGGGAGGCTCTAGATACAGTGTGACTCTAGGTACAGGAAGACTCTGGATACAGTGTAACTCTAGGTATAGGGAGACTCCAGATACAGTGTGACTCTAGGCACAGGGAGTCTCTGAATACAGTGTGACTCTGGGTACAGAGAGACTCTGGATACAGTGTGACCCTAGGTACAGGGGGACTCAGATACAGTGTGACCCTAGGTACAGGGAGACTCGGATACAGTGTGACTCTAAGTACAGGGAGACTCAGATACAGTGTGGTCCTAGGAAAAGGGAGACTCTGGATACAGTGTGACCCAAGGTACAGGAAGACTCCAGATACAGTGTGACTCTAGGTACAGGCAGACTCCAGATACAGTGTGATCCCAGGTACAGGAAACTCCAGATACAGTGTGACCCTAGGTACAGGAAGACTATGGATACAGTGTGACCCTAGGTACAGGGAGACACCGGATTCAGTGTGACCCAAGGTACAGGGAGACTCAGATACAGTGTGACTCTAGGTACAGGGAGACTCCAATACACTGTGAATCTAGGTACAGGGAGATTCCAATACAGTGTGACCCAAGGTACAGGGAGGCTCAGATACAGTGTGATGCTAGGTACAGAGAGACTCAGATACAGTGTGACCATAGGTACAGGGAGACACTGGATAAGTGAGACTCTAGGAACAGACAGCATCTGGTTACAGTATGACCCGAGCTAGGGGGAGACTCTGGATACTGTGTGATCCAAGGTACAGGGAGACTCACATACAGTTTGACCCTAGGTACAGGGAGGCTCTGAATACAATGTGACCCAAGTACAGGGAGACACTGGATAAGTGTGATTCTAGGAACAGACAGCATCTGGTTACAGTGTGACCCGAGCTAGGGGGAGACTCTGAATACTGTGTGATCCAAGGTACAGGAAGACTCACATACAGTGTGACCCTAGGTAGAGGGAGACTCCAGATACAGTGTGACCCTAGGTACAGAGAGATTCCAGATACAGTGTGACCCTAGGTACAGGGAGACTCGGATATAGTGTGACCCTAGGTACAGGGAGACCCGGATACAGTGTGACTCTAGGTACTGGAAGACTCCAGATACAGTGTGATCCTAGGTACAGGAGACTCCAGATAAAGTGTAGACCCTAGGTACAGGGAGACTCTGGAACAGTGTGACCGTAGGTACAGGGAGATTCCGGATACAGTGTGAATCTAGGTACAGGGAGATTCAGATACAGTGTGACCCTAGGTACAAGGAGACTCTGATACAGTGTGAATCAATGTACAGGGAGACTCAGATACATGTGACTCTAGGTACAGGGAGACTCCAATACAGTGTGGATCTAGGTACAGGGAGACTCCAATACAGTGTGACCCAAGGTACAGGGAGACTCAGATACAGTGTGAGTCTAGGTACAGGGTGACTCAGATACAGTGTGAATCTAGGTACAGGGAGACTCTAGATACAGTGTGTCTATAGCTACAGGGAGACTCCAGATACAGTGTAACTCTAGGTACAGGGACACTCAGATACAGTGTGACTCTATGTACAGGGAGACTCCAGATACAGTGTGGCTCTAGGTATAGGGAGACTCAGATACAGTGTGACTCTAGGTACAGGGAAACTCCAGATACAGTGTGACCCTAGGTACAGGGAGACTCCGGATACAGTGTGACCCTAGATACAGGGAGACTCTGAATTCAGTGTGACCCTAGGTACAGAGAGACTCTGGATACAGTGTGACCCTAGGTACAGGGAGACTCAGATACTGTGTGACTCCAAGTACAGGGAGACTCAGATACAGTGTGGTCCTTGGTACAGGGAGACTCTGGATACAGCGTGACCCAAGGTACAGGGAGACTCCAGGTACAGGGAGACTCCAGATACTGTGTGACCCTAGCTACAGGGAGACCATGGATACAGTGTGACCCTAGGCACAGAGAGTCTCTGAATACAGTGTGACTCTGGGTACAGAGAGACCCGGGATGCAGTGTGACCCTAGGTACAGGGAGACTCCAGATACAGTGTGACGCTAGATACACGAGACACTGGATACAGTGTGACTCTAGGTACAGAGACACTCTGGATACAGTGTGACCCTAGGTACATGGAGACTCAGATACAGTGTGACCCTAGGTACAGGGAGACTCGGATACAGTGTGACTCTAAGTACAGGGAGACTCAGATACAGTGTGGTCCTAGGTACAGGAGACTCCAGATAAAGTGTAGACCCTAGGTACAGGGAGACTCTGGAACAGTGTGACCGTAGGTACAGGGAGATTCCGGATACAGTGTGAATCTAGGTACAGGGAGATTCAGATACAGTGTGACCCTAGGTACAAGGAGACTCTGATACAGTGTGAATCAATGTACAGGGAGACTCAGATACATGTGACTCTAGGTACAGGGAGACTCCAATACAGTGTGGATCTAGGTACAGGGAGACTCCAATACAGTGTGACCCAAGGTACAGGGAGACTCAGATACAGTGTGAGTCTAGGTACAGGGTGACTCAGATACAGTGTGAATCTAGGTACAGGGAGACTCTAGATACAGTGTGTCTATAGCTACAGGGAGACTCCAGATACAGTGTAACTCTAGGTACAGGGACACTCAGATACAGTGTGACTCTATGTACAGGGAGACTCCAGATACAGTGTGGCTCTAGGTATAGGGAGACTCAGATACAGTGTGACTCTAGGTACAGGGAAACTCCAGATACAGTGTGACCCTAGGTACAGGGAGACTCCGGATACAGTGTGACCCTAGATACAGGGAGACTCTGAATTCAGTGTGACCCTAGGTACAGAGAGACTCTGGATACAGTGTGACCCTAGGTACAGGGAGACTCAGATACTGTGTGACTCCAAGTACAGGGAGACTCAGATACAGTGTGGTCCTTGGTACAGGGAGACTCTGGATACAGCGTGACCCAAGGTACAGGGAGACTCCAGGTACAGGGAGACTCCAGATACTGTGTGACCCTAGCTACAGGGAGACCATGGATACAGTGTGACCCTAGGCACAGAGAGTCTCTGAATACAGTGTGACTCTGGGTACAGAGAGACTCGGGATGCAGTGTGACCCTAGGTACAGGGAGACTCCAGATACAGTGTGACGCTAGATACACGAGACACTGGATACAGTATGACTCTAGGTACAGAGACACTCTGGATACAGTGTGACCCTAGGTACATGGAGACTCAGATACAGTGTGACCCTAGGTACAGGGAGACTCGGATACAGTGTGACTCTAAGTACAGGGAGACTCAGATACAGTGTGGTCCTAGGTAAAGGGAGACTCTGGATACAGTGTGACCCAAGGTACAGGGAGACTCCGGATACAGTGTGACTCCAGGTACAGGGAGACTCCAGACACAGTTTGATCCCAGGTAGAGGAAACTCCAGATACAGTGTGACCCTAGGTACAGGGAGACTCCGGATTCAGTGTGACCCAAGGTACAGGGAGACTCAGATCCAGTGTAACTCTAGGTACAGGGAGACTCAATTACAGTGTGACTCTAGGTACAGGGATACTCTGGATACAGTGTGACCCTAGGTACAGGGAGACTCAGATCCAGTGTGACCCTAGGTACAGGGAGACTCCCGATACAGTGTGAATCCAGTTTCAGGGAGACTCCGGATACAGTGTGACCCTAGGTACAGGAAGACTCTGGATACAGGGTGATCCAAGGTACAGCGAGACTCAGATACAGTGAGACCCTAGGTACAGTGAGACTCAGATACAGCGTGACCCTAGGTAAAGGGAGACTCAGAAACAGTGTGAACCTAGGTAAAGGAAGACTCCAATACAGTGTGAATCCAGGTACAGGGAGACTCTGGATACAGTGTGACTCTAGGTACAGGGAGACTAAGATACAGTGTGACTCTAGGTACAGGGAGACCCTGAATATAGTGTGACTCCAGGTACAGGGAGACTCTGTATACAGTGTGACTCTGGGTACAGAGAGACTCCGGATACAGTGTGACCCTAGGTACAAGGAGACTCTGGATATAGTGTGACCCAAGGTACAGGGAGACTCAGATACAGTGTGACCCTAGGTCCAGGGAGACTCGGATACAGTGTAACTCTAGGTACAGGGAGACTCTGGATACAGTGTGACCCTAGGTATAGGGAGACTCAGAAACAGTGTGAACCTAGGTAAAGGAAGACTCCAATACAGTGTGAATCCAGGTACAGGGAGACTAAGATACAGTGTGACTCTAGGTACAGGGAGACCCTGAATATAGTGTGACTCCAGGTACAGGGAGACTCTGTATACAGTGTGACTCTGGGTACAGAGAGACTCCGGATACAGTGTGACCCTAGGTACAAGGAGACTCTGGATATAGTGTGACCCAAGGTACAGGGAGACTCAGATACAGTGTGACCCTAGGTCCAGGGAGACTCGGATACAGTGTAACTCTAGGTACAGGGAGACTCTGGATACAGTGTGACCCTAGGTATAGGGAGACTCAGATATAGAGTAACTCTACGTACAGGGAGACTCAGATACAGTGTGACCCTAGGTAAAGGGAGACTCATATATAGAGTAACTCTACGTACAGGGAAACTCCAGATACAGTGTGACCCAAGGCACAGGGAGTCTCTGAATACAGTGTGACTCTCGGTACAGAGAGACTCCGGATACAGTGTGACCCTAGGTACAGGGAGACTCTGGATTCAATGTGACCCTAGGTACAGAGAGACTCCGGATACAGTGTGACCCTAGGTACAGGGAGACTCCAGATACAGTGTGACTCTAGGTACAGGGAGACTCCAGATACAGTGTGATCCCAGGTACAGGAAACTCCAGATACAGTGTGACCCTAGGTACAGGGAGACTATGGATACAGTGTGACCCTAGGTACAGGGAGACTCCGAATTCAGTGTGACCCAAGGTACAGGGAGACTCAGATACATTGTGACTCTAGGTACTGGGAGACTTCAATACACTGTGAATCTAGGTACAGGGAGATTCCAATACAGTGTAACCCTAGGTACAGGGAGACTCAGATACAGTGTGATGCTAGGTACAGGGAGACTCAATTACAATGTGACTCTAGGTACAGGGATACTCCGGATACAGTGTGACCCTTGGGACAGGGAGACTCGGATACAGTGTGATGCTAGGTACAGAGAGACTAAGATACAGTGTGACCCAAGTTACAGGGAGACTCGGATACAGTGTGACCCTAGGTACAGGGAAACACAGATACATTTGACTCTACGTACAGGGAGACTCAGATACAGTGTGACTCTAGGTACATAGAGACTCTGGATACAGTGTGACCCAAGGTATAGGGAGACTCCGGATACAGTGCGACTCTAGGTACAGGGAGACTCCAGATACAGTGTGACCCAAGGTACAGGGAGACTCAGATACATTGTGACTCTAGGTACTGGGAGACTCCAATACACTGTGAATCTAGGTACAGGGAGATTCCAATACAGTGTGACTCAAGGTACAGGGACGCTCAGATACAGTGTGGTGCTAGGTACAGAGAGACTAAGATACATTGTGACCCTAGGTACAGGGAGACTCCAGATACAGTGTGACCCTAGGTACAGGGGAGACTCAGATACAGTGTGACTCTAGGTACAGGGTGACTCAGATACAGTGTGAATCAAGGTACAGGGAGGCTCTAGATACAGTGTGACTCTAGGTTCAGGAAGACTCTGGATACAGTGTAACTCTAGGTATAGGGAGACTCCAGATACAGTGTGACTCTAGGCACAGGGAGTCTCTGAATACAGTGTGACTCTAGGTACAGAGACACTCTGGATACAGTGTGACCCTAGGTACATGGAGTCTCAGATACAGTGTGACCCTAGGTACAGGGAGACTCGGATACAGTGTGACTCTAAGTACAGGGAGACTCAGATACAGTGTGGTCCTAGGTAAAGGGAGACTCTGGATACAGTGTGACCCAAGGTACAGGGAGACTCCGGATACAGTGTGACTCCAGGTACAGGGAGACTCCAGACACAGTTTGATCCCAGGTAGAGGAAACTCCAGATACAGTGTGACCCTAGGTACAGGGAGACTCCGGATTCAGTGTGACCCAAGGTACAGGGAGACTCAGGTACAGTGTGACTCTAGGTACAGGGAGACTCAGATACAGTGTGACCCTAGGTACAGGGAGACTCCGGATACAGTGTAACTCTAGGTACAGGGAGACTCAATTACAGTGTGACTCTAGGTACAGGGAGACTCAGATCCAGTGTGACCGTAGGTACAGGGAGACTCCCGATACAGTGTGAATCTAGGTACAGGGAGACTCCGGATACAGTGTGACCCTAGGTACAGGAAGACTCTGGATACAGGGTGATCCAAGGTACAGCGAGACTCAGATACAGTGAGACCCTAGGTACAGTGAGACTCAGATACAGTGTGACCCAAGGTACAGGGAGACTCAGATACAGTGTGACTCTAGGTACAGGGAGACTCCGGATACAGTGTGACTCCAGGTACAGGGAGACTCCAGACACAGTTTGATCCCAGGTAGAGGAAACTCCAGATACAGTGTGACCCTAGGTACAGGGAGACTCCGGATTCAGTGTGACCCAAGGTACAGGGAGACTCAGATACAGTGTGACTCTAGGTAGAGACTCAGATACAGTGTGACCCTAGGTACAGGGAGACTCCGGATACAGTGTGACCCAAGATACAGGGAGACTCGGATACAGTGTGACCCTAGGTACAGGGAGACTCAGATACAGTGTAACTCTAGGTACAGGGAGACTCAATTACAGTGTGACTCTAGGTACAGGGAGACTCAGATCCAGTGTGACCCTAGGTACAGGGAGACTCCCGATACAGTGTGAATCTAGGTACAGGGAGACTCCGGATACAGTGTGACCCTAGGTACAGGAAGACTCTGGATACAGGGTGATCCAAGGTACAGCGAGACTCAGATACAGTGAGACCCTAGGTACAGTGAGACTCAGATACAGCGTGACCCTAGGTAAAGGGAGACTCAGAAACAGTGTGAACCTAGGTAAAGGAAGACTCCAATACAGTGTGAATCCAGGTACAGGGAGACTCTGGATACAGTGTGACTCTAGGTACAGGGAGACTAAGATACAGTGTGACTCTAGGTACAGGGAGACCCTGAATATAGTGTGACTCTAGGTACAGGGAGACTCTGTATACAGTGTGACTCTGGGTACAGAGAGACTCCGGATACAGTGTGACTCTAGGTACAGGGAGACTCCGGATACAGTGTGATCCCAGGTACAGGAAACTCCAGATACAGTGTGACCCTAGGTCCAGGGAGACTCGGATACAGTGTAACTCTAGGTACAGGGAGACTCTGGATACAGTGTGACCCTAGGTATAGGGAGACTCAGATATAGAGTAACTCTACGTACAGGGAGACTCAGATACAGTGTGACCCTAGGTAAAGGGAGACTCATATATAGAGTAACTCTACGTACAGGGAAACTCCAGATACAGTGTGACCCAAGGCACAGGGAGTCTCTGAATACAGTGTGACTCTCGGTACAGAGAGACTCCGGATACAGTGTGACCCTAGGTACAGGGAGACTCTGGATTCAATGTGACCCTAGGTACAGAGAGACTCCGGATACAGTGTGACCCTAGGTACAGGGAGACTCCAGATACAGTGTGACTCTAGGTACAGGGAGACTCCAGATACAGTGTGATCCCAGGTACAGGAAACTCCAGATACAGTGTGACCCTAGGTACAGGGAGACTATGGATACAGTGTGACCCTAGGTACAGGGAGACTCCGAATTCAGTGTGACCCAAGGTACAGGGAGACTCAGATACATTGTGACTCTAGGTACTGGGAGACTTCAATACACTGTGAATCTAGGTACAGGGAGATTCCAATACAGTGTAACCCTAGGTACAGGGAGACTCAGATACAGTGTGATGCTAGGTACAGGGAGACTCAATTACAATGTGACTCTAGGTACAGGGATACTCCGGATACAGTGTGACCCTTGGGACAGGGAGACTCGGATACAGTGTGATGCTAGGTACAGAGAGACTAAGATACAGTGTGACCCAAGTTACAGGGAGACTCGGATACAGTGTGACTCTAGGTACAGGGAAACACAGATACATTTGACTCTACGTACAGGGAGACTCTGGATACAGTGTGACCCTAGGTACAGGGAGACTCAGATACAGTGAGATCCTAGGTACAGGGAGACTCGGATACAGTGTGACTCTAGGTACAAGGAGACTCGGAAACAGTGTGACCCAAGGTACAGGGAGACTCCAGGTACAGTTTGACTCCGGGTACAGGGAGACTCTAGATTCAGTGTGATCCCAGGTACAGGAAACTCCAGATACGGTGTGACCATAGGTACAGGGAGTCCATGGATACAGTGTGACCCTAGGTACAGGGAGACTCAGATACAGTGTGACCCTAGGTACAGTGAGACTCAGATACATGTGACTCTAGGTGCAGGTAGGCTCCAATACAGTTTGAATCTAGGTACAGGGAGACTCCAATACAGTGTGACCCAAGGTACAGGGAGACTCGGATACAGTGTGACCCTAGGTACAGGGAAACTCGGATACATTTGACTCTACGTACAGGGAGACTCAGATACAGTGTGACTCTAGGTACAGAGAGACTCTGGATACAGTGTGACCCTAGGTACAGGGAGACTCCCAATACAGTGTGAATCTAGGTACAGGGAAACTCAGATATAGTGTGACCCTAGGTACAGGGAGACTCCGGATACAGTGTGACCCAAGGTTCAGGGAGACTCAGATACAGTGTGACCCTAGGTCCAGGGAGACTCGGATACAGTGTAACTCTAGGTACAGGGAGACTCAGATAAGTGTGACTCTAGGTACAGGGAGACTCTGGATACAGTGTGACCCTAGTGACAGTGAGACTCAGATCCAATGTGACCCTCGGTACAGGGAGACTCCCGACACAGTGTGACTCTAGGTACAGGGAGACTCCGGATACAGTGTGACCCTAGATACAGGGAGACTCCATATACAGTGTGACCCTTGGGACAGGGAGACTCGGATACAGTGTGATGCTAGGTACAGAGAGACTAAGGTACAGTGTGACCCAAGGTACAGGGAGACTCTGGATACAATGTGACCCTTGGTACAGGGAGACTCAGATACAGTGAGATCCTAGGTACAGAGAGACTAAGATACAGTGTGACCCAAGTTACAGGGAGACTCGGATACAGTGTGACCCTAGGTACAGGGAAACTCTGATACATTTGACTCTACGTACAGGGAGACTCAGATGCAGTGTGACCCAAGGTACAGGGAGCCTCGGATACAGTGTGACTCTATGTACAGGGAGACTCAGAAACAGCGTGACGCTAGGTACAGGGAGACTCCAATACAGTGTGAATCTAGGTTCAGGGAGACTCAGATACATGTGCCTCTAGGTACAGGGAGACTCAGATACAGTGTGAATCTATGTACTCAGAGACTCCGGATACAGCGTGACTTTAGGTACAGGGAGGCTCCAGATACAGTGTGACCCTAGGTACAGGGAAACTCCGGAGACAGTGTGACCCTAGGTACAGGGACACTCAGATACAGTGTGACCCTAGCTATAGGGAGACTCTGGATACAGTGTAACTCTAGGTACAGGGAGACACCAGATACAGTGTGACTCTAGGTACAGACAGCATCTGGTTACAGTGTGACCCTAGCTAGGGGGAGACTCCGGATATTGTGTGACCCAAGGTACAGGGAGACTCGGATGCTGTGTGACCCTAGGTACAGGAATACTCCAGATACAGTGTGACCCTAGGAACAGAGAGACTCAGATACAGTGTGATTCGAGGTACAGGGAGACTCCGGATTCAGTGCGACCCAAGGTATAGGGAGACTCCAATACAGTGTGACTCTAGGTACAGAGAGACACTGGATACAGTGTAACTCTAGGTACAGGGAGACACCGGATGCAGTGTGACTCTAGGAACAGACAGCATCTGGTTACAGTGTGACCCTAGCTAGGGGGAGACTCCGGATATTGTGTGACCCTAGGTACAGGAATACTCCAGATACAGTGTGACCCTAGGAACAGAGAGACTCCGGATACAGTGTGACCCTAGGTACAGAGAGACTCCGGATACAGTGTGACCCTAGGTACAGGGAGACTCCGGATACAGTGTGACCCTAGTTACAGGGAGACTCCAGATACAGTGTGACCCTAGGTACAGAGAGACTCCAGATACAGTGTGACTCTACGTACAGAGAGACTCCGGATACAGTGTGACCCTAGGTACAGGGAGACTCGGATACAGTGTGACCCTAGGTACAGGGAGACTCAGATACAGTGTGATCCTAGGTACAGGAGACTCCAGATACAGAGTGACCCTAGGTACAGGGAGACTCTGGATACAGTGTGACCATAGGTACAGGGAGACCCCCGATACAGCGTGACTTTAGGTACAGGGAGGCTCCAGATACAGTGTGACCCTAGGTACAGGGAAACTCCGGAGACAGTGTGACCCTAGGTACAGGGACACTCAGATACAGTGTGACCCTAGCTATAGGGAGACTCTGGATACAGTGTAACTCTAGGTACAGGGAGACACCAGATACAGTGTGACTCTAGGTACAGACAGCATCTGGTTACAGTGTGACCCTAGCTAGGGGGAGACTCCGGATATTGTGTGACCCAAGGTACAGGGAGACTCGGATGCTGTGTGACCCTAGGTACAGGAATACTCCAGATACAGTGTGACCCTAGGAACAGAGAGACTCAGATACAGTGTGATTCGAGGTACAGGGAGACTCCGGATTCAGTGCGACCCAAGGTATAGGGAGACTCCAATACAGTGTGACTCTAGGTACAGAGAGACTCTGGATACAGTGTAACTCTAGGTACAGGGAGACACCGGATGCAGTGTGACTCTAGGAACAGACAGCATCTGGTTACAGTGTGACCCTAGCTAGGGGGAGACTCCGGATATTGTGTGACCCTAGGTACAGGAATACTCCAGATACAGTGTGACCCTAGGAACAGAGAGACTCCGGATACAGTGTGACCCTAGGTACAGAGAGACTCCGGATACAGTGTGACCCTAGGTACAGGGAGACTCCGGATACAGTGTGACCCTAGTTACAGGGAGACTCCAGATACAGTGTGACCCTAGGTACAGAGAGACTCCAGATACAGTGTGACTCTACGTACAGAGAGACTCCGGATACAGTGTGACCCTAGGTACAGGGAGACTCGGATACAGTGTGACCCTAGGTACAGGGAGACTCAGATACAGTGTGATCCTAGGTACAGGAGACTCCAGATACAGAGTGACCCTAGGTACAGGGAGACTCTGGATACAGTGTGACCATAGGTACAGGGAGACCCCCGATACAGTGTGAATCTAGGTACAGGGAGACTCAGATACAGTGTGACCCTAGGTACAGGGAGACTCCAGTACAGTGTGAGTCTAGGTACAGGGAGACTCATATACATGTGACTCTAGGTACAAGGAGACTCCAATACAGTGTGAATCTAGGTACAAGGAGCCTCTGGATACAGTGTGACCCGAGGTACAGAGAGACTCGGATACAGTGTGACCCTAGGTACAGGGAGACTCAGATACAGTGTGACCCTAGGTACACGGAAACTTGGATACAGTGTGACCCTCGGTAGAGGGAGACTCCAGATACAGTGTGATTCTAGGTACAGGGAGACTCCGGATACAGTGTGACCCAAGGTATAGGGAGACTCTAATACAGTGTTACTCTAGGTACAGGAGACTCCAGATACAGTGCGACCCTAGGCACAGGGAGACTCTGGAACAGTGTGACCATAGGTACAGGGAGACTCCGGATACAGTGTGAATCTAGGTACAGGGAGACTCCAATACAGTGTGACCCAAGGTACAGGGAGACACTGGATACAGTGTGACTCTAGGTACAGACAGCATCTGGTTACAGTGTGACCCTAGCTAGGGGGAGACTCCGAATACTGTGTGACCCAAGGTACAGGGAGACCCGGATACTGTGTGACCCAAGGTACAGGGAGACTCGGATACAGTGTGACCCTAGGTACAGGGAGACCCGGATACAGTGTGACCCTAGGTACAAGGAGACTCTGGAACAGTGTGACCATAGATACAGGGAGACTCCGGATACAGTGTGATCCTAGCTACAGGAGACTCCAGATACAGTGTGACCCCAGGTACAGGGAGACTCTGGATACAGTGTGACTCTAGGTACAGGGAGACTCCAATACAGTGTGAATCTAGGTACAGGGAAACTCTGGATACAGTGTGACTCTAGGTACAGGGAGACTCCAATACAGTGTGACCCAAGGTAAAGGGAGACTCAGATACAGTATGACTCTAGGTACAGAGTGACTCCGGATACAATGTGACCCTCGGTAGTGGGAGACTATGGATACAGTGTGATCCTAGGTACAGGCAGACTACAGATACAGTGTGACCCTAGGTACAAGGAGACTCTAGATACATTGTGACTTGTGGTACAGGGAGACTCCGATGGTTGGGGTTACTGGGTAATGGTGTGTCAGCCGTCAGGTGGTATCATTTGGGGCAGGTCAATGCTTGTTCAGATGCTGAGTCACAGAGATGTGCAGGTTGGGTGGATTGAACATGCTGAATGCACAGTTTCAGAATGGGGTAGCTACTGGGTGTAATGTTCTTTGGAGGTTTGGTGCAGAATAGATGAGCCGAATGGCCTCTATCCACACTGCAGGGATTCTATCATTCTTTGACTTTGTAAAGCATGGACAGGTAAATGGCAGTTCTTCCCAAACATTTTGCAGTACATTTCTCACCTTGAAAACTGCTGCTTTAAGTAACTTTATCCAATAGCGCCAGACACAGGGAAATTACCCTAAGATATTTTAGCTTTTCAGCAATTCCTATGGAGTCAGGTACATTGGGATGTCTGCATGGTCCCCGCATGAATCTGCAGTCAACCCTGCAGTAACTGGTTTCTGTGCTATCGGAAGGATGTTGCAAAACCTGAAAGGGTTCAGAAACGATTTACAGGGATGTTGCCAGGGTTGGAGGTTTTGAGCTATAGGGAGAGGCTGAACAGGCTGGGGCTGTTTTCCCTGGAGCGTCAGAGGTAGAGATTTATAAAATTATGAGGGGCATGGATAGGGTGAATAGGTCTTTTCCCTGGGGTGGGGGAGTCCAGAACTAAAGGGCATAGGTTTAGGGTGAGAGGGGAACGATTTAAAAGGGACCTAAGGAGCAACTTTTTCACTCAGAGGGTGGTACGTGTATGGAATGAGCTGCCAAAGAAAGTGGTGGAGGCTGGTACAATTGCAACATTTAAAAGGCATCTGGATTGGTGTATGAATAGGAAGGGTTTAGAGGGATATGGGTCAAGTGCTGGTAAATGGCTAGATTAGGTTGGGATATCTGGTCAGCATGGACAAGTTAGACCGAATGGTCTGTTTCTGTGCTGTACATCTCTATGACTCTATTAACAACTATCACTATCAGGCCAGTGGAATTTCAGGACCGTTATCTTATTACGTTGCAAGGCTTCAGATTTGTCTGATTAGAGTTTCTAGACTGAGGGCTGTTTTGTGCAACAGAATTGAGGAATTCTTTTGCAAAAGGTAAAATATTTAAAGAACCATAAGCGAGATGATGCATTTCTTCATTTGATACTTTTGGAAACCTGGCTGCAATTCATAGCACTTCCACAAGATGGCAGTGGCATCCAGCATGATTAAAATGAGCCAAGTATAGGATCTGAGATTTTCCCAGCACAGGGAATACTACAGAGGATCGGCACGTTCCTTTTACATTCTCTTGCTCTTCTGTTACTAATGCTACGGAAGCCCCTTAGTTCCACCTACACAATACACATTCTGAATGGCAACAGCTACAGTTCAGTAACATTTTAACTAAGGTCAGAAGTCACACAAAACCAGGTTGTGTCCGACAGGTTTATTGGAAATCAGAAGCTTTCAGAGCACTGCTCCTTGGTCAAGTGAAATGAAGGAAAGTGCACAGGCATAGAGTTGATAGGCAGAGAGATAATGGCAAGCTCTGCAGAAACCTGATGCCTGTGTCGATATGTATGATCTTCCTGCCGTTATCTCTTTGCCTATAAACTCTGTGATCATGATTTGGAGATGCCGGTGTTGGACTGGGGTGTACAAAGTTAAAAATCACACAACACCAGGTTATAGTCCAACAGGTTTAATTGGAAGCACACTAGCTTTCGGAGCGACGCTCCTTCATCAGGTGATCACTGTTACATCAGGAGAAAGTGAGGTCTGCAGATGCTGGAGATCAGAATCGAGAGTGTGTTGCTGGAAAAGCACAGCAGGTCAGGCAGCATCTGAGGAGCAGGAGAATTGACATTTCGATCATCAGCCCTCATTCTTGATGAAGGGCTTATGCCCGAAATGTCGATTCTCCTGCTCCTCGGATGTTGCCTGACCTGCTGTACTTTTCCAGCAACACACTCTTGACCTGAGTAGTCTCAGTGGAATACTGGGGACATCTTCTTACTCAGGAGCGCTGGAAACTGGGCAGAGAACACGCATCAAGCAACGAGTAACAATCTGAAGAGAAACCCAGAATAAAACTGCAATCTGGGGCAGTGGCAGAGGGAACAGAGTTCTGGAACAAACCAATGTTCCCTGCGAGAGGATTTCACTGATGGGACTGTCTGTATTTCATTCGGTAATACGAACCATCTGTGCCCGCTATTTCACAAAAGTAACTTGCAGCAGCAGTGAGCTGTAAAGTTAATTTCAGGAAAAACGATGTTAATGCCAGGGATTACAGGAGGTGTTTCTTATGTGAGTATTGTAGCCAAGAGTGCGTTGCCATTACTTTGTGAAACAACAAGTGTGTTGAAATCTCTGTAAGGAAACTACTGGTACAGATGTGAAATTGAAATTAGTGAATGAAATTCCAGGTAAGTTGCTTTCCTGTGGGATTTCTCTGGGCATATTGTGGGAATGTGGATTCTAACAGCACACTGTAGAACTTCTACAAATAAACCTCACGTTCCCCGGAGAACTGAGAGAAACCCATCCTCTCTAAAAGTTACAAACCCACCACCTGGACGACTGCCAGCCCATGTTCCTTTCCCAGTTTGTTTCATTGCTTGCAGCTGCAAACTAGAGGGAATGTGGAGTAAATAAAGCAGCAGGAATTGTGCAGAACATAGGGAGGGTTAATAAACAAGGTAAAAACAATGACTGCAGATGCTGGAAACCAGATTCTGGATTAGTGGTGCTGGAGGAGCACAGCAGTTCAGGCAGCATCCAAGGAGCTTGGATGCTGCCTGAACTGCTGTGCTCTTCCAGGGTTAATAAACATCACATCTACACTGCGGGGACTCTACAAAGTGCCCCTGGTGCCAAACTTGCCAACACACTTCAGCGTCCAAATCAAAACTCAGTAAAGTAATGCCAAACAAAAACTCTTTTCTGACTTAATGGTCTCAAGTAAGTTGCTTTGTACCTGATACTGCGAGGACTGACCCACTATCAGTGCAGGGGGAGACCAGAAGACAAAACAAAACTGAGCAATGTTCAGACAACTTCACAACACCAAGTCCCCGTCTCCCCAAGTTTTCATCTCCTCAAACTCTGTCTCCCTCTTCAATATGCTCCTCCCTTAAGTACCAACTCCTCACAACCTTCCCATCCCTGCTCCCTCTCCTGGAGAACCATCACCTCATCTCTTCTTCAACCTGGATCCCTTTGTCTCAGACCCCTGTCCACAAACACCCTGACCCCTCTTGGCTCCTCCATCTCCTTCTCTGCTCTGATACCTCCCTCCATCTTCTTTAAAACAACACTCTCCAGAAGCCCCAAATTCCTGAACCTCACCTTCACAAACCTCCTCTCTCTCTGGTATTTGCTCACACTGTTGTACACATCTGTGTTATACTCTCTCACTCTGATTACACTGCATTGCAATCTTTGCTCTCGGTCTATCATAGGCCTTTGCTCTGGTACACTTTAGTCTATACACAAACAGTTGCTGTGCCCAACTGGCCAGTCGACTGATATCTTCCTGTGCTTTACCAGTATCTTCCTCCTGTTTACCAAGCCACCCATTTTTAAGTCACCTGCACACTTCTTGAACATACCCCCTTCCTTTAATTCCAAATTATTCATGTATACCGCAAACAGCAAGGACCCCAGCACTAAGCCCTGTTGAACCTTATGGGAAACAGACTTTCAGCCACAAAAAACATTACCCTCTGCTTCCTGCCTCTCAGCCAGTTTTGGATCCAACATGCCTGGGATCCCATGGGCTTTTACCTCCTTAGCCAGTCTGCCATGAGGCATTCTGGATTAGTGGTGCTGGAAGAGCACAGCAGTTCAGGCAGCATCCAAGTAACTTCGAAATCGACGTTTCGGGCAAAAGCCCTTCATCAGAAGGGCTTTTGCCCGAAACGTCGATTTCAAAGCTACTTGGATGCTGCCTGAACTGCTGTGCTCTTCCAGCACCACTAATCCAGAATCTGGTTTCCAGCATCTGCAGTCATTGTTTTTACCTGCCATGAGGCACCTTATTAAAAGCCTTGCTAAAGTGCACGTAGACCACATCGAATGCGTTACCCTCATCAACAAACCTGACAGCGTCGTTGAAAACCTCAATCAAATTTGCTGAACAAGATTTTCTCTCCTGCTGTCACAGCTTATTAATAATTGGATTTTGCCACCAATTTGCGAGATTTTAATTGATTTTCTGCATTGCTTCAGATTGTGGTTAGGAAGCGGCCTCCACAGGAATTGGTTGCCAAGGTTCCAGCTCTGAGGAATACACCCCAAGGGCCTCAGAAGGAAAATTAATTCCCTTATTCCAACTTTTTTCTTTTGGCTAGCTCTGACACTTCAACAGCTGCCACTCCGTGAATTCGGTTCTGATTTTCAAATTCAAAATGTGCAGTGTTTCTGAACAAAATTTAGGAAAAAATATTCAACACTTGAAACATCGAAGACCCACCGTCTTCCACATGCAGTTATTGGTTGAGAAATGGCAATGGGATATTGTATCCATTCTCCTATTGTGGGGATAGTAACAGACTCAGTCACAGAAATCAGACATGTCCACACACTATAGTCCAGTGACTACTGGTCTGTTTTCTCAGGCTTCTCAGTTCTGACTGGTGCCTGTTAATTCTGCCATAAAACTGCAAGTTTCTCCTTATAGTTTAATTTTCCAAAATTCCCTTGATGCTGGAAAGTTCCTATCATATTGAATATAACCGATTCAAGAAATGAGGGAGGTGGGGAACTGCAGGCTAAAACTTTGTCCCTGGTAATATATTGGAATCTATTATAATAGGGCACAGATTACAGGAGGGCACCTAGAAAATTGTAATGTAATCAGGCAGGGCTTGTGACAGGGAAATCATGCTCAGCTAATTTAACAGAATTCTCTGAGGAGGTAACAAGCAAGGTGGATAAGGGGGAATGTGTGCAATATGGTGCACTTGGGATTTTTGTAAGGCATTTGATTAGTTACTTAACATGTTTGCAAACATAGAAGAGTGGGCAGCTCACAGGAAACAGAGAGACAGTATAAATAGGTCATTCCCAGATTGACAAAATGTGGCAAATTAAATGCTGAAAGGGTCCGTGCTGGCCCCTCTATGATTTGCAGCGATATCAATGAGTTGGGTGAAGGGACCAAATGCATGGTTGTTAAAGTTGCTGATGATACAAAGATAGAGTCATAGAGATGTACAACACAAAATCAGACCCTTCAGTCCAACTGATCCATGCCAACCAGATACCCTAAATTAATCTAGTCTCGTTTGCCAGCATTTGACCCATATCCCTCTAAACCCTTCCTATTTATGCACACATCCACATGCCTTTTAAATGTTGTAATTGTACCAGCCTCCACCAGTTCTTCCGGCACCTCGTTCACTCTCTGTGTGAAAAAGTTGTGCCTCAGGTCCCTTTTATATTGTTCCCCTCTCACCATAAATCCATGCCCTGTAGTTATGGACTCGCCTACCCTGGGGAAAAGACCTTGTCTATTCACCCTATCCATGATCCTCATGATTTTATAAACCTCTATAAACCTCAGCTATAGCAAAAACATCCCCAGCCTGTTCAGCCTCTCCCTATAATACAACAACCCCCCCCCCAACCCTGGCAACATCCTTGTAAATCTTTTCTGAACCCTGTCAAAAAGCAAGTTAAACAAGGGGGCAAAAATTGTCAGATGGGCTATAATAAGAGAAAATGTGAACTTGTGCTCTTTGACAGGAAGAACAGAAAAGCAGCACCTCAACTGAGAGCGACTGCAAAACTCTGCAGTGTTGTGGCATATTTGTTTCTTTATTCATTCACAGGATGTGTGTCTCACTGGCCAGGACATCATTTGCGCCATGTTATAGGTGCTGCATTGAAAAAAAAAACTGCTCTTCCTGTATAGCCATTGCAATCACTTGCGTCATAAATTCCCAGGTGGGGAATGGCCATTTGTTTAAGAAGCTCGGAAGCTGCTGCCTGAACTGCAAATTGTTCGAACAACAACAGGGTGAAATAAAAATTGAACAAGGAAAGAAAACATCTGTCTCCGGAAACTCATCTATTGTTAAAACGTCTGCAGATCTTTTAAACAGCTGGTAAAGCTCGCTTCCACACACAAGGAGCGAATTTGACAACAGTCAAACTCTCGGCAGAATTAGATTATTTCACTCTCTTGGAACTTGGACTGGGCTTTATACAGAAGCCCAGTGAATGCTGGTGTTTGCGGGGAGAGGTGAACGCTCATCTCCTAGCACCCTGCAACCGTAACCAATAAGCAGAATTCTCCACTCCGTACTGGGGTAGGACTAATGATGAGGGAGGTGCTCACATAGGGCAAGAATGGAAGCAAAAAACAAATTCACAATATCCAGAAATATTCGCCCAATTTTCACCTCGAGCTCAAGTTCAGAATCTCACCCTCGCCCTAGTGACTATCTTATTTCCACTTACTTGCACCTCATTAATAGCCATATCACCCTTTCTCATGTTGCATTTACAATTCTCCTCCCGTCTAGTGGGAAACAGATGGTGTAAAAACTCAACAGGTGAAAGAGAGGAGGTTGTTTGGCGCATATTCTCGTCAGTCTCCACTGTGGCTCACTGAATGTTGGATTTCAGCATCATCCAAGAGCTTTGTCTTTACCAGGTCCTGGCATGGTCATTGGCCAGACAATCCTGGACCTATTATCTACGTGAATTGGCATGAGCCAACCACTAACCACACATGAACTCCAAGTTGGAATGTTGCCATGTTAGCTGAAAAGAAATAGATTAAATGGCTGCAGTGGAGAGGACATCACTATTTCTTTTCTCAGAGAAAGTGTTAACATTTTTGAGTTTGAGGTCCTCCTAGGCAGTCATCGTGCCTCAATTGCTGAAATACTGTCATCTCCTGGGTTTGAATTTACACTTCACCTGGAGGTCAGTAATGGGTGGACAATGCAGATTTCAAATGATAGCCTCAAGCAGTCGTAAACATTCCATTGCACCCACTGATTGCCGCCTTGTCATGCAAACTCAATGGGTCTTACTGTAACAAAGGATATGAAAGCAGAACCTGAGTTCCCATTTGGCTCATTATTCCAAAGCAACAAATGGACGACATCGTATCTGCCATTTTCTCAAATTGAATTGTAAATTTAGAAAGAGGTGGGCTGTGATTTGGAAGGGGAGAGGACATTTCATGCAAGCTTATTGGCAGAACTCCAGGGTCAGTGCTGAGGGAGTGCTGCACTGTGCAAGGGTCGATACTGAGGGAGTGCTGCACTGTCAGAGGGTCAGTACTGAGGGAGTGCTGCACTGTCAGGGGGTCAATACTGAGGGAGCACTGCACCGTTGGATGGACTCAGTCTTTCAAAATGTACCAGACATATTTCACAGGTTGCTTGCTACTGAGGAGTACAATATGCTACTTTAATTCAGTGCCTTGAGAAGGTTTTAGCATCTGTGTTGTACTTGGATGTTGAAGTGACATGTGAGTATTCTGTGGGAATGCAGCCATTAGCTGTCTCACTGCATGAGTTAGAAGGTTGTGGGTTCGGTTTCCATTGCAGGTGTGGAGCATGCATTGAATGTAAATACACCAGCGCAGGACAAAGGGAGTGCTGCAGTGTCAGAGGTGCAGCCTTTTGGATGAAAGTTTAAACCAAGGCCTCTTTAGTCTGTCCCTGCGGGGATTGAAGATTCCATGGAATGTTTTGAAGAAAGTTAAGGCAGTTCTCACGGTGTCTGGGCCAAAATTCCTCCTTTAAGCACTGTCACCAACAAACAGACAAACGAATGACTTCATCATATCAGCGCTGCGATGAGATTTTGCTGCCTGCTGTCCTCTCAGTGTTCTGCCCAAAGATTTCTCCCGAAAAACAAGCCGAGACACTACATTCGCTGCTTTTGGGATCTTGCTGTGCTGAAGCAAAACTATTTTTATCTTCAGAAGAACAAACTAACCCAAAATAAAACGTGTCTCTGGAAATGTGTGGTGAACAGCATGTACGGCTCTGTCCACTGCAGCTCTTCCACGTAAGGGTTAAGTTATGAGTTAAGCCCATCTTAATTGTTTACAAGGTTAACTGCAATAACATATCACCACTTCACATCCCACCCATATCATTCCTGCTCATTTCCTCTGGCATTTATTTCACAATGGCTTTTCATTAATGACAAACACATATGCCTGGGATTACTTGAGACTGGTTGATCTTCACTGTTCAACCCTCCCTCCCATCCTTCCAGTCTGTTCCCAGTGACTGACCATTAGCTGAGAACTCTATCTGGCTTTGAACGCCCACACTCAGAATAAATCTCACATTCCATGTCCCTGGACACATTTTTTTTTCTTCAGAGAGAAATTTTCAGCTGAGAAACAGCGCAAGTGGGCGGAGGCTGAAATTACAATGTTCCAGCAATGTCTTAGCATTTGTCCTTGGCAAGAGGATTACACTTCCTCTCCCACAGTCTCAGTGCGACTTCCCTCAGTGTCTTCACAAAGCTGTGTTTGAAGATCGTGAGCAGAGATTATAATACAAACTCCTGAAGCACATTTCAAAGAAAGCAGAGGAAATAAATTCAAATGTCACCAGCCTCTTTGGGAGGAAGAATGCTATTGCTAAAATATTTTACATAAATTCACCTTCCCGTCCCGTACAACAAGAACTTGTCTCTGTGTGTTGTCAGGTGGAAACATAAAGTTAAGCAGCCAATGTCCCTGTGCTCAATCTGTGAATATGAAGGGATTGGATGAGGCTTACAAACAGAAGATACTAGGAAGCCTCAGCAGGACTGTGGGGAAAGAAATGTTTCCAGTCTAATATAACCCTTCTTTGGAACAAGTTCTGGATAAGAATGAAACTCACCATGAAACATCAACTCTGTTTCTCACCTATTTTTGTGTTATTCACAAACTTGGTGACAGTCAGCATTTTCCTCATTCAATGTTTTAAATAAAATAGGCTCAGCATTGATCCCTGTGGCACTCCACAAGTTACAGTTACCATCCTGAAAATGATACCCTTAATCCAACTCTGTCTTCTATTAGTTAGCCAATCGTCTGTCCCTGCTAATGTACTGCCTCCAACACCATTGGGTTTTATTTTATGAAGTAGCCTAATATCAAACACCTTCCAAAGATCCAAATAATCACATTCACCTCTTCCCCTTTATCTATCTGCTTGTTACCTCCTCAAAGCATTCTAATACATTTGCCAGGCATGACCTCCCCTTCATGAAGCCCCCATTTCTAAATGCTCTGCTGTTACTTTCTCTTTAAAATAGGCAGTAACATTTCCCCAAAACAGAAATTATCATCAATCATCTCAATGTGATAGAATACTGGGTATGAAATTTCATTGCAACATGACTTCCTGGGAGATGCTCATTCCTCCCTCTGTCGTTTCTACATGTTTATAAATTACATCCGCATGAACACATGAATTGATGTAAATGAGATATACCTATCACAAGTAGAGTCAATGCTAGAGTATGTAATTGCTTTGGAAGTTCCAGTATTGTAAACTTGGGTAAATAAGTCCTCTCTCTTAACATAAATGCATCTTGCAATAAGTACCAAGTTGATTGGAAGCACTCACACTGAAGAAATCTGGGCCAATCTCATCAGCACATTCACTGATAGACAGACAGGCCATCTCAGCTGTTTGTGTGGATTGTCTTCCCATACCTACATTCAGTAAATCCACAGTAAATTGGATGTCACATTCTGCACTGTCCTTGAGTGGCACTGAAGTCTCATCTTGTTGCTTTCCCTTGGAATAAACTGGGAATAATCCTATAAAGGCATTGCTTTTCCAACAGAGGTTATAGGATGAATAAAGGACTGGACGGGTAGTTAGAGAAAAGCTGTTCTCCTGGTGGGCGAGAGTCCAGATCACAAGGACAGAATCTTAAAATTAGAGCCAGTTTTTCAGGAGCTATATCAGGAAGTATTTCTTCAAACACAATCTGGATCTCTCTCCTTCCAAAAGCTGAGGATCAAGTGAAAATGGAATATATCCTTCATTGCTAGAAGGATGGAGTATAAAAATAGGGAGGTTATGTTGAAGGTGTAGAGGCTGCTGGTGAGGCCACACCTAGAGGACTGTGTTCAGATTTGGTCTCGTTATTTGAGAAAGGATGTACTGGCACTGGAGAGGGTGCAGAGGAGGTTCACGAGGTTAATTCTGGAGTTGAGGGGGTTGGCTTATGAGGACAGGGACTATACTTGTTGGAATTTAGGAAGATGAAAGGGGATCTTATGGAAATTATAAAATTATGAAGGGAGTAGAAGCAGGAGGGCTGTTTAGTGAGTTAATGGGCAAATTAAGGGGGAGCAGATTTAGGACTGGGTTGAGGATGAACTTCTTGGCCCAGAGGGCTGTGAATCTGTTGAATTCCCTATCCAGTTGAGGCTATCTCATTTAATGTTTTGAAGGTAAAGATAGATTTTTGAACAGTCAAGGAATGAAGGGTTATGGTGAGCCGCTGGATAAGTGGAACTGAGTCGGTGAAAAGATCGGCCACACGGCTGACTCCTGTTCCTATCTATTTTCAAAATTTCAAAACTGAGATTGTTGAACTTTTGTTTCAAAACTGAGATCATTTGATTTTTGTTGGTAAGGGACTAAAGGACAAAAGGTGGCTGGAATAGGCTGGATCCAGGCTGGATACTGAGCTGAATGGCAGAATTAGTACAAGGAGTTTGCTCCTGTTTACTCCAGAAATGTTCCCTCAGGTCCCTTCTTCAAAATGAGTTTTTAATGTGGTTCCTCCCTGGATTTATCACAGTCCTGCTAAGATGCCAGAGTCCAACAACTCAAGTCCAATCATCGAATGCAAGCATAAAACTGATGAGTTAACCAAACAGCTGTCCTTTGGCCAGTTATGAGGATCTGAAACTTGTTTCCAGGCAATAGGATGCTTTCATTAACAAAGTTTTGTTCCAAGTTTCTGGAAGCACATCTTCCTGGCATTCAAATCTAATCACTGTTTACCAAATGATCAATTTGGAATCTCTTCAGTAATTAATAAGCCAAGAAAATAAGTCTTTGCAAATTTGAGCACTTCCAACATAACCCTCTTGGCCAGACAAATGAACTCCTTATTTACAGAAACATTCTGAGATGGAATAAACAAGCATTTGAAGAAAGCTCTCTTCCGATTTCCTTTGTCGCGTGCTGAGGAGTTGGAATTGACGTTGACCCAAATGTTATTTGGATCTTTCAGAGTTTACTTGGAGCTAACTCTGATGACCAGCACAGTGTACTGGACAGTCTGTTCCGACTCTACCATTAATCTGTTGAAGAAAACAGGCAGCAGGAATTGAGATATTCAGGCCAGAAGGTCCACTGACAATGGAAACATCTCAACGCCTCAGCCACTTAGTGCCCAATTCTATACCCAATGCTCAAAATGTCGCCTCATCAGGGTTGCAAAGAAATTCAGCATCATGTCTACAAGTAGTACAGCTGTATACAAACCCACAGCACAATCTGTTCTCTAATGGCATTTTTGCAACTTTGAAACTTCAATCCCATCCCTCCCAATCCCACAATTTCTGTGTCAAAGTGTCAGAATCATAGGTGTCACGGTGGCTCAGTGGTTAGCACGGCTTCCTCACAGTGCCAGCGAGCCAGATTCGATTCCAGCTTCGGGCGACTGTCTGTTTTGGGTTTGCATATTCTCCCTGTGTCTACGTGGGTTTCCTCCCACAGTCCAAAGATGTGCAAGTTAGGTGAATTGGTCATGGTAAATTGCCATGGGTGGATATGGGTCAAATGCTGGCAAATGGGACTACATTAATGTCGGACATCTGGTTGGCATGGATGAGTTGGACAGATAGATCTGTATCTGTGCTGTACATCTCTCTGACTCTATGAGTTGTACTCCAACTCTCCAAAGAGCATCCCACCCAGACACACTCTTCCCATCCTATCCCTACAACCCTGTATTTCCCATGGCCAATCCAACTTACCTGCACATCTCTGGACACGATAGGCATTTTAGCATGGCCTATCCACCTAACCTGCTTATCTTTAGACTGTGGGAGGAAACCGGAGTGCCGGAAGGAATGCTATTCAGACACGGAGAGAATGTGCAAATTCCACATAGACAGTCACTCGAGGCTGGAAGTGAACCTGAGTCCCTGGAACTGTGAGGTGGCAATGCTAACCACTGTGCACCGTGCTTCTTTAATGTTGTAAAACAGCAGGGTGTCAGCACACACATCTCAGTCAGGGTTCAGTGTGTAACATTCCTAAATTTGGGCCAGTATGCTGGGGCAGTATTGAGGGAGCACTGCACTGCTGGAGTTGCATTGCTGAGGGTTTGCTGGACTGTTGGAGGGGCAGGACTGAGTGGGAGCTACACTTGCAGACATGCATTCTTTGAGACAATCCAAGGCACTGACTTGAAACTAAAGCAATGGAGTGTTGTCTGTGGGTGTGAAAGGGTTAACGTTGGATTAAGTGCAGTAAATACCACTAACTGGGATAATGTCACAATTGCTGGGAATGACACAAGAATAATTTCATCTCTGACAGAAAACACACAGAAGAAATCTGCAGCTCCAAGATACAGGTGTAGGCTGCATTGTGAAGGGATAGTCCGTGGAGCAGTTTGCAGGCCAAGTCTAGCCAGTGAGCTGACTGGACATCAGCGGTTACATGAGCCAAAACCAACAATCCCTTGGATAAAAGTGAGAACTTTAAATTAACGCTAAAAGGGCAGTCATTTGAAACAAAAATGTTGCAGCTCCAATCAACTGTCATTGTCATAGTGTGAGGACGGCCTGGAAAATCGAAACTAAGAAGGTGACGAGAGAGAAATCATATATTCCAGGAGTGCAAAAACTGCTAAGCAGATAAGTGCTGGTCAGTTGAAAGAAGTTTGTGATTCTAGTGGAACACAGACATTTTACAGGAAATGACGAGAACTCAGTGGGAGTCAGAGCAAGTCTCTGAAGTGCTGCAAAACTTCCGCTTTAGCTGGTGAAGGGGGTGGGAAAACCTACACTGTAGCCAAGAAGCACAGGAGAACTGCCATGACTGCACATTAATAATATTTAAAGAAGATAAAGTACCTAGTGGCATGGAAAGCTATACATCAGAAAGAACAAACTAAATCAGAAACTGCTGGAAAAGGTCAGCAGGTCTGGCAGCATCTGTGTAGAGAAATCATTTCGGGTACAGTGACAATTCCTTAAAAACAATTTCTGTTTTTGTTTCTGATTTATAGCATTTGCAGTTCTGTCAGTTTTTACACCAGCAATAACATTGCCAGCAGGATTTAATTTCACAGATAGGCCAAATAGACATCAAAATTGCACATTCTGGGGAACACAGTTCTTCAGGTATAGAACAGCTTTGAACTGTATTGTGAAACCGAAGCTGAATGATGAACACACTTGTGTACATAGTTGAGAGTATAATGTGATGTTGTTGATAACCAAGTGGCAAAGAAACCTCAGACAATTTGTAGAGACAATGAAAACTTTGGTAATTATTTCAACCTCAGAAATAATAATTTCTTGAAAAGATAAGATTCGACCGCCAACAATTATAGCATCCAGGAGAAATCTATTGATGATCTCCATAGGCTTATGGAAAGATGAGACTATGATGAATTAAAGACAGAATTTGTAAGAGACTGGAATCTTATTGACATTACTGATGAGACTTTGTCAGATTTATTTCAGTCCAAAGAAGAATTAATTCTAAAGGAAGTCATTCAGATCATGACTGAAGCAGAGGCTTAAATGCAACATAGATCAATCCTAAAAGGAGAAGATAAAACTAGGGACAAGAAATCTACCGAACATCTTCATTTCTTCAGATCACTAAAATGTAACATGCAGGACAGACACCAGACATTAAAAACTCCTGCAATTGCACTGGAGTAATGAAAGTTCAGGCATGAATACTGCCCAATTTTCAACACTACCTTTTACCCAACACTGTCTTTCCAAGTCCAAAAGAGAATATGTTTGAGAAGAATAGTGAAACTTTCAGATAATCTGAACTGATACAATCAAAAAGCTGGGGGGATGGTGGTATAGTGATAAATGTAAAGGGATTAACAATAGGATTAGTATGAGGGAACAACCAGGGTGGGAGGTTGCAAGTGGATCTGAAAGGGCTAGTATTTGAGTATTGTGAGCATCACCACTGTAATGATGTGAAGGGGACATGGTTGGAGTAAGACAGATCTGGAGCTAATGAGCTCCTAACAGTCTCTGTAGTAGCGTACGTCATTGTATCTAACCTGTTTGTTGTTACAGTGATGTAATAAACCTCATGTTGTTTAATCATTAGGATCTTTTAGTTAGACCAGAAAGTGCACCACTTTGGGCTTTAAAGAAATACACATAACTAGTAGCTCTCCTCAATATCCTGGTCAATTTGTAACTCTGATTAGAACAGATTATTTGGTCATATCTTTTGTTGCTTTTGGGAGCTTGCTGTCTACAAATTGTTTCCTACAACAGTTAAAAATCACAGGTTTATTTGGAAGTGCAAGCTTTTGGAGCACTGCTCCTTCATCAAGTAGCTAGTCAGGCAGGATCATAGAACACAGAATTTATAGTAAAAGATTAAAGTTTCACACAACTGATGCAATGTATTGAACAAAATTAGATTCCTGTTAAGTCTTTAATCACTTCAAATAGGTTGTAAGTTTTGATTCATTAATACATAAATCCTAGAACTTCTTTCAAGTCACATTCCTGAGATAACTTAAAGGTTTTATTTTAAAAAAGTGATATCTAAGCTCAGATAATGCTTTGAAGGTGCAAGGTTAGAGTCTGTCTGTATTCCAACCTTGAGTCAGACTGGTTCCTTTCCAAAGTAGGAATTTATAAAATGTCACATGGACTGACTGACTGCGGATTGTGTGCTTTTTTAACAAAATAAACTGTATCTGCTGTCACACTACAGGTGACCCCACTACTTTATCCCGTCTCTCCCACACACTCAAAAACGGCACCTTCACATCATCCTACAATAGTGACTGTCCTTCTAAGACACTTCAAAGTGGCCTGAGATGTCCTGAAGTTGAAGGTGCTATTGAAATGCAATTTTGTTTATCTTTGTTCCGTTCAGGCTGTTCCAGGTTGGATGAAAACCACCAGAGATATTCAGTGTCTCTATTAGGCTGCTAATTCTTTACTGTCCTTCCAATGTCACCTTTGAGTTGCCAGAGGAAGTGGTAGAGACTGGTACAATTACAGCATTTAAAAGGCATCTGGATGGGTATATGAATAGGAAGGGTTTAGAGAGATAGGGGCCAAATGCTGGCAAATGAGACCACATTAATGTAGGATATCTGGTCGGCATGGATGTATCGGGCCGAAGGTTCTGTTTCTGTGCTGTACGTCTCTATGACTCTATAAACGAAGTGACATTGGGTTAAATCAGCTTCACTAACTCAGTGTATGTTGCATCCAGGTGAAAATAACTCATAACAAGCAGAACCAGAAGTTATTTAAAACTTTGCAGATGTCCAGGACAGCTGCTGTTTGCACCAATTCCACTGTGAGAGTATGATCAACGCCTCATCACAGAACCATTCACAGCTGGGACAACTAAGAGCTTGGCTTAATGAAGGATTCAAGATTCTGATGGGTAATAAATAATGATGGATCATTCTGAGTGCTCTGAAAGATAGCAGCGACAGCAGGAATTCCAGCTAATTCCGAAAAAGTGCCCAAGAGAATGTGAGAAAACGGATCACAGTGAGGAATTTTCTGCTGCAAAACCACCATGAGGTACGATGCTGCTCAGAAAAGGAAAAATATTGATGATCTGTTTCAAGTCAGTGCCACTGCTAGGTGGCAGAACGAGTTTGCACACACAGAACCATAGCAGTGCAGTGCTAAGTGACTGCCAAGTGACAAAGGGACAGCTACTAAACTATTACTGTTTGAAAAGGTTTCTTCCATTTTACTTTGCTTAGATTAGATTAGATTACTTACTTACAGTGTGGAAATAGGCCCTTCGGCCCAACTAGTCCACACCGCCCCGCCGAAGCGCAACCTACCCATATCCCTACATTTACCCCTTACCTAACACTACGGGCAATTTAGCATGGCCAATTTACCTGACCTGCACATCTTTGGACTGTGGGAGGAAACTGGAGTTCTCCCTCACAGCACTAAACCCCAATAAACCTATTTGTTTTCACCTCATTATCTTGCTGTTGCTCTTTTAAAACCACAGGGTAGATTTTTAACGTCTGATCTGTAGGTAAAGCAGGCATTCTAGATTGCTGGTCGTGATAGAAAACGTCTAATTTTCATTAATGGGAGTAAAAGGTTTGTGGTTTTAATGATGTGAGACAAACCTGAGATATTAATTCAATGCTGAGCAGTGAAGTAAAAATCTACACCACATTTCTGGTCTAGGTTTTCCTGTGCTGAGAACCATTGTTATCTCAAATTGTGGAGATTCTTCAGCAGTTGGGAAATTGCTGAAGTCAAACTTGGGCAGTGAAGGGGAGACTGATATTAGATTGGGTGGGATTTTAAAGGGTGTGGAGGTGAGGGAAAGAGTGACATTAGACTGGTTGGGATATTAAAGGGTGCAGGGTTGAGGGAAAGACTGAGATTAGACTTGTTGGATATTAAAGGACACAGGGAGTGAGGGGGAGAGTGATATTGGACTGGGTTGGATGATAATGAGTGTGGGGGATGAGGGAAAGAGTGGGATTAGACTGGGTGGATATTAAAAGACATGGGCAGTGAGGGGCAGTGTGGGATGAGACTGGATTGGATATTGAAGGACTTGGAGGAATGAAAGGGAGAGTAAGTTGGATGGGATATTAAAGTGCGTAGGGGTGAGGGAAAGAATGGGATTAGACTTGTTGGATATTAAAGACATCAGGAGTGAGGGGCAGAGTGGGGTTAGACTGGATGGGATATAGAAGAGTTTGGGAGTAAGAGGGACAATGGGATTAGGATGTGTAATTTACTTCAGGAAAACAATCAGCACAGGCTTGACGGACTGAATGGTCTACTTCAGGCCTGGAACATTCTGGAATCCTTTGATTGGGCACGCACTGTGATTACTGGCAGCATAGTTGAATGGTTATAACTGTTTTACTTGGATTTGTTCTTTGACTTCATACTTCAATCTTTATCTCACCACTGAGTTGCCGTGGCAATGATCAGAAATTTCAAACGAGATCTCGTGAAATGCTTTCATTTCATATCCCAAGGAAAAAAAAAATCTGGAAGCGTGTTCATTTTCCATTGTTTAAAGCAGCTAACTGTTAAGTTGTTTCCAGATAAACTTTTGCGATATCTGAGAAAATAACTTCAAAGGGCACTTGCTAAATCCCAGTCTAATACCTCCTTTTTGACTCACAGGATTGGGTTAAAACCAATTTTCTTTTTGAGAAAAATGTTTTCCCAGCAAGCTCATTCCTATTAATAATTGGGAAATCACCATGACGCTTTCCCTTCCTAACCATGGACAAATGTATGCCATTCCAATCGGACAACATCCAGGTTTTCAAAATCCTGTAAAGTATTATCAGGGCTCTGGGGAACGATTGGGTGGAGTGGGGATGGTGATTATTTGGAGAGCTATTTTGAAGAGCTGGCACTGGTATTATATATCTTCTGCTCCACTGACAATCTGTTAAAATAAAACTCTGAACTTCAGCCATAACTGCTACTGTTTGACTTTAGAGAGGGTGCAAAGGACATTTACTAGAACGGCAGCAGGGTTACAACATAGAGGCTGCATCGCTTGCCTTAGAGCAGAGAAATTTCACGGCAGATTTAACTGGGGCTTCAAAATCATGAAGGGATTTCATACATTAAATAAAGGGAAAGTAGTTGCAGTGGCAGGAGGGTCAGTAACCAAAGGGTCTCCGATTTAAGGTCATTATCATTTGGAGATATCAGGATGATGCTTTTTTTTTACACACTGAGTTGCTACGATCTGGAATGTTCCGCCTGACAAGGACTAAGTCAGTCTGCTTTTCTCACCTTTTCTCAGGTGCACAGGCCCTCCTCTTTGCATTGAATAACTCAGCAGCTACAAACATACTCAGGGGAGGTGGAGACGCAGCCAGCAGTGTCACTGACCTAGTAATCTGGAAACCCAGGTGATCTTCTGGTTCACCTCGGCTGACGGTAAAATTTGAATGAAATAAAACTTCTGTAATTAGAACCTGGCCGAATGCTGACAATGTATCAGTTGTATTAAAAAAAAACTCATCTGGTTCACTCATGCCAATCTAGGGAAGGAAAACTTCAATGTTCTGAATCTTAGTCCAGATCCCAGACCCTTGCTGACTCTCAACAGTCCCCTGGGCAATTCGGGAAGGGCTAATAAATGCTGACACAGCCAGCAATGCCCACATTTCATGAATGAATAAGGTAACAATGCCTGCTTCTGAGAAAGTGAAAGGTGCATAGTAAAGGAAGCAGGACTCAAGGGGTTAAAACATTGTCAGCCGAGAGTGGGCCAAATCTCCAGATTCTCTATCGAGTTTCCCAGAATTAAAGATTAATGTCCAGAGCCAGAGCTGGGAGCAAAAAAAACCCACAAAATTAAACGAGGATTAAAACAAACTGTCTTTAAACCTAATTTCTGTTTTATTGTAAAAACATTGGGAGATGGGAAAAAAACTTGTTTAAACAGCACTCAAACATTAGGGTGGCCCATGGCTCAGTGGTTAGCACTGCTGCCTCACAGCACCAGGGACCTGGGTTTGATTCCAGCTTCAGGTGACTGTCTGTGTGGAGTTTGCACATTCTCCCCGTGTCTGGGTGGGTTTCCTCCCACAGTGCAAAGATGTGCAGGTTCAACGGATGGGCCACAGCAAATGGAAGGTTTCGAGGTCTGGGTGGGATGCTGTTTGGAGGGTTGGTGTATACTCAATGGGACAAATGGCCTTATTCCACATTCTACGAATAAAGGAAAATACCGCCACCATTCCAATCGGATGTTAAATTGGATCCAAGGGTGAACAATGCTTGGAATATGGGAGCAGAACTACTGAGGCTGGGACCACTAAGAATACGCCTGGTGCTGGTGATGTGTTTTTTTTTAGATTAGATTCCCTACAGTGTGGAAACAGGCCCTTTGGCCCAACCAGTCCACACCAACCCTCCAAAGAGTAACCCACCCAGACCCATTCCCCTCTGACTAATGCACCTAACACATTTAGCATGGCCAGTCCACCTCACCTGCACATCTTTGGTCTGTGTTGGGATGGGAAAGTGCAAAGCCATTGCCAGGAGCAGGCAGGAAGTGCATGGGTTCCATACATGAATCTCTGAATCAACCCCTCAGTCATTTGGCTGCTCATCGTCATCCAACAGCATCTTGGGAATTTTTCACAGTGAGGTTTGGCTGTGCTACCAAATATGGGTGGTGTTAATGTGAAATAGATTAGATTAGATTCCCTACTGTGTGGAAACAGGCTCTTTGGCCCAACAAGTCCACACCAACCCTCCGAAGAGTAACCCACCCAGATCCATTTCCCTCTGACAAATGCACCTAACACTATGGGTAATTTAGCATGGCCAATTCACCTGAACTGCACATCTTTGGACTGTGGGAGGAAGCTGGAGCACCCGGAGGAAACCCACGCAGACACAGGGAGAATGTGTAAAGTCTACACACAGTTGCCCTGGGACCCTGGTGCTGTGAGGCAGCAGTGCTAACCACTGAGTCAGCGTGCCGCCCCACAGAAACACGCTGTCTGAAAGTTCCCTGCCAAGCCACGCATCATCCTAACAATATTTCTACACATGGAACCTCACTGCAGCTGGTATAAAACTTCTGGAACTACCAACCTAACAACCTCCAAGACTAGGTTATCATCCAACAGGTTTATTTGGAAGCACTAGCTTTCGGAGCACTGCTCCTTCATGTAGAAGCAATGCTTCAAAAGTTTTCAAATAAACCTGTTGGACTATAACCTGTTGTTGTGTGATTTTTAACTTTGTCCACCCAAGTCCAACACCGGCCCCTCCACACCGTAACCTCCAAGACTGCAGTGGTTCAAGAGGGAAACTCAATTTCTCAAGCACAATCAGTGATTGACAAAAACATTGGCCCAGCTAGATGGATTTTTAATCAGTAAAAGGAGCAAGGGTTATGGGGAAAAGGCAGGACAGTTGAGTAGAGGATTATCAGATCAGTCATGATCTCATCAAAAGATGGGTCTAATGGCCTGAATCTGCTCCTGCTTCTTATGATCATGGCCCACCGCATGAAAGAATAATAACAAGTGTCACAGCATGTAACATGTTCTCACAATTTGTGCCTGAGCAATACGGGTGTCAGACAGGCTGGACCTATGGTCTGTGGAGGAGGGATTCAAACTGAAAGCTGCTTTGTAGCAAGGAAACAAAGCTGAAACTGTCCAATGTAAAATTCCAATCATTTTGTAGGATGTAAAATCGCAGCATTGTCCCAGGGTTCACCAGAATGTACCGAGTGTGTTTTGGCTGCAGACCCACTATACAATAAAGGTCAAACTATTTCAGTATGGTAATGTCACCGAATCATTGCCAAAGGAGCCCTGTACTGTCTCGGTACTGAGGGAGCGCTGCACTGTCAGAGGGTCAGTGCAGAGGGAGTGCTGCATTGTCAGAGGGTCAGTATAAAAGCAAATTACTGCACATGTTGGAATCTGAAACCAAAAAAGAGAATGCTGAAAAATCTCAGCAAGTCTGGCAGCATCTGTAAGGAGAGAAAAGAGCTGACGTATCGAGTCTAGCTGATCCTTTGTTAAAGCTTTGACAAAGGGTCAGTTAGACGCAAAACGTCAGCTCTTTTTTCTCCTTACATATGCTGCCAGACTTGCTGAGATTTTCCAGCATTTTCTCTTTTTTGGTGTCAGATGGTCAGTGTTGAGCGAGTGCTGCACTGTTAGAGGGTCAGTATTGAGAGAGTGCTGCACTGTCAGAGGGTCAGTACTGAGGGAGTGCTGCACTGTCAGAGGGTCAGTACTGAGAGAGTGCAGTACTGTCAGAGGGTCAGTACTGAGGGATTGCTCCACTGTCAGACGGTCAGTACTGAGGGAGTGCTGCACTGTCAGAGGGTCAGTACTGAGAGAGTGCTGCACTGTCAGAGGGTCAGTACTGAGGGAGTGCTGCACTGTCAGAGGGTCAGTACTGAGGGAGTGCTGCACTGTCAGAGGGTCAGTACTGAGGGAGTGCTGCACTGTCAGAGGGTCAGTACTGAGGGAGTGCTGCACTGTCAGATGGTCAGTACTGAGAGAGTGCTCCACTGTCAGAGGGTCAGTACTGAGGGAGCGCTGCACTGTCAGAGGGTCAGTACTGAGGGAGTGCTGCACTGTCAGAGGGTCAGTACTGAAGGAGTGCTGCACAGTAAGATAATCAGTAGTGAGAGAATGTATTATGTGTGGTCTAAATGAAATATTCTGACAGTTGTCTACCTGAGTACTTTATACTGGGAATAATTACAATCAAAATCAAGCCTGCGATTGCAATCTCCCCTCTCAGTTCACAGCCAGGAGATCTACAGCATTCTGACTGAGCGATGTTCCAAATATTCTTGCCTTGGCTAATTGCACGATGTGTTTGGAATGACAGGATCACTCCTGCTTTTCCCACAGAAAATCTGCACTGCACTTGGCGGGATGCAATGATCAGATGCATCGTTTTATAATCACTGATGTCAAACTGCCAACACGTTCCATGGAGTTCACAGAAAGTACACATAATCAGACTCTAATCCAAGCAGGTGTTATCTCTGGAATCTCTGAAATCTGAATGGAACCATTTCTTTCCAGGAGAAATTTACAATCCATTTGCTGAATTTTTACAAGAAGTAATTTGTAGCGTAGTTGTAAACAATCTGAAGGACCTTTTAATCTGCTCATTTCCTCAGCAGAGTGATGACCACCTCACGTCAGGAGACAACAGACAGCACGGTAACTGACTGCTGGAGCTTTTACACGAGAAACATATCGATACAGAATACACTGACATTAAAGGCTAATTTAGGCAGGCAGCCACATTCTGTCTAGACAGAACGATAGGAAAAGCTATTCTTATCTTAAGATACTTCTGTGGGCACATTTGTCTCTTCTTCCATAAATTCCTTCAACCTGACAGTTCTCTAAGAACTCTACTCTCCACAACGTCTGGCCCGTTCTGTATCCCCATCTTCCTTCAACTGTGTAAGCTTCATCTTTTCTCTTAAGCCCTGTCAGAGGGTCAGTATTGAGGGAGAGCTGCACTGTCAGAGGGTCAGTATTGAGGGAGAGCTGCACTGTCAGAGGGTCAGTACTGAGGGAGTGCTGCACTGTCGGAGGGTCAGTACTGAGGGAGTGCTGCACTGTCAGAGGGTCAGTATTGAAAGAATGCTGCACTGTCAGAGAGTCAGTACTGAGGGAGTGCTGCACTGTCAGAGGGTCAGTACTGAGGGAGTGCTGCACTGTCAGAGGGTCAGTACTGAGGGAGTGCTGCACTGTCAGAGGGTCAGTATTGAAAGAGTGCTGCACTGTCAGAGAGTCAGTACTTAGGGAGAGCAGCACTTCAGGGTGATAGAGTCACAGAGATGTACAGCACGGAAACAGACCCTTCGGTCCAAAACGTCCATGCCAACCAGATATCCTAAACTATTCTAGTCCCTTTTGCCAGCACTTGGCCCATACCCATCCAAACCCTTCTTATCCATATACCCATCCAGATGCTTTTTAAATGCTGCAATTGTACTAGCCTCCACCACTTCCTCTGGCAGCCCATTTCATTCATGCATCACCCTCTGTGTGAAAAAGTTGCCCCGGAGGGTCCCTTTTGGAATTTTCCCTTCTCGCCCTAAGCCTATGCCCTCTACTTCTAGACTCACCCATCCCAGGGAATAGACCTTATCTATTCACCCTATCCAACCCCCTTGTGGTTTTATAAACTTGTATAAGGTCACTCCTCAGCCTCCAACGCTCCAGGCAACATAACCAAAACCTATTCAGCCTCTCCCTGTAGCTCAGATCCTCCAACCCTGGCAGCATTCTTGCAAATATTTTCTGAACCCTTTCAAATTTCACTACATCCTTCCAATAGGAAGGAGACCAGAATTGCACGCAATATTCCAACAGTGGCCTAATCAACGTCCTGTACAGCCGCAACATGACCTCCCAAATCCTGTACTCAATACTCTGACCAATAAAGGAAAGCATACCAAACACCTTCTTCACTATCCTATCCACCTGCGTCTCCACTTTCAAGGAGCTATGAACCTGCACTCCAAGGTCTCTTTGTTCCCTAGGACCTTACCATTAAGTGTATAAGTCGTGCTCTGATTTGCCTTTCCAAAATGCAGCACGTCACATTTATCTAAATTAAACTCAATCTGCCACTCCTCAACCCAATGGCCCATCTATTCAAGATCCCATTGTACTCTGAGGTAACCTTCACTGTCCACTACACCTACAATTTTGGTGGTTATCTGCAAACTTATTAACTTTATGTCCTACCTTCACATCCAAATCATTCACATAAGTGACGATAAGCAGTGGATCCCTTGTGGCACTCCACTGGTCACAGGCCACCAGTCTGAAAAACAACCCTCCACCACCATCCTCTGCCTTCCACCTTTGAGCCAGTTCTGTATCCAAATGGCTAGTTCTCCCTGGATTCCATGTGATCTAATCTTAGTATCCAGTCTACCATGAGGAACCTTGTCAAACGCTTTACTAAAGTCCATATAGATCACGTCCACTGCTCTGTTTTCGTCAATCCAAGGGTCAGTACTGAGGGAGCACTGCACTGCCAGAGCAGCTTGTTGTAACCATAGACCATAACACCAGTTTGTGTACAACAATATTGAACTTGCAATTAAATGATGTGCTTTTGAAAAGGTGACCATGAGCCTAAAGCGTTGGGGAACCCGAGTGGTGTCAGATTTTTAACATACTGAAGAAACATTAGAGAGACTTAAAAGGAAGTGATCATGAGGAGCTGACCATCCCTCTCTATAGAAAGTGGTCGACTGTGGATTAAGCCACGAAGTGTGGATATGTTTGTGCTTTGCTGTTCCAGAAATAAACAAAAAATAAAGATGCCTCTTGTCTGTTTGTGATCATAGAGGATATTGACATTTGGGCTGTAATGTTGTATGGGATACATCTCAAAGGCACCCATTAGGCACCCCTACGCTGCGGCAAAGAAACCTCTCTCTTGCTCTGAGTGCTGGAAGTAAGACCAGCCACTGAAGTCACCACTGAAAAGGAATCACTCCAAAACCCTGTCAATTAATCTCTGGAGCCAAGACTCTGAAAAACAACTGCTGCACAATCAACATCACATTTTACCACCATTATCCAACTTAACAGCTGCAATGTTCCCCAATGGAGAATATTTTATAAATCTTTGCAACTGTTTTGTTTATACTGAATTCATGTTTCTAATCTGTGTGTGTGTGCTGATGTGTGTGTGTGCTGGTGTATGTGTGTGTGCTGGTGTATGTGTGTGTGTGTGTGTGTGTGTGTGTGCTGGTGTGCGTGTGCATGCTGGTGAGTCTGTGTATGGTATGTGTGTGTGTGCTGGTGTGTGTGTATGTGCTGGTGTGCGTGTGCGTGTGCTGGTGTACGTGTGCGTGCTGGTGAGTCTTTGTATGGTGTGAGTGTGTGCATGCTGGTATATGTGTGTGTGTGTCTGTGCTGGTGTGCATGTGCGTGCTGGTGTGTGTGTGTGTGTGTGTGTGTGTGCTGGTGTGTGTGTGTCTGTGTGTGCGCGTAGTGGTGTGTGAGTGTTGGTGTTGAGTTTTATCATTTTTTCTCTTTTTAATAGTTAACAAATTCACTCTTCCTTTAACTCAAGACAGACGGGTTAATTTGGCTTCACTAAAAACAGAAACACATTTGGATTGGGAAAAGCTACCCAGCAAGGAAAGTTCTTTTTAAGTTACCTTGTTGCAGTCAAGCAAGAGATGGCAAAATTCAGAAGGGTGACCAGTTCATCCATTGTCACTTCGGAGCAATACCTTTTTTTTGGGGTGGGTATCTAATCTGGAATTGTAACATATTAGGGACCTCTGCCTAGTGACTGGTCCCCACAGAGGTAGGAGTGCTGCACTGTCAGAGGGTCAGAACTGAGGGAGTGCCGCACTGTCAGAGGGTCAGTACTGAGGGAGTGCCGCATTGTCAGACGGTCAGTACTGAGGGAGAGTCGCATAATCAGAGGGTCAGAGGTTCCCGCCTCAGGCGACTGACTGTGTGGAGTTTGCACGTTCTCCCCGTGTCTGCGTGGGTTTCCTCCGGGTGCTCCGGTTTCCTCCCACACTCCAAAAGATGTGCAGGCTAGGTGAATTGGCCATGCTAAATTGCCCATAGTGTTAGGTAAGGGGTAAATGTAGATGTAGGGGTATGGGTGGGTTACGCTTCGGCGGGGCAGTGTGGACTTGTTGGGCCGAAGGGCCTGTTTCCACACTGTAAGTAATCTAATCTAATCTAATCAGTACTGAGGGTGTGCCACACTGTCAGAGGGTCAGTGCTGAGGGAGTGCTGCATTGTTGGAGGGTCAGTACTGGGGAGTGCCACATTGTTAGAGGGTCAGTACTGAGGGTGTGCCGCACTGTCAGAGGGTCAGTGCTGAGGGAGTGCTGCACTGTTGGAGGGTCAATACTGGGGAGCGCTGCACTGTCAGAGGGTCAGTACTGAGGGAGTGCTGCACTGTCAGAGGGCCAGTACTGAGGGAGTGCTGCACTGTCAGAGGGCCCATACTGAGGGAGTGCTGCACTGTCAGAGGGTAAGTAGGGAGGGCATCACACTAACATTAATCCATGCGTCACAGCACACAGGGGTCACATCAGAAGCTATCAATTCACAAACATGCTGCACACACAGGTTTCACATCACAGTGATCTTTTTCTCCCAGTTCACTATTACGTTGGAATATTCACACAGTGGGAAACAAATCTGGCTTCTGGCCAGCAGTCGGTCGATTCTGACTGAGAATGCCGGTGTGGGTGGTGGGGGCGGGGGGCTGGTATTCCACTATCACACCAATCTCCTTTATTCCAGCATCCAAACATCAAGATTGATCTTAGACACCTGGTCTCTTTTCCCAGGCACAGGAAACAACTTCCTCCAAACTCGATGAAGTCTTGAAATCTTGGTCATTGCCTTTGGAATATCAAAGTTCATTGGAACGCCTCATGGACGGGTCTCTCAGTAGAGTCTGCCTGATTTTGTTTACTGACTGCAATTTGTTGATGTACCTTCTCATGAGATCCTTTAATGCTTCCGTTCAAGATTTTTGAAACTTCTATACAGAAACAAAACCTTGCATTTCTGTAGCACCTTTTTGTGACCAAAAGACATCCTAAACTGCTCCCTGGTCACTAAAGTATGTTTGAAGTGTTAACATTGTTGGAATGTAGGAAAGTGGGTGGAAAGTTTGTGCACAGCAAGATCCCACAATGTCAGCAAAGTGATAGGATCAGATAACCTCCTTCAATGAGGATGGTTGGATAAAAGTCATCAGCCAGCTCCTCAAGGTGAACTCCTCTGGTGTTGCTTGAAGCTTTGAGAAAATGGGCAGGAGATTTATCACGCTGGTTGGTGGGATGGGGAATTTTAGACACAAGGTTCATTTCAAAAATCTGGGGCTATCTTCCTCTGAGCAGAGGAGATTGTAAACGCTGGACAAAAGTAGGTCGGGTTTCAGTAAGGTAGATGGTGAAAACCAAATGGTACAAAGACTCGGGGAGACTGATTTTTTTTTTGACAAGGGATAGATTGTTGTTGCGATGAAAAGCATTCTCACAAAGTGAGAGGCAATCCCCTGCACCTTTGAAGTTAGTGGAAGTGAACTTGGTTAATGATTTCAAAAGGAAAATGGACGTGTGCTGGAAGGTCATAAGCACCCAGGAAGGTCAGAAGTGGAACTGAATGGATTGTGCCACAGGGAACTGGCGTCAACTCAATAGGCCGAACAGCCTCTCCCTGTGCCATTAATGAATCAGCAATGCCACAGCCATAACTGATGCCAAAGCAATCACCACTGGGCAAAGACATGAGAGAGATAAGGTGGTGGTGCACCCTCATTTGAGGTCCTTAAGTGGTCAATTAATGGCCACAAGTCATTGCTGCTGGAAATGAATTCTGTGGCAGGGGAAGCCCATGCCATCAGTGCCATCCAGCAGGTGGCATACTGAGGGCTGGCAATCTGTCATGGGATAGAAGGGAGTGTTTCCCTTAATGAGCCCCATGCCCACTGGAGGCGGCAACACTTTGAGTCTCCCTCACTCCTGCCTGACTACTCCAACCACTCACTGCAGTCTCTAAGCTGGCCCCAGCTGAACAATCAGCTGACATTAAGTCTGGAGCCTGTTGAGAAACTCCTACTTCAGGGCTTGCAATAATCCTAGCAATGGCCAGCAGTCCGGCTCAACCCTTTGGCTGGCCATTTCATTGATGCCACAATGATGGCACCTGCTCCCCCTAATGGCGGTGAGATTTAGCCTCAGGCCAACTGACAATCTCAAAAGTTCCATCCATTAAGAGTGTCACGGGTTTACTTAATATTTCGTTTTTACTGAGGGACCAGACAGAATGAAAACTGAGCTCATACTCAGGTGTCTGTTTACCTTCCTGTCAGTAATGCACTGAATCGTCTAACAGCACAAACAGCATTCAGCCATATTCTCAATGCAGATTTCCATTGGAGTAAATTGTGATGATGTAACTGTGATTTTTATAAGATTCATATTTCCAGCACAAATTGAAAGCAACCCTTTAGATCATCCAGCATCTTGTGTTTGTGACAAATTACAAATGATATTCCATAACTCTTTACTTGGAAGCTAAAGTCACCTGCAGTTTAAGACAGCATAGCGAGAAAGATTGAAATAAGAATATTATCAATTTGGGAGAATTATGTTCTCATCTTCTCCTGTTGCAGCTGCACAGGACATTGGTAAGGCCACTTTTAGAATACAGCATTCAATTCGAGTCTCCCTCCTATAGGAAGGATGTTGTAAAACTTGAAAGGGTTCAGAAAAGATTGACAAGGCTGTTGCCAGGATTGGAGGTTTGAGCTATAGCAAGAGACTGAATAGGCTGGGGCTATTTTCCCTGGAGCATCGGAGGCTGAGGAGTGACCTTATAGAGGTTTATAAAATCATGAGGGGCATGAATAGGGTGAACAGTCAACATCTTTTTGCCAGGGTAGGGGAATCCATAACTACAGGGCATAGGTTTAAGGTGAGAGGGAAAAGATTTAAAAGGGACCCAAGGGGCAACGTTTTCATACAGAGGGTGGTGTGCGTATGGAATGAGTTCCAGAGGAACTGGTAGTAACTGGTTCACAATTACAACATTTAAAAGGCATCTGGCTGGGTACATGAATAGGAAGGGTTAGAAGAATATGGGCCAAATGCTGGCAAATGGGACTAGATTAATTTAGGATGTGTGGTTGGTATGGATGAGATGGACAGAATGGTCTGTTTCCATGCTGTACATCTCTATGACTCTACAAGTTTGAGACAGGACATGTGTTCTGTCTATGTTTGAGGTTAAAAACCAAGTAATTGGCATATTTCACTGAAAGACACAGCCTGATTTAATGAATTTACAGTATTGATATCCTTAAAGCACATTGCTGATGATCTATTCCAAACTCTACCTCTCTTTCTCACAGTTTCCTACTCCCACCACATTCCCACATTGATGTGAATGAACTTTACACGGGGTCAGTGGAAACCCCATTCAGACATGTAGGTCCCCGCAGAGCAGTTAAACAGCAAGGATGTTTAGTCTGCACTGACTGTCAGAGCATCACACCTCAACTACCGGTCTATCCTATACTATTCCCTTCCCCACCATGCACCCTTTCCCCTATCCCAAGATCTGGGCAAGATATAGAAACTTCACATGCAGGGGAAAAAAAACCCACACGCTCATCAGAACTCTGCATCATAGAATCCTGGGCTCTCCAGAGATTGACATCGACCTGAGAATCCATCGCAAATTCCCTCTTTCTCACAGACACCCACTGAGGATCACAGATCACATTCTGTTCCTGTTTTCAACAGAGACATTCCATTCCAACTGCTTTCTATTTTTATACATACATTGAAGGACTTAATGTAAATTCATTATGTGCTGCAGCTTTAATCCTCCCTCAAGGGCTCCACTCTCTCCATCTTGATCTGCATAGCCATACTTTGCAAGTTTTAGATTAAATAATTCATTAGAACTCGCACTTCCCACAAGATGCAACCAAAACTTGCACACTCAAACTCACAGACTCATCTGCGCAAAGACCTGCACATATGTGCCTGCATGAAGCACAAAAGCTCACATACATGCACAAACTTCTTTAGACATAGCTGGGCTTTAGAGGCACTGACTCAATCAGCCACTAATGGCAGAGCAATCAAACCCAGGGACGTTAATGAGATCAGTACCGAAGGAATGCAGACGTCTTTGAAGGTTGGAGGCCAGGAGGGGCGAACAGAGATAGGGAAGGACAAAGCCTTGCAGGGATTTAAAAACAAGGATTGGTAGTTTTAAATTTGAGGTATTGTTTAACCAAGGGCCAATGTAGGTCAGTGAGTACGGGAGTGACAGGTGAACGGAAGTCAGTGTTAGTGAGGGTACAGCCAGCAGGTCTCAGGTTTCTGGAGGGTAGAAGGTGAGGGAGTAGCTATGTGTGTTGGAATAATCAATTGTAGAAGTAACAAAGGCAATGACTAGGGCTCAGCAGCAGGTGAACTGATATTATAGAGTTGAAAAGCTGCCAGAGATTGTGAAAGCTGCTATATAAAGTTGAGATTTTTTTCTTTTGCACATTGAGAAGGGAATCATTAATTACAACTCCCTTTTTTATTCAAGCATACTTTCCCCCATTTGCAAGCTAATGTGATTGTGCGAATTGATCTAATGCAAATAAACAGTTCTAATTCACAAAATCATTCATGCATTTAGAGTCATTGACCGATATAATTTCTCCAATATATTTCCTCATTCTGGAATGTAACGGGAGTCCTTTCCAGTAATTTTCAGTCTGTTATCATGTTCAATTTGACCTGCCATTTTGATAAAGCTTCTTTATGATGATCACTATGGACTCCCGGTCTCAAGAGGTTTGAGTGAAGCCAGCGTGGACTCCTGGCCTTGAGGTGAATCCGGAGTGGACTCCCGGCCTCTGGTTTGGACCGGAAGCAAGGCCCAACATGGACTGGAGGTGAGGCATGGCAAGGACTGGAGGCCAGCGCAAACTCTTCTACACCGCCTTGTCTGCTTGGAAGGACTGTAATTCTGAGCTTTTTATTTCTTTATTTTCTAATTTATTCCTTAGATTTTGCACCTAGATACTTTTGTACTGAAGATGGTGTGAAGGATTGTACTGCTGGATTTTAAAATTTCCTTAGAGTCATAGAGTCACAGAGATGTACAGCATGGAAACAGACCCTTCGGTACAACCCATCCATGCTGACCAGATATCCCAACCCAATCTAATACCACCTACCAGCACCCAGTCCATATCCCTCTAAACACTTCCTATTCATATACCCATCCAGATTCCTTTTAAATGTTGCAATTGTACCAGCCTCCACCATTTCCTCAGGCAGCTCATTCCATACACATACCACCCTCTGAGTGAAAAGGTTGCCTCTTAGGTCTCTTTTATAACTTTCCTCTCTCACCCTAAACCTATGCCCTCTAGTTCTGGATTTCCCCAATCCAGGGAACAGACTTTGTCTATTTACCCTATCCATGCTCTTTGTGATTTTATAAACCTCTATAAGGTCACCGCTCCTTGGAGTGCAGGCTCATAGCTCTTTGAAAGTAGAGTCACAGGTAGATAGGATAGTGAAGAAGGCATTTGGTATGCTTTCCTTTATTGGTCAGAGTATTGAGTACAGGAGTTGGGAGGTCATGTTGCGGCTGTACAGGACATTAGTAAGGCCACTGTTGGAATATTGCATGCAATTCTGGTCTCCTTCCTATCAGAAGGATGCTGTGAAACTTGAAAGGGTTCAGAAAAGATTTACAAGGATGTTGCTAGGGTTGGAGGGTTTGAGCTATAGGGAGAGGTTGAATAGGCTGGGGCTATTTTCCCTGGAGCAGAGGAGGCTTTTTTATTCTTATTAATTCCTAAGAATCTGTACCGAGGTACCTTTGCACCCAAGATGGTGCTGTAAGTAGCAACTTTATAAACTTTCACTGCGCCCTTGTGAGGACATGTGACAATAAGCCTAATTCTAAAATACATGATTTAGATAAACAAGTAGCAGCTGAGATCTAGTCTCTCTGTCTATGGATGCTGTCTGATCTGCTGTGATCTCCAGCATTTGGCGTTTTCCTGTGATACTCATTTGTTTTCAAACACCCATTTGCATCACATTGTCCTCCATGTGTGACATCAGCGGGCAACATGACATCCTGGCTATTGCCCCACCCCGAACATAGAAAACGGGTCAAAAGAAGTGGGTCAATGAGTGGAGCAACTGAACGTTTCCATCCCACTCCTTTAAGTGAGACAAACAAGTGCGAACAAAGCCAAACTGTTTTCAAATATTGCGCATCTTGGCAACATGGCCTGGTCTTGTGGTAACTGGGGCCTCTCTCATGGGGAACATAAGTCCTTGGCATAAGGAGAGAGCAGGTGTTTGGAGGCTGTATTGAGTACTACCCTCAGCCAGAGATGGTGTCCTGAGACTGGGAATGTTCTCATTCACTGCCTGTTGTTGTAGCAGAGCAGACAGATGTTCTCTTCACTTCACTGAAACTGGGCCAGCCGGGGAAATAGGCCGAGCAGGCATTGTCATTTTTTTGTTCGTTCATGGGTGTGTGGGCATCAAAGAGTTAATTTGCAGGAGTTATTGAGGTTATTTTATGGGTATTACCGAGGGCAGTTGTAGGAATTACTGGGGTAACTAAAAGGAGGTGTGGGGTGAATTGATAAGAGTACCCCCATGCCAACCTATAAACTGACCCATGATCTCTTGGAAGCTGGGACATATCAGTCTCAGGCTGATGACAGCAGGTTGACGCAGTCTCTGCCAATCCCAAGCAGCACTTGAAAAGGTAGTTGAACATCACCCATCTCGAATCCATCAAACAGCATGAGCAAGATAGCAGCTATGTTCACCCCAATTTCACATTGACACATTTGGAAGTTTTCCTGCATGCAGCTCTGGGTGCATCTCCCAAACAAGAAGTATATTCACTCATTTTAAACCTCTCTTATTCTGGCTGAAAATGTCCATTGTTTGAGCCCAGTGCACAAATTAAAATAAATGAAGCTTTTAAATCAGTCTATTGTGGAGTAGAGTTAGAGTGGAGTAAAGTATATAGTAGGGATCTCGTGACAGATGAAGCCTTGATTCAACGTTTTTGAAGAAGTAGGAATGGGTGGTAGAAGAATCATTGAAGCAAAGCTGTGTGGTGGGTAACTGCTTGACATCAATGATACAGGAGTCATTAGGTTTGCCAAGTCTACTTGATGTTCTCTAGGAGATATTAATACATTACACCCTGCTTCCAATTCTGCATCACCACCCCAGACATATGCCACCCAACACATCCATCATCATAAGTTACCACGGTCTGTCTCACTTTTGGAAACTCAGTCAAAGACTTTGGCCACACCATGCAGATTTCCTTCCTATAAGATATTAATGATCCCAAAATCAAGTTTACAATTGAGTCATAGAACGGTACAGCACGGAAACAGACCCTTTGGTCCGACATGTGCATGCTGACCAGATATCCTTAATTAATTTAGTCCCATTTGCCAGCACATGGCCCATATCCCACCAAACCCTTCCTATTCATTCACCCATCCAGATGCCTTGTAAATGTTGTAATTGTACCAGCCTCCACCAGTTCCTCTGGCAGCTCATTCCATACACACCTCACCCTCTACATGAAAAAGGTGCCTCTTAGACCCCTTTAAAATCATTCCCCTCACACCTTAAACCTATGCCCTTTAATTTTGGACTCCCCTACCCTGTCAAAAAATCCTTGACTATTTGCCTTATCCATGCCTCTCATGATTTTATAAACTTCTATAACGTCACCCCTCAGCCTCCGACGCTCCAGGGAAAACAGCCCCAGCATGTTCAGCCTCTCCCTATAGTTCAAACCTTCCCACCCCAGCAACATCCTTGTAACTCTTTTCTGAACCCTTTCAAGTTTCACAACATGTTTCCTATAGCAGGAAACTGCCATAAATTATAGAGCAATAAACTGGCCACTACATAATTATTACTGATATAAAATTTTTATTGCAGATTAACTGAATTTAACTTTTAACAATCTTCGCCATGATGGGATTCGAACTCCTGGATCAATAACTGGGTTTGGATTATAAAGTGGAAAACTAGCTCCAAGCTGAGCAGCTTTGAAGGGAGGCTGTCCCACCACACAGTGATGCCAGGCTCCTGGTGGTAGTCTGAACAAGCTAAAGGTTAGCCTTTTGACCCTCAGTCAAAGGGAGTGCCACTTTCAACCTGTTTGGCGTGCAGCTCTGGTAGGGCCAGCATTGCCAGAAATCTTGCTGGGACCAGGAAGAAAGCATGGATTCCGGACTCCGGGAAATCCCAGATAACTGGGATTGCAACCACTTGGCACCTCAGAGGAGGGGTGAGTATGATGTGGGGATTTCGGGTTTTAAATGCCAGGCAGGAAGACATGAAGGGTGGATGTCATCTTTGTGGGTTGCCCCAGATGTGCATAGGGAACCCTCCCCCCGTCCCGCCCCCCCAGGAGGTTATTAAACTGGAAAGCGTGTCAAAAAAGATTTACCAGGAGGTTACTGAGACTGGAAGGTTTGAGTTCGAAAGAGAGGCTGGATAGGCTGTGGCTGTTTGCCCTGGAGCGTAGGATGCTGAGGGGTGACTTTGTAGAGATTTATAAAATCATGAGATGCATAGATAGGGTGAATAGCCAAGGTCTTTTCCCCAGGGGAGGGAAGTCCAAAACTAGAGGGCTTAGGTTTAAGGTGCGAGGGGGGGGGGAAAGATTTACAAGGATCCTGAGTGGCAACCTTTTCACACAGAGGGTGGTGCAAATGTGGAACAAGCTACCAGAGGAAGTAGTAGAGGCAGGTACAATGACAACATAGGGAAGGTTCACACCAGTATGGGCCAAGTGCCGGCAAATGGGACTAGATTAATTTAGGATATCTAGTCAGTGTGGACGAGCTGTACTTAAGGGTCTATTTCAGTGCTGTACCATTCTATGACTCTATTGTAAACTCCATGGGTGAAATGCAGGCAAATGGGACTCATTCAGTTTAGGAAACCTGATGGCATGGGTGGAGAGTTGGGCTGAAGGGCCTGTTTCTGTGCTGTTTGACTCAATGACATAGAACATTATAACACAGTACAGGCCCTTCGGCCCTCGATGTTGCGCCAACCTGTCATACCAATCTGAAGCCCATCTAACCTACACTATTCCATGTACGTCTATATGCTTCTCCAATGACGACTTAAATGTACTTAAAGTTGGCGAATCTACGACCGTTGCAGGCAAAGCATTCCATACCCTTACTTCGCTGAGTAAAGAAACTATCTCTGACATCTGTCCTATATCTATCACCCCTCAGTTTAAAGCTATGCCCCCTCGTGCTCGCTGTTACCATTCTTGGAAAAAGGCTCTCCCTGTCCACCCTATCTAACCCTCTGATTATTTTGTATGTCTCTATTAAGTCACCTCTCAACCTTCTTCTCTCTAATGAAAACAGCCTCAAGTCCCTCAGCCTTTCCTCATAAGACCTTCCCTCCATATCAGGCAACATCCTAGTAAATCTCCTCTGCGCCCTTTCCAAAGCTTCCCCATCCTTTTTATAATGCAGTGACCAGCACTGTACACAATACTCCAAGTGCGGCTGCACCAGAGTTTTGTATAACTGTAGCATAACCTCATGGTTCCGGAACTCGATCCCTCTATTAATAAAAGCTTAAACACTGTATGCCTTCTTAACAACCCTGTCAACCTGGGTGGCAACTTTCAAGGATCTGTATACCTGGACACTGAGATCTCTCTGCTCACCTACACTATCAAGAATCTTACCATTAGCCCAGTACTTTGCATTCCGGTTACTCTGACCAAAGTGAATCACCTCACACTTGTCCGCAATAAACTCCATTTGCCAACTCTCAACCCAGCTCTGACTCTATGACTCAATGGCGGTATGTCTCATTCCACCAGAGTTGGTGAAAAATGGCCTGCTCTTTCTTGTCCACTTCCCCCCGCCAACTGTATTGTTGCATAATGTCTTATTCAGGTCAATTATTCTTCAGTAAGATTTTTAAAATGGTGGTGGGTGGACTGCCAATTTTGGCACCGGCCCAATTTGCATATTCTGTGAGACCAAAGCATTGACGTAATCAATTATGTGTGTGCAAGATACAACACATCCACTTTGAACACTTAAAATCAATCCCCCGATCCTTGCATCCCTGCTCCAATAATGTCACCACTTCTGACTGAGACCCAAATGACTCCCAGTCAGTCAACAGATCAAGAATCTAGAACATGAAAAGCAAACTAAGGATGAGAGGCAATCAAGCCTAGAATCACAAACATACCCAGCGTGTAAACAAAATGCTGATCACAAAATATCAAGCCCCATCGATAATCATTCAACCCAGCAAGCAATTGCTAACTCCCAGTGTGGATGTGACTGATAAAACCAATGAAGCTTTTTAAATAAACTGGTTTTGAAATGTTGGAGAGAGACTTTCAGGCTGGAGAGAGAGAGAGAGAGCAGCAAAAGCCAAACTGACAGGATGGAATAATAGTTGAGCATCACGACGGAGTGAATTATGCATTATCTCCTGGCTTTTGGCCTTTTGTCTTGTTGTTTTAATTTTTACTGCAGTACAGTTTTACTTATATTACAGTCGGACTGATAAATTGCAAATCATATAAAGAAGTGGAATCAAAGAAAGAGTTGCTGCATCCCACACGTTTTCAGAAATGCTCGCTCTATTACAAATCAATGGGATTGACATAGTTGGGCATGTCTGGTTACATTCCAGACAAGTTCTGGGGACTTTTTTCTGTATTCCTTTTTGAGAAATCTGGGAGTTTGTGGTTGGAATGGGACCATAATCTCTCATGAGATTTTTGTTCAGATCATGAGATGATATGTCTTTAATGTCAAGTCTGATTTTGACCTTTGCTTAATTGCAGGGACATTCCTTTCATCTTGGGGTTTTTAAAAATTCCATGGCTGTAGAGTTACCACCCATATCTCTTCATTCAGATTATCTGATAAGTCAATTATTTTTCTTATTGGAATGAAGGAGGGTGAGAGGCGACTTGATAGAGGTGTACAAGAGGAGGAGGAGGCATAGATAGAGTGAATAGTCAGAGACTTTTCCAATGTAGAAATGGCCATCACAAGGGGGTATAATTTTAAGGTGATTGGAGGAAGGTTTAGGGGAGATGTCAGAGGTAGGTTCTTTACTCAGAGTGGTGGGTGCGTGGAATGCACTGCTAGCAGTGGTAGTAGAGTCAAGATACATCAAGGACATTTAAGCAACTCTTGAATGGGCACATGGAAGATGGTACAATGAAGGGTATGTAGGTTAGTCTGACTTTAGAGTAGGATAAAAGACTGGCACAACATCGAGGGCTGAAGGTACTGTGCTGTACTGTTCGATGTCCTAATTCTGAGTCGAGAGTGTGATGCTGGAAAAGCACAGCAGGTCAGGCAGCATCCGAGAAGCAGGAGAATCGACGTTTCGGGCAAAAGCCCTTCATCAGGAATTCTGTCTATGTTCACATTGTTTCATTCAAATTATTGAAGAAGCCGCATTTTCTTCACACATTTCTCCTCCATATGTTCAAATCCCTCCACAGATGGCTCACTCTTTCCTCTCTCTGTAACTTTCCACCGGAACTGTCCAATCTCTGGGCACTCCTCTAATTCCAGCCTCTTGTGAATCCCAAGAGTTAATCATTCCCATAGCGGTGGCTGTGCCAATTCAGCTGTCTGGACCCCAAACTCTGGAACTCCCTCCCTAAACCTCTCCAACTTTATCTTGCACTTTAAAACTGATCTCTTTCACTGCCTTTCTTTGTAATGATTTAGTCTGAAGTCCTGTTTGACTTTTAATGGCCCGTAATTTGCCTTACGATTTAATTCCTGATGAGGAGCTTATGCTCGAAACGTCGATTCTCCTGCTCCTTGGATGCTGCCTGACCGGCTGTGCTTTTCCAGCGCCACACTTTTTGACCCCGATCTTCAGCATCTGCAGTTCTCACTTTCTCCTTACAATTTCAGAATGCAAGTTGTTGTTGCGTAGGGCTCACAATGGAATGATTGGGAGCACACGACAATACAAGTACAGGCTAGATCTGATGGTTTAGAGAGTACCTGGGAGATTCAGTGGGGAAGCAGGTGGAACCATTAGCTGGATTACAGAAACCTGCCAAACATTCCACCAGTAACAGTGTTGAATTCCAGAAGACAGGAGTCAGTCAGTTTGCATGGAGCAGGAGGTCATTGGGGAACTGTTCTCATCGCTGCAGCTCCATTAACAGTAGCAGGAGGCTTGTTAAACTGTTTACTCTGAAGCAGTATTAAACCCTGCCAGATGGGATTTCAGCAGTTATACCCCATATGGAATTTCACATGTAAAATACCGATGAAGGGCTGCACTATCAGTAAACGTTAAAAATCACCCTGCATGTTTTAAAGAAGACTGGAGGAGATTTTCTGAGTGTCCTGGTCAATATGTAACATCACAGAAACAAACTGTCTAGTCATGACCACATTGCTATTTGTGGAATCTTGTTGTCTACAAGGTTGCTGCTCTGTTTCTTACAACAGCAACAGAACTTCAGCAAGTTACCTAAAAACACTTGGTGATGTTCAACTCTGATGTAAAAGATGTAATCAAAATTCAAGCTCTTTCCCACTTGTGCTCTACCAACACTGTCCTGTTGCTAGTTCTTCGCTGAAGATATCCATCCTAATCCTGAAACTTTTCCTTTTCCCTGTGTTTTTTAAAATCCTTTTTCAACAACTTTCCAATTTCGCCTTTAATGAAGTTCCAGTCTCTCCTAAAATCTTGCAGTATTTAACCAATCTCTCTTAAAATAAGTTTGTATGAAAAGCTTTCTTCTCACTTACTTTATTCATCTTTGCAGGAAAGGCAGAGTCACCATAGTCCTACAGGACCTGAGCTGCTTTCTCATGAGGGGCACAGCGCGAGAGAGCAAGAGAGACGACTGGTGGTGATTTAACCTGAGGGTTAGCTCATCCCTGGCAGGGGTAGAGGTTCAAAAAGAGAGTCCTTCTTGGTAATCTCAGCCAAAGCAGGAATTGGACTCACGTTGTTGGTGTCACCTTGCATTGCAAACTAGATGCTGAGGAAAACTCTTCGCCTGTGACCTTACAAGACCAGGGTGACATGGTGGCTCTGTACTTAGCACTGCTTTCGCACAGTGCCAGGGACCTGAATTCAATTCCACCCTTGGGCGACTGTGCGGAATAACAGAATTCCTACAGTGTGGAAACAGGCCTTTCAGCCCAACAAGTCCACACTAACCCTCCGAAGAGTAACCCACTCAGACCCATTTCCCTAACCTACACATCCCTGAACACTATGGGCAATTTAGCACGGCCAATTCACTTAACCTGAACATCTTTGGACTGCGGGCGAAAACCAGAACATCCAGTGGATACCCAAGCAGACACAGGGAGAATGTGCAAACTTCACACAGGCAGTCTCCCAAGGCTGGAATCGAACTCGGGTCCTTGGTGCTGTGAGGCAGCAGTACTAATTACTGAGCCACCGTGCCACCCATGGAGTTTGCACATTCTCCCCTTGTCTGTGTGGATTTCTGCTAAGTGATCTGGTTTCCTCCCACAGTTCAAAGATGTGCAAGTTTGGTGGACTAACCATGCTAAGTTTCCCATAGTGTTCGGGGATGTGAAGGTTGGGTGTTTTAGACATAGGAAATGCAGAGGGGTGGCTCTGAGTGGGAGGTTCAGTGTGGGGTTGATGGGCTGAATGGCCTGCTTCCACACTGTAGGGGTTCTAAGGAGTGATTCACTGACTAATGGAAGCCACATTTTGTATTATTCACCTTGTAAAATGACTCATATTGTTGAAAGATTAAAGGAGGAAGCCATTGATTCAATGGCACAGTGACATAGAAACCATTAAAATCTTGCAACACAGAAGGTTAAGGACATTCTGCTTGTCATGTCTGCACCAGAACAGTGAAAGAGCTAACCAGTTGGTCCCATAACACCCCCTGCTCTTTCCCCACAATCCTGCATATATTTTCCTTTTCAATTATTTATCAAGTTTCCTTTTGAAAACTACATTTGAATCTAATTGCTGTTTTTTGGTAGTCTAGTTCTGATTACAACTCACTAAAGTAAAACAAGACTTCCTCATTCCCCTTGCACCCTTCCCCCATTCTGTGGCCAGACTCTTTTGTAGATTATTTTAAATCTGTCTCATCTAGTTACTGATCTCTGAGCCCCATTATTGTCGAAGCTGGCTAGTTCTGACTTTATCGCCTGTGAACTTTTCAACATGGATATGATAAGGGTACTTTCAACACGTACTCCCACACAAAGTGGAGGGAATATTTTAGGAAATCAATGATTAATATGGTGCATTCCAGACAGCCAACCTTTGGCAGCTCTAGGGTAGGAAGCTTCCCAGCTTTCAGATGCCAGGTCATGTTCGTGACCTGTATCAACATTCTACAATGACCCATCGGATAAGGTTCTGTTTGCGGACGGGACAAACTGCTCGAACAATCATTCACAGTAATTCTCACACATTAGGGGTCATTTTCCTTTAGCATGCCAAGTGTAAATTGGACCATCATGAATCAGCAGCCCCTTTCAAACCTCTCCCGCAGTTTTATTCCAGCTTCATGTGAAAGGAACATGACAATCAGGAAAGATTGAATCGGCTGGGACTCTATACCCCAGAAAGCAAACTGAGAGGTGACCCAACAGGGAGGCCTTTGAATGAGCTCGAGAGGGTAGATGTGGACAAGATGTTTCCATTTAGAATGGGATTTGGCTTATAGAGTGTATGTTAAGGCATGACCCAGTTAGACTGAGTGGTTTCTGTGCTGCAAATTCTATAAATGAAAGATCAGGAGAGATGTACAAGGTCTGCTAATTGATTAGTTAGGGCCGGTTTTATACTGTGACACCAAATTACAATCCACCCTGTTGGAGTAAATGTCCACTTTTTTGCTCTGAGGGTATTCTTGGTGAGGGAAAAGTCCAACGTTGTATTTGACATCGCACTTGATCTGGTCATGATAATGAAAATCATATTCATTTTGCTTCAGAAATTGAAGAGATCATGACAACACTTCTTTATACATCCAGTAAATAGTATGGGTTACCAGAATTTCTCGATCTACCTGAAGTTTTCAGTAATGGCCAATTAATTTTCAGTACAAGATTGAAAGCAGAGAAAAATTGTTGGGGCCTAATATTTATATGGATTTCTACAGCTTTGTTGGAGCACTCTTTAAAACAAAAAATAGATATGAAAACTTTTGCGAATGGAGAAAGGCCATTTGGCTGATATCCCAGGATTACCAATCAGATAATGAAGAATTTGATCACTTTCTTATTTGGTGTAGGAAGGTGGGGCTCCACAATGATGGACACACCAACTGACCAATGGTGGGGATAGGGAGATGGCAGGTAGTGGTTGGAAATCATGTGATTGAAATTCCTCCAGGTATATAACCATCGAGAGGGGGCAACCAGAAATCCTATTTGATAACATGTAACTAACTTTCATCACTCATTAAGTCCATAATTACCATGAAACTCCTGAAAATCTATTTTTTTTACTTGCAGAAAATTCTCTGCGATTACAAAATAATCCAAATGTTTAAAATAATTATTTTTAAGGTCTTTTTCTGATTTCAGACTTAACTTGATAGGTGTATGTTCTAATTTCTATTGTGTTCTCTGTGAAGTATTTGAAAAGTGTAGGATAGTAAATGATCCTTACTTCATAGCTTGTCATCTGTGAGATTTCTTCGAAGTGGATTGTGGTGATTTCCTCGACTAGGCATTGGAACGAGATTTACTTGGGGAAAGATGGAATTGAGAGCATAGAGTTTGCTGGAATTTTGTGAGTATCTTCATTTAAAAGTCAGCAGGTCTTCACATTGTTGCAAGCATATTATGTTGAGGCAAGGTTTCAATGGGTGAATATACTTGAATATTGAGCAGTCAAGTTAATAAGCTCACTCTGCAATCCATCAAATTATACTTGACATCCCTCTATTATTGCAATGTAAAGTTGTGCAACAGACCATTATGGTGACACAGATTCAGCCATTATAATGTCAGGTCAAAGAAGGCTCATGTTTTCAGTGCTCATTCAGGAAGCTTAAGAATTTGCATCTTACAGTCCTTGGCAGCATGTATTCATGACAAATCAACTTAAAAGTTTCAGTAGGCTTATATACAACATGACCGTTGACTCATCAATCCCCATTTCACTAAATTCTGAATGACTAACAGTAGCTTGTGTATGTAAATAACTGTTCCAAGGCACTTCATAGCAATATATATCAAACAAAATCTGACACTGAGCTGTTTAAGGATAGATGAGAGATATAGCTTTGTACAAGTTAGAGATGCCTTTGGTTTATTTGTTGGATGGAGTCAAACTCCCATGTTTCAATGGTTGCTTGCTTCCACTTGTGCTCCTGTAAAGAATCAAACTGCATTTGTGATTATGCATGTATATAAAGATTATTTTGAGTAAAGTGTATTTTTGAATTTAAAAATAGAGACAAATACTGTATAGAATTAAACTGCACTAGTGACTGTTCATATATATTAACATATTTTGAGAATAAAGTTAATTTTTGAAATAAAAAAATTAGAGACACAGAAATTTTGCATGAATAAAGTATATTGTTGTATTAAAAAAAGAGACGGGTAACAAAAAGGTTTGTTACAAAGGAGTAAATTTTGCAGTGCATCTCAAATGTATAGAGAGATTAAAAGGTTTAAGAGGGGGAATATTCCAGAATTTAGGAACCAGGCAGCTGTAAATGGTGGAAAGATTAAAATTGGCAACAATCAAGAGGCTTTTGTTGGAGGGTTGCAGAGATCTCTTAGGGTTGACAGCTGACAGAGATTTTGGAGATAACAGTGAGGGAGAAAGGCTGTGGAGGGCTTTGAGGACAAGAGCGAGATTTTTAAATTAACCACACATTAACTCTTCTCAATTTCTAGGAACAGTTTGAACATCTCCATTGCTCAGTAAAACCCGGTCACATCAACCGACTACTGCCTGTTTTGAGGTTTCCTGAGATTTCAATGTTAGGAAGGTTCTCTAAGTACCAACTTCCAGTAAGAGTTTGGGAAGATTCCACCCTTTGGTGGGAATATCCTTGCCAATGCACCACAACCACCCAATAATGTCAACACTTCCATCTGTTTATTTTAACAAAATATTTATGCTTGCAAACCTTCCTGGTATCTGACCTTTTCCCACAGTTCTGTCCCCTCTGCCTTCACCAGCTTCTTGAAGATAACGTTGATGTCAGCCAATGTCAGCAGCCACTGCAACCAGTCATCAGTCAATGCTGGGGGGTTGGGGAGGGGGGCGGGTGGGGGGGGTTACCTACATTCTCAATCATTGAGTTGAAGCAAGTACAGTTTAAATTCTGAGTCCATTAAAGAGCCATTTTCAAATCAATTTCCACATTTTATACCCAGGAAAGTTGAATACAAAAAGAAATGATATGTGCATTACTAGAACAAGTACAATTTAGGGCTCATTTCTTTAAAAGGCTGAGTGATGAGCTGATACATTGCTTTAAAATAATGAAGTGATTTTAAAGGGGAGACATAGGGAAGATATTTTAATTTTTGTGAGACCATACCTAAAGGTTATAACTACAAAGTAGACACGAATAAATCCAAAGGAAATTCAAGTGGAACTTTTTCGCCTGACTGTAGTGAGAATGTGGAACTCACTGAGGTGCTTGAAGTGAATGATACAGATACATTAAAGAGTTGGACAAAAACATGCTGTAAAGATAAGTATAAGGAAATGTTGATTGGAAGAAATGAAGGAGGGTGGGAGGAGACCTGTATGCACCTGTTGGGCTAAATGGTGTGTTTCTGTGCTGTAAAGCTATGCACAAACTATTAGGTTCAATATATGTAGTCATCAATCTGGTGTGGTGCCATTCCTGAACCCCAAATTCATCAATCTTTTTGCATCTGATTCGAAAACAACTTCTCTGCTCAAGAAAGGAGACAGAAAACTGGAAACTCTAGGTCAGTGAGCTTAACATCTGACACAAGGAAAAGGCTGGAATATTTTTATTAAGGAGGATATGGCACAAAATCTCAATGCAATCAGGCAGCATCAACATACTTTATTTTGAGGAAGCAACAAGCACTGTACTTAGATTTCCAGAAGACCTTTGACAAAGTTTCACATCAAAAGCTTTCTGTGCACAGTAAGAGCTTAGGACCTCACCAATAAAACAGGGATAGAGGATTAGTTTGCTAATAGGAAACAGGAAAGAGATAGAAAATGGTCATTTTTGGATTGGCAAGATGTGACAAGTGGTGCACCACAAGGATCAATGCCCAGGATTCAAATATGTGCACGAAAGAAAAGGATGAATGGTTGAAAAATTTGCTGATGATACAAAGATAGGTAGAAACATAAGTTTTGAAGGGAACATTAGGGTTTTGCAAAGGGATATAGATTAGAGGTGTGTAGGCAAGAAATTGGCAGAGTATAATGTGGGAAAATATAAACTTGGCCATTTTGGTAGGAAGATTAAATAAACATATTATTTAAGTAGAGATGAATTGCAGAACTCTGGGGTGCAGAGGGAGGTGAGTGCTCAGGTAACTTAATCATAAAGTTAGAACACAGGTACAGCATGTGATTAGGAAGACAAATTAAATGTTGGTGTTTATTGTGAGAGGGAATGAATATAAATAGAAGGATGTTTTGTCAAAGTTGTACAGGTTATTGGTGAGACCACACCTGGAGTATTAAAAATGGGTTCAGTCTCCTTATTTAAGAAAGAATATAAATACATTAGCAGTCCAGAGAAGGTCCACTCAAATGATACCTGAGATGAGAATTATCTTTTGAGAATGATTGGACTAGCTGGACTTGTATCCACTGGAGTACAGAATAATAAGGATGATATAATTGAGACCTATGAGACTCTGCGAGGACTTGACCAGGTGATTAAAAAAAGGTGGTGGAGAAGGAGAAATTACTTCTCTCAGCGGGTTGTAAATCTTTGGAACTCTTTGTTCAAGGGAGCTAAGGATCTTTTAAAGGCACAGGGAGATAGGTTTTGACTCTTGTGCTGAGGGCAGCACGGTGGCACAGTGGTTAGCACTGCTGCCTCACAGCGCCAGAGACCCGGGTTCAATTCCCACCTCAGGCGACTGACGGTGTGGAGTTTGCATGTTCTCCCTGTGTCTGCGTGGGTTTCCTCCGGGTGCTCCGGTTTCCTCCCACAGTCCAAAGATGTGCAGGCCAGGTGAATTGGCCATGCTAAATTGCCCGTAGTGTTAGGTAAGGGGTAAATGTAGGGGTATGGGTGGGTTGCGCTTCGGCGGGTCGGTGTGGACTTGTTGGGCCAAAGGGCCTGTTTCCACACTGTAAGTTATCTAATAAAGATTCTATGAAGGAAGGTGGGAATGTGGAGTTGAGATCTTATTGAATGGCAGAGCAGGCTTGATGGACTGAATGGCCTCCGTACTTTAGATGTTGGTATTTCATTCTATACAACCAATTAGGTGCAAATCAGATAGATTCTACAAGAGACAGAAAATTCACCATTGGTTGCCTGTTGGGGGCTGTATCCAGTTGGTTGGGTGGCAGAAGGGAGTGGAGCTCAGCTCAGAGTGTTTGAGGACTCCTGGCCAGTGTAGCTGGGAGGGTCAGTGGCGAGTCAACAGTTCAGTCTAACTGTTACCCAGGAGCTACAGTAGGGTTTCCAGTGCTCTGAATTGGCTGGCTTTACGGGGCCATTTCAGAATGTCCTAGATATAGTGGAATTACTGAGTGGAATTTTCTATTTTCTGGGCGATTCCTTCAGAGTTGGCTATATCAAAATTTTTACAGGATCCCAATGTGCATCGTCAGCTGAAGCTGCTACAGCAGCTATCTGAAAATCTGCTACTGTTTTAGTTGTATTGGCATCACAGACTAATATCTACGTTCTGTCAATATCTGTAACAGTGGTGTTAACTAAAACCTTCTATGATGGCAGAATCTACGATGACACATTATAAATGGAAATAATCTTGAAATAGATCTTGAAGATTTCAAGTGATGCAGCTAGGACTATTTTCTTTGACAACTTATTCCACTGGAATACCTCATGCGGATGTAGGGTCATTTGGCCCATCAAGTCTACACCAAATCTTCAAAGAACATCCCACCCAGACCCACTCTCCTACCCTATAACATGGCTTTCTCCATGGTTAATCTATCTAACCAACGCATCCATGGACACTATGGACAATCCTCCTAACCTGCACATCTTTGAACTGTGAGAAGAAATCAAAGCACCCAGAGGAAAACCCACACAGACACTGAGAGAATTTGCAAATTCCACACTGACAGACACCCGAGGCTAGAATAGAACCTGTTTCCCTGGTGCTGAGAAGCAGCAGTGCTAACCACTCTGATACTGTGTCACCCCGTTATGAAAGAATTCTTCAGAACCCAGTAAAAATAAGTGTCACATAAGTGGATGACAACCTTACATTTTGTCATTGTCAGAGTGGACCAGGCACTTGTTTCTGTCATTTTCCAGGAGTCCATTCCATATTTTATAGAATCCTAACCGTTCCCAGTCTTAACTCCCAGCTGAAGTCACGCATGGTGCCATTTCATTAAGGTTCAAGGCTTCCTGACTAATGTGGATGGAACTGACGGCATTTCTTTTCAAAAAGGCCTCCGACGTGATATGAAAATGTCTGGTTAAAAATCGATGGAGCAAAACTACTGAGTTAATAAGTTACTGCTCAAGTATTCAACACTGTATTAAACTTAGCATGGTCGTGTGCTTGTTTTTATGGGTATAAACTGGCTGCAACAATAACCAGTTTAGCAGCTGGCACAGCTCTGATCCTTTTCTTCATAGGACCAGGGTCACTGCTAAAGTGGTCACAGTCATTCTTCCCAGCCAACAATTTTAAAATCTGAATAATGTCCAGTACCCACTGCACACACGGATTCCTCAAGTTGTTTGTTTTGGCGAGTATTTCTGATGATTCCTCTCAGGAGCAATGACTGAACTTGTGGTTATTAGACCATCCTTGCCAACAGAGGGATACATTAGGTTGAACTCCCCTGAAAAATGGCCCAAATTCTTGGACAAGTTTTGGTATTCTGTAGAAAGAATTATTTTAATTCCTCTTTCTCCTTTTAAGGCTCCAGGATGTCCCAAACACATTGTAGCCATGAAAGTATTTTCTTGAAGTCTAGTCACTGTTGTAATGCAGGAAGTGCAGCAAGGAAGGGTGGCATGGTGGCTCAGTGGTTAGCACTGCTGCCTCACAGCACCAGGGTACCAGGTTCAATTCCAGCCTTGGACTGGAGTCTGTGTGGAGTTTGCATGTTCCCCCAGCGTCTGTGGGGGTTTCCTCACACAGTCCAAAGATGTGCAGGTCTGGTGAACTGGCCATGCTAAATTGCCCAAAGTGTTAGGTGCATTAGTCAGAGGGAAATGGGTCTGGGTGGATTACTCTTGGGAGGGTTGTGTGGGCTGGTGAGCCTGTTTCCACACTCTATGGAATCTAATCTCATTTGAACTTTGAATCTGTTTTGGTTCTTTGAAACTGCGACCTAATTTGTTCACCCTCCCAAATACTTTAGCTGAGCATTTGGGAAAGGACAAGGGGGAAAGGACAAGGAGGAAAGCATTCTTTCAAAATTAATTGAATTCATGTTGAGTCCAGAAAGCTGCAGAGTCCCCAAGTGGAAAATGTCATGCTGCTCTTCCAGCTTGTGCCGACCCTGACTGGAGCATTGCAGGAAGCCCAAGACAGTGGGTGTTGGCCAGGGAGCACGATGGTGTGGTAAGATGGTCCCTATTATGAGCTTTTCTTTCTCCCTGGCTTATCATCCATCCCTTTCTGTCTGCCTACCTGCCTTTCTCTCCCCCTCTCTCTCTCTCTCTCTCTCTCTCTCTTGGCTCCATCTTCTCCTATTTGCTCACTCCTTTACTTCCACCCCACCACCCTTCCAAACTATCCCTGTCTTCAAGCATCTCCCTAGTTACAATTAGTTCTGAGTAAGGATCACTGGACCTGAAATGTTCACTTAGCTTTCTCTCCACGGGAACATTAGAATGTTGTGAGCTGATGAAAATAGCTAAAAACCCCAGGAATCCATAGAAAAAGGAACAAAAATGCAGATCATGGTTAAAATTACTGGGTGAGACACAACAGCTGCAAATTTTCCTCTCCCAAGGTGATATTAAGCAGAACTGGCAGTTTTTCCATCAAAATGAGATTGTGATAGGATTAGCTAACAAGGTAGAACAGCTCTGAATAGCTCTAACTATCACTGTTGGGGAGAGACTGTTACCAAGTGAATTCAACACAAAATCTCTCTGAAGAACAAATAAAGGCATAAATTGGGAAAATCTTGAAGACGCGTTATTTAATCCTAAATGAACATAACTCAAAATGCCATGTATTCAATACGTGTTCAAGAAGTAAAAAGGGTCTGTTGCTCAATATATAACAGCGTTAACCCAACTCACAGAATCCTGTGAAGTTACACAACTAAAGAATGATATATAATAAAACAAAGAACTGTGGATGCTGGAAATCTGAAACAAAAACAGAAATTGCTGGAGGAACTCAGCAGGTCTGGCAGCATTAGTGGGGAGGAAGCAGAGTTAATGTTCTCTTCATCAGACTCAAATGGCATGAGCTAGGTCGTGATCTTCTTGGAATAGAAGCTATCGGGGACAATCTGTTAGTGTATAGACAAAGAAATACAATAGGAGAATCTATCACTGACTACCATTAAAATCAAATGAGAGTGCTGGACAGAGCTCACCAGAGGAACTGGAAGCTGAACAATTTTTTAAAAAGTTGCAATTAAAGATGCCCAAACTCAAAGGTCGCTTAGTAACAGCAAAAGATAGTTATCAGGATCTGGAAAAAGTGAGAGCTGCAACAGTCATGTGAAGGAAGTGTAACACAATGATTTGTTGGAATTGAAAATGTGTTGCTGGAAAAGCGCAGCAGGTCAGGCAGCATCCAAGGAGCAGGAGAATAGACGTTTCGGGCATGAGCCCTTCTTCAGCAGTCCTCACTTTCTACTAGAAGATTTGTTGGAATTGTCAACTACTTAGCAAAATTCTTGCCCAATATATCATCAAGGTGTGAACAATTATTCCAAATCACTTCCAATGATGGGCATTGTTAATGGGGCACAGAATAAGAAACAGCGTTTACCAAAAATGAGCAACTAGTGATGGCAGTGCCAGTGCTGAAATATCATGTCTGAATTAAGTCACCCTGCAGTGTGATACCAGTGACTTGGAGTAACCCTAAGCTAATTGTTGCAGTTATATTCTGGGCACTATCACAAACACAATGATGTTACGTTCAAATGAAAGAGGAGAACTCGGGTGTTGTCTTTACTCGCGAACATTTTCATCAATACTTTCTTGTCAGGCAAGTCTGACCACGGGCCACTTCAAAGGATTTTCCTCAAGCTGTTACTATCTGCTCCGAAATGTCTGAAAAGAATGTTTCTCTGGTTAGAGAAATGTCATCAGGACCACAATAGCCAGCACAGTGCTTGCCTGAAGAAGGGCTGATGCCCGAAACGTTGATTCTCCTGTTCCTTGGATGCTGCCTGACCTGCTGCGCTTTTCCAGCAACACATTTTCAGCTCTGATCTCCAGCATCTGCAGTCCTCACTTTTTCTCCCCTTGTCAATCTAAACAAACTGGAGAGCCACTGCTGAAACATGTCATCCCAGACAGACCATGAAATTGGAATAGATTTCTTTTCTCTCATAGATACTGATTATCTTGTCACTGTAGACTACCCTTCTAACTATTAGGAGCTACATCGGCTGACTTCAATGACTACCTGTGAGATTGGAGAATTTCTAAAAGCACATTTCACTCATTCATGACATTCCACACTCTGTGAAGAGTGACAAAGGCCCTCAATCCATGAGTGAAGGATTCAGACACTTAGAGTCATAGAGAGGTACAGCATGGAAGCAGACCCTTCAGTTCAACCAGTCCACGTCGACCAGATATCCCAGCCCAATCGAGTCCCACCTGCCAGCACCCGGCCCATATCCCTCCAAACCCTTCCTATTCATCCTTCAAAAAGGATTGGGAGATTCTTTACCACACATCATCTCTACACTATCCCCAGTCAAATGGAAAGGCTGGGGCAGGGGTGAAGCATCACCAAAGCCTTTTTGATTTTATGTTTTATTGTCTTTTAATTAAAATTTTAAAATATAAAACATAGGTACTATGTTAGCCTGGAGCTGTGTTTTTTAGAGCAGTAAGATAGTGCAATTTTCTGGATCTGTGGACTGTTAAGGTGCAAAGATGGCCTTTAGTAGAATGATGTGCTCTTGCTGTCAGATGTGGGAGATTAGGGAGCGTTTCCATGTAACTGATGTTTATGTCTGCAGTAAGTGTGTTTGGGGTGTTTGATCTTACGGATCGGTTAGAGGCAATGAAGAATTTACAGGAGCTAGGAGATGTGATGGATGTCAGTTACAGGGAGGGAGAAAAGCCACAGATACAGTCAGGTAGATGGGTTACTGTCAGGAAAGGTAGGAGAGGGAGGCAGGTAGCGCAGGAATCTCCTGTTGCTATCCCCTCTCAAACGGGTGTACGGTTTTGGAAAATGTAGGGAGTGATGGACTCTCAGGGGAATGTAGCACAAACAGCCAAGTTTCTGGTACCAAGACAGGCTCTAATGTAACAAGGGGTACGTCAGGTACCAAGCGATCAATTGTGATTGGGGACGCTCTCGTCCGAGGCACAGACAGACGTTTCTGTGGTCAGCAGCAAAAAATCAGAATGATGTGTTGCCTCCCTGGTGCCAGGATCAAGAATGTCTCCGAGAGGGTGCAGAATGTTCTCAAGGGGGAGAGGGAGCAGCAGGAAGTCATTGTACACATTGGAATGAGACGACATAGGAAAGAAAAAGGATGAGATTCTGAAGGGACAATATAGCAAGTTAGGCAGGAATTTAAAAAGGAGGTCCTCGAGGGTAGCAATGTCTGGATTACTCCCCGGTGCTATGAGCTAGTGAGGGTAGGAATAGGAGAATAGAGCAGATGAATGCATCGCTGAGGAGCTGGTGCAGGGGAGAAGAGTTTACATTTTTGGATCATTGGAATCTCTTCTGGGGTAGAAGTGACCTGTATCAGAAGGATGGATTGGACTGGAATTGGAAGGGGACTAATATACTGTACTGGCAGGGAGATTTGCTAGAACTGCTTGGGAGGATTTACATGAGTAAGGTTGGGGTGGTGGCAGTTGGGACCCAGGGAAATAGTGAGGAAAGAGAACAATCTGAGACTGGTACAGTTGGGAAAAGGAGCAAGGATGACATGTATTTGAAAAGGCAAGGACTGATTAGGGATAGTCAACATGGCTTTGTGCGTGGGAAATCATGTCTCACAAACTTGATTGAGTTTTTTTGAAGAAGTAACAAAGAGGATTGATGAGGGCAGAGTGGTGAATGTGATCTACATGGACTTCAGTAAGGTGTTCGACAAGTTTCCTCGTGGGAGACTGGTGAGCAAGGTTAGATCTCATGGAATAAAGGGAGAACTAGCCATTTGGATACAGAACTGGCTCAAAGGTAGAACACAGAGGGTGGAGGTGGAGGGTTGTTTTTCAGACTGGAGGCCTGTGACCAGTGGAGTGCCACAAGGATCAGTGCTGGGGCCTCTACTTTTCATCATTTATATAAATGATTCGGATGTGAGCATAAGAGTTATAGTTAGTAAGTTTTCAGATGACACCAAAACTGGATGTGTTGTGGACAGAGAAGAAGATTAGAGCTGAAAATGTGTTGCTGGAAAAACACAGCAGGTCAGGCAGCATCCAAGGAACAGTAGAATCGACGTTTCGGGCATAAGCCCTTCTTCAGGAATGGACTTCTCCTGTTCCTTGGATGCTACCTGACCTGCTGCGTTTTTCCAGCAACACATTTTCAGCTCTGATCTCCAGATCTGCAGTCCTCACTTTCTCCCTAGAGAAGAAGATTACCTCAGATTACAACAGGATGTTGATCAGGTGGGCCAATGGGCTGAGAAGTGGCAGATGGAGTTTAATTCAGATAAATGCAAGGTGCTGCATTTTGGGAAAGCAAATCTTAGCAGGACTTATATACTTAATGGTAAGGTCCTAGGGAGTGTTGCTGAACAGAGACCTTGGAGTGCAGGTTCATAGCTCCTTGAAAGTGGAGTCGCAGGTAGATAGGATAGTGAAGAAGGCATTTTTTATGCTTTCCTTTATCGGTCAGAGTATTGAGTACAAGAGTTGGGAGATCATGTTGCGACTGTACAGGACATTGGTAAGGCCACTGTTGGAATATCGCATGCAATTCTGGTCTCCTTCCTATCAGAAAGATGTTGTGAAACTTGAAAAGGTTCAGAAAAGATTTACAAGGATGTTACCAGGGTTGGAGGATTTGAGCTATAGGGAGAGGCTGAACAGGCTGGGGCTGTTTTCCCTGTAGTGTTGGAGGCTGAGGGGTGACCTTATAGAAGTTTACAAAATTATGAGGGGCATGGATAGAATAAATAGACAAACTCTTTTCCCTCGGGTGGAGGAGTCCAGAACTAGAGGGCATAGTTTAGGGTGAGATGGGAAAGATATAAAAAAAGAGACCTAAAGGGCAACTTTTTCACGCAGAGGGTGGTACATGTATGGAATGACCTGCCACAGGAAGTGGTGGAGGCTGATACAATTGCAACATTTAAAAGGCATTTGGATGGGTATATGATTAGGAAGAGTTTGGAGGGATATAGGCCGGATGCTGGCAGGAGGGACTAGATTGGGTTAGGATATCTGGTTTCCATGGACGAGTTGAATCGAAGGCTCTGTTTCCATGCTGTACATCTCTCTGACTCTATGGCTCTAAGTCAAATAGTCAGGACAGGTAGGAACAAAGCAGGGAAAAAAATGGTAGGACTGATAAATTAAACTGCATTTACTTCAATGCAAGAGACTTACCAAGGAATGCAGATGAACTCAAGGCATAGTTAGGAACATGGGACTGGAATATCCTAGCAATTACAGTAACATGGCTCAGCGATGGACAGGACTGGCAGCTTAATGTTCCAGGATACAAATACTACAGGAAGGATAGAAAGGTAGAGGAATGAAATTTTTGATGAGAGATAATATTATAGATGTACTGAGGAAATCCCACACAGAGAGTACGCCTTCTGAAGGCATGGACAATAGCCCAATACAAGAGACTAATGTCACAACTCACACAGATTACACTTCCAATGGCAAAAAGCTATTGAAACCAGAAAGAGCAACAGGAACAACTGCCAAAATCAAGGTGAAACAGCAGTAAACCAGATTAGGATAGAAATACAATTCTGTGCCTTCCAGCTTGCTGTGGTCATGTACTGACAGACTTCCCCCACCACTGCAGATATCTATCTTTCAGTCACTTTAATAAACCACATTATAGACAGACATTGTCCTGTGACAAATACCTCTATTAAAATTCACACTTGAAGGAGAATTTAATGGGGTAAACTTAATACCAACAATAACATCTTGAAAATGTCAGAGGATTACAGAGAAAAAATGTAGGAAAGAAGGTGAAAAAAGATCTGTTATCAGGAAAATAATCCAATGTATTGTCAAACCATCTGAGGATTGCTCAAGGTTCCCCTCCCCCCACCATCCTCCAGGCTAGTAAAGGTCAAGGGTCACAAAGCAGGCTCATTGTACAAACAGTTCAAAGTGATTCCACTAACCAAGGCTTCTTTGATAACATTATGTACTCCTATCAGCATGGTTCCTCTGGAAACACACAGAAGGGCTGTCAGTGTGAAAAGCCTGAAGATAAAGTTCTTCTTCATAACCATGATCGTCTTCGAGAAACTCATTTACATTTATAGCCAGACATTTGGAATTCATTTTGAATGGACATCTGCTTTGAATCAAAAGTCAAAGCATAAACATTACCACCAAATTCGCTCTGATATTAGACTGCATTCAGATTCCAACATCCAGCTGCCAGTTGTATAGCAGATAGATTAGTTCATGCTAAATGATTGTAAGATGGTGCTCTACTTCAGATACTGTGTGCACTCAATGGACAAAGCATATTCCAAAGAGAAATTAGATTTCTCCCACTGGAAGAACAAACTGTGCTCATAATCTATCCTGTCTAGGTGTCTCCACAGCTGTCTCGCTCTACCTGTTTACCTCACATTTTTTCTGTCTGACTGCCTCTCTGTCACTTTCTGTGCCTGTCATTCTCTGTATCTTTCTGTCTGTTACTCCCTTTCAATGTGTTTCTCTGCATTTGCAGACTTATGATGTTTGTGGCAAATGTTGCTTACAAGATGGACAATCCGGACAGCATCTCCATGGCTAAATCAGTCAACAAACGGCAATAGCATCAACTCATGCAAGTAGATAGGGCAGGGATCATAAACCGAGGTTAAACAGCATGAGGATGTGATTTTTCCTTCATGTTCTAGAGTTAGTGAAAAGAAATTCTCACTTCAGGCAACCAAGTCAATGGAATCACTAATATCTCTGGGCGCAACATGAATTGAGGACAGAAACACCTGGAGGATGGTGGGGGGAGGGGAACCTTGAGCAATCCTCAGATGGTTTGACAATACATTGGATTATTTTCCTGATAACAGATCTTTTTTCACCTTCTTTCCTACATTTTTTTCTCTGTAATCCTCTGACATTTTCAAGATGTTATTACTGGAAAAGCTCAGCAGGTCTGGCAGCATCCATGGAAAGAAATCAGAGTTAACATCTCAGGTCAACTTACCCTTCCTCAGAACTGATGGTAGCTAGGAAAATGTCAGTTTATATGCAGAAGGTAGGGTGGGGAAAAGGGGGTCGGAGGGTAAGGAGGAAGTGATAGATGGGGATAGAGTCCAAAGAGAGAGAAGAACAGTTGGGAAAAGGAGTGAATAACGATCTGGGTGGGAGGATGAATAGCTATTCATGAGGACTGTTAGCGGCGAACAATGAGCTGCGTGTAATAGCAGACTTTGTGATAATAAGGCCTGATGTTTGGGGTAGGGAGTTAGGACATGGGAGAGCTCAAGCCCTAACATTATTGAACTTGACATGGAGTTCAGAAAGCTGCAAGGTCCCCAAGCACAAAAAGAGGTGCTGTTCTTCCAGCTTGTGCTGAGCTTCGCTGGAGCACTGTAGCAAGCCGGAGACAGAGATGGTGGCCAGGGAACAGGGTGGGGTGTTCAAGTGGCAGGAAACTGGAAGCTGAGTGTCTTTTTTGCAGACAGAATGTAGGTGTTCTGCAAAGTGGTCACCCACTCTACGAACGAATGGAGGGATATTTTCCAGAGTCCCTTGCTTCAGGAGTGAGGTTCCTGACTCTGAATCCCAGTCAAGTGGAGGTACCTTTATGCAGAAAGAGGCTGAGAATGGAATTCAATAAGAAATCCAATTTGGAGAGACATAGGGCTCCTTAATCTCATTGTAGCTCACTCAGATGGAGATTCTTAAAGATAAAACCAAAGACACAACAGAAAATTACCTGAACCACTCTTCCCTGGCAGGCAGCTGAAGAAACTCATATTTATGCTTTGAGACAGGGTCTAACCTTAAGGGCGCTTCCATAGTACGGGTTCTGATGAAAGATCATCAACTGGAAATGTTAACTGTGTAATTCCAGATGCTGCCAGATCCACTGGGAATTTCCAGCATTTCCAGTTTCTATTCTCACCCATTGTCTCCATTCATATTCACTGTCAATTAACGTCTGACTTCAGGGTACGTTGAAATGGAAGAAAAGTTGAGTTTAGTACAAATGCTTTAGTCACAATGTATTTTGTTTTACGCCTGAGAGCAACAATTACATTCAGAACAACTTTCAAATTCTGCAGTTTGGTTGAAATGAAAGATTCGTACTTGTATAACACCTCAGGATTTTCCAAGATGTTTTATAGTCAATGTAATACTTTTTGAAGTGTTGTCATGGAGGAAATACTGTTGTCAGTTGTACTTCTGAAAGGGTTAATGCTGAAACCTGCATTAAACTCCACCCAGCCTGATATTATTGTAAGGTCCTGGGTAGGGAATGTCCAAATGACGTAGGGGCTCGAAAAGGACTGTTTTGAGCATACAACGCAGCAGTGTTTTAACATGAGAACTCTAATGAAGCAAATTCATGGTGTGCGTGCCTGTTGGTAGAGGGACATGTCTATTGAAGACAATGACAGAAAGTTGTATATGATTGTATTTCAATCTAAACATTCCCCTTTTTTATACAAAAAAGGAAAAAAATGCATACTCATATACATTTATAATCACCCATGTTTCCAGCGATATACAAGTATGGTTCTCTTGCTTTAGCAACTGTTTGTTATTCCAATTCATCCCACTTTAGCCAGTTTATTTACACATACACAAACTTTGAAGTGTTTGTATCTTGAGATGATACACATGTGGGTTATGAGCTTTCTGTCCAACGTCCGCTGGTTGGGATGACGTCTTCGTTGGCTCACTTTCAAATACTACTCAGCTAACACAGTTGCCTTAGACACATCTTTACTGAGTTACTTTAGCTGTACCTGACAAGGCAATCGTTTCACTTTGTGAATTCAGCATCAAGCCTCTTCTGTGTCCCTGCAGTCAGACCCTTGCTATCTTGTGCTGCTTGTTTGCCTGATCTTCAGTCAGTGTGACCTGCAAAACACTAAGTCTCTTTTCCCTACAGAGTGGAAGCAGGCCATTCTGCCCACCGAGTCCTCCAAAGAGTATACTAACCAGACACAACACCCCCCACCTGAACCCCTTAGATTTCTCATCAGTTATCGCTTAGCCCACACATCCCTGGACACTATGGGCAACTTGGCATGGCAAATCCATCTAAACTGCACATTCTTGTACTGTAGGAGGAAACTGGAGCACCCAGCAAAAACCCACGCAGACACGGGGAGAATGTCTGTGAAGAGTTTGCACAGTCAGTCACGTAAGGATGGAATCAAACTTGGGTCCGTGGTGTTGTGAGGCAGCAGTGCTAACCACTGAGCCACCGTGCCACCCTTCTGGAGCATTTAGGGTTATTAGTCTGAGTTCTCAACTTGCTTCTGCTGAGATGAGTGGCATTAGCTTTACGTCTGATATGTGGAACTCCAGGTTCTTTAGATGTGCCCCAGCGCTGAGCTCTCACATTGATTTAACCTCTCAGGACAAGCATCCTGTACCACAGAGTTCAGACTTTACCTTCAATTCAGTTTGGATTGCTATCGGACGTGCTTTTACACAGACCTGCAAAGCTCAATGTTACAGGAAGCACCAATGTCCATCAGACACTTCACAATTCACCTGATACTCTTGGTCTACTGTCACAATAGCTACAAAGTCAGAAGTCACATGATACCAGGTTATAGTGCACTACTCCAAAAGCTTGCAAGTTCGAATAAGCCTGTTCGACTATAACCTGATGTCATGTGACTTCTGACCATTGTCCACCCTTACCCAACATCTCCATCATGGCTACAATAGTTACAAACCTTTAGATTGAGATTCATAACCTGCTCTAAAATGTAGATCGAATCACCAAGGACATGCAGATCCTGGGCCTTCTCCACTGCCACACCCTAACCACTCAACACCTGGAGGAAGGACGCCTCATCTTCTGCTTTGGGACCCTCCACAACACGGGATCAATGTGGATTTCACCAGTTTTCCCATTTCCCCTCCACCCTCCTATCCCAATCCCTACCTTCCAACTCGGCACCACCACCTTGAACTGTCCCACCTGTCCATTTTCCTTCCCACCTACCCACTCCACCCTCCTGTCCAACCTATCACTTTCACTCCCACCTGTATATACCTATCGCATTCTCAGCTATCTTTCTTGCAGCCCTACCCCCCCTTCCCGTTTAGTTGTCCACCTCCTTGGCCCACAAGCCTCATTCCCAATGAAGGGTTTATGCCTGAAATGTCGACTCTCCCACTCCTTGGATGCGGCCCAACCGGCTAGGCTTTTCCAGCACCACACTCTTTGACTCTGAATCACCTAAATCTTCATTTGACATCTCTGTATGAGCCACACTTGATTCATCCAAATGGTTGTCTGACACTGTTTCCAGTTTTATCTGAACTGCCTTTATAGATTTGTTGGTCTTCTTTCTAATGAACACTACCATGCCAACAGCAATGTGTAAAAGGCCAAGGAATCTGCATTAGTGAGGAGTGAGTATTGGTAATAACACCGGGAAGAATTCTCTGATTCTTCATTGAAACAGCGTCATGGGACAGCTTAAGTCTTCAGGAGAGGCAGACTTGGCCTTGGTTTAACACCTCATTCAAAAGACAGCGCCTCTGTCATTGTAGTACGCCCTCAGTGTTGGAACAGGACGTCTGCCCAGGTTACGTTTCTGGATGACCATTTACAAAACAACTTGCTAACTGGCGTGAGAACTGCCCACAGAACCACAGCTGATACGAAAAGTGCGTCACATGTTCCTGAGTCTCAGAAACAAACTGTAGAGTAAACTATAGCTTTGTCTGATTGACCATAACAAATAGGAACAGAAGTAGACCATTCAGCCCCTTGAGCCTGCTGTTATAATGGGATCATAACTGATCTGACGCTCCTCACATCCACTCTCCTGAGGTTCCCCTGGAATCCTGGATTTCACGTTAAATCAAGGATTTATCTATTTCATCCTTAAATATACACAAGGACCCTGTCCCCACAGCTCTCTATGGCAAGGAGATCCAAAGACTCACAACCCTCCAAGAGAAGAAATTCCTCTTAATCTCAATCTTAAATTGGTGCCCCTGTCTTCTCAAATGATGCCCTCTGGTCCTAGACCTTCCCATGAGAGAAAACAGCCTCTCAGCATTTACCCTCTCAAGCCCCTTAAGAATCCTGTATGTTTCAATGAGAACACCTCTCATTCTTCTAAACTCCAGGGAGTAGAGTCCCAAACTATTTAATCTTTGCCACTTAGACAATCCCTCTGTACTAGGATCATCTAAAAGAACCTTCTCTGAGTTACCTCCAATGATAATTCCTTAAGTAGGGGGACCAACATTGCTCACCGTACTCCAGAAGTGTTTTCACCAGCACGTTGTACAGTTACAGTAAGAAAGGTGGAAACATTTTCCTGGGGGCTCTTGTGATACAGTGGTAGTGTCCAGACCTCTAAGCCAGGAGAGCTGGGTTCAAATTCCCCCTGCTCCAGTAATAAAATCTCTGAACAGGTAAATATAAAACATATGTTCCCTATGGTTATTCTGCTACCCCCTTGAAATAAGGGCTAACATTTCATTTGCTTTTCTGATTGTCTGTGTGCTAGCTTTCTGTGTTTCACACACAAGTCCCTCCAAGTTCCTTTATGTTGCAGTTTTCTGCAGTTTTTCTCCATATAAATAATACTGTTCTTTTGTTCTCCCTTCTGAAATGAAGATTCCAGTTTACTCCATTTGCCTATTTTTTGCCCATTTACTTAACCAATCAACACACCTCTCAGTAAACTGTTTATATCGTTCTTGCAACCTGCCTTTCCACTGATTTTTGACTCACCTGCAAATTTGGCTACAGAACATTCACTTCCTTCTTCCAAGTCATTAATATATATTTTAAACAATTGCAGTCCCAGTATTAATCCCTGGGGAAGCTCACTGTTAACATAACACCAGTCTGAAAAGGAATTCCTTCTCCCTACTTGCTGTTTCCTACCCAGGAGCCAATTCTGTGTCCATACCAATATACTTCCTTCAACGCCATGGACTCTTATCTTATAACTTAACAGTTTGAGAGTTACCTATTTGAACACCTTCTGAAAGCCTACTTTAAAGCATATCTAACAGTTCCTTCTATCCACTCTGGTTGAGACTTCCTCAAAAACTCTAAGAAATTGAATATAAATTCTGTACAAACAAGGATGTAATCGCATTGCCAAATTCCTTCAGCCTTGCTTAGCAGAGCCATGTATTCAGGACCTCTGAGGATGTACAGGGACAGCACTAGAATGTAATCTTTTCACAACCCTGGTGGGTTTCCGATTGATTGTTGTTATGAAGATGTGGGTGTATCTTAAGAGAGTTAAAATTAACAAAACTACCGGACACAGCACCAAGTGTTCTCAATAAGGTAACAATGTAACACTTGGTCAAGCAACTCGATTAGTTTGTTGCTTGGAGACAAAAACAGATTTTAATTCAGCCAATCAGTTTAAATTATACCCTGAGAAGTACCAAATTCCAATCCAGTTTGAATTGAGTATATTGACAATCTTAAAAACCAAATGATACAATTCGATGCTTTGAGGTTAAAAGACTGGGGAAAATTGAGCAGTTTAGAGGAGAACTGCCAAGCCCAGTATGTAAACAGACTGCTTGAAAAATAGTTCTCTTAAAGATACCTTTATCGATCAGTAACCTGTGATGCAGAAATTCCTAAAAAGAAGAAAAGAAGACACAGGAACATCCAAATAGAAGAACCAAAAGCTGCCTGGTTTTGAGATAAGTCTTACTTTGTAAATCTTAATTGTGAGTTTTATCAGACTAGTATTATAGAAGGGGACTGTCAAAGATAGGTTAGAGTAAGGACTTGTGAACAGTTGTTAGTTAATTATTCTCTATTATACTTTAGGAAATCTGTTAAGTTTTACTTTAAATAGTTCTTGGCTGCTCGAAAGTTTACAGATTACTGCACGAAATAAATCTTTTCTGTGGTGCTGGTTTTAAATTAAGCAGGAGGCTTTACCCTGTGTCGTAACATTGTTCAGCTAGAACTATTTGACAGGAAACTAACATTCTGATATAGAGTGCACAGAATTCAAACAGAATCCCTACTTCTATCATGTCAATAGAGGGAAGAGATCAATGAAACACAATACATTCTCAGAAAGATTATCTTGATATTTAAAATCTTATTTCATTTAGTATCTCATGGGTAAAAACCTCTTGTGAAACAGCCAAATAGAGCTACATGACATTAGAGTGAGCCTATTAAACTGTCAGGTTATAATGTGAGTTGAAGTATTCACATCAAAACATTTCTCCAAATTATAACTGAGTCACTACACCGAAATCCTGTTTGGGAGGATAAACCTCTTCAGACTTAGTTCATTCGGGTGATGAGACATGTACAGTTTCTAATAAATGTTTCTTCCTTCAGTTCACATTAAGCCATGAGTATTGCCCTGTTATCATGATGGTTCAATGTTGTCCACTATTAAATGTGATTCTAAAATTGACCAGAACTTGCAGAGCAATCTGACTGCAGTAACAGCTACACTAACTTATTTAAGGTAATGAACATTTACACTTGCTGAAAGTGACATACATTCACATGCAAAGTCTTCTGCAAAAGACAGGAAGTCTTGCTCCTTTTTTGAATTACCTGGGAGCTTGTGGAGCATGTAGTTCTCTATTGATTACTCTAAGGCAACAACTCTGCCAATCAGAAACAACTTACTAACCGGTTCACACCCTTCTTGCCCGTAGTGTAAAATTATGTGATCATTTGAAATTTAACATGCTTGCATTGGTTCTCATGAGTGAAAGCCTGAAAAGCTTCAGCAACATGCCTCTCTTGTCAGCATTAAAGTATTTTTGTTTCTCTTCTGGTGTCTGATACAGTAACTCAGTGAGCTGCAGGTCATGGAAAGCTTTAACATTGATAACAGATGCTGAAAGAGCTGAGTTCACATTTACAAAAGAGATTAATCACCCGTTGCACTGAGAGAACAAAATCACCAGAAGAGAGCTCATTCTGTTGGCCATTCTCAATTTCAACTGTTTGGATGTTGCCCCCGAATGTCCAATGCTGCTGACATCGAATGTTCTAGTTTAATTCAGGTATGATGCAAATCAAAGATCAGAATCAAACTCGAACTGGTCATTAAATTTAATATGTTGGCTAGTTGCTCTATACGGAGTTAAAAAATCACTCAACACCAGGTTATAGTCCAACAGGTTTAATTGGAAGCACACTAGCTTTCGGAGCGACGCTCCTTCATCAGGTGGTAGTGGAGGGTTCAATCCTAACACACAGAATTTAGAGCGAAAATTTACAGTGTGATGTAACTGAAATTATACATTGAAAAATTGATTGTCTGTTAAGCCTTTCATCTGTTAGAATACAGTGATAGTTTCACTGCTTTCATGTGTAAATCACAAAACCTTTTTTTAAAAAAAGTTGCATTCTTGGGTTAGCTGTTAACAATGGTGATAGCTCGACAATATGTTGAAGGTGTTGGCCCCCTGTGTTCTCTGTCTATGCCATGATGTTTAGATTGATTCTAATCTAAAAAGTGAGATAATAGAGTTTTACATAAATTCATGCAGTTTTTGAGCTCCGAGTTCTACATGAATGCATGCAGTTTTTGAGCAAAGTACAATGTAACTCTGCAAGTACAAATTCACCCCACAAAATATGTGTGCATGTGGGTCTTTGTCTGTGTGTGCGTGTCTGTCTGTCTGGGTTGGGGGTTGTGAGTGTGAGAAAGTGTTTGTGTGTGTGTGTGTAGTGAGTGCAGTGTCTTAAGTCTATGAGGGGGTGCATGTGTGAGTGTGGGAGTGTGTGTGTATGTGTGTCCGTGTGTATAGGTGTATGTGTGTCCGTGTGTGTCCGTGTGTGTGTGTGTGTGTGTGTAGGAGTATCTGTGTGTGTGTGTAGTGCAATGGTGGTCACCTGTAATGTGACATGAACCCAAGGTCCTGGTTGAGGCCCTCCCTATTGGTACCAAACTTAGCTATCAGCCTCTGCTCGGCCACTTTTCTCTGCTCTATACTGGATATTGAGCTTGGATGACAATGAAAAGCCTATCTTGTGTTTAGAAATCTATTACTTAGTGAGCATCATAGTCCCATGGCAGCATTTATGAGGCAATGTGCTGCGATTTTCCTGTATATAATAGATGGAGTTGCTGAAAGCACTCTTGTATTCATAGTACTATGACCTGAAACTTCAGTAAAAGGCACATGGGACTGTCCATCCCCGTCCATATTCAATGAGCCTTCTAGAACCTAAACATAACTGTAGGAACGTGGTTGTACTCACTCTGGCTCCTTTTTCCGGGAAACACTGACATCCTGCGCTGCAGTCTCTCCCATTGCAGGGTCCCAAGTATGACTTTCCACCCTGGAAAAGAAACAACAAGTAACTCAACAGATACTTCAGGAGTCATAGAGATGTACAGCATGGAAACAGACCCTTCGGTCCAACCCGTCTATGCCAACCAGATATCCCAACCCAATCTCGTCCCACCTGCCAGCACCCAGCCCATATCCCTCCAAACCCTTCCTATTCATATACCCATCCAGATGCCTCTTAAATGTTGAAATTGTACCAGCCTCCACCACTTCCTCTGGCAGCTTATTCCATACACGTACCACCCTCTGCATGAAAAAGTTGCCCTTTAGGTCTCTTTTATATCTTTCCCCTCTCGCCCTCATAATTTTGTCAACCTCTTTTAGTCAGTAAACATCATGTTTGACAAATGAGTCCCATTGTTCATTTGCAATTGTTAAAGGCAACAGACTTTTCAAAATCCAAGTGAGAACTCTCTGGTGTGTTAACCTGGAAGCCGTTGGATTACATATAGAGTTATATTGTAAAAGGTCAGTGCAGAGAGGAATCTACAGTTTAAATACAGTCGGAAAGACATCCAATAGAATCCTAGAGTACAGACGGGTCCTTCAGCCCAAAAAGTTAGCGTGGCCAAAAATATGCTACTCTCTACATTAGTCCCACTTTTTTGCACTACATCCATAGCCCTCAATGTTATGACACTCTATCGTTCATCCAAGTACTTTTCAAAGGTTGTGAGGTTTCCTGTCTCAACTACCCCTCTCAGACAGTACATTCCAGATCCCCACCACTCTCTGAGTGAAGAAGTTTATCCTCAAACCCCCTCTAAACAGACTTTAACCAAGAAAGCACTGAGTGGTTAGTTTGTGGTTCTGAATTGCCAAGTGCAGTTCATTCACATAAAGTGAGTTACTGATGCAGTCAGTGTCACAGTGTGAGGGGAATTAACCCCAATTCATTCAAGGAAAAAAAAATCTTGCACAGAAAAAACAAGTACAGAATGGCAAGTGACAAAGCAATCACTTGACTTTATTTCCATGTGTAATTTACATTGTGATGTCCCAAACACAGCTCAGGAGGAAGAACATTCCAGGAAAAGACTCCTCTCCCCTCCAGATCCCCACAAAAGGAAGAGGGAACTTTCCACTTCCCTTCTCCTTTTGTTTTAAAATTATGGCCCTTCGTTAGACCTAGGGGAACAGCTGATTTCTATTCACCATGTCAATGCCCCTCATAATCTTACCCATCCTCCCTTAATGGGAGGCACGGTGGCACAGCAGTTAGCATTGCTGCCTCACAGCATCAGAGACCCAGGTTCAATTCCTGCCTCAGGCAACTGTCTGTGTGGAGTTTGCACATTCTCCCAGTGTCTGCGTGGGTTTCCTTCGGGTGCTCCGGTTTCCTCCCACAGTACAAAAATGTGCTGGTTAGGTGAATTGGCCATACTAAAGTTGCCCGTAGTGTTAGGTGAAGGGGTAAATGTAGGGGAATGGGTCTGGCGGGGTTGCGCTTCGGCGGGTTGGCTTGTTGGGCCGAAGGGCCTGTTTCCACACTAAGTAATCTAATCTTTCCCTGCTCCAAGGAAAACATGAGCTTAAGGGTCAACATTCCAACATCAAATAGAGGTGGGAACTCTTTCTGCTCTGATTAACTTAACTGATTGTGTTAGAACCATGGAATCACAGTGAGGAAGCAAGCCACTTGGCCCACTGAGTCTACAACGACCCTCCAAATAGCATCCCACCCAGATGAGACCCACCCTATTCCCTGTAACCTTACATTTCCCATGGCGAACCCACCTATCCCCGGACACTATGGGCAATTTAGCATGGCCGATCCTGCACATCTTTGGACTGTGGTGGAAAAAAACCAGAGCACTTGGAGGAAACTCACACAGACATGGGGAGAACATGCAAACTCCACAGACAGTTGCCTGAGGAGGGAGTTGAACCCAGGTCCCTGGTGCTGTGAGACAGCGGTGCTAACCACTGAGCCACCATGCCGCCCACTCAGCTCAGTTTGAAATGACACGACACAAAGTTTTGCACCCGAGGAATTAATGCATAAATGTTACTTTTTTTTCCAGAGTTAGTATGAGACTGTTGAGAGAATTCAGTGGGCAGGGATTATTCATTCAGAGACAATAAAATCAACTGGAGTTCTCAATTGAAAACAGACCCGCTGACTGACCTGTGGAACAGAGTTTAACCAAGGAAGCACTGAGTGGTTAGTTTGTGGTTCTGAATTGCCAAGTGCAGTTCATTCACATAAAGTGAGTTACTGATGCAGTCAGTGTCACAGTGTGAGGGGAATTAACCCCAATTCATTCAGGGAAATAAACATCATGCACAGAATGGCAAAAGATAAAACAATTGCTTGACTTTATTTCCATGTGTAATTTATATTTTGAGTCCCAAACACAACTCAGGAGGAGGGAACATTCCAGGAAAAGGCTCTTCTCTCCCCTAGATCCCCACAAAAGGAAGAGGGAACTTTCCACTTCCCTTCTCCTCCATATTCCTCACACGTGGTTGAGAGAACTCCCAAGGAAGGGATAATTTGTTGGAGATTGCATTCAGACTGCCCGTGCCTGTTGGATTACACACTGAGAGTTTCTAATAGTCTCCTGGTGGTTTAATGGCTTGGTATATCTGCAGACATTTTTTTGGCCGATGTATTTAAATTAGTTATACCCCTTTGTAGTCTTCACTCAACCAGAAGACCCTACAAGAGAGGGAATTGTCCTGGACTTAATTTTAGATATTTCAACCATATACTGGCTTCATTATCAGTGGGGGAGTATTTTGCGAACAGTGATCATAATTCAATTAGACTCAAGTTGGAAGAGGGGAAGGAAGCTCCGGCCTGGGAGAAGGCCGATTTTAATAAGATCAGATTTGATTCGGCCAATGTGCACTGGGAGCAGACACTTCTAAGTATGTAGTCGCAGAAGTGTACAGCACGGAAACAAACTCTTCGGTCCATGCTGATCAGAAATCTTAAATTAATCTAGTCCCATTTGCCAGCATTATAAGACCATAAGAAGCAGAAATTGGGCCATTCAGCCCATCGAGTCTGCTTCGCCATTCAATCATGGCAGATAAAGTTTCTCAATTCCATTCTCCCACGTTCTCCCCGTAAGCCTTGATCCTGTTGATACTCAAGAACCTACCTATCACTGTCTTAAATATACTCAATGTCCTGGCCTCCACAGCCTTCTGTGGCAATGAATCCCACAGATTCACTGCTGTCTGGCTGAAGAAGTTTCTATATATCTCCATTCTAAAAGGTCTTCCCTTTATTCTAAGGCTGTGCCCTCATGTCCCAGTCTCTCCTACCACTGGAGACACCTTCCCAACAGCTACATCTACATTTGGCCCATATCCCTCAAAACTCTTCCTATTCCTATAACCATCCAGATGCCTTTTAAATGTTGCAATTATACCAGCCTCCACCACTTTCTCTGGCAGCTCATTCCATACATACACCACCATCTGTGTGAAAAAGTCGCCATTTAGGTTCCCTTTCAAATCCTTCCCCTCTTACCTTAAACCTATGTTCTCTAGTTTTTGACTCTCCTACCCCGGTGAAAAGACCTTAGCTATCCATGCCCCTCATGATTTTATAAACCTCTATAAATAAATCTTTGTGAGAACAATGGGATACATTGAATTCTTCAATCAGGAGAGTACATGATCAGCATTCTCCAGTAAAGATAAAGGACTGGACCAACAAATCCTGGATATTGAGGGATATGCAGAATTGGATAAACAGAACAAGGGAGGCTCTGGCAGGTACCAAAGGCTCAAAACAGCAACAGCCCTAGAGGAGTCTCGACTGTGCAAGGGGGAAGTTGAAAAGCAAATTAGAAGAGCAAAAAAGGTTGCATGAAAGAATCAAAAAGAATATCTGGCCATTTTACCCAACTCAATCCAGATGCTCCCATCATTCTCTGTCTACATTCATCACCAGAATCCTCTCTCAACTTTTCATCCACTTGTCACGACTTACTTTTGTTCCAGGTAAAAACAATGACTGCAGATGCTGAAAACCAAATACTGGATTAGTGATGCTGGAAGAGCACAGCAGTTCAGGCAGCATCCAACGAGCAGCAAAATCGACGTTTCGGTGAAGGGTTTTTGCCCGAAACGTCGATTTCGCTGCTCGTTGGATGCTGCCTGAACTGCTGTGCTCTTCCAGCACCACTAATCCAGTATTTACTTTTGTTCCAGTTCACCTCGAGACAGAATATCTCTGCACTCGCACACCGAAGGTGCAGGTGATGAAGCAGTGGGGATATTTGCAGGAGCCACAGTCTACAAACTTTATAAAGGTCAAGTCTCAGATTGGCTCATTAGGCTTTTGACTCACTTTCCCCTTGACTAAACTCGCAATATTTTAATGGCTTGATTCCGACAGCCAGTTTTCAGGATGGAAATGCTACTAATACAATGCTTTAACAGCGTGTCTGAGATTTGAGCTGCAGCTGTATAAACACAGCAGACATTTGTTTTCTCATAACTTCATGTATTATTTCATAATGTCTGAAACAGCTGAGTGTCACCATCTCAGCACTGACTCTCAGAATCCAGGCACAGATTTGTGAAATTGGGACTGCACTTGACACCAGAACTGGTTACAGCTGAGCAATGTACCATTGCCTTTTTCTTTTACAAATGCATCAGTCATCATTTGGGACAGGAACATGTTTCAGAAAGAGAGTCAGATTATATTCCTTGTCGGCAGGTTCACCTCCAGCCTCTCCTTACACACTTCAGGGAAAGGAAGGAATATATTGCATTTACTTAGCAACTTTCATGACTGCAGTATGTCCTAGAACGCAATACAGCTACTGGAATGATGTCTGTTGACTAGTCACTATCGAACTGTATGATCAGCAATTTGCACACAGCAAACCCACAGCCAGCTGCTTCCTGATGGGACAACTCAAGAGCAGAACCAAGAGTACTTAACTCACTGCACTCATGCCCCCACTGCAAAAAAATGCAATAATTCTAAAAGGAGGTTGACCACATATATTTGCTACATTAAAGGGAGATAATTCCACTGTCAGTTTAATGTACCAAGCTATCCAGACTTGTAGACCAGGAACGCATAAAATTCCATTAATTATAAACCACACAGTTTACAACATTGACAAACTTGCGCAGTCCATTTATGTGAATGGATGTACACAGCCTGAACCTCAGCCACAATGTCTTTCATCCTCAGTCCTGGTTTTGCTCAAACGTAATTTGTTTTCCAGATCAGACCTTGCTGGTCATGTCTCGTCCCCCGAAATCCCCATTGGCTGAATTCCGAAAGAGGCCAATGGATGATTGTTTAAGTGTTAGTTGGAACCTATTTCAGTCACAAAGACCGTCATCTGACATTACCGACCTTCACATTGCCTGGAGTCTCCAGAATCTAAAGCAGGATTTACCAAAGTGGGGGGGGGGTAGGGGTTGGGACCCCACGTGAGGTTGTGGGTTGAAATGGTACCTGGCAAGTTATAGAATCATACAGCACAGATATAGACCCTTTGGTTCGACCGTCCATGCTTACCATAATCCCAGGGTAAACTAGCTCCACCTGCCTGTGGTTGGTCCATATCCCTCAAAACATTTCTTATTCATGTACTTATCCAAATGGCTCTTAAATATTGTAACTATTCCCACATCCATAACTTCCTCTGGAAATTCATTCCATACACAAACCACTCTCTGTAAAAGATTTGCCCCTCGTGCCCTTTTTAAAATCTTTAAAATTTAAAATCTTTTACCCCTCATCTTAAAAATATGTCCCCTAGGATATCCCCCATCCTAGGAAAAAGAGACCTGCTATTCACCTTGTTTATGCCCCTCTACAAAGTTACCTCCCAACCTCCTATGCTCCAGTGAAAAAAGTCTCTGCCTATCTAACCTCTCCTTATAACTCAAACCCTCCATTTGCAGCAACATCCTGGTAAATCTTTTCTGAACCCTCTCCAGCTTAATAACATCCTTCCTGTAGCAGGGCAACCAGAACTGGACATAGCACTCCAGAAGAGGCCTCACCAATGTCCTGTACAAACTCAACATGACATGCCAACTCCTATACTCAAGGGTCTGAACAATGAAGGCAACTGTGCTAAATGCCTTATTAACCACCCTGTGTACATATGACGCAAACTTCAAGAATTATGCGTCTGAACCTTTAGGTCTATCTTTGTTCTTGATTTCAAAGGCAGAAGTTGACATTCCTCGCACACCCCCACCCCACCCCACCAGCTCACTGAGGGGTCACTGCAGTTTTCAAAACAGGGTCACAATGGGAAGGATTGGAAAGTAAGGACCTAAAAAGATTGATTGTCAGAAATCATAGAAGCACGAAAATTAATGCTGTGTCCTCACTTGAACACGGTTGCTTTTTAATTTAAAAAAAAAGAGTCAGAACAAAAGGCTTTTTGACCAGGAGGGACTGTTGAAAGCCAGAGGTCACATGATGAAATCTCCAGAAATAAGCCCAACTTGAATCGAGTGACTTCAGTGATAACCTAAACCTGACATCAAAACTCAAATGCACTCAGAGGTTTGCCAGAATGTAATTCCCTCCAGTCTTGATCCCTGTTAAGTTCCATCTTGATTCTAGATGGGTGAGATTTTACTGAGAATATTAGACAGAAAATCATCAAGGTTGTTCTGATCATTTCACTTGCACCAGGGAGGTTTTGGTGTCCATTAGTGGGCTCCACACTTTAGGAAATATGTTGGGTGAGGTGGAGAGGAGATTTCTCAGAAATGAGGGACTTTGCTTATTCCAGAGAAACTGGAAATTTTCTCCATTGAGAAGGCTAGGCTACAAAGCGATTTAGTAGAGGTTCAAAGTTATGAAGGAATTTGATCAAGTAATTGAAGGGAAACTATGACATGACAGTCGATATCCAGAGGTGCATGGATTGAAGGTAAGTTGTAAAAGAATGGAGAAGGTTACAGTATTGAAAAGAAATGTTTTTTTTTACAGCAAGCTGTTCAGAGGTGGCAAGTGTTCACTGAAAGAGTAGTGGAAGCAGATTCAAAAGGGAATTAGGTGAGGACTGCAGATGCTGGAGATCAGAGTCGGAGTGTGGTGCTGAAAAAGCACAGCAGGTCAGGCAGCATCTGAGGAGCAGGAGAGTTGATGTTTCGGGCATAGACCCTTCATCAGGAATGAGGCTGGTGGGCCAGGGTGCTGAGAGATGCGTGGGGAATTGCACATAAAGGAAGGATATTCAAAGCCATGGAGGAAGTACAGGGAAGGGTGCAAGCAGTTGAATAGCTCTTTCAAAGAGCCAGCATGGAAACAATGGGGGCTGAATGGCCTCCTTTATTATGATTGTAAGAGAAGATTGTTTCAATTTTCCTTCATAACAGCAGCATCCATTTGAAGCATTTCTGACTGTGGATGACAGCTGGCATCTTTATGTTGCCTTCATTACCGTAGTCTTGGGTAAGCAGGCCAAGCATCCGTTTCCAATATCAGAGACCTTAAGACTGAACGTTTGATACAGCAGCTGGGAAACGTTTCGGGAGATTTTAAGGCGATGGCTCACAGATAGTCTTTCAACACGTAGAAATTTGTTTCAGTTAATTTCATGCTCTGTTATTATACCAGCCAAGGACAGATGTGAAACTGTGCACATCTGGCTGGAGCCAGACATCTGAAACAGAATCAAATTGCTACTATGGTTATTAACGGAGTGAAAGTCACCACGCACATGAATTTCTAGCAATTTTGTGGGTTTTTTTATTGGAAGACAAATAAAAACTATACGTGCAATGGTGGAAAGCAGATAGATTGAATTGCCTAACATTTCTTTCTCAACCCAACATTTCAAACATGTTTTCTGGTTGTTTCACTACTGACTGTGTGCAAATCAAAGTTGTAGAATTGACTAAAAAGTGCTTTGGAATACACTGAGGTCATGAAAGATGTTAAAGGATTACAAGTTCTCTATCTTTTCAAGTCTCTCAGTTTCTGTGAGAATGTTTTACATAAACATTCTTGGTTAGAATCCCAACTCACACACCAACTGACGAAAGCAGCAAGTTGAAAGTGTTTAAACGGATAAATTATAGACTGCAATTGTCCAACTTGTGGTTGTAAAGGTACAAACTCTTGCTCAACGCAATCCTCAAATTTGAAGGCCCCTCAATGTCATTGGGTTTCTATTTATCAGAATTGATTTATCCAGAGCCTATATGGTTGTAAAGGGTTACGTTTTTGCCCTGTTGCCTCACCGGGGGATAAATTGGAGATTGTTTCTGATAGATCTCAATTTTCCAATGACAAGACATCTGGAATTATTGACAATAGGGTCTAAACTCTAAACTGGAGGATGTATATATTTACCATGTGACTCAAACATCAAAGAATGGATTTGTTATGGACCACACATATGCATGTTTTACACACTTCACATAGATTTCTCTAAATCTTAAATATTTTGCAGTAACACTTACATTAATGCAAAACGAAGGAATTTTTTTTGACATTGAGAACCCAGGTGAAAGGTCAAAAGTAATTCTGATCAGGAGACACACCAAGTTTGGAAAGAATAAAAAGACATCTTGAGAATGTTTATGAATGTATTTTCCCTGTCAGTGTTGAGAACTAGAATGCTACATTCCACACATGCCAAGAGTCTCCAGATTCCTGAATCACCGTACAGTTAGCAGTGAAACACTCACCCTGGCTGCGCTAATTAATGTGGACGCAATTTCCTACTTTCAACACGTCTTGATTGTACACATGGTAACGCCCGTTACTGGTGGGGTAAAGATTAAGCAGATGACAAGCAAAGTAAAATTCCTGCAACCAATTTGCTAATTGCCTGTGGTGTTTTCATATTTAAAATGCAATTATTCTTTCAACTTCATAGCGCTCATGTCAATTTGTTATCCACGGACTCCTTTCTTGCGGGGACAGTCAGTCTACTGAGTGCAAAGCTCAGTGGACAAAGTGCTATTGATAACCAATAAAGGCAAACTTCCTTAGAACAGGCTTTCAGAGTAGCTCTTTGTAAGTGTGACAGACTCTTCCTTTCACAAGACAGGCTCAATGAGTTTTAATTGGATTATGCTGTAAATGGTTTTCTTCTGACAGCTAGTTAAGTATCCTCTGCTGTCACACATCCTTGGATCATGTGCTGAACATCACCTTCTACCTGTACAATTAGTTTGCTCTGTAATGGGATAATTATGGAATCCTGTCAGAAGAAACCCGAGTCTTCAGCTCACTCGACTCCCAAACCAGTTTTGTGCTATTTTAAATTCCCATTGAAGGTCTGAAGGCACAGATTGCATTGATTTATTCTTACTGTCTGGTATCCTACTGGACGGTGTGTTCTGACCATAAAAGGAAATACAAGTATAACATGTTTTAAGACTTGGTAATGATGTTGAACTGGGGCTCCTGCCACACTCTAGAACCAATCAGAATACAGCCACCTCCACTTAATTTTTACATCTTTATTGAATTCTTCTCTGACCAGTAGCTTTTGGGTAACAGAATGTTAGGAAAGTCCAATATAAATACACATACCAATATCAGCTAGCTTCTGCCAGCAGAAATTATTACCACAGGGCCCTCATTTGTCAGAGTTCCTTTGAATTATTCCTGTTTTAGGAGATGTTATGGGTGAGGACCCATTGCCTGAACAATTTGAGTGCAACTCAATCCCTTTCAGTTCACAGTGGAAAAACTTAAAAGGGCCTCATTATTCATCTTTTCATTCACTTCAATGTTAAGCACACTGACGCCTTCCACCTTTACAAAGAACAGACATGCTCGCTTGGTCTTAAAAGGCACAGCCTCCACAACCCCCACTCCTATCCTGTGAAACACTTGATAGCTATACAACACCAGAGTGCTAACTCCTACTGAAAACTTCTACTGGCAAGGCTTTGTAGAAATAGCATGGGAAATACCAGGGGTGTGCATATATTACAAGGAATGATTAGGTAATGATAATGCGGAAGCTTTAATAATAGTTGGGGATAACATTACAAATGAACATAAGGAAATAGCAGACTGATTGAATGGGTAAGGTAAAGTCATCATAATCCCAGAGTACCAGAGAACGTCTCTCTTATTAGACAAAGGTGACTGGAGGCCTCTTACTATTTGAATAAATACAGTGGGCAGGATTTTCTTTTATTCAGGCCAAGTGTGGAAAAAGGGGTAAAAATGGGGAGGAACATGCCCTCCTTTACACACAATTACAATCTTCTCATCACACGCCATATGCAGACAGTGGGAAAAGTCCGATATGGGCAGGAGGTTCTGAACCTACTAGGAATTTCCAGGCTCCAAAATCCAGGCACCATCTTTAAAAAGGTACTTGGGCAGCACTTGACTCTCTGCAACCCAAAATCATCACTCAAACTCTGCTCAGACCTCCGAGGGATGTCAGCGACCAGGCAAATGGCAGCACCACATTTTAGCCACCTCTCCCTCAAAATTGTCCTGAAGGCCATCTAGCAGTGAGAGGAGTGAGAGTGCATTGTCAGGCTGATAGTGCAGAGCTCTGTTACACAGGAACAAAAACAGAAATTGCTGGAAAATCTCAGCAGGTCTGGCAGCATCCATGGAGAGAAAGCAGAGTTAACATTATGGGGTACAGTGACCCTTCTTTAAAATAGTTCTGAGTTTAACATGTATTTCACATTTTTGGTTAACAAGATTGTGATCATTAACATAATTCCGACAGGATGGGGTATTAATGAGCATTGGTAATGTTTTCATTAATGAAAAACAGTTTCATGGGGGAAACCTGACTAGCCTGACAGTTTCTGAGAACTCAATTTTTAAAAAAATTCATTCATGGGATGAGGGCATCACTGGCTAGGCAGCGTTTATTGCCCATCCCGAATTGCTGTGGGTCTGGAGTCACATGTAGGCCAGACCACGTAAAGATGGCAGTTTCCTTCCCGAAAAGGATATTAACAAACCAGATGGGTTTTCCCCTGACAATTGGCAATGGTTATTATTAGACTCTTAACTTCAGATTTTTATCAAATGCAAATTCTACCAGGGCAGGATTTGAACCTGGGTCTCTGGATTAACAATCCTATGATAATACCACTAGGCCATCCCCTCCCCTTCGTTAAGCCCATTCAATTGCCAAGCTTTAACTTGCCATCGGGAAAATGAATTTTTGTCTCCCTCTGAAAATGGATTCCCCATTCAGCCTTCTCAAACCTCTAGACTGGGCGATGAAAGTTGCATTGTTTGTGTGTCAGTCTAGCAGAGGAACAGGATAACATACCTGGAATTCCAGGGAGACAAGTGACAAAATAAGAATGAGAACTGAATGGTGTTGATATAAACAAGGAAATTGTACTAAAAATAAAACAATGGGCATCATAAATCTCCAGGACCTGAAGATTTCCATCCAGGGGATTTGAAAGGAAATGGAAGAGGAAATTGTAAACGGTTTTAGCCAGAATCTTCCATCACCTCTCTTGGCACATGAGTAGCTGCTTAAATTGGAAAATTGCAGATTTAATTCCACAATTTAAGACTGGTGAGAAAAAGGAACCTGGAAATTATAATCCAGTCAGGCTAACATCTATTGTGGGGATGTGATTGGAATTTATCACTCGGGACTAAGAGAAGGTTTGACTGTTTAGGGAGGGACAACATGGATTTATAAACGGTTACAGTCTCTAACAAAAATTAATTGAATTTTCTGAAGAAGAAGCTAAGAAATTGATGCTGTAATGTCAAAAGATCGCAAATACACAGACTTCCACAAGGCATTTGATACGGAGGCAAAAAAGAAGCTGTCAAGGAGCATTATAGCTCATTGAGTTAAGGGAATTGTTGAGCTGGTCAGGAGATTATAGAGAAACTAGATGAAGCAGTGGAAAACTGCATGTACGGCTAAAGAGCTTTTCAACAAATCAGAGGGAGTGGTACAGTGTAGATTTCTGCAGTTGCAACTATTCATTAAGTTCATTCTTGACTTAACAACAGAAAGCCACATATCCAAAACTTACTGAAGATACAAAGATGAATATATTGGAAAAAGTGCAGATCAGAACATAAAATTAAAAATTGACTGAGCCAGTGAACGGCCGAAGTTGTGGATTTCAAATTCTGATAATGCTACTGAAGACTTGTGTTGCAGAATTTGCTGCTCCCTTAACCATCTGTTCAGGTACACAGTCACAACACTGACATCTAAATCAACAATATAGAATATATCTTCCACACAAAAAGCAGAATAAGTCCAATCTGGACTGTTACCACCACATCACTCTACTCTCACAAGACAAAGCTTTTCACTGTGCCTCAGTACATGCAGCAATAAATCCAATACAATTCTCAGTCATGAATAAGGTGATGGAAGGTGTCATTGACAGTGCTGTCATCTCCTCAACAATTACCTGCTCAGTGGCCCTGGCAGAACCCAAATAGAGTGTCACTCCTGACCTCACACAGCCTTGGTTCAATCAAGGAGCTGTAGCAAAACTGGAATCAATGGGTATAGGGAGCAAACTCTCTGCTTGTTAATGTCATATTTGGCACATAGGGAGATGGTTGTTGGGAGTCAGTTATCTCAGTTCCAGGACATCTCTGCAGCAGTTCCTCAGGGTAGTGTCCTATACCCAATTATCTTCAGCATTCCTTCCATCTTAAAGGGCAGGGGCGGAGATGTTTGTTGATAATTGCATACAATGTTTATCACCATTTGTGACTCCTCAGATACTGAAACAATCCATGTTCAAATGTAGCAGGATCTGGACAATATCTAGGTTTAGACTGACAAGTAACACGTGTACCACACAAATACCAGGCAATGATCATCTCTGACAAGAGACAATCTAATCATAGCCCATTGTTAATCAATGGTGTTCCTGTCACTGAATCCCCCACTATCAACATCCTGGCGGTTACCATTGACTATAAACCTAAGTAGTATAGCCATATAGATATGGTGGCTATAACAACAGGAGAGAGGCTTGGAATACTGCAGCCTGTCCACAAGGAACAAGTCAGGAGTGTGACAGAATACTCCACAGCTCTGACAACACTCAAGAAGCTTGACACCATCCAGGATGATGCAGCCTGCTTGACTGGCACCACATCCACAAGCATCTGCTCTTCCCCATCACTGGCACTCAATAGCAGCAGTACACATCATCTAAAAGATGTACTTCAGAAATTCACCAAAGATCCGGAGACAATAGCTTCCAATTCCAGGACTACTTCTATCGGGAAGGACAAGAGCAGCAGATACATGGGAGCACCACCACTTTCAAGTCCCCCTCCAAGCCTATCATCTTCCTGACTTGGACATATATCGTTATTCCATCTCTATCACTGGGTGAAAGTCTGGGAATTCCCTCCCTAAGGACATTGTAGGTTAACCTACAACAAATGGACTGCAGCAGTTCAAGAAGGCAGCTCACTATCGCCTTCTCAAGGGCAACTAGGGACAGAAAATAAATACTGGTCAACCAGTGACATCCATGCCCCATGAGAGAAGAAAGTAAAATAAAGTTCATCCAGGTAGCAGGTTCCATTTTTCTGTCAGCCCTAGAGGGGTTGGACACCTCAAACCTACACTCATTGAGCAGAGAAATTAACTGTGAGATTGATGCTCTCACAATTAGACTTCAGTTAAAGTCGATGTAACGAAAGGGAGAATGACATCTTTAATTCACTGAATGAAGGAATGAAATGCTTGATTGATTGTTCATGAGCCTTTGAAGACTTGTTCTGGATTGAACACAGGATCCATATACAAACGATGTTAATAAACGTAAGAAAATATCTGCTGTCAAATGGTGACAATGTTAGCATGTTCAAAGCAATTTCTTACTCTGGAGAGTTTCAAAAAGCACTTGAGCTGTTGTCCCATGGAAAATGTATCCAATAGTCACAGATTTTCATAAATTGCCTTGTGTGTTTTGAACCTCATTCTTTACAGTCCCCACAGAATGTTATTACTTCCCCCTTTGTAATTAGAGGGAAGATTTTACACTTTCTCTTCTTGCTGCAGAATAACAGACTCAGAGCATGTCAGACTTTTTGATAAAGTGAGTTATGAGCAGCCTGCCCAGTCTCTGTCTTAAAACAGGAAAGGTCATTGGACGTAAAGGAACACCAGCAGTATTCTCCACACCTGGGCGGCAGACTCATTCTGCTCCTATATGCTGCTCTGTAGATGGACTCATTGTGCAGAGGGCTTCCAAAATGGCATGGAAAAGTGGTGGGGTGGGGGCACTGCTCTGCCTTTTTGGCAGCAATGGAAAAGGTGGATTTGGCACATCCACCAGAGTCCTAACTACACAAATGCCTGAATAAGGATTACCCCACTTCAACCAGTATTTTGCCAGTGGAGGGGGAGGGTACTCTGCTACATGGGGAATATCACTGGTGCCCTCCTCAGAGGAGGAAGAATTCAGGGACCTTATTGTTGTGGACTAATGGGTAAAGAGTAGTGAAAGGGAGATCATTACCCAGTGGCAATAGCCATCTTTACACTGTTGGTATCACCTGACCTCCCCTCACTAGACCCCTCCTGAGTGGCTTAGAACCATCAGACTCTATTCACTCAGTTGTTGGGGGGGGGGGGGGGGGGGGGGAAAGAGGGGTGTGCATCCATCAGAGAGCCCTTATCCTCCAGGTGCAGTTCCAAGAGTTGAAAATGCGTTGCTGAAAAAGTGCAGCAGGTCAGGCAGCATCCAAGGAGCAGGAGAATCGATGTTTCGGCCATGAGCCCTTCTTCAGGAAAGTTCCAAGAGTTGTCACTCTTCATGATGGCACTACAACGCAAGCACACTGCCAGTGTTCTAACTGGCCCAGAGCTCTCTCTGAGGTAGGATGGCAGAGACATCCACATGATTGATTGCAGAGAGACCATTAAGTGTGTCCCCAGGTGCCACCTCCTGCCAAAGCAGGAAACCTCCCCCCATCCCACATTTCGTCCCTGTAGTGAATCCCATGCCACCAACAAACTCAGGCTCCATGGAACAAACATCGCAAACCATCAAACTTTATCAATAACTACACAATCAAGAAGAATTGATAAATTCGCTTTGGCGAACAACCCTGATCCAATTACATTAAAAGGAGCCAGTGAGCCCTACGAGCTTGTTCTACACATCAGTAAGATCCTTGTTATATTCTACATTGACTCCACTTCCCCATTTGCCAACCATAGCACTCAATATCTAAACATCTATCAATTCCCAGTCTTCAATATATTCATTGACTAAATATTCACAGCCTCTGGGAGGTAGAAAATTCCAAAGATTCCCAACCCACTGAATGAACATGACTTGTGGAATGGGTTCTCAGGATTGATGCATCCTGCATTCCACACAACACATTCCATGTTCTAAATCCAACATTCCACATCAGGCATTCTACATTCCAGAGTCCGCAGACAGCAGCATATCACTGGTAGGAACAGCTACCCACGACAAAGTTTGTAGATGTCAGTTAAAGAAAAGATGAAGAAAAATAAATTTAGTTTAATTTTATTCAAATAAATGAAAACAACAGTAAAGCTGGTTTATCGATAAAACAGCAAATGTGTTGCTTAGGATTATCGTCGAGAGCATGGTGCTGGAAAAGCACAGCAGGTCAGGCAGCATTTGAGGAGCAGGAGACTTGACATTTTGGGCATAAGCCCTACATCAGGGATGAGTCTTGTGGGCCGGGGGGGGCTGATAGATAAATGGGAGAGGCTGGGTCTGGGGGTAAAGGTAGCTGGGAATGTGATAAGTAGATGAAGGTGAGGGAGAAAGTGATTGTTAGAGAGAGGGGTGGAGTGGATAGATGGGAAAGGTGATGGACAGGTCAGGAGGGCGGTGGTAGAGTTGGAGGCTTGGAACTGGGATAATGTTGGGGGGGGGGGGAATAGGGGAAAATGAGGAAACTATTGAAATCCACATTTATCCACCAACCAACCAACCCACCCCACTGCCCCGTGGCTGAACGCTTCAACTCCCCCTTCCACTCCGTCAAGGACATGCAGGTCCTGGGCCTCCTCCATCGCCAAACCCTTACCAACTGACACCTGGAGGAAGAACACCTTATACTCCACCTTGGGACCCTGCAAACACAGGGGGTCAATGTGGATTTCAACAATTTCCTCATTTCCCCTCCCCCCCACATTATCCCAGTCCCAAACATCTGACTCAGCACTGCCCTCCTGACCTGTCCATTGTCTTTCCCATCTATCCAGTTCACCCCCCCCTTCTCCGACCTATCACCTTCTTACTTACCTTCATCTACCTATTGCATTCTCAGCTAACTTCCCCCTAACCCCATGCCCCTCTCCCATTTATCTCTCAGCCCCCTGGGACACAAGCCTCATTCCTGATGAAGGGCTTATGTCTGAAACATCGACATTTCTGGTCCTCGAAGGCTGCCTGGCCTGCTGTGCATTTCCAGCACCACACTCTTAACTCTGATCTCCAGCATCTGCAGTCCTCACTTTCTTCCTGCTTAGGATTATCACCAACATAGCAGCATAGACTCTACAAACAGTAGCACATAAACGCATTGAAGAATGCAAAAGAGTTTTATTTGGAAAATGGCTGTATGATATGTCAAGATGATTCTGTTCCTATTATGTGTATTAAAGTCTTACCAAAACTTTACATGATTCCAACTGCAGCTTAATTGCAATATTTACATTAGGATTTGGTTATTAAATTTTTAGTTATGAAAGAAATCTCTTAATGTATGCGTGAGTGTAACAAATGAGTTAAAGCTCAGAAAGAAGCATTTCAGCCTGATGGAGAGCACAAGCAAAGACACGAAGAGAGCAAATGAAAGATTGGAGACAAATCTAAGTTCAACTTACAGCAAGAATTGTGTCAGTCAACAGCAACAGAATGAGTAATCGTAATAACTGGCACCTGCCAAAAAAAAATGAATAGACAGGTTTAAACCTCCGTTAGTGAGAGAACTCCAAAGCATAAAGAAATATCACAGAACATCCAACACAGTCAGTAAAAATGTCACCTCTTCACTTCTAACTCTGTAATAAGATCAAGCTTTGATTTCAGTGAGGGCCCAATCCAGTCACCTAAAGGAGCTGCATCGAAAAGCATGAAATATTCCAGCCAATTGTTTCAACAATAAATAGAAAAATCAGAAACCTCACTGACAGAAAACACAGCAGCCAATTTGTCAACAGCAAGATCCTTCAAACAACATGAAGTCCAAATCATTTGGGTTTTCATGGAATACTTATTGGCCACCACACAGGAAGAAGCAGTGGTCGTGAGATCTTTTTCATCCATCACTCGAGTTCTCATTTCAGTTGTAGGGGACTGGGTACAGTGCGCCCGTCAGAGGGAATGGGGGACTGGGTACAGCGCGCCCGTCAGAGGGAATGGGGGACTGGGTACAGCGCGCCCGTCAGAGGGAATGGGGGACTGGGTACAGCGCACCCGTCAGAGGGAGCGGGAGACTGAGTACAGCGCACCCGTCAGAGGGAGCGGGGGACTGGGTACAGCGCGCCCGTCAGAGAGACTGGGGGACTGGGTACAGCGCGCCCATCAGAGGGAGTGGGGGACTGGGTACAGCGCGCCCGTCAGAGGGAATGGGGGACTGGGTACAGTGCACCCATCAGAGGGAATGGGGGACTGGGTACAGCGCACCCGTCAGAGGGAATGGGGGACTGGGTACAGTGCGCCTGTCAGAGGGAATGGGGGACTGGGTACAGCGCGCCCGTCAGAGGGAATGGGGGACTGGGTACAGTGCGCCTGTCAGAGGGAATGGGGGACTGGGTACAGCGCACCCGTCAGAGGGAATGGGGGACTGGGTACAGTGCGCCCGTCAGAGGGAGTGGGGGACTGGGTACAGTGCGCCCGTCAGAGGGAATGGGGGACTGGGTACAGCGCGCCCGTCAGAGGGAATGGGGGACTGGGTACAGTGCGCCCGTCAGAGGGAGTGGGGGACTGGGTACAGTGCGCCCGTCAGAGGGAATGGGGGACTGGGTACAGTGCGACCGTCAGAGGGAATGGGGGACTGGGTACAGTGCGCCTGTCAGAGGGAATGGGGGACTGGGTACAGTGCGACCGTCAGAGGGAATGGGGGACTGGGTACAGTGCGCCCGTCAGAGAGAATGGGGTCTGGGTACAGCGCGCCCGTCAGAGGGAGAGGGGGACTGGGTACAGCGCGCCCGTCAGAGGGAATGGGGGACTGGGTACAGTGCGACCGTCAGAGGGAATGGGGGACTGGGTACAGTGCGCCCGTCAGAGGGAGTGGGGGACTGGGTACAGTGCGCCCGTCAGAGGGAGTGGGGGACTGGGTACAGCGCGCCCGTCAAAGGGAGCGGGGGACTGGGTACAGCGCGCCCGTCAGAGGGAGCGGGGGACTGGGTACAGTGCGCCCGTCAGAGGGAATGGGGGACTGGGTACAGTGCGCCCGTCAGAGGGAATGGGGGACTGGGTACAGTGCGCCCGTCAGAGGGAATGGGGGACTGGGTACAGTGCGCCCGTCAGAGGGAGTGGGGGACTGGGTACAGTGCGCCCGTCAGAGAGACTGGGGGACTGGGTACAGCGCGCCCGTCAAAGGGAGCGGGGGACTGGGTACAGCGCGCCCGTCAGAGGGAGCGGGGGACTGGGTACAGTGCGCCCGTCAGAGGGAATGGGGGACTGGGTACAGTGCGCCCGTCAGAGGGAATGGGGGACTGGGTACAGTGCGCCCGTCAGAGGGAGCGGGGGACTGGGTACAGTGCGCCCATCAGAGGGAATGGGGGACTGGGTACAGCGCGCCAGTCAGAGGGAATGGGGGACTGGGTACAGCGCGCCCGTCAGAGGGAGCGGGGGACTGGGTACAGTGCGCCTGTCAGAGGGAATGTGGGACTGGGTACAGCGCACCTGTCAGAGGGAGGGGGAGACTGGGTACAGCACGCCCGTCAGAGGGAGTGGGGGACCGGATGGTATGTGGTGGATATGAAATGGGGTGAAGAGTTGGATGGGCAATGCTTATTGAAGGAATCTGGCTTATACACACATCTTGTGAGACACATTAATAATTCCATTTCCATTGTTATGCCCCCTTATTTGGGCTGTTAGTTTTTGGGGTTGTGATGGCTGATGTTTGGGAAGGTGTTAACTGATTTAGAGGTCGATAAGTTGAGCAAATTGGAGGAATATTACAATACAATTAATCTTCTCCACCAAGCGGTTTGTAATATGGACATATTTTCAATTCTTCATCTGCTCTGCTTTTGCAAACTCTCTTAACCCATCTTGATCCCTTTAAAGCTTCTTTGTATTCTGTATTTAAAACATACAACTCCTCTCATGGAAGGATTTTGTTTGTGGATTTTTAGACAGACATTTTCAAACAACTTTCCTGCTATTTATCTTGTTTTTGTTTGCATTGGATCACAACAGAGAAATCAGAAAAACCTACCACATATTAATTCTCAGAGATATTTCCACTGCATTAAAATTTTGCTCAATATTCCCTCTGCTTCCAAACAGGATGTCCAATCTGCTGAAACTTCAATTCCAGCTCATTCCTGAATGAAATGCTTCATTAAACCTGTTCAAAAATAAAAGCCATGGAAATGAGTATCAAACAGCTTTATAACCTTGACCTGAAAGAAATTCAAAGTCACATCAAAAGCTTCTCTGAAACCCTCCCACAATCGTCCGTTTGATGTTGGGAGACTTGGTTAGACTCAAGCATGATGTGAGCCAAGGAATAGGTATATTTGTTTCTGCCCCTTACACACTCAGAGTGCTTGCTGTAGGTCTGCACAGTATGACACCAAGGGGTAACACTGTAACTGGAGAGAGATGTAGGAGACGGGGTAAGCTTTTGGGAGCTTGTGAAGTGATGGTGTATGATTGGATGATACTGTTGGAGACAACTTAGCTATGATCAGGTAGGTAGGACTGTGAGTCTATGTGGGAAGTAACTGGACAATAGGAGAGAGACAATAGGAACACAAAGTTCACGCTCATCCTACTGCAGAGAGTAGTGAAGGAGAGAAATGAGACTCAAGAATCACAGCCAAAGAAATGTATCTCTGACTTTGTGATCTCCGTGGCCTTGAGAGATGTATAGGAACTGAGAGTTTTGAGAAGATTTGTAGCTCAGGTTGAGGTTATGGATGTAGGTTTACTTGCTGAGCTGGAAGGTTCATTTCCAGGCGTTTCATCACCATACTAGGTAACATCTTCAGTGGGCCTCCAGGCAAAGCACTGTTGATAATTCCTACTTTCAGTCTATATGTTTGGGTTTCTTTGGGTTGGCGATGATTTCCTGTGGTGATTGTAATTTCCTGTGTATATATCCTTACATACAGATGGGGAAGGACCCCACTTTGACTGGGACAACACATCCATCCTAGGACAAGCCAAACAGAGACACATACAAGAATTCCTAGAAGCATGGCATTCCAACCAGAACTCTAAAAAACAAACACATCGAGTTAGACCCCATCTACCACCCTCTTGAGAAAAAGAAAAGGAAATAACATCACCTCAGGAAATGACATCACCAACCCAAAGAATCCCAAACACATAAATAGAATGCAGGAATTATCAAAAGTGCTTCGCCCGGAGGCCCACTGAAGATGTTACCGAGTAGGTTAACAAAACGTCTGGAAATGAACCTTCCAGCTCAGCGAGAAAACCTATATCCAGATGTATATGAATTGAATTTGGAATATTACAATAATGGGTTAACATTTACAGAGCTAGTGAAGGGAATTAAGAATATAAATAGATGGGATATGATTTCCATGCATTTCTGCAAAACTCTTTGTAAGGTTCTGGATAAAAGACCAATATTGATAATGGCACATAAAATCTAGGCAATTCAAGCCATGTGGTTAAAAAGCAAAGATGAAGAGTTTGTAAACCCTCTTACCAGTATCAATCTGGGTTCACAGTGGTCAGAGACTGGGGGTTGCAGCTGATCTGGTGGGTGGGAAACCCATCACATCCTGTTTCCACCCTGATGAAGTCCTGGGCAGGCAGCCCTATGGACATCCTTCCCAATTCCAATCAAATGCTTTAAATGATCAACTATCGCCCTCTTAAAACCCTGTGACCGTTGGTTAAACCAATGGCAGGCAGGGGCTCAATATGTTGAGGACACTATATGGACACCCTGTCAAAGTTGCTAGAGCCTTTCACAGGAAGGAAGATCCCATATTGAAAAGATATTTAGTGCATGCTTGAGCAATCAAGCATCAGGAAGGAAGTAGCCCCTGTGGGGCCACTCCTAAAGCCTTGCTGGCTGAGGTCCTTTACCCTCCCTGATAATCCCAGCCCTGCCAGAAGTCCCCTATAGTTGAAAATTAAGCCTCAGAAAGGTTTTATAATTAGCAGCATCCCTGGTGCTACTGTTTCTGAATGGCTGACCGCTGCCAGAAGATGGGACCTCTGCAGTCTTTATTCTGTTAGAAGACCCCTAATAGTCAGAGGGAAATTGAGAAACAAACTTGTAAGGAGATCTCAGCTATCTGTAAGAATAATAGGGTAGTTCTGGTAGGGGATTTTAACTTTCCAAACATCGACTGGGACTGCCATAGTGTTAAAGGTTTAGATGGAGAGGAATTTGTTAAGTGTATCCAAGACAATTTTCTGATTCAGTATGTGGATGTACCGACAAGAGAAGGTGCAAAACTTGACCTACTCTTGGGAAATAAGGCAGGGCAGGTGACTGAGGTGTCAGTGGGGGAGCACTTTGGGGCTAGCGACCATAATTCTATTCGTTTTAAAATAGTGATGGAAAAGAATAGACCAGATCTAAAAGTTGAAGTTCTGAATTGGAGAAAGGCCACTTTTGGCGGTATTAGGCAAGAACTTTCGAAAGCTGATTGGAGACAGATGTTCGCAGGTAAAGGGACGGCTGGAAAATGGGAAGCCTTCAGAAAGGAGATAACAAGAATCCAGAGAAAGTATGTTCCTGTCAGGGTGAAAGGGAAGGTTGGTAGGTATAGGGAATGCTGGATGACTAAAGAAATTGAGGGTTTGGTTAAGAAAAAGAAGGAAGTATACATCAGGTATAGACTGGATAGATCAAGTGAATCCTTAGAAGATTATAAAGCAAGTAGGAGTATACTTAAGAGGGGAATCAGGAGGGCAAAATGGGGACATGAGATAGCGTTGGCAAATAGAATTAAGGAGAATCCAAAGGGTTTTTACAAATATATTAAGGACAAAAGGGTAACTAGAGAGAGAATAGGGCCCCTCAAAGATCAGCAAGGTGGCCTTTGTGTGGAGCCACAGAAAATGGGGGAGATACTAAATGAATAGTTTGCATCAGTATTTACTGTGGAAAAGGATATGGAAGATATAGACTGTAGGGAAATAGATGGTGACATCTTGCAAAATGTCCAGATTACAGAGGAGGAAGTGCTGGATGTCTTGAAACAGTTAAAGGAGGATAAATCCCCAGGACCTAATCAGGTGTACCCAAGAACTCTATGGGAAGCTAGAGAAGTGATTGCTGGGCCTCTTGCTGAGGTATTTGTATCATCGGTAGTCACAGGTGAAGTGCCGGAAGGCTGAAGGTTGGCAAATTTGATGCCACTGTTTAAGAAGGGTGGTAAAGACAAGCCAGGGAACTATAGACCGGTGAGCCTGACCTCAGTGGTGGGCAAGTTGTTGGAGGGAATCCTGAGGGACAGGATGTACATGTATTTGGAAAGGCAAGGACTGATTCAGGATAGTCAACATGGCTTTGTGTGTGGGAAATCATGTCTCACAAACTTGATTGAGTTTTTTGAAGAAGTAACAAAGAAGATTGATGAGGGCAGAGCAATAGATGTGATCTATATGGACTTCTGTAAGGCGTTCAACAAGGTTCCCCATGGGAGACTGATTAGCAAGGTTAGATCTAATGGAATACATGGAGAACTAGCCATTTGGATACAGGAGTAGAGCGGTGCTGGAAAAGCACAGCAGTTCAGGTAGCATTCGAGGAGTAGGAAAATTGACGTTTCGAGCAAAAGCCCTTCATCAGGAAATGCCCTGATGAAGGACTTTTGCCCGAAATGTCAATATTCCTGCTCCTCAGATGCTGCCTGAACTGCTGTGCTTTTCCAGCACCGCTCTACTCCCGTATCTGGTTTCCAGCATCTGCAGTCATTGTTTTTACCCATTTGGATACAGAACTGGCACAAAGGTAGAAGATAGAGGGTGGTGGTGGAGGCTTGTTTTTCAGACTGGAGGCCTGTGACCAGTGGAGTGCCACAAGGATCGGTGTTGGGTCCACTGCTTTTTGTCATTTACATAATGATTTAGATGTAAGCATAAGAGGTACAGTTAGTAAGTTTGCAGATGACACCAAAATTGGAGGTGTAGTGGACAGTGAAGAGGCTTACCTCAGATTACAACAGGATCTGAACCAGATGGGCCAATGGGCTGAGGAGTGGCAGATGGAGTTTAATTCAGATAAATGTGAGGTGCTGCATTTTGGGAAAGCAAATCTTAGCAGGACTTATACACTTAATGGTAAGGTCCTAGGGAGTGTTGCTGAACAAAGAGACCTTGGAGTGCAGGTTCATAGCTCCTTGAAAGTGGAGTTGCAGGTAGATAGGATAGTGAAGAAGGCATTTAGTATGCTTTCCTTTATTGGTCAGAGTATTGAGTACAGGAGTTGGGAGGTCATGTTGCGGCTGTACAGCACATTGGTTAGGCCACTGTTGGAATATTGCGTGCGATTCTGGTCTCCTTCCTATCGGAAAGATGTTGTGAAACTTGAAAGGGTTCAGAAAAGATTTACAAGGATGCTGCCAGGGTTAGAGGATTTGAGCTATAGGGAGAGGCTGAACAGGCTGGGGCTGTTTTCCCTGGAGTGTCAGAGGCTGAGGGGTGACCTTATAGAGGTTTACAAAATTATGAGGGGCAGGGATAGGATAAATAGACAAAGTCTTTTCCCTGGAGTCGGGGAGTCCAGAACTAGAGGGCATAGGTTTAGGGTGAGAGGGGAAAGATATAAAAGAAACCTAAGGGGCAACTTTTTCACACAGAGAGTGGTACGGGTGTGGAATGAGCTGCCAGAGGATGTGGTGGAGGCTGGTACAATTGCACCATTTAAGAGGCATTTGGATGGGTATATGAATAGGAAGGGTTTGGAGGGATATCGGCTGGGTGCTGGCAGGTGGGACTAGTTTGGGTTGGGATATCTGGTCAGCATGGACAGGTTGGACCGAAGGGTCTGTTTCCATGATGTACATCTCTATGACTATGACCAACATGTCACTGTCCAGTTAAATGACTGAGTGGTGGGCCTTCCCTAAAAGGCATTGCTGGGTTATTGCCATGCTCTAGCCCAGTGATACCCCCATTGCCACTGTCAGATGCCATTCTGAATTTTCAACTTCTTTAGCCAGAGAGTAGTGAGAATATAGAATTCAGCTGCCATGTCGGACTGATATTAAAAGACTTAAATCAGACAGGTATGAAGAAACTCATATTTCAGATCTTCAAATTGCACCTGTATGATGTTACACATATTGGAGATGCAAAACTTGCCTGGGTAACAAATTACTCCAGACACATGAAACCATGAATGAACAGTATTTCAAGCAATTATTTCAGCAGAGCACTGGAGATGGATTTATAGCAATAGAACTCCCTGCTGTTGCTCAGGAAGGGCAAAGCAACTACTCTCAACACAAACTGGAGAAACATTTGAACAGTGACAACTTAAACATATCTGTAATATTCATGGCTGCTGGTCCAGGACACCCACTAACAAATCATGGTCTCAGGTTAACACCTGAAGGGCTTTTACCTGCACATTCATATATCTTCTCTTTGATATTGACCATTAACCCCTTGTTAGCATTGAAGTCACATTTATCTGTATGTTTAATATATCACTGGTTTTATTTTTCTTGGAGTTAACAGATGATTCCATGATACAATTGCTCTTATAGTTGACTCTTTAATGTTTCTTATGAATGACATTGTTGTTAAAGTGAAGTACAGCTATGTGCTAACAAGGTGATTAAAACTTTATGGTCGTCACCAAACACGGTTGAATTCGGGAGAGTCAATTCAATCTTCTTCACTTGGTCATCAATGGAGATAAACTCTGGAATGGATAAGTTGGGCCAAATGGCACGTTTCTACTGCAAACTCTCAAATTCTCTGTTTTCATGAATGCTTAGCTTTATTTGTCCTCTTGCACTGAAAAAGTGGGTTATTTGCCAAACCAGGAATGTTTCTGATCCAGAAATCAGAGCCCTACTCTAAAGCGTTCCTCTCAAAAAAATTCTGATTTCTCCGAATTAAAATGGATTCCGATCGAAGGTGACAGAAAAAAAATTGTTCTTTAAAAAAATCAACATTTTCATTTACTGAGTATTCCTACTACTGTGTATACGAAGTCCCGGAACTTTTTTGAACAGGTTAACACTTTCTTCCTGTGATACCACGCTCTGATGATTGCTCTGATGACCTGGATATAACATCGTGAGCTTGATTGTTTGATCTGTCTGTGATGGCAACAAACATCCAGTAACTTCAAAAAGGTCCTTTCATCTTGTGAGCTTTCAGGGCCTCTTTTCTCATGCCAGAGATTCATAAACTGTACTGAGGGCACAGAAATGGGAGGTTCTGTCAAAAATCAGTCCCACTTACTTGAGTGACCATACCATTGAGATTCAGGTGACTATGTTTGCAACCATTACTATCCCACCCGACCCTAAAGTGTCATTAACTAACCTTAGTTAGGGTGGGGTTGGATGGTTAAATTTTCAGCAACAGAGGGGAGCAGGAAGAAACAGGACTAAACATTTCACTCCATTTTTCGATACAACTAGATCCCACTACTGTTTTGTCAGAGATAGTGATTGAGAGTGTGTTGCTGGAAAGGCACAGCAGGCCAGCTCTTCCTGATGAAGGTCAATGGCCTGAAACGTTGATTTTCCTGTTCCTCGGATGCTGCCTGACCTGCTGTGCTTTTCCAGCAACAAATTCTCAACTCTGATCTCCAGCATCTGCAGACCTCACTGTCTTCTGGTCAGAGATAGCCCACCTAAGGTGGTTTCCATGGTTCACTAAAGTTGTGGATGTGCCAGGTTAGACTGGGGTGGACAAAGTTAATAATCACATGACACCAGGTTGTAGTCCAATGGGTTATTTGGAAGTGCAAGCTTTCAGAGCGCTGCTCATTTGTCACATAGCCAGCTGACAAAGGAGCAGCATTCCGAAAACTTGTACTTCCAAATAAACCTGTTGGACTATAACATAGTTTGCTAAGGCTAGCTGAAAGAAACTTGGGCCCTGTTCTGGAAAATTTCCAGTGCCCATTGATCTGGATTTCCAAGTGGAGCAAATGCCTTCCAGAGAGGAGGTGGTAAGGGATGCGATAAGTAACATTCTGAAATAAAATACCACGATCCTGGGCAACTCCGAATGAATGACTGTAGTGAGAAAAGCCTCCACCTGATCTGACTAAACCCAGGAATGAGGAGGTGGGAAACTCAAAAGAAACCTATAAGGTTCTAACAGGAAACCTATCAAAGCACAGGAAAGATGCTCCCACTGGCTCGAGAGTCTAGAGTTTGGGGTCACAGTTTGAAGATACGGTGTAGATCATTTAGGACTGAGCTGAGGAGAAATGTTTTCACCCAGAGAGAGTGGGGAGCCTGTAGAATTCCTTGCCACCGAAAACATTTGAAACTATAGCACTGAATGTCTATAAGAAGGAGCTAGATATTGTTCTTAGGGCTAAAGGGATGAAATGATATGGGGAGAAAACGTGAACAGGGTAGTGAGTTTGGATTTTCAATGATGATCATATTGAATGGAAGAGCAGGCTCGAAGGGCCAAATGGCCTACTCCTGCTGTTATTTCCTTTTTCTCTAACATTCCTAGGTTGTGTCAGTATTATAAACCACATCTCCACATACAAACACAACAAAAAGACCATGGAAGTGATGAAAAGATAAATACAAATGAAGATCAGTTCATCTTAATTCATCACCACCCAAACCACACATCATCTTCCAAGTAGAATTTCTCAATTGATCTGATATAATCCCATTAATTTATCTTAACGTCCTATGCCTCTGTTCATTATGCCAAGGACCCAGTGAACTTTACTTAAAAAGTCTTTTCATTTGTCCTGCCACCTTCAAAGAATTGAAAATTGTAGCTTCACTCTTTGCTATTTTATCCCTTTCTCAAATGATACCATGTTTCAGTCATTGCTTTAATCACTTAGATATTTTTTCTAATAAGCCTATTTAGACATATTACTATACACCTCTAGAGCAGGTTACAATTTATACCCAGTTTACCTAGCTCAGAGGTAGGGATACTACCACTGTACCACAAGAACTTAATTTAGACACTTCACCCAACTACTGCTGTCTAATTTGCAACCTCTGAGACTATAAACCATCCCCAATTGGGTATCATTGCTAGTCGGACCCAGACACATTGAGTTTCAGAATTCACGCTGTTCAAACAGAAATGGTCTCAACACTAACTTCTGGCCTGATCTACCAAGCCTCTCCTCAGCAGAACTCTGAAAACAAAACATATTCCTTCTTGTAAGCATCAGCCAATTAGTTACCCATTCACAAAACGTTGCTGCAAACTGCAGTTCGGAGTTCATCCTTTTCTTTCATTCACCTGTGGGTGTAGCTGGCCAGCCAAAGGTTTATTGTCCATCTCTAGTTGCCCTTGAGAAATTGGTGGTGAGCTGACTCCTTGAATCACTGCAGTCCAGGTTGATCTGCAACGCTCTCAGGGAGGGAATGCCAGGATTTTGATGAAGCAGCATTGAAGGAATGGTGGTGATATTTTTCCAAGTCAGGATGGAGAGTGGCTTGGAGGGGAAATTGCAGGGGGTGGTGTTCCCATCTATCTGGAAGGACAAGGGTGGCAGATACAAGTTTTGATGTGGATATGGGTTTGGAAGGTGCTGCTCAGGATCTTTGGTGAACCTCTGCAGGGCATCTTGCAGATAGTACACCCTTCTGTGACTGAGTGTTGATGGTGGAGGGAATGGATGCTTGTGGATGTTGTGGCAATGAAGAGGGCTGCTTTGTTCTGAATGGTGTCATTGCACCCATCCAGCCAACTGGGGAGTATTCCAGCACATTGCTGGAGGAGCAAATTATTACAGATGCTGGAATCTGTACTGAAAACAACAAATGTTATAGATCACAGCAGGTGAAGTAGCATCTATGGACAGAGAGCAAGCTAACGTTTCAAGTCTAGCTGACTCTTCAAAGCTGAAGTGATGTGTGGAGGGGCAGCATTTATGCCTCTAGTTTTTTTTTGGGGGGGTGGGGTGGGAGGGGGGGGGAGGAGAAGAGGAGGGGTGGTGGGGTGTCCAGTGCCCCCAACCCATAACACATCAATGCTGGTCCCTTCGCCTAATGCAGTTTCAGTGCTCAGAATGCTTGTGGTTTCAAATAAACTTGTTGGATTATACCCTGGTGTTGTATGACTTCTGACAATATATCAACAGGTTCATTAGAAACTCTCTCTATCACAGTTCAATACTCCTACACTTCAGTGTTTTTCGTGATCTGTTGAATTTTTCCTTTCAGGCACCACCTGCCCACATCAATATTCTGGTTGACAGTTACCTCGTTCAAGTTTTGAAAACATAAGTTCAAAAAGCTTCCTGTTAATCAGTTTACACCCCAAACTCCTATTTCCCTCTCCACAGATGTACATTAACAAAGAGCCCTCCACCCATTCACTGGTATGGACTGACTTCCCACCCCCAACCCCCGTGTTTCTCAGCTTCAGTGCAGCCATTACTCAGTACAGGAATGTCCCACTCCAAATCTGACACTTGCAAGTTCACAAATTCACCCTTGAGACTTGAGCACATAATCCATGCTGACCTGGAGGTTAGTGTTGTCTAACACGGAACACACTCGGAAGATAAATGTTGAACAGAATTTCAGGGAGCATGCCCTTGCTTTTCTTAAAATAGTTAGAGACAAAAAAAAACTGCAGATGCTGGAATCCAAAGTAGACAGGCAGGAGACTGGAAGAGCACAGCAAGCCAAGCAGCATCAGGAGGTGGGGAAATCAACGTTTCGGGTGTAACCCATCTTCAGGACTGGGGATGGGGGTGGGGGTAACTGCTGAGAAAGAGGATTTTGGGTGGGGATAGGGGCGGGGTGGTGAGTTGGGATAGATGAACACAGGTAGAGAGTTGGTCAATGGGAGGAATGAATCCGGTTGGTAGCTGGAAGGAAAGGTCGGTCGGAGGAATAGAAGGGAGGGGGAGGAGCTGGAAAGGAAGGTTATTTGAAATTGGAGGACTCAGTGTTGAGTTCTTTGGGTTGTAGGCTGACTAGGTGGAAGATGAGGTGTAGTTCCTCCAATTTGCAATCTAACTCACTGTGGCAATGGAGGAGGCTAAGGATAGTATTACAGAGAGGGAATGGGAAGGGGACTTGAAATGGGTGGTGACCATGAGGTCAGGTCAACACCTGCTGGCTTGACTGATAAGCTCAGCAAACCATTCCCTAAGTTTGCGTTTGGTCTCCCCGATGTAGAGAAGACCACATCGGGAGCATCTGATGCAGTAAACTAGGTTGGAGGAGAGGCAGATGAACCTCTCTCTCACCTGGAAGTACTGTTTGGGGCCCTGAATGGAGGAGAGAGCGGTAGTGTACCAGCAGGTTTTGCATCTTTTCTGGTCACAGAGGAAGGTACCGAGGGGTGAGAATGGCATGACCCAAGGGGTGATGAATGGAGCAGTCTCTGCTGAAGGCAGAAGGTTGGGGGGTGGGGGGGGGGCAAGGTGAACGTTGTTGATTCTTGATGGCGGGGTCTGGTTGGAGTTGGCGGAAGTGTTTGAGGATGATGTGTTGGATGAAAGGGACTCTGTCTTTATTATGTTTGGAGAGTGAGGGGGGTTTAAAACAGTGGAGCAGGCAATGGAGGAGGTGCGGAGAGGGCTATCAGGATGAGAGAGGGAGGAAAAACACGTAATTCAAACTGGCTGAACGTCTGACATGCTTGAGAGTGGAATGTTTCCTCCTCCAAGCAGACGTGATGGAGGTGGAGGAATTGGGAAAATGGGATGGAGTTCTTGCCACAATGAATCAGACCATAAATTCGAGGAACTACATCGCATCTTCAAACCTGGGCAGCATACAGCCCAGAGGATTCAACATGGAGTACTCCAATTTCAAATAACCTTCCTTCCCATCTCCGAACTCCCTTCCCATCCCCCGACTTCCTTTCCAATCCCTCCATCTCCCTTCCATTCCACTTACTGACTCTTCCTTTCAGCCACTAATCATAGAACATAACAACGCAGTACAGGCCCTCAATGTTACGCCACTCTGTGAAACTAATCTGAGGCCCATCTAACCTACACTATTCCATTCTTTTCTATATGCCTACCCAATGACCATTTGAATGCCCTTAAAGGTGGCGAGTCTACTACTGTTGTAGGCAGTGCATTCCACGTCCCTACTACTGTGTAAAGAAACTACCTCTGACATGTGTCCTATATCTATCATCCCTCAATTTAAAGCGATGCACCTCGTGCTAACCACCGCCATCTGAGGAAAAAGGCTGTCTCTGTCCACCCTATCTAACCCTCTGATTATGTTATATGTCTCAATTGCATCACCTCTCAACCTTCTCTCTAATGAAAACAGCCTCCGGTCCCTCAGCTGTTCCACATAACACCTTCCCTCCATACTAGGCAACATCCCATGAATTTCCTCTGCACCCTTTCCAAAGCTTCCACATCCTTCCCATAATGCAATGACCAGAACTATTTGCAATACTTCAAGTGCGGCCGCAGCAGAATTTTGTACAGTTGCAGCACAACCCCATGGTTCCGAAATTCAATCCCTCTACCAATAAAAGCTAACACACCGTACGCCTTCTTAACAACCCTATCAACCTGGGTGGCAACTTTCAATGATCTATGGACCTGTACATTGAGATCTCTCTACTCATCTCCACTACCAAGAATCTTATCATCAACCCGTACTCTACATTCCTGTTGCTCCTTCCAAAGTGAATCACCTCACACTTTTCCACATTAAACTCCATTTGCCACCTCTCAGCCCAGCTCTGCGGTTTATCAATGTCCCTCTGTAACCTTAAACATCCTTCATCACAATCCCCAACTCTACCAACCTTAGTGTCATCTACAAATTTACTAACCCATCCTTCTATGTCCTCATCCAGGTCATTAAAAAAATGACAAACAGCAGTGGCCCCAAACTGATCCTTGCGATACACCACTCATAAGTGAATTCCAGGATGAATATTTCCCATCAACCACCACCCTCTATCTTCTTTCAGCTAGCCAAGTTTTGATCCAAACTGCTAAATCACACTCAATCCGCCTCCATATTTTGTGCAATAGCCTACCGTGGGAAACCTTATCAAATGTCTTTCTGAAATCCATATACACAATACCAATCGCTTTACCCTTGTCCACCTTTTGGTCATTCCTCCCAATGACCAACCAGGACATACCCTTTACCCGTATTCACCTATCTCTACCTCACCACTCCACTCCCCTCCTCACCCAGAACTTTCCCCCATTCCCCCTTTTATCTGTAGCTTCCCCTTCTCTCATCCCCAGTCCTGAAGAAGGGTTATACCCAAAATATTGACATCTCCACGTCTTGATGCTGCCTAACTTGCTATGTTCTTCCAGCCTCCTGGGTGCCTACTTTCTTAAAATATTGACTGTGAGATCTTTCAGTTCCACCCAAAAGACTACCCCTCAAAAGCACAGCGTTCCCGTAGTACTGACCCTCTGACAATGTGGTGTTCCCTCAATACTGACTGTCTTAAAATGCTCTGCTGTAAGGGTGGTCTTACCAATAAGATGAAAAACTGGAACCTTACGTCCCTACTTTGACTCATTTGTTTACACTAATCCCAGTCAATTGTTAAAGCAAAGGGATATATGATATATCATTGTTGTCATTTCATGTTACACAGCCTTTAAAATGGAAACTGGATAAACAGACAAGGGATAGAGAAAGAGAAGGTTGTGTTGATGGGATGGGATGAGATGAAAGGGTTTTGGTGAGAAGGTTCATAAACAGCATAAAGACCAGAATGAAGGTGACTTGATGTCACATGATCAGAGTATCACATCATGCAAAATTGCATGGTCAGAATCTCATGTGATCAAATCTGCAAGGACACCCCCAATGCAGCTCGCAACTCAGACTTGAACTAATGAATGATGCATCGTGCCTTCTGTTACACAGGTCCTCACTCCTGATGAAGGGCTTATGCCTGAAATGTCAACTCTCCTGCTCCTCGGATGCTGCCTGAGCTGCTGGGCTTGTCCAGTACCACACTCTTTGACTCTGATCTCCAGCATCTGCAGTCCTCACTTTCTCTGTCTTCAGGTGTCCCTAGGATCACACATGCCAGTCTTTAACCAATTCAACTCCTATTTTCTTGTGGGACACAGCTGAAGACACTGGATACTGCAGAGGGAATAGGCCCTGACAATATTCCAGGATTGGTCCTGCAGTCATGTAATCCGAACATCAACATTCCCTAGGCTCACGTCCCAGCCAAGCTGTCCCAGTATGGCTACAATACTGGCATCTACACAACAATATGAACAACTGCTCAGGAATGTCCTGAACACAAGAAATAGGAGCAATCCAACCAAGTCAAATACCACCCCATTGGTCTACTCTTGATCATCAATGAAATGATTGAAGGGATTATGAATGGGGTCATCAAGCAGCACTTGCTTAACCATAACCTGCTCATTGTCACTCAGCTCTCGATCTCATTACATCCTTGGTTCAAATGTGGACAAAACAGCTGAATTCCAGAGGTGAGGTGAGAGAGTGATGGCCTTGGCATCAAGGCTGTATTTAATTGAGAATGGAATCAAGGAGCCCGAGCAAAACTAGTGTATGGGTATCAGTGGGCAAACAGTTTGCTGGTTGGAGTCATACTTGGCACAAAGGGAGATGGCTACCGTTGTTGGAGGTCGATCATCTCAGTTTCAGGACATCTCTGCAGAAGTTCCTCAGAGTAGTGTTCTAGGCCCAACCATCTTCAGCTGCTTCATCAATGACTCACCCTCAATTATAAGATCAGGAGTGGTGATATTCACTTATTATTGCACAATTATTGCACATTTGCAACTCCTTCAATACTGAAACAGCCAACTGTCCAAATACAACAAGACCTGGACAATATCCAGGATTGGGCTGACAAATGGCAATTAATATTCATAGCATAAAAATGTTAAGCAATGACCATTTTCAACAAGAGAGAATCTCACCATTGTCCGATCAATGTTCAATGTCATTACTATCGCTGAATCCCCTATCAACATCCTGGGGGTTACCATTGACTAGAAACTGAACTGGACTAACCATATAAACATGGTGGCTACAAGAACAGGTCAGAAATTAGTGATACTGCAGTGAATAACTTACTCCTAACTCCCCAAAGCCTGTCCATCTTCTACAAGGTATAAGTCAGGAGTTTGATGGAATACTCCCCACTTTGCTGGGTGGGTACAGCTCCAACAACACTCAAGAAGCTTGAAACCACCCAGGAAAAAGCAGTCCACTTGATTGACATCGCATCCACTAACATTCACTTCTTCCATCATTGACACTCACTAGCAGCAATGTGTATCATCTGCTGGAGAAAACTCCTGGACCCCCCCTTACCTAACAGCACAATGGGGGCGACCTACAGCACATGCACCAGAAAGGTTCAAGTAGGCAGGTCACTACCATCTCTCCTGCAGCAACTAGGGATGGGTAATATATGCTGGCCCAGCCAGCAAAGCCCCATCTCACGAATAAATAAAAGGATCAATAAATAGTTTTCTAAGTAGCATCATTGTTGATTTCTGTAAACTTGAAGATTCCCAGTTATGCTGAATATTGTGTGTGGGAAAGCAAGGATTGATCTTTACAGGGAGGGCATCATTAACTGGGGATCACATCATGATCGGAGAGGAGATTCTGTTTGTCCCTGCTAGCATGTGAGCCTGAGATTTTAACCCCCCTTCCACCAGTTCCCAGTTTACTCCTCATTGAACTCGATCAGTGAGATGGGAGGAGAAGCTGAGCCCAAATGTCAGAGGACCATTGGGGAGCTTAGGAACTGACCCCTCTGGGTCAGTAAGCCAAGGGGTTGGGGAAAATCAGCAAAGATCACAATCAGATGGGAGTGAGGGTCAAGGGGAGAGGGAGATGGGGAGGACTTCAGTGGAGGGAACTAGAGTTGTCTTCTAGGGGCAGTGGGAAACGGAACGAGAGAACATCGACCTCTGTGCTTCCTTCCCATTCATGGGCAGTTATAATATTCAAGGGGTAAGGGGGCTGCTCTGGGAATAGTGTGTAAACTCATCTCTGTTCTATTAAACCCCTGCTAGTATAAATCCCAACAAGGTGGGAAGTAGTGGGATTAAACCCAGGGCCAAAGATGCTGACTTCTTGGTCTCCAGCAATATGATTTCCTTACATCAATGACAGGAATTTTTCAAGACTGTTCAGCTATCATCACAAGATTGAGAGAGGCTCAGGGTTTAACTAGTCTCCCCAAATTTACACCAAATCCCATCCACACCCACTCCTGAGGAAATAATCTGAAAGAGGGTTTTGAAGGGTGACTTGACTGTAGCACATTTGAAGGCACAATATGACAGCCTAACCCCCAGATAAGTCCTTGCACTGTCTTTTCTTCACATATTCCAGAATTAGCTACAACACGAGCAGAGCACCTTTCACTGTGACATGGGCAAAAATAATATCAATTCTTGGAAATGCCAGAGAACCAAAGTGAAACAAAAAAGTCATTCTGAAAATAGCCCAAGGCGATTCTTATTCAATTTTAGTTATCAGAGAAACAAGTTAATAGTTACAAAAACAACTTAAAACACTGAAAAGGTAATGAGACTCCGATTTTTGATTCTGTGCAGTTATTGTCCTCCCATTCTCCAAAGGAACAGGGTGTGGCCACATGGTTCTCCATCCCAGGTGGGCAAATGCCTCACAATGTGACCAGGAACCTCAGCAGCTGCAGGTATAAGTGCAATTCTTACAGCTCTGAGCAGTGGCCAAGACTCAATGTCCATACCCAAATACAATCAAATCACACGCACCACCAACCCATTACCCAAAAATATGCCACACCCACACCCCATGTGCCTCCCACCCTTTCACCTTCCACACTCTAACCATCCCATCAGCCGACTTCCACCCAGCTCACACACTACAACAACTCCGTGACACTAACTGTCCACCACCCGGCACCCACCGCAGTATAACTTCAGTCAGTACCACTCACCGCTGCCTCCAGGCTGCGTGTGTGTGTGTGTGGATCAGGAGCAGGGGCACTACCAGCAGCAGAGAAACATGCTCTAAACTCTCTCAGAGTCTGCACTCAGCACTCGCCCTCATCCGCCGAGATGGAGATGGGATTTCGAGGCTCCAACCTACGGGTTCACTGCAGGAAAGTTAAGAGTCTGAAACTGTTCCTGAGTCAGTCGCACACAGATTTCCAGTGTCTGGGAAACTGCTCTCTACTCCCAGTTTTCACTACTCCCAGTTTACACTCCTCCCACTCTCTCTCTCTCCCTCTCTCCATCCAGTAGCTCAAAGCGGTTCTCAGGAGCTTAACCCTTTGGTTCCAATGCCAACAACAAAGATCCTTACATTTCTGTCCCACTCTCCTTGAGCAGAAAACGCCCCCAAAACAAATTTACCCTCAATCTTGGAAGCGGAGTCGCTGTTTGCTTGAAATGTGACTGTCAATTTGGAAACAGCAAGATCCCAGCGTTACCAAAGACGGCAATGACCGGGTGTGTGTGTCTTTTGTGGTGTTGACTGTGAGGTGTGTACTGGTCCCAGGAAACCTGTCTGAGCATCCAGTACACTGTCAAACAAATCTACAGCAGCGTCAGTAGTGAAAACCTGGGGGGGGGGGGGGGGGTCTGTGACAACTCTTGTGAAGTGGATATCGAAAACAGCACAAGTTCCTCAAGGGTTAACATCCTGGAAGCCCCTCTGATCTGTGATTCGAGTTACTGGATGGAGAGAGAGAGGGAGAGAGAGAGTGGGAGGAGTGTAAACTGGGAGTCGTGAAAACTGGGAGTAGAGAGCGGTTTCCCAGACACTGGAAATCTGTGTGCGACTGACTCAGGAACAGCTTCAGACTCCAACCCTTCTGCAGTGAACCCACAGGTTGGAGCCACAGGAGGTGGGAACCTCCAGATCCCATCTCCATCTCGGCTGTGGAGGGCCAATGCTGAGTGCAGACTCTGGGAGAGTTTAGACCATGTCTCTCTGCTTGTCCCGCTGGCTGCTTGTCGCGTCTCTGCTCCTGATCCATACACACAACCTGGAGGCAGCGGTGAGTGGCACTAACTGAAGTTATACTGCGGCATGTGAATACTCCTGGGTGTGTTCATGTGAGGGATATGCCAGCGAATAGCGTCCGATCCTCGGGCTGACCGCCTTGGAAGGGGAACAGCAACTTTTGGGTGCCAGTACATTGGCAGCTATCAGAAACCAGTTCATCTCACGGCTGTGATCACTAAATAGCCGCCTGCAGAACACAGAGAGCCTGACTAACTCAGGACACTGATGGTCCTGTCGAGAATTCACTAATCACTGAGTAACAATCCACTTCCAGCACTGGGATTCCTAACTGCAAATGATAGGGACAGTTCAAACTGTTCTCTGTTGAGTTGCAGTGCCTCTGGGTTGTTGTTCCATGTCAGGGAGCTCCCAGTAGTGTATAGGAATGGTGCGCGTGTGTGCATGTGTGTGAACAGATTGGGGTTTGGATGGGAGAAGAGGTGGACTGAGTTACTGCCCTGCACTGTTCTGTTGCTCCTTCCCTGCGCGCATGAAGTACTAGGTCAAATTATAAAACATTTACCCATCTACTGGGTACAATGTCTCCCTGGGTGCATGGCCATGTGACTATCCCACCATCCCATTATGGAATGGGATGTCCCAAAGGGGGGCAAATAATGTTGATGATAATACTAAATAATAAATTAATTGCAAACAAATAATTAGAAACAATAATAACTAATATTGGCTGATCTTGACCCTCTGTAAAAGTAGGTCCTGTCCCTCGCTGGACAATGATAACTTGTGATTTATACAGCACATTAACATCATAAAACAGCCCAAGGTACTTTACAAAGGAGTTAGAAAACAAAACCTGGCACTAAGCCATGAAGTGGATGACTGAATATGTGACCGAAAGCTTGGTCAAGGAAGTAGATTGTAGGAGTATCCTAAGGGCAGGGGTTGGGGGGGGGGGGGGGAGTGGGGGGGGGGGAGTGGAGAAGAGAGAGAGGGAGGGCTGGGAGAGGGACATGCTAAGGAGTGCAAAGTGAGGAGGTCAAGAGGTATAGCGAGGGAATTCCAGCCTGAAGGGCTTAGGCTTTTGTAGCCACTTCTGCTAATGGTGAAGTGATGGAAACTCAATACACAAGCGGCCAGAATAAGTAGAGATCTCAGAGGGACGTGGGGTTAGAAGAGATGACAATGCTTTGGATGGGCAGTCATGGCATAGCTCTTTACCTGGTCATGCATTTGTGACTGGGTTTGGAAACCTAGGTTGTAAAAGGTGTGTGTAATGCCAGGAAATTACCAGGATGGTACTGGTACTTGGCTACTGATTCCATTATTTAATAGGAACTGAAACTGTTTCTTCACCGCTGTGATGTTCTGCCTCTCTCTGATGATCAAAGGGCTGTTGGGAGGGAGGCCAGGCATGTGTGAGGCTGCCCCAGTGGATGACTGCCACCTGTTGTAATTGATGGATGTTATTCAGATGGAATCAGGAATTTGCAATGAAGCCTGCTTTGCTGACTCTCTATAGTGTTTCCACCTTTCTTTGTTAAAATTGTGTAAAATGGAGATAGAAGGTAAGGAGATACTGTTTTAATAGTATCAGATTGAAGTCCGTTAACGATTGGAGCTGAACATTATGAATACAACCTGTACTTCTGTAAACACCACATCTCTTGTACCTTTGATGGACTCATTACTGTCACTAGCCCTTTAAGGGAGATGAATCCTGAGGATCCAGCAGGAATAGAGGATGAGTCCCTGGAGTTTCACAGTGGAATGGGATCTCCATGCTCCCTATGATACTCCATTCCGAGGGTCAACCAGTGATAATCTCTACCAGGAGACTTTGGAGGAGGCACTGGTCTCTGCTCTGACCATCTCTCGGGCGATCAGGTACTGACTGAACAAGGAAGTTCAGCAGCGAAACACTGCGAGTGCCTCTTCCTCACACAGTAAATTGAGACATTATTTTTTTTTGCCTCCCTTGCATTCACATGTCCTCTTGTTAAAATCACTCAGTCTGTGATTTTTAAAGATACACAAAATGAATTAAAAGTTCCAGAATTCCTTTCCTGAACCTCTCTCTCCTATAATACCCTCCTTAGAACCTACCTGTTTGCAAAAACCTTTGGTCTCCTGTCCTAATAAGCCCTCATGTAGTTTGGTGTTAAGCTGAGTTTGATACTTGATTCCATTTATTATTATTGTCACATGTACCTTGGTACAGTGAAAAGTTTTGTTCTGCGTGCAGTACAGCAGAGCACAGCCCACAAAGGCACAAAGATCATAGTGTGATTAAACAGCATGAGAAATAGAAAGTGATGGCTGCAAAGGAGGTGTAGAAAAAGCAAGATCAACATTAGATTTGAAAATAGAGAGGTCCATTCAGCAGCTTAATAACAGCAGGGAAGAAACTGTTCTTGAACCTGTTGGTAAATGTGTTTAAGCTTTTGTATTTTCTGCCTGACAGAAGATGTTGGCAGATATTATGACCAGGGTGGGAGGGGTCTTTGATGATGTTGGCTGCCTTTCCATAGCAACGAGAAGTGTAGATGGACTCAATGGATGGAAGGTTGGCTTGTGTGATGGTCTGGGCTGTGTTCACAACTTTGTGTAGTTTCTTGTGATCCTGGGCAGAGCAGTTGCCGTACCAAACTGTGATGCACCCGAATAGAATGCTTTCTGTGGTGCATCTTTACAAGTTGGTGAGGGTCCTTCTGACCATGCCGAATTTCCTTAGCCTCCTGAGGAAGTTTTAATGCCTTCTTGATTGTCACATCTGCATGTGTTGTCCAGGACAGATTTATTGGTAATCATCACTCCTAGAAACTTGAGTTTATCCACCTCAGCTCCATTGATTTCGAAAAGAGCGTGTCCTCCTCCTTGCTTCCTGAAGTCGATGGTCAGCTCTTTAGTTTTGCTGATGTTGAGAGAGAGATTGTTATCATTTGCACCACCAAGCATTCTATCTCATTCCTGTGTTCTGTCTCATTATTGTTTAATATCCGGTCTACAACAGTGGTATTGTCAGCGAACTTGTAGATGGAGTTGGGATGAACCTTGGCGATACAGTAATGAGTGTACAGGAAGGACAGTAGTGGCTGAGTACATGTCTGATAACAATCTTCTGAAGTGTCTTGCGATGTTTTACTTCATTAAAGGGAGCATTTAAATGAAAAGGGAGCATTAGCACCATAAATGTGTTGATTTTAGCAGTGAAACAGTGAGTGTGTAGGTGTGAGTGTGTCTCACATACAGGGAATATTAGACAGCCATGGAACAAATGCATCAAAACCTTCTCTCAATAATACATTTTACCAATGTTTACTTCAAAAGGGAAAATCCATATTGCCTTTTTTGTAAATTGAAGTGGAAATGATTCTTCACAGTTATGTGACATATGAAGATTGAGTTTGCACTGAGTCTGCACTTTCTCCCAACAGTACTGAACAGATTAGCCTAAAATAAAAGCAACATGGAGGCTTAAAACTTGAAATGAGAACAAAGTTCTTGAGAAATGCAGTAGGACTGGCTGCATCTGTGGAGAGAGAAATGGGAGTTAATATTTTGACTTTTTTTTGGAATGTGGAAGGTAATTTCGGACTAGAAACATTAGTTCTGTTTTGCTTTCCACGGATGCTGCCAGACCAGCTGAGTTTCTCCGGAACTTTCTGTTTTTATTATGAATAGATTATTATGAATATTATGACATAGAAAGTTATTTGAATATTCGCAGTCTAGTCTTTGGGATTGGGGGCTATGTATTTTCCATTTTATACTTGAAGGGTATTTGGTTTCAGTGATGATGTGGAGGTGCTGGTGTTGGATTGGGGTGGACTAAGTTAAAAATGGCACAGCACCTGATGCAGGAACAGCGCTCCGAAAACTAGTACTTCCAAATAAACCTGTTGGACTATAACGTGCCCTTGTGTGTTTTTTAACTTGGTTTAATTGAGATAGTAAGAGATAAGGAGGGAGACGAACGAGAGGGACTGTATTGTTGAAGAGGAGAGTGTGAAACGGACTGATAAGCTAGAAGAGATATCTGTTAGGAAGGAAGATGTGTTGGACATTTTGAACAACTTGAGGATAGACAAGTCCCCCGGGCCTGACGGGATATATCCTAGGATTATGTGGGAAGCAAGAGAGGAAATTGCAGTACCGTTGGCAATGATCTTCTCGTCTTCACTGGCAACGGGGGTGGTACCAGGGGACTGGAGAGTAGCGAATGTTGTGCCCCTGTTCAAAAAAGAGAATAGGGATAACCCCGGGAATTACAGGCCAGTTAGTCTTACTTCTGTGGTAGGCAAAGTAATGGAAAGGGTACTGAGGGATAGGATTTACGAGTATCTGGAACGGCACTGCTTGATTAGGGACAGCCAGCACGGATTTGTGAAGGGTAGGTCTTGCCTTACAAGTCTTATTGAATTCTTCGAGGAGGTGACCAAGCATGTGGATGAGGGTAGAGCAGTGGATGTAGTGTACATGGATTTTAGTAAGGCATTTGATAAGGTTCCCCATGGTAGGCTTATGCGGAAAGTCAGGAGGCATGGGATAGAGGGAAATTTGGCCAATTGGATAGAAAACTGGCTAACCGGTCGAAGTCAGAGAGTGGTAGTAGATGGTAAATATTCAGCATGGAGTCCAGTTACAAGTGGAGTTCCGCAGGGATCAGTTCTGGGTCCTCTGCTGTTTGTAATTTTTATTAATGACTTAGATGAGGGAGTCGAAGGGTGGGTCAGTAAATTTGCAGATGATACAAAGATAGCTGGAGTTGTGGACAGTGAGGAGGGCTGTTGTCGGCTGCAGAGGGACTTAGATATGATGCAGAGCTGGGCTGAGGAGTGGCAGATGGAGTTCAACCCTGCCAAGTGTGAAGTTGTCCATTTTGGAAGAACAAATAAGAATGCGGAATACAGGGTTAATGGTAGGGTTCTTGGTCAGGTGGAGGAACAGAGGGATCTTGGGGTCTATGTACATAGATCTTTGAAGGTTGCCACTCAGGTGGATAGAGTTTGTAAGAAGGCCTATGGAGTATTATCGTTCATTAGCAGAGGGATTGAATTCAAGAGTCGTGAGGTGATGTTGCAGCTGTACAGGACTTTGGTTAGGCCACATTTGGAGTACTGTGTGCAGTTCTGGTCGCCTCACTTTAGGAAAGATGTGGAAGCTTTGGAGAGGGTGCAGAGAAGATTTACCAGGATGTTGCCTGGAATGGAGAGTAGGTCGTACGAGGATAGGTTGAGAGTTCTCGGCCTTTTCTCGTTGGAACGGCGAAGGATGAGGGGTGACTTGATAGAGGTTTATAAGATGATCAGAGGAATAGATAGAGTAGACAGTCAGAAACTTTTTCCCCGGGTACAACAGAGTGTTACAAGGGGACATAAATTTAAGGTGAAGGGTGGAAGGTATAGGGGAGATGTCAGGGGTGGGTTCTTCACCCAGAGAGTGGTGGGGGCATGGAATGCGCTGCCCGTGGGAGTGGTAGAGTCAGATTCATTGGCGACCTTTAAGCGGCATTTAGATAGGTACATGGATGGGTGCTTAATCTAGGATAGAAGTTCGGCACAACATCGTGGGCCGAAGGGCCTGTTCTGTGCTGTATTGTTCTATGTTCTATGTTCTATGTTCTATGAGACAGAGAGAGTGGTAAAGGGCTGTATGGACAGAAAGTGAGAGAGGTAAAGAGGTATAGAGAAGGATTTGTGGTAGTGTGGTAAAGAGGGAGGTGTAAAGATAGTTATTGAATGAGAAACATAACATTGTGCTAATGTGCCTCTTGGCTTCCAATGTCATCGTTTGATCCCCATTATGAGGAAATCATTGCAGATATCAAGCTTAGAGCCAGCTCAATAAGGCACAGTATGAGCCAAACTATTGTCCTGCAAGCTCCTAACATGGTGTCAGAATGGAGCAAAGATTGAATGTTGAAGGGTTGCATAGAAGCATAGCTACTAAAAGAGGAATACTGAAATATTCAGAACAGCTGAAAGCCATAGAAAAGGAACAAAGAAATAGGCCACAGCTGAGAGCACTTGGTAACTCACAATGGTTGTAGATTTTCCTATACTGGCACAAGTTGATGTGAAAATCGATATGAAAGGGAAATGACAGTGCTGTCATTGCAAATAGAAAAACTATGAGTTTGTGACACATTTAATTAACATGCCAGACCATCTAAGAATAGTTACATTTTTAATACTGCTGGAAAAATACTATTTCAAAGTGTGATCCATCTGACATCCCCTTGAAGAACAGAAATCAAAACACAGTACAGAAGCCTTTTGAAAGCCTTGAAGTTATGATTTGGGCACCAAGTGAAGGACCTGAACTGAAAGGAATTTATATTTGCCAGGAATTGGTGTTGGAGAGACTGTTAGATCTGAAGGCTGATAGGTCCCCAGGGCCTGATGGTCTACATCCCAGGGTACTGAAGAAGGTGGCTCTAGAAATTCTGGATGCGTTGGTGATTATTTTCCAGATTCAGGATCAGTTCCTGCAGATTGGAGGATTGCTAATGTTGTACCACTTTTTAAGAAAGGAGTGAGAGAGAAAGCAGGAAATTATTGACCAATTAGTCTGACCTCAGTGGTGGGAAAGATGCTGGAGTCAATTATAAAGGATGAAATTACAACACATCTGGATAGCAGTAACAGGATAGGTCAGAGTCAGCATGGATTTATGAAGGGGAAATCATGCTTGACTAATCTTCTGGAATTTTTTTGAGGATGTAACTCTGAAGATGGACAAGGGAGATCCAGTGGATGTAGTGTACCTGGACTTTCAGAAAGCCTTTGATAAAGTCCCACATAGGAGGTTAGTGAGCAAAATTAGGGCACATGGTATTGTGGGCAAAGTACTGACTTGAATTGAAAATTGGTTGGCTGACAGGAAACAAAGAGTAGTGATAAACTGCTCCCTTTTGGAATGGCAGGCGGTGACCAGTGGGGTACCGCAGGGATCAGTGCTGGGACTGCAGCTTTTTACAATATATATTAATGATATAGAAGATGGTATTAATAGTAACATTAGCAAATTTGCTGATGATACAAAGCTGGGTGGCAAGGTGAAATGTGAGGAGGATGTTAGGAGATTACAGCGTGACCTGGACAGGTTAGGTGAGTGGACAGATGCATGGCAGATGCAGTTTAGTGTGGATAAATGTATGGTTATCCACTTTGGTGACAAGAACAGGAAGGAAGATTACTACCTAAATGGAGTCAAGTTAGGTAAAGGGGCAGTACAGAGAGATCTGGGTGTTCTTGTACACCAGTCAATGAAGGTAAGCATGCAGGTACAGCAGGTAGTGAAGAAGGCTAATAGCATGCTGGCCTTCATAACAAGAGGGATTGAGTATAGAAACAAAGAGGTTCTTCTGCAGCTGTACAGGGCCCAGGTGAGACCACACCTGGAGTACTGTGTGCAGTTCTGGTCTCCAAATTTGAGGAAAGACATTCTGGCTATTGAGGGAGAGCAGCGGAGGTTCACGAGGTCAATTCCTGGAATGGCGGGACTATCTTATGCTGAAAGATTGGAGTGACTGGGCTTGTATACCCTTGAGTTTAGAACACTGAGGGGGATCTGATTTGAGACATATAAGATTATTAAAGGATTGGACACTCTGGAGGCAGGAAACATGTTTCCGCTGATGGGTGAGTCCCGAACCAGAGGACACAGCTTAAAATAAGGGATAGGCCATTTAGGACAGAGATGAGGAGAAACTTCTTCACCCAGAGAGTGGTGGGTGTGTGGAATGCTCTGCCCCAGAAGGCAGTGGAGGCCCAGTCTCTGGATTTGTTTAAGAAAGAGTTGGATAGAGCTCTCAAGGATTGTGGAATCAAAGGTTATGGAGATAAGGCAGGAACAGGATACTAATTGAGGATGATCAGCCATGATCATAATGAATGGTGGTGCAGGCTCGAAGGGCAGAATGGCCTACTCCTGCATCTATTGTCTATTGTCTATTATTGACTATTGTGTATTGTCTATAATTTATGAATAGTATGTGTTCAATATTGAGGCACAAGGTGAAAAAGTGTTTACTGATCACCATGCGACTGCATTATCTAATTTCACAGAATTTCTGTGAATTTGTCCAATGAGAAAAGATGATTTCATTAAAGATAAGATTGTCCTAGTCATAAGAGATCCTGCAATGAGAGTACATCTACTGAGAGAGGAGAAGTGTGATTAACTTGCAGAAGTGTTTGGCTGATAGATATTCCAGCCTGAAACCAAAGGACTATGGACAATGAGCAGGATGTCAAAGAATATCACACAAAAGAAAAGAGGGCATGTTCAATTTGGCAAAAGCAGTATTCTCAGTGCAAGAAGTCAAATCAATTTGCAAACCAGTGTTTGGCTAGAAAGAAGTGCGACAAGCATGTCCAGATGAGCGCTCGAGATTTGTTAGCCAGTGATTCTGACAAACTACTCTACAGCATACAACAGGTCAGTTCAGTCAGATTGATAGATGATTAATGGTTTGTGGCTATTGAAATGATGACTGCAGGAGGAGAACGGAGGCTTCATGCAAAATCATGACCTTCATCATCCTGTGAGAAGTGGCTCAATGTGGTAAACTGGAAATGAAGCCCTCAAAAGTAAGGTGGAGGCTGTATGATGACATCACCCCTCTGTCAGAGGAGACTTTACTTTGAGAGCCCGATGCGAGAGCAAGAACAAGGACTTGGAGTTCCAGATAAGATTAGATTACTTACAGTGTGGAAACAGGCCCTTCGGCCCAACAAGTCCACACCGCCCCGCCGAAGCGTAACCCACCCATACCCCTACATCTACATCTATCCCTTACCTAACACTACAGGCAATTTAGCATGGCCAATTCACCTGACCTGCACATCTTTGGACTGTGGGAGGAAACCGGAGCACCCGGAGGAAACCCACGCAGACACGGGGAGAACGTGCAAACTCCACACAGTCAGTCGCCTGAGGCGGGAATTGAACCCGGGTCTCTGACGCTGTGAGGCAGCAGTGCTAACCACTGTGCCACCGTGCCGCCCATAATGGATAGCAAGACTTAAAGCTACTCCTCTCATCCACAGCTACTTTACACTTTGAACTATAATGCTCAACTTGCCAAAAGGCTTTGTAAAGTGTCACAGCGCACAACCATATTGACCATGAAAGAAAGCCTAAAGGAGTACCACACTGTGTTTGCAGGGTTTGGATGCTTTCCTGCAGAATATCACCTTAGACTAGATGAGAATGTAAGACCAAGTCCATTTCAATGGAAGATAATTCCAACCATCCCCCAAAGCAGCCTCAAAGACAAGATAGAAGAGTTGGAAAAGAAAGAAGTGATAACTCCAATCAAATCAAATTTAGCAGCACGGTCACAATGAAACAACCTGAACAGTTCAGTGTATGAATCAAGCCAAAGGATTTTAAATAAAGCTCTCAGATCTCATATGTCATGACAACCTTCAAAGGAATTTAGCCAAAACCTTTATTCATTCATGGGGATAAACATTAAGGCCAGACTGGTATTTAACCCTAATTTTCCAGAGGGCAGTTGAAAATTAACCACATTGCTGTGGGTCTGGAGTAGTACCAGGATTACTGACATATGCACCCAAACTACACTTGCAACAGCAAAACAGCCAGTGAAGTCAGAGGTAGTAATAGAGGTGTGGGACAAAATCTGAGTGAACTGGCAGGAAGTCAAATGTCATTTTGACGAGACTGTCAAACCATTGGCTGTCCAATGTTCAACTTGAACAATCAGGGTACAAATCATCAAGGCTGTCCACAAAAGCAGCCCAAGTGGTATCGTGGACCCTGCATGGTGCAATTGTCAGCTCGATGGAACATGGTGGAAATGACTGACCAACTATATCAATGTAACTGCAGCCACATATACCTCACTTGAGAAGTTGATCTTTCACTGCAGACGGTCAACCAGGAAGCCGTAAACTCAATATCTGCTTGGACCCAGAGTTCCACAGCACTACAGCAAAGGAAATGGGACAACATCAGTTACTGCAGCAACAAATAGGTGACATAGGGATGTCCCACAGCCCTTGAGAAGGACCACTTTGTTCACCCCAGTCCAATATCGGTCCTTCCACATCATCACCAAAACAAACAGCCAACAGCAATGCATATGCAACAGGAGATTAGCATTGTTTTTACACTGTGTGGGAAATACATGTGCAGAGACTGAGCAGAATACCCAGACATTGCATGAGAATAGTTATACACTTTGTGAGTTATGTGGGTAATTTGCACTATAAATGGTAATGTAATCATTTTTTGTGTTTATTGTATGAAAATGGGATGTTTGAGATGGAAATGCAAAACATGACTAATGTGTCTCCCAGCTTCCTGTAGTCATGTGATCTGCACCACGAGACATTCATTGCACAATCCATCCTAGAGGTACCTTAACAAAGACAGAGTGCAATCTGCCAGTGGTTTTATGAATTTAGTAGAGCGAGAGAAGGGCAGGTAGAGATAGAGCGGAAAGCGAGAGTTGTAAAGAGAAACATTCAGATAAAGTGGAAAGATGAGACAGAATGTGAGAGACTGCTTTGGGTCAGAGAAATTTGGAGAGAGTCACGGAGAGAGTGAATGTGAGAATGGGCAGTGTTCGGCAAAGCATTGTGAGGTAAAGACAAAGACAGACAATCCCCAGAAATGCCAGCAATAACAGAGCTCAGACAAAAATGTCACCAAAAATCAATAAGGACTTTAATCAATGTCGGAAAAAGCTTCCAATTCAGATGAGATATGAGATAATTTTAGGAGCTGGCACAGTAGGCAAGCAGTAATCTGGACTAGCAACTTGGTGAGGCTGGAAGGCCACTGAAAACGCTCACTGGATTCCCAGGAGTAAAATGTTCCCTTTGCACTTTGCCTCAATATCACTGTTTACTATTCTAATTAATTTTAACCAATGGGAAAACATTGGAGGTTGCACATGGAAACATAGAAGATAGAAGCTACAGTGGGTGATTTGGCCAATTGAACCTGATCCGTCATCAATATGGTCAAAGCTGATCCTCTGTCCCAACATCACACTCCCGCTTGCTCTTCATAAATCTTTAGTTTCCAGGAATCAATTTCTTTCTTAAATATATTCAGCAATTCAGCTTCCACAGCAAATTTCTCAGGTTCACCATCTTCCTGACTGAAGAAATTTCTCCACGTTCTCAATCCTAAATGGGTACCCAAAGTTCTCTGAGTCCTCTTGTTCTAGTCAGCACCACGCCACCATGCACCCACCATCACCATTATATATTTCAATGAGATCCCATTTCATTCTCTGGTTTGAGTGAATATAAGTCTAATTGACCTAATATCTCCTTGAATGACAAACTTGCCTGCCATGCCATGATCTATCTAGTAAATCTTGGCTGGGTTAAGACCTTAAGTAAGACACAGGAACAGAATTAGTCCATTTGGCCCACCGAGCCAGCTCCACCATTCGAGCATTGCTGATATGTTTCTCCACCCAATTCTCTTGGCTTCTTCCCATGAACCTTGATCCACTTACCAATCAAGAACTTATCCATCTCTGTCTTAAATACACTCAATAACTTGGCCTCCATTGCCCACTGCGGCAATGAGTTCCACAGATTCACCATCCACTGGTTAAAGGAATTCCTCCTCATATTTGTTCTAAAGGCTCATCCTTTCACTCTGAGATTATACCTTTGGGTCCAAATCTCTCCAACTAATGGAAACATCTTCTCCACATCCACTCTATGCAGGCTCCTTAGTATTCTGTAACTTTCAATCAGATCCATCCTCATCCTTCTACATTCCATCGAGTACAGACCCACGGTGGCTCAGTGGTTAGCACTGCTACCTCACAGCCCCAGGGATCTGGGTTTGATTTCTGACTTGGGCAACTGTCTGTCTATGTGGAGTTTGCACATTCTCTCCTCCCACAATCCAAAGATGTCCAGGTCAGGTGAATTGGCCATGCTAAATTGTCCATAGTGTTAGGCACATTTATCAGGGATAAATACAGGGTAGGGGAATGGGTCTGGGTGGGTTACTCTTCAGACTTGTTGGGCCAAAGGGCTTGTTTCCACACTGTAGAGAATCTAATCTAATCCTCAACTGCAGCTCATATGACAAGCCTTTTATCCCTGGGATCATTCTTGTAAACCTCCTCCAGACTCCCTTTTACACCAGCACATCCTTCCTTAGATACAGGACCCAAAATGGTCACAATATTTCAAATGCAGTCTGACCTGAGCCTTATACAGCCTCAACAGTACATCTCTGGTCTTGTATTCTAGCCCTCTTGAAGTTAATGTTAACTTGTATGTGGCTTCCTGACTGCCAACTGAACCTACATGTTAACCTTAAGAGAATCCTGAACTAGGGACTCATGTGTTCCTTTGTACTTTAGATTTCAAAAACCTTCCCCATTTAGAAAATAGTGTATACCTCTATTCTCACTCCTAACATCCCACTTTCCCATATTGTATTCCATCTGTTACTTACTTATCCATTCTCCTAGCTCATTGCCCAAATCCTTCTGCAGCCTCCCATTATCCGTCTGTTTTTCTATCTTTGTGTCATCTGCAAACTTAGCAACAATGCCCTCACTTCCTTTGTCCACATAATTAATGTCAATCATTTTGGTCCCAACACTGATCCCTGTGTAACTCCACAAGTCACTAACTGTCATCCTGAAAAAGATGCCTTTATCCCTACTGTCTGCCTTCTGCCAATCAGCCAATCCTCTATCCATGCCAATACCTTGCCCATAAAATCATGAGCTCTTACCTTATTAATATACTTCTGTGTGGCACCTTGTCATGGCCACTAGCTCTCCTCTGTCTAACTTGCTCGATACCTCCTCAAAGAATTCGAACAGATTTGTCAGACATGACCTTCCTTTGATGAAGTTGGCTGACTCCACCCTATTTTACCATGCACTTGCAAGTACTCTGCAATCTCATCCTTGAATAATGGTGTCTAAACTCTTAACCACCGAGGTCAGGCTAACTGGTTGAGAGTTTCCTGTCTTCTGCCTCCCTCCCTTCTTAGATTAGCGCATTTGCCGTTCTCTGGGACCGTCTCTAAATCCATTGATTCCTGAAAGATCACCACAAATGCCTCTACAATCTCCTCAGCTATCTGCTTCAGAACCCTGAGGTATAGTCCAGCTGGTATGGGTGATTTATCCACCTTCAGATCATTCAGCCTCCCAGCACCTTTTCCTTAGTGACAGCCACTATATTCACCTATGCCCTTGACTCTCTTGAAGTTCTGGTATGCTGCTGGTGTCTTCCAATGCGAAAACTAATGCAAAGCACCCATTCAGTTCCTTCGCCATTTTTGTATTCCCCATTACTAGTTCTCCAGCCCCATTCTCCAGTAGTCAATGTCCACTTGTGTCTCTCTCTTACCTTTTTGATATCCTAAAAAAACTCTTGCAATTGTCTTTTATGTTGCTAGCTAGCTTACTCTCATGTTTCATCTTCTTCCCACTTATTGCTTTTTTTTCGTTATTCTATGCTGGTCTTTCGAGGTTTCCCAATCGTCTGACTTCTCATTAACCTTCATCACGTTGTTGGATTTTTCTTTTGCTTTTATGCTGTCCCTGACTTCCTTTGTCAGTCCTGATTGTCTCATCATTCCCTTTAGTGTACCAATTCTTCCTTGGGCTGAATTTCTGCTGTGATCCCTCCAAATTACCCCCAGAAACCCTTGCCATTGCTGTTCTACTGTCTTCCCTGCTAGGCTCCCCCTTTCAATTAACGCTGGCTGGCTCCTCTCTCATGTCTTCGTAGTTACCTTTACTCAGTTGTAATAGCGTTACATCTGATTTAGGCTTTTCCCTCTCAAACTGCATGAACTCCGTTATACAGCATCCACTACATTTTTGCCCACTTTACTCAATTTGGGAATTATCCTGAAATATCTGAAAATCCTCACTGCTCTTCATAATCCCATTGAGTTTTGTGTCATTGTCAAAAAAATCTTAGAAATTTGATTCCTTCTTTCAAATCGTTGATATATATTGAGAGCAACTAGGACCTAAATATTGATCTTTGTGGTTGCCCATTTGTCATTTCTTTTCACTCTGAAGAAGACCAATTTATTCTACTTTTTGTTTCCTGACTGCTAAACTTTCCTCAATTCATGCCAATGTATTATTCTAATCTTCTGGGCTTTAATTTTGAACACTAAACTCTTCAATAAAACATTCCAGAAATTCCAATTGCAGCATATACTCTGGTCTATTGTTATATCCTCAAAAACCTCCAGTTGGTTGGTCAAACATGATTCCTCTACCTTTTGAAAATCCAGGTTGGGAGACTATTCAATCCTATTAATATTTTCCAAGTGCTCTGTTCCACATTCTTTATAATAGACTGTATGATTATCCCTCTTTCTGATAACAGGAATACCAACATCTAACCCCTATATGTTGAATGTATTGGACATTCAAATTCCTGGATAATTACCATGGAGCTAGTTTATTGGGACTTCTAAAAAATCCCTTATTTCATTCAGAGGGATCATTTTCAGAGTTAGTCCTGTCTCTGACACTCTGCAAACCAGAAGATCTGAACCACAATCTTCAGTCCCCACTTCAAACTCCTTTCTCCAGATCCCGAATCCATCCCTCACTTTGTATGTTAACCAGAACCAGACTGTTCATAACTTTGGTATCATATTCAAAAAGATTCTGACATATCCTTACCATGACTAAGGCCACTATTTCCACCTTCTGCTGCTGAAACCTCATTCATGCCTTTGCTAGCTCTGGACTTGACTACTCACTGACAGCATTTAAAGAGCAGGTAGATATATTCTGAACTATCGAGGAGATGAGGGCGATGAAGGCCTGGCACAAAACAGGATTTTGGTCCTGAGAAAGATCAACCATGATCTTCTTGAATAGTAAGGCAGATGTAAGGGGACAAATGTCATATATGTGTATTTCTTATATACAACTCATGGGTCTTCTATATTCTTCCTTTTGTAAATTTTAGGTCATCCAATCTCTGATGCCAGTATCTTAACTCACAGCAAGTCCTGTTCCCCTGTGCTTACTGATCTACTGTGGTTTCAATCAATTAATGTCTTATTTATTATAAAATGCTCATCCTTATTTTCAAATCCCTGTATAACCCCTATTCTTCCTAACTCTGTAACCTCTCCAACACTAACCTCTGAGATGCTATACCTCTCCAAATCTGGGCACTTGCCTATTCCGGTTTCTATTGTCCCTCTGTTGGTGGCTGTGCCTTCAGGTCCTGAATTCTGGAATCCCCTCCCCAAACTGTTATCTCTTCTCTCTCCTTAAAGTCTTTGACAAAATGAAGGATGACTGACCAGAGGGCATAGATTTAAGTTAAGGGGCAGGAAGTTTAGAGAGGATGAGAGGAATTTCTTTTTTAAACCCAGAGAGTGGTAGGAATCTGGAACTCACTGTCACTAAGGATGTAGAGGTATGGCCCCTCATCACATTCGAAGAAGTGTTTTGATGTACACGTGTAATGCCAAAGCTCACAAGACTGTGGGCAAAGTTACCATGAAGGTCCCACTTTGCCCCTTGCCTGAGGAGTACCGATCATCAGGTTAGACCACCACCACCAGTCATCTGTCTCTCATGACAGAACTGCCAATGGTCTGCTAAGGCATTGACAACTTTATTTTTATCTGTGTCCTTTTGAATTTCTACACTGTCCTCTTCCCAGTTTATGATACTTACATGTTTCGTATCACCCGCAAACTTGGAGATTGCCCCCTCAACACTAAGATCTTGATCATTAATCTATCAGGAAGCACCACAAACCTTCCTTAAGCCTGAAACTTATGCTATAACCATTACTCTCTGTTCCCTATCACTCAGGCAATTTTTCATCCATAATGCTCATATCCAGTTGATTCCATGAGGTATAACCTTTCTGAAAAGTCTGCTGTACGGCACTATACTGAATGCTTTTTGGAAATCCATATAAACCACGTTCGCCCTTCTCAACTCTCTGTACTACCTCTTCAAAAAAAGCTCCAATACCTTTCTTAAAGTTGATTTTACCTTAGAAGATTCCATACTGGCTCTTTACAGATCATCCGCATTTTCCAAGGGATTATTAATTCTAAACTAAATAATAGTTTCAAGGAATTTCCCCAGCACTGAAGTTAAACTCTCTGATTTCTAATAGCTGGGCTTTTCCTTACAATCCTTTTTGACCAAGGGATTTGGGATTTTTGTTTATGTTAGCTGCTGGTCTGTTTTAACACAATCCCTTCTTGCTATTCTTTGCTCCTCAACCTCTCTTCTGAACTTTCTGTATTTAGCTTTGTTCTCAATTGTGTGTTCTATTTGACACTGTTTTCAGAAATGTTTTGAAAGCTTTACTTTAATCATCATCTCCCCTTGGACTCAAAGACCCCTGAGTTTTATCTTATCTTTCCCTCTTGAAAGAATATACCTCAACAGTGTCCAAGCAATCTCTTCTTTGATGATAGCGCATTGTTCAGCTACAGTTTTTCCTGCCAACCTTTGAATCCAGTCTATCATTTTTTTGCTGCATTAATTATTCTTGGATTATGTTTTGTCCTTTTCCACCATCACCCTAAGCTTAAGACATAATGGTTAGAGTCCCTGAAATGTTCATCAGCTTAACATTTGCTTTATTTGGACTACCTCATTCAGAAGTCTTAGGTTTGGCAGTGTCCCTTTTCTTGCTGCACTGGATACATATTACTATAATGCTTCCAAGTTTTTGCCATCTGCAAATTTTTAAATTGTGCCCCTGTACACCAAGATCGACATTATTATTATACACCTGGAAGAGCAAGGTTTCAACTTCAACCTTGGGGAACTCTACTACAAATTTTCCACCATTCTTAAAAACAACTACTCACCATTGACCTCTGTCTCCTGTCACTCAGCCAATTTCATATTCATGCTACCATTGTCCCTTTCATACAGTTTGCTGGTAAGCCTATTATGTGATACTTTGTCGATACACATCATTACATTATGTTCATCAACCATTCCTGTTATCTCATCAAACTATTCAATAATTAATTGGTGGGTGGCACGGTGGCACAGTGGTCAGCACTGTCTCACAGCGCCAGAGACTCGGGTTCAATTCCCGCCTCAGGCGACTCTCTGTGTGGAGTTTGCACATTCTCCCAGTGTCTGCCTGGGTTTCCTCTGGGTGTTCTGGTTTCCTCCCACAGTTCAAAAATGTGCAGATTAGGTGAATTAGCCATGCTAAATTGCCCATAGTGTTAGGTGTAGGGCTATAGGTCTGGGTAGGTGTGCTTTGGCAGGTCGGTGTGGACTTGTTGGGCCAAAGAGCCTGTTTCCACACTGTAAGTAATCTAATCTAATGTTAATAACTATTGTCTTTCACATTCCTGTGCTGACTTCCCTGAATTAATCCACAATTGTCCAAGGATCAATGAATTTTATCCTAAATTATTATTTCTACAACCTTTTCCATGACCACAGTTAAAGTGGTTGGCCTGGAGTTGCTAGGTTCATCCTTGTATTGTTGTTGTTGCCTAATAATGCTCCTGCAAGTAATTTAGTGCATTCTATAATGCTATTGATGCTAAATAAATACAAAGTTGTGGCCATCTCTGTGCTGCTTTTCTTTACTGGTGATTTGCAATGTTGCCTTTATTATGGTGAATCACCAGTGGACATTGTGTGTGATATTGATTGAGTGGTGTTTGTGCCAGTGTTACTGTAGGGGGCAAGAAACAACTCACAACTGTTTTAAATGGCAACATTAACAATCATGTCCCAACATAAGCTGCTCCAGCAAAGAGTGACCTTGTCCTCTCTGGTGAACTTAGCATTCCAGCTGCTGCCACAGTTCAGCAGTCTCCAGATGTCAGTTAGTCGTGAAAGGAAGCCCACTGATGTATTCTTTGATCAGTGCTGCATGCTTGAAACAATCCATATGCTGTTAAAATTGAACATCTGAAGTTTATGCCACTGAAGATAGATGTAGGGAATCAATTTCTATTTGGGGGAAGAGTCCAAGATGAACAACCATTAATATAAATTGGATGCTAATAATTCCAGGAGAAAGTGAGGACTGCAGATGCTGGAGATCAGAGTTGAAAAGTGTGGTGCTGGAAAAACACAGCAGGCCAGGCAGCATCTGAGGAGCAGGAGAATCGACGTTTTGGGCATAAGCCCTTCTTCAGGAATAATTGCTAATAATTCCAGTCAAGAATTCAGGAGAAATACCTTTTTAGTTTAATTTATTCGTTCACAGGATGTGAGTATCACTGGCTTTGCCGGAACTTATTGCCCGTCCCTAATTACCTAGAAGGCAGTTCTGAGTCAAACACATTGCAGTGGGTCTGGAATCATATGTAGGCCAGACCAGGTAAGGAGAGCAGATTTCCTTCCATAACGGACATTAGTGAATCCCCCCCAGATGGGTTTTCCCTGACAATCAATACTGGTTTCGTAATCATTAGTCTCCTAACTTTTTTAAAAAACTTGAATTCACAGCCCATCATCTGCGCTGGCAGGATTTGAACCTGCGTCCCCAAAGCACATAACCTAAGTCACTGGATTAATAGTTTTTAGATGATGAAAGCACTAGGTCATCACCCACCCCCACCCCCAATCGGAATAGTAAAAATGGAGAACTCACTACCAATGGTTGAGATGATAGCATAGAGGAAGCTACAAAACACAGGAGAGAAAGGATTAGAAGAATATGTTAATGGGTGAGATGTAATAGTGTGTGAGTGAAGCATAAATCCCAGCATGTAGCAGTGACACTGAGTGGTCTGTTCCTGTGTTGTAAGTTCTGTCTTTCTATTACAGAATGTTTGGAGTGGGTGTGACTGTGACTAACACTGAAGGCTAGAGCAATGACTCAAACATCTCAAGAATTTCTAAAGAGAGAATGCTGCTCAACAGATTTGTGTGCAAAATACCATCTGTAGCAAGTGGGTAGTCAATATTGTGCACAGATTGGCTGCTGTACTACATACTAGCTTAATGGCTGTAAAGTACTTTAGGACACCTTAATGCATATGAATGGGGGTTATTTGATTTGGTTTGATTTATTTATCTGACGTCCTCTAAACTGCACTTTAAGCAGTGGCACCAGGCTACTTTGTATAAGAAAACTAACCCCATGCACAAATATACCGTACAAACACGTTTATCACCGGTTCACTAACACAGTGAAGACAGGTTTCAGTTGACTAGATCTCATTCTCAAGTGTCAATTTGTTTTGAGTTCAAATGGGTCCCTGAGGATGAAACAGAGATACTGATCCTGACCCAATATTTAGGCCAAGATTTGCCTACATTTAAGATAACTGCCTATGGCAGGGAGGGCCTCACTTAAAGATAAGGAAAATATATTCGTTCTCTGGGTGTATTATCGCTGACGAGTCATGTGGTTATTAACCCTCCTCAGTTGTCCTTGAATGGCTAAGTCACTTCTAAGGACTCTTATGGTGCAGTGGTAGTGTCATTACCTCTGGATCCGTAGGCCAAGGTTCAAGTCTCACCTGCCCCACAGGTGCATGATAGCAACTTTGAACAGGTTGCTTAGAAATTCCTTTTAAAAAAGTGTGTTCCCCCCATGTGTTGCTTGGTTCTAGAATCAGATATCGAATCAGACTGGATAAGAATGGCTGGTTTCCTTTCCCAATGGGCATTAATGCACCAGTTGGGCTTTTACAGCAATCTGACAACTCTTAAGATCATTTTGACTGGGACTGGTTTTCTATTTTTAAAAAGATCGAATTTTTAAACTGCACATGGTGAGAACTAACTCACACTCTCTGTAGCTTTAGCCCAGTGACATAACTTTATCAGTCACTACATCTCGAGACACTCAACAGCTGTTTCCCAGAGAAATGAATGCTCAGAATGTTACCAAATTCATGTCCCACTCTTTTTCTGGATCTCTGCATCTAACAGGAAATGAGCAGATCACAGTTGAAAAGGTTGAGACCAGTGTAGATGTGAGGCTGCTGCAGATGTTGAGTCAGTCTAACTCGAGGCTTTTTAGTAGCTTAGTATTGGAATCAAAGGGAGATCCTTCCTCTGACTCGCCCCTGTGACAATTATCCTTTGAAGGACAACACAACGCACAATGTTGTGAAAGTCGCTTTAGATGGTCAAACACATCCAATTCTGTACTGGGTTTGTGTCTGAAATTTGGAATGAGGAGAATTAAATCAAGCCAAGGTCCCTGAGAGTTTCCCACAGGGAATGCATATCAGGAAATGGTGCATGATTTTCCATCCATTAATTTGAATGGACTGAGCTGGATGGCGTCTGGACGAGATGTTTTGATATCGCTCCTGACGTTGATGCTTCACATCTTAAACATTCCATCAAACTATTTATCCTGTTACTTTGGAAGACCCAAGGGGTATGATTGATGGTCCACTTGTGACCATGTAGTTATCAGATCTGCTCAAATGTGGGTTATAAATCAACTCCTTCCCAGTGGATCCTTCAGATTCCTGTAACTTTTGCCTTTTATTATTATTCTTGGAATATGAACCGAATTCTTTTCTTTCCAGCGCCTCTGTCCTCCAAGCCTAGAAGAAAGGCAATGGTGGACGTTTGTGTTTAGTATGACAAAGCTCTGATCTTATAACAGGAACACAATAGCCTTTTATTCACCCTTCTTTGATGCATCATTAAGATCTGGAGTTCATGATGACAGGATTTCACTTCGCAGTGTTGTTGTGAGGCGCTCCAAAGCTGAATTGTTATCCTGCTGTCTGCACTGCTGAGAACCTCCTTCTTTCACTCTACTACAACATAAATGTGCAATTATACAGCACCTTCAATGTACTAAAAACATCCCAAGGTGTCTCTCAGGAGTGTTTACAAACAAACTTCCTTACTAAGCCACACAGGAGATGCCGGGTTAGGTAACTGACTACTTGGTCAGAGAAGTAAGGAGCAACTTAAAATAGCAGAGAAGTAAAGAGTTTTATTGTGGAAATCTGAGATTTAGGACCTCAGTATTTGAAGGCATAGAGGGATGATTAAAATCAGAGATGCCAGAATTGGAGGAATGCAGAGATTTTGGAGGGTAAGTTCGAGAGGAGGTAACTGAAAGAGGGAGGGGGGTGAGGTCATGAAGCAGTGTAAAAGGATAGTAAGGATTATGGACCAGGAACCAATGTAAGCCAAAGACTGCAAGGCTGATGGGTTCAAAAGGAAATTGTTGTAAAATTCTCCACATTTCTAGTGTGGCACATTATTTAGACTTGCGTTCCCATTCATTGTGTAGAGACAGTCGCACTTCTTTCAGACAGGATGAGATAACTTCAGAGACAATTAAAGTTTGTTTGAATTTGGATAAAGGCTGTTCTTTGTGGATTTTGAAACATAAGCTAAAACCAACAGACCAAAACCACTACAAGAAGCATTAACCAGTTAAAATGTGAGGGTTTAGTCTTGACTAAATAAATGATGAATTGGACCCTTTCGTCCAGTACTATCAGTTTATAATGGCTAAGTGACCCTTACAACAGACAGCAATTCTATAGTTTGAACAAATATTTTCAAAAGAACATTTCACAACTGCTTACTTCTGGTACCACAAGTTCTGTAGTGGTTCATAAAGGCACTCACCACCACCTTCTTCAAGCAAGGGAGAAGCAAATAAATACTAGTCTAACCGGAGACACATACATGATTTCATTTTTAAAATTGAGATTAATGTCACATAAAATCCTTCACAATGAGAACAATTCCTCATGCAAACACTAGCCAATGATCGCAAGCAAAACATAACAGTGGAGGAGTAAATTACTGCAGATGCTGGAATCCATACTGAAAATAAAAGGTGCTGGAAATCACAGCAGGTCAGGCAGCATCCACAGGGAGAGACCATCTTCCCCTCACTCCCCCTGTCTGCCTTCCGCAGGGACCATTCCCTCCAGACGCTTTAGTCTAATCTTCAACCTCCAACACCAACCCCCTTCCCACGGCACCTTCCCATGTAACCACAGAAGGTGCAACACCTGCCCCTTTGCCTCCTCCTTGCTCACCGTCCAGGGGCCGAAACAGTCTTTCCAGGTGAAGCAGCATTTCACCCATACCTTCTCCAATTTGCGTATTATATTCACTGCACCCAATGTGGCTGACTCTACATTGGGGAAACCAAATGCAGACTGGGTGACCGCTTTGCGGAGCACCTTTGGTCTGTGCACAAACAGGACCCCCGTCCTTCCTGTAACCGGTCATTTTAACACAACATCCTGCTTGTGTGTCCATGTGTCTGTCCCTCGGCCTGCTGCAGTGATCCAGTGAATCACAGCACAAACTGGAGGAGCAATATCTCATCTTCAAACCAGGCACTTTACAACCTTCTGGCTAAGTATTGAGTTTAACATCTTCAGACTGTGAACCCAATCCCATTCCTTCCCTTTCTTTCAGCTTGACTTGTTACATTCTCTGTCACCATGTCCTCTCTCCCCTCCCCCATGCCAGTGGGACTGTCTGTTTGTGGCAATTAGACACATCACTATTCTGCCATTCACATATTCCGATCAATTCATCTGCATGATCAGCACCCTTTTGCCCCAAACTATTGCATAAATGCTGTCCCCTCCACACTTAGATAAGATTCCCTACATTGTGGAAACAGGCCCTTCGGCCCAACAAGTCAACACCGACACTCCAAAGAGTAACTAACCCTGTATTTACCCTTGACTAATGCACCTAACACTATGGGCAATTTAACATGGCCAATTCACCTAGCGTGTACATCTTTGGACTGTGGGAGGAAACCGGAGCACCAGGAGGAAACCCACGCAGACACGGGTAGAACGTGCAAACTCCACACAGACAGTTGCCCGAGGCTGGAGTCAAACCCGAGTCCCTGGTGCTGTGAGGCAGCAGTGCTAACCACTGAGCCACTTCATATCAGCTATGAAACATAAGCTAAAACCAACAAACCAGAACCACTACGGTACGTCAACTTGCTCTCTCTCTCTCCATGGTCGCTGCCTGACCTGCTGTGATCTCCAGAATTTGTTATTTCCACTCAAAAAATAACAATGCCAGGTTATTCATAATTTTGTCGAGATTTTCCCAGGTTTTTCTTCAAGCTGACACCAAGTCATGACTGAGTTCGCTGTAAGGCTTTTAAAACAGAGCAGAAAAGTTCATGTTTGTCCATAATACCTATCTTGGTAGGTAAAGGATTTTCTTGAAGTGCAGCCTCTGTTAAAGTGGAGGAAAGCACCTATAAACACCAGGAGACAATAAGAATGTAATTTGTGAGTGACATTAATTGAGGGACAAATGTTGGCCAGGATCCTGGGGAGAATTCCGCAGTGCATCTTTTGAAAAGTGTCCAAGGATCACTTTATCTTGATCTGAGAGAACACCGAGAGCTTGGTGTACTGTTCAAACCAAAGGGTAGTATTTCTGTCAGTACAACATTCCCTCTTTACTGGTCGTCCCATAATATGGCACAATATCAGAACTGATGCTATGACAATGCAGGGTTCCTTTAGTACTGACCCTCTGAGGGTGCAGCATTCCCTCAGTACTGACCCTCTGACAGTGCAGCACTCTCTCAGTAATGACCCTCTGACAGTGCAGGGCTCCCTCAGTGCTGACCCTCTGACAGTGCAGCACTCCCTCAGTACTGACCCTCCAATAGTGCAGCACTCCCTCAGTACTGACCCTCCAACAGTGCAGCACTCCCTCACTGCTGACCCTCTGACAGTGCAGCACTCTCTCAGTACTGACCCTCTGACAGTGTAGCACTCCCTCAGTACTGACATTCTGACAGTGCAGCACTCCCTCAGTACTGACCCTCCAACAGTGCAGCACTCCCTCAGTACTGACCCTCCAACAGTGTAGCACTCCCTCAGTACTGACCCTCTGACAGTGCAGCATTCCCTCAATGCTGACCCTCTGTGCAGCAATGCCTATATTTACAAGGCACTGAGGTAAGAGTCTGAAATGTAATTTCACTGAAATAATTAGTCTCGGTGAGTATGTCTGATGTTTATGTCTAACTTGTTTCATGGATTATGCGTTCTTGAGCTGTTTCGCATTCCTAAATTTTTATGCTTTGTTCATGGAACACAAAACATTGACAATGGACCTTTTTTTCTCTTCTGCAGTGAGCAGGCCATCAGTTTTGAACCCCATGGCTTTATGATTAACTGGTTTTCTGTGAGAGCAGTTTGTAAGAATAGGATGTCATCTTTGATATTTGAATCCAAGCTTTAAACTTGAGGTATTGTTATCAAGAAGTTTGATTAAAGCCAAAGCAATCCAAATGAAATTGAGGAGAATCTTGATTTTATAAAGATATGTTGCTTTGAAGAATGATAAGGAATGTTAAGAAAACTCCAGGAACTCATTTATAAATAGATTTAGGCTTCAACTTAACCTCCTTTCATGTTGCTACATCAAGTTGAGACAGGAATTGTAGTCTTGATATCATGCCCTAAGACCATAAGAAATAGGAACAAGAGTAGTCCATTTAGCTCTTTGAGCCAACCATTTAATTGGATCATAACTGTTCTTACTTTCCTGCATTTTTCCCACAACCCCTGATTCCTCAAGGGATCAAGAATATATCTCAGTCTGAAGGATACACACAGATTCTGGCCTTACAGCTCTGGGTGGCAAGGGGTCTCAAAGACTCTCAACCCTCTGACAGACGAAATTCCTCCTCATCTCAGTCTTAAATTGACGCCCCCTCATTCTGGGACTGTACCCTCTGGTCCAAGACTCTCCCATAAGGGGAAAGATCTTCTCAGTATTTACCTTGTCACGCTCTTTATATGTTTCAGTGAGATAACTTCTCATTGTTCTCAATTCCAATGAGTACAGTCCCAATCTTTTTCTCATAAGACAATCCCTCCACATCAGGGATCATCTTTGTGAATCTTCTTTGAACTGCCACCAATGAAATGATATATATCTTTAAGTAAGAGAACCAAAACTGCTCATAATACTCCAGACGTGATCTCACCAGCACTTTGGACAGTTGCAGTAGGACTTTCTCACTCTTCTACTCCAACGGTCTTGAAATAAGGGCCGCATTCCTTTAACCTCCCTGACTTCCCACTGTCTGTGCGTGCAAGCTTTCTGTGTTTTGTGCACAACTTTTGGAATATTGTGTGCAATTCTGGTCTCCTTTCCTATCGGAAAGACATTGTGAAACTTGAAAGGGTTCAGAAAAGATTTACAAGGATGTTGCCAGGGTTGGAGGATTTGAGCTACAGGGAAAGGCTGAATAGGCTGGGGCTGAATTCCCTGGAGCGTCGGAGGCTGAGGGGTAACCTTATAGAGGTTTATAAAATCATGAGGGACATGGATAGGGTAAATAGACAAGGTCTTTTCCCTGGGGTGGGGGAGTTCAGACAAGAGAGCATAGGTTTAGAGTGAGATGGGAAAAAATTAAAAGGGACCTAAGGGGCAGAGAGTGGTGGGTGTATGGAATGAGCTGCCAGAGGAAGTGATGGAGGCTGGTGCAATGACACCATTTAAAAGGTAACATGGGCGGGTATATAAATAGGAAGAGTTTAGAGGGATATGGGCCAAGTGCTGGCAAATGGGACTAGATTGTATTGGGATATCTGGTCAGCATGGGCGAGTTGGACCGATGGGTCTGTTTCCATGTGTACATCTCTATGGCTCTAAGTCCCTTTGTGTTGTTGCAGCTTCCTGCAGCTTTTCTCCATTTAAATAATACTGTCTTTTTTTCTCTCCCTTCCAGCTTCACATTTTCTCACATTATACTACATTTGCCAAGTTTTTACCCACTTACTTAACCTATTGTAAGATCTCTGTAAGTTGTTTGTATCCCTCTCACGATTCTGCTTTACCTCTGATTTTTGTGCTGTCTACAAATTTGGTTACAGAACATTCACTGCTTTCTCTAAGTCATAGGTATGTATGTTGTAGACATCTGCTGTGCCAGCGCTGAGCCCTGCGAACCCCACTGGTTGCCAATCTGAAAAAGATATCTTATCCTCACTCATTGTTTCCTGCTCGTTAGTCAATTCTCTATTCACACAAATAAACTACCTCCAACATCATGGGCTGGGATCTTATGTCTTAACCTTTTGGAGAAACCTTGTTGAATGCCTTCTGGAAGTTTATCAACTGGTCCATCCCAATCCACTCTGGCTGACACTTCCTTGAAAACTCTAAATTAGATACAATTTCCCTTTCATGAAGCTATGCTGACTCTGCTTGATTAGATTGATTTTCCAAATGTTCTGCTATTACTTCCTTAATGATTGATTCCAATACTTTTCCAACAATAGAGGTCAGGCTAATCAATCCTATAGTTACTTACTTATCACCTCCCTCCCTTTTTGAACAGGGAGAGTCACATTGGCAGTTTTCCAATCCTCTGGTACTTCTTCAGAATCAAAGGATTTTTGGAAAACTCTAACCAATGCCTCCAAAATCCTGTAGCTACTTTTTTTTTAGGATGCTGGGATTCAAGCCATTGAAATCAGGGGACTTATCTGCCTTTGGGGCATCATTGGTTTGTCTAATCCTGCTTCTTTAATGATGGTGATGACATTTCCTTTTTCCTCCATCCATGTTTAATATTAATGGGATATTTGAATATCTTCCACTGTCAAGACTGAATAGAAATATTTGTTTAACTTCTCTGCCATTTCCTTGCTTGCCATAACCATCTCCCCAGGTTCATTTAACAAGGGGACTACGATCTCTAACCTCTGTTTAGATATTTGTAAGAAACTTCCTGTAAAAGGCTCTTATTGTCAGGTTCCTCGCTAGCTTGCCTCATAATTTAGTTTCTCTGTGTTTATTATCTTTTCAGTCTTCCTTTGCTGGATTTTGAATTTCCCCCATCTTCACCTAACTCTTGCCTTCTTATATGCTTTTTCTTTCAGCTAATGCTCTCTTGAACTTCTTTCCTTAGCCCTGGTTGGTCTCTCCCTCACTTACAAGCTTTCCTCCGATCTGGGATGCATTTTTGCTGAGAATCATGAATTACCTCTTTAAGTGTCTGCCAGTGCTCACTTCCTGTCATTCCTACTCCTCTATCCGCCCAGTTCACTTTCACTAACTCTATCGCATTTCATTGTAATACCCTTTATTTAAGTTAAATGTAGTTGTTTCTGACCTGAGTTTCTTGAGCTGAATATTAAACGTTATCACTTCCTAGGGATCTTTTACCCTGAGGTCATTTTCTTAAAACTGCCTCATATTACCAGATCCTAAATAGCCTGCTCCCTGATTGGCTACCGGGCCTCCTTCACCACCAAATCATAGCCACCAGCCAACTGGAGGAAGAACGCCTCATCTCCCGCCATGGGACCGTACAACCACCTAGCATCAATGTCAATTTCACCAGTTTCCTTATCCCCCCCCCCCCCCCCCCCCCCCCCCCCCACACCTCATCCCAGATCCAACCCTCCAACTTGGCACCACCCTCTTGAACTGTCCTATCTGTCCATCTTCCTTCCCCCAACCGCTCTACTCTCCCCACCGACCTATCACAATCACCCTGCAGCTACTAATCACCTTCCCACCTACCTTCCCCCAAACCTCACCCCACTCCCCCATTTATCTCTCAGCCCCCTTTCTCCTCCACATTCCTGGTGAAGGGCTTATGCCCAAAATGTCGACTCTTCTGCTCCTCGGATGCTGTCTGACCTGCTGTGTTTTTCCAGCGCCACACTTTTCGACTCTGATTCTCCAGCAGTCCTCACTTCCTCCATGACATATTGTTTATGTCTGGCATCATCTTTCCACTTCAACAGCATTGTCAGTCTTCATCGCCATCTGTCCCTTTAGTCAGACTCCCACATTAGCTATCAGTTTCAAGTGATCCAATACGTCATCAGTCCAAGCCTTGACCTGCGCTAAGTCAACGCAGCCTGTTCGATCCAAACTCTCATAAAAAATGGCAACATTCTGGTTATATCATGGTGTTATATACAGGAAAGAGTTCCTGCATCTGAGCCAGGAGGCCTGAGTTCAAGTCCCACCTGTTGCTCTGTAATAATATCCTTGAACAGGTTGTTTAGAAAATATGTGCATTAGAATGAGGCTTTAATTCAAATAGTAACACTTGGCTTTACTAATATTATGCTTTGGCTGTCAGCTTAGCAGTTGCTTCTGGGTTTTGAAAGATGTATTTACATGTTAATTAGTTTAGGCACTTTTTGAAATATCAATTGTCTCAAAAGAGTGAAACTTGAATCCAGCGCTGGGAATTTTACCAAAGCCATGAACGCAAGATTAGTACAAACTATTGACTTTAAGGTAATATTCAGGGCCCAGGGCTTTACTTTCAACTTGGGTTCAGAAGCTAACAGCTTCACTGGCCCATTCTCAGTTCGTACTCTCCTTCTCATTCTTCCTGACCTATGAACAAATTCTCTTTGGGAAGGTTAACAGGTTATTCACTGGCTGTGAATGGGTCCCAACAACCTCCTTGCCTCACAATCAGTTTGACAATTGGAGTAAAGCTATGATGTATTGGGATCCACAGAGACCTGGAATCATTGAATCCCTACAATATGGAAGTAGACCATTTGGCCCATCAAGGCAAAAGTGAGGACTGCAGATGCTGAAGATTAGAGTTGAGAGTGTGGTGCTGGAAAAGCATAGCAGGTCAGGCAGTATCCAAGGAGCAGGAAAATCGATGAAGGGCTTTTGCCCAAAACACCAATTTTCCTGCTTCTTGGGCGCTGCCTGACCTGTTGCGCTTTTCCAGCAACACATTCTCGATATTCGGCCCATCAAGTCCACACTGACCTCTAAAGAACGTCCCACTCTCCTCAGCCCTCCCTGTAAACCCGCATTTCCCATGGCCAATCCACCTAAACTGCACATCTTTGGACTGTGGTAGAAAACTGGAGAACACTCATGCAGACATGGGGAGAATGTACAATCTCTGCACAGACAGTCGCTCAAGGGTGGAAGGGAACCGGGTCCCGAGTACTGTGAGGAGCAGTGCTAACCACTGAGTCACCGTGCCACCATTGTGAATGTCCTTAACCATTCTTCACCCTGGGCAAATGAGAATCCAATCCCATATGACTTGACTCAGTTTTCACAGCAGTTCAGTGTTGGAGGTGGAACTGTCATTGTCTTATCATCAAAAGACAACTAATTAATTAAACTCACCACAACCTAAATCTACAGAATTTAATTTCTTTAATCCATTACTGGTTCAGTGGTTTCTAACCTAAGGCAATGAGGATGATTATTGAGGAATGAGGATAAATTAGTTATTTTCTGTTTGATTCTAGGATCCATGCTAATGGCCTAAATATTTGATGGGCGAAAATATAACTTAAGGTACAGGAAATGAGGACTCCTTCCTGGTAACGTGGAGCCTGAACAGTCCAACCCAAACACAAGCAGATGCTCCAAGATCCCAGATGTGCTCATCAAATACATTTTGATTCCTGTATTGGCTAGTCTTTTGTAAAGTTGAGCTTATCCCAAGCTCTGTTGTCCATATTATAAACCATACCAAGTCTTATTAGCCCAGTGCTCACTGACATATGGCAATAACTTCATTTTAACCTTCTAATTCTTGTGTTTGATTGCCTCCATCTCCAATATCTCTCTTTCTCTCTCTCTCTCTCGCTGTAAGCTTCCCCACCGCAGTTCTTGCTGTGTTTGTAAAGCCACAGCTGTTGCCCATCTTTAGTTGCTTTGAAAAGTAAGGAGTGCGACTTTGTTAAGAGTCAGCTACGTATAGTGTGATTGAAGTCTCAGGTAGTCTAGACCATTTAGTCCATACACTATCCATCACCTGAACCATTCACTCTCTCCACCATCCGCATGTATGGGTAACAGTGTGTACCATCTACAAACCATTCTGAAACAATATCAACTCAGCTCCTCCAACAGCACTTTCTAAACCTGTGATTTCTGCCACCAAGAAGGGCAAGGGGTAGATGGCGTAGTCATGGTAATGTGACTGGGCTAGTAAAGCAGAAGCCCAGCCTAATGGTCTGGACACATGGCATTTGGTGGAATTTGAATTCACTTAATAAAAATCTGGAATTGAAAGCTAATCTCAGTGATGGTAACCACGAAACTACCACTTTTTGTTGTCAAAACACCCGACTGTTACTAATGTCTTTTCTGGGAGGAAATCTGCCATCCTTGCTTTGTCAGCTCTGCACGTGACTCGCAAATCTACAGCATTGTGGTTAACTCTTAACTGTCCTCTGAAATAGGCTAGTAAGCTGCCCAGTTCAAAAGAATGGACAACAAGTGCTATCATCACCCACATCCTGTTAAAATAATAGCAATAAAACTGGCAGCAGATACACGGGAAAACCATAACTTGTAAGTTCCCCTCCAAGTCACACACCATCCCGACTTGGAACTATTTTGCTGTTCCTTCACTGTCTGTGGAACTCCGTCCCTAACAGCACTGTGGGTGTACCTTTTACAAGAACTGAGCATCTCACCACTAGCTTCTCATGGGCAATTTGGGATAAATGTTGGTCTGACCAACAACACTAATAACTGATAGAAAGCTGGGGTAGACTCGAGAACCAGTTAATTTTGAATAACTGTTCAGCAAATATTGCTTTGTTGATTAACCCTTAACAACTGAATTTGTTCTGTTTAGTTTCACAACTAACCCTTGTTGTTTTTGAAATTCAATCTTTAGATTATTAATCCACCACCAAGCCCTTTGGCATTATTAAACACCATACTGTATAACTACATTCGCAGGCCCCATCTGTGAAGGGAAAGTAAGAAAAATAGCGTGTTGTGAAGCAGTATGAATGGTAATTACCATAGCCTAATCTCCAAGAGAAGCAGAAATAATAGCTGCTTCATTGAGGGGTTGGGTTAAGGCTCAGGATGATTGATCTTGCATGGAAACCTTTTGGATCCATACTCAAGGTGTGGTTTTTGAGGAAACTTTGAGTAATGTTCTTCCAAGTGTCCACTTGAAGTGTTGCTTTCAACAGATATGTTTTCAGCTCGCGCCCTTCAGCGGAGAGGAGAATGTTTCATCTGAGTGGAGCATTTGCTGAAAGATATTTGCGGTGGGTTCCACAACATGTTGCTGGTGCAAGGCAGTGTGTCAGGAGCAGTAAAGCCATAACATCCGACCCGTCCTGCATTATGGTCAGTGGTTGTGGTAATCTTTAGGCTCTGAATGCTCTCGGTCAGCAGCCAGACTGAGCTATCTCACAGTCAGTGTCCCTATTACTGTGGCACCGTGTAACAGAATGACCAATGAGCTAGCCTGTAGAAATGGAGAGATTTTAAAGCAGATGACGGTGTAAAGGTCGCGTTGTTTGAGTCCTACTGGACCATAGGGCTGCTCTCCTAAAAGAGCGAGAGGAAATGGTGCTGGCTGAATCTGAGAGTCACCCTGCCACTGGTGAGGGGAGAGGTTGAGAATGAGAATCTTTCATGGTGAACTCAGCTGCTATGGGATTCAACCCACAGTGTTGGTGTCAGTCTGCATTGCTAACTGAGCCCCTAATGTTAGTGTATTGGTAATGTCACTGCATAGTAATCCAGAGGCCTAGGCTAACAGCCAGTTAGTCACTTTGGAATTGAAAGCTAGTCTCACTAATGATGGCCACGAGACCAATTGTCAGAATGACCCATCGTTGACAGAAGGAACTCCAGCAATCCTCAGCTGCTTTAGCCTGACAGTGACTCCAGATCCACAGAATGTGGTTGACTCTCAATTGCCCTCTGAAGTGTCTGCCTCTGCTCAGTGACGGTTAGCGATGGGCAGCATATGCTGGGCCTTGGCTATGACATTCAAATCACGTTAAAGAATAAAAAGAAAATAAGTATATGAGTCACAGAATCCCTACAGTGTGGAAGCATCTAATTTAACCCATTAGATTCACATTGACCCTCTGGTTAGCATCCCACCCAGACCCTGCATTGCCCATGGCTAATCTACCCAACATACGTATCCCTGGACACGATGAGCAATTTAGCATGGCCGATCCACCTAACCTGCACATTTCTGGACTGCGGGAGGAAACCCACACAGACACAGGGAGGATCTGCAAACTCCACACAGATAGTCACCTAAGTCTGGAATCAAACCCAGGACCCTGGTGTTGTGAGCCATTGTGCCACCCCATTGAGATTGTCATTCATCCCTCACACAGGGAAGAGTTTGCAGGCTCGGGTGGTAGGTGCAGTGAATGAAACAGTTTTGAAACACACAGACCAGAATGTGTCAGGTTGACAGGTATTTACTCCATCATATCTCATCACAAATAAACTGCTGTCACAAAACAAATACAGCCAGCAACAATGTGTACACAAGAAGAGCCCATGCCAATGACCAAGTAAAGTGGGATTGTTGTTCATCCTGAGATTTTGATGTTTCTCTTGGTTAGACTAGTGAGGGAAAGAATCAAACATCCCTCCCACCCCCGAGGGGCAACACCTCCGACAACACACTGACCTCATATGCTGGAGTATAAGAACAGCCTTTGTTTGTAAAGCTCCTTTAGCAGAATAAAATAAGAATTGTGTGTGTGTGTGTGTGTACTTTGCAGGGGTGCAGTTACCACTGACCAGAAGCTGAATTACATGATTCATATAAGTATTGAGGCTGGAAGAGCATGTCAAAAGTTGGAATTCTGCAGTGTCCAACTCACCTTCTTTCTCCCTAAAGTCTGTTCAGCTTCCACGAGGCATAGGTCAGGTGTGTGATGGCCACATTAGAACTCACACATACTATCGCAGTCAGGTTGGGATGGACAAGGGGCAGTGGGAATGCCACATGGTGACTATTTAAGGTCACTGCCCTCAGATGCCCTCTGAAGGTCCGCTAACCCACTGGCTGAGAAGTCTAAATTTTGTCCTACGTTTATATTTCCAGATGCTTTAAAACACACTCTACGTCCTTAAAGAATGCTGTTGTGACCTGACCTCCTGTTCTCTGGATTATTAACTTATTATTAATAAGTGGGCGGCACGGTGGCACAGTGGTTAGTACTGTTGCCTCACAGCGCCGGAGACCCGGGTTCAATTCCTGCCTCAGGCGACTGACTGTGTGGAGTTTGCACGTTCTCCCCATGTCTGCGTGGGTTTCCTCCGGGTGCTCCGGTTTCCTCCCACAGTCCAAAGATGTGCAGGTCAGGTGAATTGGCCATGCTAAATTGCCCGTAGTGTTAGGTAAGGGGTAGATGTAGATGTAGGGGTGGGTTACGCTTCGGCGGGGCGGTGTGGACTTGTTGGGCCGAAGGGCCTGTTTCCACACTGTTAGTAATCTAATTAGAAGTTCACACTACTGTGCTCACTAGAAAATCCGAGTCTGTGTTCTTATGGCCTTCAGAGAAAGAGAACAATCCAGAAATAGATTCTAATCGACTTCAAAATGAGGAACAAGTTAGTGATTAGCTTAAAGCTACCAGCTGGATATGTACTGAATACAGTGTCCTGGTTATTTGTATGAAATATGTAAATCAGCTCATTATATTAATGCCATACTCTTGATGAAATCTCGTTGCCTGTGATGGACGACTATACTCTCAAACTGCCTATACCACTGCTGTCTAAATAAGGAGCAAAAATATAACTCGGCTACCGATTGAATTTGCCAGAACATTCCATGGTGCTTGCTCATATTGTGCTTGTATATACACGGCAATGTTACAGAACTGGCTAAGAAAGAGCCAGCAAATTCTCAGACAATGGCTGTCGACAAGTACATGTTTCAGCTATTTTGTTAAGTAGGAAATAGTTGTAATGGTGTCAAGCGTTTGGCACCTGAGAATTTGTGTTATATTCTTGTTTATAACTCCACAAGAAAAGCCCCACCTCAACTCATGGAAACGCAGGTGGGGGAGAACAGGACTTGTACATTTTACCTCTGGAGGGAGCTGCCCATTAATGTTAAAAAAAAGTGTACTGCAAAATAACTGCTACTTGACAATCTCAGCAAGGGAGTTTGCAGATACATTGTACTTACTGGATTTGATCCTTTGGACTCAAATGCAGAAAGTATTGATAATCCATCTTTGTATTATTCTCCAGTCAGCACCTCTCTCATCTACAAACAGCTAAACAATGACTGAACAAGCCTGGCTGTTCCTTTGAATTCATACCTATTTTAATCAGATTAATAGTTCAGAAACATAAGAATAAATTTTTCCCATTCCTAGACATATGGACCTTAGAATATCTTGGCATGAACACAGGGATCAAGTGGCCTTATCTGCACTATGTTAATCTACTGTGGTAGAGAGAATTCAAACAATTACTCAATGATCCAAAGCAAAGAACAGGAAACTTAGCTTCTGAAACTTCATGTCAAGTTTTATTAGTCTCTGGCTACAATCAATCAGGAGTAATTGGAGTTATCTTGGGAGTAAGACTGTTTTCAGTGGGAGTCAGTAGTTTAAGTAATAAACAGGGGGGCTACTATGTTAATTAAGGGGGTTACTAGAAGGCATTCGGTAAAATTCCTCAGAAGAAACTGTTCGCTAAAATTGGAACTCATGGAACTTAAAGCAAGTTAATGATCTGATTAGATTCCCAACAGTATGGAAACAGACCCTTCAGCCCAACAAGTCTACACCGACCCTCCAAAGAGTAACCCACCCAGACCCATTCTCCTACCCTATATTTATCCCTGACTAATGCACCTGGCACTATATGGGCAATTTAGCATGGCCAATTCACCTGGCCTGCACATCCTTGGATTGTGGGAGGAAAATGAAACAGACTTGGAGAGAATGTGCAAACTCCACGCAGACAGTCTCCTGAGGTGGGAATCGAACCTGGGTCCCTGGTGCTGTGAGGCAGCAGTGCTAATCACTGAGCCACCATGCCACCCCTTTAGGAAATTGGTGAGCAGCAGGTACACCAGTCAGTAGGTTACCTGGTGGTATCCCTGTAAGACTCTGTGTTTTGGGGCATCATCTATTCACCGTACCTGGAGACAGCACCTGTCAAAACCTGAGCAGCTAACAATAACCAACTTCATTTCTTCACCCATTCAATTATATTGTGAGCTTGGTGGTTTCAGACAATCTCACTAGCATCAAAATTTGCCAAAATGTCACGGTGAGTATTGAAAGGAATTTTCTCTAGTCAATTTTTATTCCACCGTCTAATCCCACATATCTCCTTGCTGTTGGGGCTAAATAAACCCACCTTTCATTTTGGATTTGTGAGTCAAGGAGGGACGTAATTTGCTCTAGCTGACCCCACAAAAGTTGCACTGCCTTATTCTGCTCCCCCTTCATGCTGTCTTCTTCAAGATTTCCTTTCCTCCTCCGTCCTTCAGCTTGATTCAATTCCTCCCACCCTTCAACTTCCTCCTTCATTCCCTTCTATGGAATTCGAGAAGGGGGAGATACCTTCTGTCTGAGTTCACTTTTGGATAACCCTTTACTTCTGGCTTGGAGTTAGTTATCCCCAGGAAAGAATTTGGAAATGGTGAACTGCATGTGAGCAGCTTCCAATACATTTTTGTCACCAAATGAAGCTATGCATTGGAGCACGCAGTAAGGAAGTTTATCCTTACACTGTTAACTCTGTGATAGTCCAAGTCCTCCATATCGCATTCAGGATATAGAGATCTTGCATCAAGTGCAAAAACGGCTTCAAAAATGCGACAGAACTGTTGAAGTTATTACCGTTAGGAAAGATAGATGGAGCTCTTCTTCCGACAAAACAGAATATTGAGGGGTGGTAGGTGAACTGATAGGGATCTTTCCAATTCGCTCAGGGAGATGTCAATAAAATATTTTGACCAGCTGGCGAGTTCAGAACTAGGGGGCATAAAGACATGATAGTCACTAATAAAAGATTCCAGAGAACCATCTTTACCCAGAGAGTGGTGAGAATGTGGAACTTGCCACCATGGGGAATGGTTGCGGTGAATAGTGTAGATACATTTAGGGGGAAGGTGGATAAATGTATGGGGTGAAAGCAATGAAAGAATGTTATTGGGGTGTGGCAAGAATGGTGTCAAGCATAAATGCCAGCATGGACCAGACATGTCGAATGGTCTGTTCTGTGTTGTAAATATTGCGCAGTTCTTTGTACATAGCTCAGCTTGCAGTTTCTTGTCTTCCATTTAATCCTCAGGTATTCCACTTAGTGTGAGGAACTCAAATATTCCCTATCCAGAGGATGGATTGTGATTAAAGACTCAGCCAGTGATGCTGCCTTCATTATCTTTTACTGAGAGCTCTGTGAATCTTCAGCAAGTCCAGCCAATTTGCATTAGTTGCTCTTGAATCTTCCTAGCTGCTTATCTTTGGCTTAGTGGTCCTGATTGGAAGGTGGGGGAGGGGAGAGAAGATGGAGTAACAACCTGAGGCATTCTGGGTCGAGTACCAAACTGACTCATCGAAGAGAAGGACCGAGCCTTTTTTAGTCAGCATGAATGTTTTAAAGTAGTTGTCAATTCAATGAGCTGCATGCCTTTCCCAATTGCAGAGTAATGGAAACTGTACTGGTGGTGAAGAATGTTTCAATCAGGCAGCTGGCATCCTGCAAAGTGCTTTTGACTTAATACTTGTACTTCTGTGAGTAGCAACTGTGCTAACATTTACAAAAGTACTTCATGTAAACAAAGTTAAGCTGGATTGAGAAAATAAATTCAGAGATGCAGAATATTGTAAAGTGCCTCCACTCATGGGCTGCAGCTTCTATTTCTTCACACATTACTGTGATTAGCTACTCAGCAATTCAATACCATTAGATTAGATTAGATTAGATTACTTACAGTGTGGAAACAGGCCCTTCGGCCCAACAAGTCCACACCGCCCCGCCGAAGCGTAACCCACCCATACCCCTACATCTACATCTACCCCTTACCTAACACTACGGGCAATTTAGCATGGCCAATTCACCTGACCTGCACATCTTTGGACTGTGGGAGGAAACCGGAGCACCCCGAGGAAACCCACGCAGACACGGGGAGAACGTGCAAACTCCACACAGTCAGTCGCCTGAGGCGGGAATTGAACCCGGGTCTCAGGCGCTGTGAGGCAGCAGTGCTAACCACTGTGCCACCGTGCCGGCATCTTGTCTCAGATTGTCACAGTGTGAGATAGAAGATCGTCCGTCTCAGCTCCACGTGAGCTGCTTTTAGGTGAAAGCCCCACTGTAGAATAGAGAGAATGAACACTGCCAGTGATGTCCAAGTTCCACCCAAGCCATTGTTTGGGCCGTGCTTGGGAACCATTTTGTGCAACACTGGTATTTTTCCATCACCACAATGGCACCCTCGGTGAAGGTGGAAACTGGCAGCTCATTGATGGTCCCTCATCAACAGGCCAGCTCCATACTCCAAGTATGAGATTGTGGGACCAATAGTGCACAACCTCATCTATCACTACTGCTAGTGAAGGGTGTTATGTATTGAGCTAAATAAGACAGTCCTGATGAAGAGCTTATGCTCAAAATGTCTACTTGCCTGCTCCTCCGATGCTGCCCGACCGGCTGTGCTTTTCCAGCACCACACTTTTTGACTCTGAATAGGATTAATACATACTTAGCTGCTGACTGCCATCAATGAACCTCTCATATCGACGCAACAGAGAGGGACAGCAGAGTGGATAATATAACAAAATACTCAGATTATGCGATATATTACACTTTAGCCCCACTTCAAAAATAGAACATGTTGTGTATCAAAATGCAAAATGTTACATGTCCATAATTTTGCAGAATACAGTCAACAACAGGAACAGCTGAAATATGGCAGGTTGGGTTGCACACTTGTATTTAAAAACATCCAAAATCACACCAACCAATCTTTAACACTGGCTTATGTTTATCAACATTTGAAACAATGTGGAGAATGACAAATTTCTTCTTCCTTCCTACAAATGTTCACTTAGCCTACCTGGCTTCTTTGTCTTTCTATCTAGGTATCAGCTTCCACTTCCTTTGATTAAACTCTGCTTTCTCAACATCTCTGACCTTCCTATCAGAATTTTGACGATGAACTCCACTTCACAACTAGGTCTGTGACATCGATTGATTTGTCTTACTCGAAAACTTTGACTCACTTTGCTGTACTTGGGAATTCTATGACACCAGAACAGTTCATTTTGACTTCCACTTTCTTTCTGAATTTCACTTTGAGCTGTCTGAGGAATTTGGGCAATAGGAAATTTCGCTTTCTGTCCTTTTGTCAGGTTTCTCCTTTTATGCAAATAATCCATACAACACTAATGGAGCCCCCATCCAGTAACGACTACATTTTAAAAATTCATTTGTGGGACTTGGGCATCACTGGCTGGCCAGCATTAGTAGCCCATCCCTATTTGCCCTGAGAAGGTGGTGGTGAGCTGCCTTCTTGAATTGTCGCAGTCCACTTGGTGTGGGTTGACCCACAATGCCAGAAGGGAGGGAATTGTAAATATACTCTGTCTCTTTACAGCAATTGCAAATACATATTTCTTTTTAATTCCTCAATGTTTTATGACCACACTATACTGACCAGCACTGAACTCTCTGAGTTTCATGCCTTGTATGTTATGATGCATCTTCACTTTGTCTTAATTTTCTCTTACTTTGTGAGTAATCTAAGCCTTAAGGAAACTAAACCCTGCCCTCAGAGTGTATCTAGTCATTGACTCATAAGGCTAGCAACCTGTTGTAAACTGCAGTTACTCTCTGTAAGAGAACAGAAGATTGTCCAGCTGTGTCAAAGAGAATATTCAAATGCTGGCTGACATGGTGGAAATAGTATGTTTGACTCCAGTTTTATTCTGTAATACTTCAAATGCTTCTGACATAAGCTGTGGACCATAATCTGACGCCAAGACCTCATAAAATCCATAAGTTACGAAACAACTTCACGGATCTCAATAGTTTAGGCACTTGCATCATTGGGAATAGACATCATGTTTATCATTTACTGTAGTTAGCAGCCAAAGTAATACACCCCTTCACTCCCAAAGAAATCAATATATTTGCATCTCCTCAGTTTTCTTGTGTTTGAACATGGAAAGAAAGAATGCTTGTTTGGGACATATCTTAATCAGGTACACATTTCACATTTCATCAACTCGATGATATCTTGATCTACCTTTCTGTTATGACCAGACCCTGTGAAATGTTCCGGTTGTTATCATGGTTCCAGATGGTTATTAATACATTTTTGTAAATTCTTGGAAGGGCAAAGCACAAAGAAATATCCTGCAGGAGATGTCTTTTAGCCTGCAGATAGTCTGCCCCCTCACTATCTCACCCTGTAATATCTTTTGTTGTGTGTGAAATCCCCCAACACTCGCTAGGTATGACATTCCATGTGCTCAAAACAGAATTTAGCCAGACAGTTACTGCATTTATATCTGCTGACTTCATCTTCTTGTAAAAGAACTCTTACTTACTAACACATTTTGGAATTAAAAGTTAAAAATATCCACAGTAATTCAGGGTAATGATCCATCATTGTGGCACTTTAGATACCAAGGGTAGCCTCCAAGTATGCTACTGTTATCCTATGGATTATCCCTGTATGCTCTTAATCAAGTTCCTCTGAAATCTCTCACTCTAAACCTTGGTGACATAATTGCTCTTAAATCCCTAAAGAGACAGTCTTTGTCTCCCCTCGCTTCATTTCAATGTATTCCTGCAATTTCTCAACATCATCCTCTCCACACCAATCTCCAGATGTAATGCAGCATGTTAATGAGTCCTACTTCCTGGAGATTTTCCTCACGAATTTCTCTGACAGTCAGTGGCATTTCAATTGTACATGTAAGTTAATTCACAGTTTTAAAAAAGTCAATCAGTATTCACGGGAAATCTTGAAAGACCACTTGCATTTGCAGGATACACTGATTTAGAATGTTTAATATTATACTGATAGGCCATCCAAGTTAATGTCCATTTCGGAAGCTATTGGGTATGGTTCACCAAATAGCATCCTCAGGGCTTGGTGGTCAATTAACAAAGTGAACTTCCTACTGCTCAAGTAATTGTGGAAATTAGTGACATCCTCTATGTTTGCTATGGCTTTTTTCTTGTAACTTTGCTCTGACTGTATTTGAGTACATGAAACATACTCTACAGACCTTTTCACATGATCCTTCATTATGTGAGATAACACGACAGCTAACCCTTGTGGTGAGGCATCACATGCTGACACCAATTGTTTCTGGAATCACAATCAGCCAAAACAGGATACCTAGTAATTTTTTTCAAGGTTTGCATAAAGATTTGTAGCTTGGGTGCTGGTTGCCGTGGTTATGGATATGTAGTAAAAGGTGGAAAAGATTGGTGCAGTATGCGGAGTGTCAGAAAGTATTTTAAAAAAGAAAACAATAGTCCTGGTTGTGGGTATGTTTGCCGAGCTGCAAAGTTGATTTGCAGATGTTTTGTCCCCTTCTAGGTGACATCTTCAGTGCCCTGGAGTCTCCTGTGAAGTGTTGTGGTGCTGGGTCTACTGTGACACAGTACAGCTCCCCAGGAGACTCCAAAGCACTGAAGATGTCACCTAGACAGGAGACAAAATGTCTGCAAATCAACTTCCCAGCTGGGCGAACATGCCCACAACCACGACTATTTTTTTGTTTAGTTAAATGCTTTCTGACACTCTGCATACCACAACGATCTATTCCTCATTTTACAATGAGGCATATGTATCAGCTAAATTGGGGGTGAACTTAGGGATTATTATGTGCGATTCTATGAATGTTCTAAATTCTTTCATGCTTTTCTCATCTCTTTTGATTTCAAATCCCCTTCAGTCCACTCCTGGATTGGGTGGGTACCTTTTCTGATCTGTTTGGTGACGCCGGTATGTTCCACATAACACCATGAGGCATCGCTTCTGCTTTAAGAGCGTGGCATTAATCCAGTTCAGTGTGCTCGTTGTGTGTCTTAATGCCGCTTACTGTATCAAACTACTTTCCTTTCATCCACTTAGTCCACAATGCTCCGTAACACTGTATAAATCCCAAATAGTAACATTTATATTGGTGCAACCCTTTCTGTATCTGAAAGGAGGGTAGTTCCTTGCCACTGTCACTCAATGCTAATTGCAAATATGCATTTGATAGAGCTAACTTACTGACCACTTTCCATCAGTTAAATTGGAAAATGAATCTTGACTGGTAGCACTGAATAAAGATTATTCTCAATCACTTTGCTCACAATTTCCATGAATCTGAACAGCCTTCTCTGCTCTTTGAACAAATGCAATGGTTTCGGTCGATTCGATGTTCTTCTTCTGAATTTGCTACCGTTCTTTCTAATCTATTCAGCTCTTTCCTTCCTGTCAACTGAATGTTATCTGCAACAGTCTCACTTGATAATTACTTCCTTTCATGGAATGGAACTCTCCGTGTAATCTCATTCCTCCTCATGCCATAATATAAATCCAGAATCTCATTCATTTCAGCTTCTTCCCTCGTCCTGGGGTCTTGCAAGCAATACTGATTTGACATTACCCTAAAAAGTACATCACAGACGCGTTTCACAGGAGGCTCCCAAGCACTGAGGCTGTCACCTAGGCAGGGGACGAAATGTTTGCAACACAAATTCCCAGCTCGGCGAACAGAACCACAACAACGAGCACCCGAGCTACAAATCTTCTCACAAACTATGTTTTTAGTGCTAGTTTTCCGATTATGTGCTATGCTGACTTACTGTGTACAGTGGCCGTAACATGTACAAATGAAGCAATCTTTCAAATTGCTCAGGAATTCTCAAAATCACTTTTGGTGGTTGCAGAAATGATTCATGTTGCTGTTCAGTCCTTAATGTTGCAAATAAAATGCGAAATAAAATTCTCTCACCACCTCTCGCCAATCTTTGTTGTACATTGCACAAAGTAAGCTGTCAAGTCACCGTAGTCTTACCAGACAATAGAGCTGCTCTCTCATTGGAGAGACACAACTGGTGATGACTTAACCTAAGAGTCACCACGGCTCAGGCAAGGGGAGAGGTTGAGAAGCTAAGTAGGGATTACTATGGTACAGGAATCAAACGCATGCTGTCAGCATCATATTGCTATGCAAACCCACTGTCCAGCCAACTGAGCTAAACTGGCCCCCAAGGCTAATATTTACATGGGTATAGGGAGTCATTACTGTACTGATTTTCTACACAGCAGCAGATAAGGCAATACAACATAAATTCTCAGATCTTGCAACGAACTCCAAAGAGATTCTCCTACAGTCCTGATGAGCATTCTAACTTTGCAGATTTTCTTGCAGAAATGAAGAACAATTCCTTGTCTAGGTGTTTCCTTCTTACCTCAGCATGCCCATCTCTCGCAATGAGAATGCTGGCCTATCAACAGCTCCTCTGATTGGGCCTCCCTCATCTGCTCATTGGTTATAACTGAATGGGGCTCCTGGGATTGGCTGCAATTAGTTCATTTCCCGGTCCCAACCCAGACTTACAGCCGAAGTAGGGATCAACAAGAAAATCTAACTGTCTGTTTCATTGACTTCCTAAAATGCAGCATTTAAAAAACACTTCGTACAGCCAGCTGGTCTCACTTTGGGACTAAAAGCTATATTAAGATTTTTTTTCAGGATAAAAGGATGTGCACATTTGGTATGATTGACTGATCATTTCAGTCAGGGAATGTCACAGTCATCAAGGTTTGAAACGAAAATATATTGGGTTTGGATGAATGACTCCATTTCTGAATGACGACATTGACATTTCCATTTAGTGGAAACAGCCCCAAAATGCACAATACCATGTGTTAAATATCAATGACCCTGAAGGAGGAACTCTCCTGTCATCCTCAATAACTCACATCCACACCAAGGATTTCTGGATTCACCACGCCTGCTATAGTAAAATTAATTGAGAATCTATGGATTGAACCTTCTAGTTTGTTAACTGCATGTTTAGAGGTCAATATTGAGAGTTGAGCTTCTTTAAATGTCAACTTTTATTTAATTTATTGGTCAATTATAATTAATTTTGTACATGCTCACCCATGTGTTAGAAACTGGTCTGAGGGTATGTGGTGATTGAACACTGAGGTGGTTGCTATTTCCTCACTATGAATCTACAAATCAATAAAAGGAGAATTTCTTTCTCAAACTTTAGAAGTCACAATGCACTTAGAGCCATTTCAGTATTTATTTTGCTGCTGGATGGGCACCACACTTTATGAGGTTACAACTTTTGGAATACTGCGTCGCCTTGCTATAGGAAGGATATTGTTAAACTTGAAAGGATGCAGAAAAAATTGACAGAGATGTCACCAGGGTTGGAGAGTTTGAGCTATAGGGAGAGGTTGAATAGGCTGGGGCTATATTCTCTGGAGCATTGGAGGCTGAGGGGTGACCTTATAGTGGTTTATAAAATCATGAGAAGCTTGAATAGGGTGAAAAGTCAAGGTCTTTTCCTTGGGATGGAGGAGTGCAAAACTAGAGGATATAGGTTTAAGGTGAGGGGGAAAATTTAAAAGGGACCTAAGGGGTAACGTTTTCACACAGAGGGTGGTACGTGTATGGAATGAGCTGCCAGAGGAAGTGGTGGAGGCTGGTACAATTATAACATTTAAAAGGCACCTGGATGGGTATATGAATAGGAAGGGTTTGGAGGGATATGGGCCAAGTTCTGGCAAATGGGACTAGATTAGATTAGGATATCTGGTCAGCATGGATGAGTTGGATGGAAGGGTCTGTTTCTGTACTGTACATCTCTAAGACTCCAAGACTATAAGATGTAGAAGCAGCCATAGGCCATTTGGCCCATCAAGTCTTTCTATTAGTAGCTCACAAAGAAGTGCAAAACTATGTCGCTGATACTGTAAAATCCAGAGAGTGTGAGCTCACATCAAATTTCAATTGAGTTTTCAAACTTACAGAATTAAATCTTGTGTCAGTTAATGTGTGTTAAAGTTGTAGATTATCATCAGAACCCAAATAGTTTACTGAACCAACCCATTTTGAGTTTATTTCAACATTACCTATAAAAATGTAATCTAGTTATTTCTCAGATTGTTGACTTGAGATCTTGCTGTGCAGAAAAGGACTGCTGCATTTCCTATGTTAGGACAGTGACCAGATTTGAAAAATATTTAATTGGCCCTTTAGTATGTCTTGGTGTCATGAAAGGTGCCTTGAGAAATGTAAATCTTTTTTACATGTAATTCCATTCCACATCTACCTGGCCAATACCTAACAACCTCTAAAATGTCTCAACAAGTCACTTTGGTTTTAACTCCAGCTTTTCAGGGCAGCTGGGGGTGTGTAACCTTACCCACAATGTCCACGTGCCAAGAATGAATATAAATGGCAGCATGTAATAGAGAAGACGGAGACCCTCCCTGTCAGTGACAGGCTTGTGGAGAGCCCAAGTTGTCTCTACCACTTGGACGTTTAACTGGAGAGTGGTGAACTTTCTCAACATCAGAGACCCTGGGCTGGATATCCAGCAGCTGAGAGCTGTCATGCGAACGTTTTGCCATGTATCCAATTGGAGAGCCAAACCGTAGAAAGATATTGGAAGTGGGAGCCAGTGACGCATCTGATTGGTTCAATTCTGTTTTGTAATGTATGAGTAGTTTGTGACATGCCCGTGTGTGGTGAGTGCAGTGGGCTTGGTGGGCTGGAGTTTGGCATAAAACTGGTGCTTTTGCACCAATGGATCCCAAAGATGTCATCCATACAGTGATGTATATTCTTACATCTGTCTGGATTTGTTGCAGACACTTTAATGGAAACTCCTCATTGTGATTAGTCAACATACAATTATCATTGTGACTTTGGATGGCGGGGTTGGTAGACTGAATTGGATCCTCCTCTTTCTGTGTTTAATCATTCCCATGTTACTAAACAACAAGGATGTGATAGTTGATCACTTAGTGAGGGTGCCCAAATGGTGAGGATTAGTAAGGGGTCAATGGTGTTTAATTGGCTGAACCTTTGAATGAAAGAGAATTGTATTTCAGATACAAAATGTTTAAGGTCCAAAATTGGAGTATTGTACCCAACTAGTCCTCTATACATTGCATATACGTGAGAGGTGATTCAGAGAAGAGTGCTCAGGAACCTATCTAACCTTGGATAAGCGCTAACAGGGACACAATTTGAGTTTTATAAACCATAAATCTTGAGATTATTTGTTCCATCCTGATTTCCCACATAAGGTTGTGCTGGATCTATTGTTGAACTGGTGGAACACTTCACATTAATGTGGGAGGGGAGGTAAACGTAAGCCCTGATCAGATAAGAACAGCAAGCTTTCTTCCTGAGAGAGGGCGTTAATCAATCGCTTGGGTATTTATGATAACCTAACAGTTGCCTGATCATTTTTACCATGAGCAGTTTTTGATTTTCAGATTTGCTTGACTGAATTCAGAGTTGTTAGCTTCCATGATGGGATTTTAACTCATACTTTTTCAATTATTGATTATTATTTCACTGTACTCAGTTGAACTCAATCCGGTTGGCTGAGTGAGTTGAGATGGATAGGGACGCTGCAACAAAATGTATTACGTAGAAATTCCACAAACAAAGAATTAGTTTGGAATCCAAGATGTAAATGTTTCCTTAAACAGTCTGCAATCTCTGGAACAAACTGACAAAATGCACAGCCCTTTAAAAGGGAATTTGACAAGTTCCTGAGAGGAAACGATGGCCTTATTTATGGAGGACAGCCCGTGGTGATGAGGAATTCTGGGTTACACAGGTCACTTGAAGCTTGCTTAATTGCCTTACGGACTCTGAGAGGAATTTGTCATGAGTTTTACCTGAATTAGACACAAGGTTCTTTGACGCTTATCTGTTTAGAAAAGAACGTTTTGTTGGAGGTGGCGTGCCATTGAGGCAGGTGGTATTCCAAAGTTGAGTGGGGTAGGTTTGATGTGCTGGATGGTCTCTTCATCTTGGTGCATTCACATGACATACCAGCTGCCAATATTAATAGAAGGATCTCTCTTCATAAACATGGAGCGAGGAAACACCCTCATTCTCATGTTTAAACAGGGGTTGCTTGTTTCCACTTCCCATGATAAGTTTTCTTCTGTTTATTCTTAGACTGAGTGATGCAAAATTGAAGGAAAATAATTTCTACAACTTATAAAAGATCCATTTGTTTCCTTGGATTGAAGGCATCTGCAAAAGCGCTGATCATCAGCTGATATCAAACCCATCATAAAGCAAGCCTTGAATTAGAATCGCCCATCAGTACCAATAACATGAATCATACATTGATGATCCAGGATTCAATTAAAAGTATGATCATCTTTGCCAGTTGTGGATAACATTAGCAAGCCTATACCATGTCAAACATTAATTCGAGCTTTAAAGTTCAGAGATTTAAGGAGCTGCCTTTAGCTGTTGGTGGGTTTGGGAGCCCTTTTCTAGAGCAGCAAGATCTGTCTGTTGGTTTTGGGTGATAGGCAACTACTGGGATAGGGAAAGGGAGGAGGCATCTGCAAGAAGTTTTCGTGAGTAGAAATCTGAAAGAGAATTATGTGGGGGTGAAGGAGTTTGCAAAGGATCATGGGGGAACAAAGAGGCAAAAGGGTTGTAGCAAGGGCAGAAGAAGGTAGCTAGACATATAAAGGAGGCTGGAAAAGAGAAAGAACAGTTTAAATGTTGTCAAAGGAATACTCAGATAACCAGACTCCAAGAAAACTTAAATCACTGAGGTGATGAATTCCTTGCAAATGAATATGGAATCTCAAGTTTAAGGCTACGTAAACTCAGGCAGCACAATACTTGGGGAAATGTGACGCAACCTACTTTGAACATTGTTTTAATTGTTGAATTTAACTTTGAAACTGAGATCTGAGAGGCAGGAAAAAGTATCTCTGGGTGAAAATGTTTGAGCTTTGTCCATGTGTAGTGGAAGCATATTAACAGTGGCCTCACCAGCCTATGCAAGGTATGTTTATGATGATGGTTTTTTGTACATAGAATTGTATCTGACATTTTGAAAAAAACTTTCGCTGCCAATGTATGCCTGTTGTCTTGTATCCATTTAAATACTATAGTATCAAGCAAATTAATGTTTTCCTTGTATATTGTGGCTTTAGGTCTAATGGAGTGTTGCTTATTATTGAAGAGATTGATGAATTTTTCCAATTCTGTTTCTGTGTGAGTCAAATACTCTGCATCTCAAAACGTGTGGAAGGAAACAGAAAGTGCTGAAGAAACTCAGCAGGTTTGTGGGGAGAGAAGCAGAGTTAACATTTTGAGTCCAGTGTGTAAGGTATTGTGATGACATGATTACTACACCTGATAAATGAGTTAATGTGAATGAAAATGTAGCCCCTGAAATTCAAGAGGTGCTCTTAAAAGAGAAGCCAGTTTGGCTCATATGTTCAGGTCACTGTGTACAGCACTAATCAGGACATGATTTACAGTTTGTCTTTGATTGTTATTCATGTCCTTGACAGAACAGGGGGGAAGCACCACCCTGGGGGGCAAAACCAAACTCAATATACTCTTGAAGGTTTCACTACAACATAGAGTCTTAGAGTTATACGGCATGGAATCAGACCCTTTGGTCCAACCAGTCCATGCTGAACATTATTCAAGGCTAAACTAGCCTCACCTGCCTGCTCCTGGCCCATATCCCAACAAGCCTTTCCTCTTCATGTACCTAGACAAGTCTCTTTTAACTGTGCCCACAATCACCACTTTCTCAGGAAGTTCATTCCGAATGCGAACCGCAGTCTGTTTAAAAAAATTGCCCGCGTGTCTTTTTTTCAATCAATCTCCTCTCACTTTAAAATCGTGCCTGCTAGTTTTGAAATCTTCCACCCTGAAGGAAGAATACCTACCATTAAGCCTATCGACATGTCTCATGGTTGTATAAACCTCTATAAGGTTACCGCTCAACTTCCAACACTGCAATGAAAAAAGACCCAACCTATCCAGCCTCTCCTTATAACTCCAGCCTTCCATACCTCGCCATGCCCCTTCGCCTGACTCCAATATTTTAATAAGTAACAATGAAGGAAATGGGGAGAGAGAAAGACACTTGTTGCAGAGGAAGGCATCAGATGATATTCCTCCTAACCTGGGGGAGTTGAATCAGTATTACTTGACAACTCATGGATAATCCTAGATGGATGTTAATTATTACCTGCTGCGCCACCACACACCCCACCTAGAAAATCTAGAGCCTCAATTTAAACATGCATTAGCTTGGCTAAGGCTCCAGTGGACGTATTCAGTCTGAAATTATACAACTGTGCAGCATTCTACATCATTGTACCAAAGCTGAGTGATGTGCAGTGTAGGAATCTGCTGGGAGATTCACACGCCCCTGACTGATCTACATGCATTTATTGTTATTTCCTGCTGTGGGTTCATAATTTCTATCGAGTGATCTCTTCCCTGAACGCAGCTGCTGAGCATAATATGTGTTGATATAATTAGCAGCCCCTCCCTTGGCCAGATGCCCAACCCCACCCCATCTCCCCCTCATGGACCCCCAGAACTAATACAGATGTTGGTGAATACACATACTGGATCGGGTCCAAAGGATATATGCACTGCATTACAGGCGGGATGTTCGTGTCCTCAGAATCATTTCCCGCATGGATCAGGAATTTTTCATCCACACCCTCCTGCAGGTGTCTGTATTCGTTTTATGTCTAAATGTCAGAAGGCTCAGAACCATATCATCACAGGTCGCTTCTGTCAAAAAGTCATGACATCAACATCTTAGAAACTTTCAGGCTGACAATTCACTCAAGTAGTGCTGCACTGTCAGAGGGTCAGTACTGAGGGAGTGCTGCACTGTCAGAGGGTCAGTACTGAGGGAGAGCTGCACTGTCAGAGGTTCAGTACTGAGGGAGTGCTGCACTGTCAGAGGGTTAGTACTGAGGGAGTGCTGCACTGTCAGAGGGTCAGTACTGAGGGAGTGCTGCACTGTCAGAGGTTCAGTACTGAGGAAGTGCTGCACTGTCAGAGGGTCAGTACTGAGAGAGTGCTATACTGTCAGAGGATCAGTACTGAGGGAGTGCTGCACTGTCAGAGGATCAGTACTGAGGGAGTGCTGCACTGTCAGAGGGTCAGTACTGAGGGAGTGCTGCACTGTCAGAGGGTCAGTACTGAGGGAGTGCTGCACTGTCAGAGGGTCAGTACTGAGGGAGTGCTGCACTGTCAGAGGGTCAGTACTGAGGGAGTGTTGCACTATCAGAGGGTCAGTACTGAGGGAGTGCTGCACTGTCAGAGGGTCAGTACTGAGAGAGTGCTGCACTGTCAGAGGGTCAGTACTGAGAGAGTGCTGCACTGTCAGAGGGTCAGTACTGAGGGAGTGCTGCACTGTCAGAGGGTCAATGCTGAGGGAATGCTGCACTGTCAGACGGTCAGTACTGAGGGAGTGCTGCACTGTCAGAGGGTCAGTATTGAGGGAGTGCTGTACTGCCAGAGGGTCAGTACTGAGGGAGTGCTGCACTGTCAGAGGGTCAGTACTGAGGGAGTGCTGCACTGTCAGAGGTTCAATACTGAGGGAGTGCTGCACTGTCAGAGGGTCAGCACTGAGGGAGTGCTGCACTGTCAGAGGGTCAATGCTGAGGGAATGCTGCACTGTCAGACGGTCAGTACTGAGGGAGTGCTGCACTGTCAGAGGGTCAGTATTGAGGGAGTGCTGTACTGCCAGAGGGTCAGTACTGAGGGAGTGCTGCACTGTCAGAGGGTCAGTACTGAGGGAGTGCTGCACTGTCAGAGGTTCAATACTGAGGTAGTGCTGCACTGTCAGAGGGTCAGTACTGAGGGAGTGCTGCACTGTCAGAGGGTCAGTACTGAGGGAGTGCTGCACTGTCAGAGGTTCAATACTGAGGGAGTGCTGCACTGTCAGAGGGTCAGTACTGAGGGAGTGCTGCACTGTCAGAGGGTCAATGCTGAGGGAATGCTGCACTGTCAGACGGTCAGTACTGAGGGAGTGCTGCACTGTCAGAGGGTCAGTATTGAGGGAGTGCTGTACTGCCAGAGGGTCAGTACTGAGGGAGTGCTGCACTGTCAGAGGGTCAGTACTGAAGGAGTGCTGTACTGTCAGAGGGTTAGTACTGAGGGAGTGTTGCACTGTCAGAGGGTCAATACTGAAGGAGTGCTGCACTGTCAGGGGGTCAGTACTGTGGGAATGCTGCACTGTCAGAGGGTCAGGACTGAGGGAGTGCTGTACTGTCAGAGGGTTAGTACTGAGGGAACGCTTCACCGTCAGAGGGTCAGTACTGAGGGAGAGCTGCACTGTCAGAGGGCCAGTACTGAGGGAGTGCTGCACTGTCAGAGGATCAAAACTGAAGGTATACTGCACTGTCAGAGGGTCAGTACTGAAGGAGTGCTGCACTGTCAGAGGGTCAGTACTGAGGGAGTGCTGTACTGCCAGAGGGTCAGTACTAAGGGAGTGCTGCACTGTCAGAGGGTCAGTACTGAGGGAGTGCTGCACTGTCAGAGGGTCAGGACTGAGGGAGTGCTGTACTGTCACAGGGTTAGTACTGAGGGAACGCTTCACTGTCAGAGGGTCAGTACTGTGGGAGTACTGCACTGTCAGAGGGACAGTGCTGAGGTAGTGCTGCACTGTCAGAGGACCAGTACTGAGGGAGTGCTGTACTGCCAGAGGGTCAGTACTGAGGGAGTGCTGCACTGTCAGCGGGACAGTACTGAAGGAGTGCTGTACTGTCAGAGGGTTAGTACTGAGGGAGTGTTGCACTGTCAGAGGGTCAATACTGAAGGAGTGCTGCACTGTCAGGGGGTCAGTACTGTGGGAGTGCTACACTGTCATATGGTCAGTACTGAGGGAGTGCTGCATTGTTGGAGGGTCACTACTCAGGGAATGTTGCACTGTCAGAAATTCAGTACTGAGGGAATGCTGCACTGTCAGAGGGTCAGTACTAAGGGAGTGCTGCACTGTCAGAGTGTCAGTACTGAGGGAATGCTGCACTGTCAGAGGGTCAATACTGAAGGAGCGCTGCACTGTCAAAGGGTCAGTCCTGAGGGAGTGTTGCACTGTCAGAGGGTCAGTACTGAGCGAATGCTGCACTGTCAGAGGGTCAGTACTGAGCGAATGCTGCACTGTCAGAGGGTCAGTACTGAGGGAGTACAGCACTGTCAGAGGATCAGTACTGAGGGAGTGCTGCACAGTCCGAGGATCAGTGCTGAGGGTGTGCTGCACTGTCAGAGGGTCAGTACTGAGGGAATACTGCACAGTCAGCAGGTCAGTACTGAGGGAGTACAGCACTGTCAGAGTGTCAATACTGAGGGAGTGCTGCACTGTCAGAGGATCAAAACTGAAGGAGTGCTGTACTGTCACAGGGTCAGTACTGAGGGAGTGCTGCACTGTCAGAGGATCAATACTGAGAGGGTGCTGCACTGTCAGAGTGACAGTACTGAGGGAGTGCAGCACTGTAAGAGGGCCAATACTGAAGGAGTGCTGCACTGTCAGGGGGTCAGTAGTGAAGGAGTGCTGCACTGTCAGAGGATCAATACTGAAGGAGTGCTGCACTGTCAGAGGGTCAGAACTGAGGAATGCTGCACTGTCAGATGGGCAGTACTGAGGGAGTGCTGCACTGTCAGAGGGTCAGTACTGAGGGAGTGCTGTACTGTCAGAGGGTCAGTACTGAGGGAGTGCTGCACTGTCAGAGGATCAAAACTGAAGGTATACTACACTGTCAGAGGATCAGTACTGAGGGAGTGCTGCTCTGTCAAGAGGGTCAGTACTGAGGGATTGCAGCACTGTCAGAGGGTCAGTACTGAGGGAATAATGTACTGTCAGAGGGTCAGTACTGAAGGAGTGCTGTACTGTCAGTGTGTCAGTACTGAGGGAGTGATGTACTCTCAGAGGGTAGTGCTGAGGGAGTGCTGCACTGTCAGAGGATCAATACTGAAGGAATTCTGCACTGTCAGAGGGTCAGGGCTGAAGGTGTGCTGCACTGTCAGAGGGTCAGTACTGAGGGAGTGCTGCACTGTCAGAGGGTCAGTACTGAGGGAATGCTACACTGTCAGAGGGTCAGTACTGAGGGAGTGCTGCACTGTCAGAGGGTCAGTACTGAGGGAATGCTACACTGTCAGAGGGTCAGTACTGAGGGAGTGCTGCACTTTGTGAGAGTCAGTGCTGAGGGAGTGCTGCGTGTCTGAGGGTCAGTACTGAGGAACAACGGCACTTTCAGAGGGTCAGTACTGAGGGAGCACTGCACTGTCAGAAGTTTATTATTGGAGGAGCAAACAAAGAGTATGCTGGCCAAACCAAGCAAGTCTAGCAGAATTTGTGGAAAGAGAAATAAAGTTAACACTTCTAGTCCAAAATGACTCTTCTTTGGAATTCTGTAGGCATGCTGCACTGTCAGAGGTCAGTCAGGAGAGAGTACTGTACTTTTGCAGATGCAATCTTTTGACCCGATATTATACTGAGGCCCTGACTACTCCATCAGATGGATACAAAAGATCAACGATAAGTGTTACCCTGGCTAATATCCCTGGACCAATATCGTATGGTAATGACCTGATTGGTTTTTGTGGGATGTTGCTTTGCACAAATTAGCTTCTGTGTTTCCTATGTTACATCGCAATGGCATTTGGAGATCATAAAAGGTGATTATAGGAATGCATGTCTTTCTTTGTTTTCACTCTTAAAATTCAGATTTGCCTGCAAAAATGCTGAACATTCTCAATGTGGAATTGAAAAAAATATTTAAGATATAACATACTTGGCTAAATTCAGTTGCTTTTCACTTACCGAGCTGGTATCTCTGTTATCAGGAGTTACTGTTTATCTTATGAATTGACAGATAACCCTTGTTACCGGGTTAATGCTTATTTACTGTGTTAGGAGATAATCTAGCTATCAGTGTCACTCAGCACTGTCAAAAACCAAGCATTCTGACTTCATATGGCAAAATATGGATCACAGCTACAAAATAAAATGTGGAAGGAAATTATTTGGACAATGACAGTATATGCAAAGGTGATTTTCAATTAGATGCTCCATTATTGCAAGAAGAATTGCAATAAATGCTGGGGCATTTTCCTCCATTTGCAATGTTTAAAGGCCCACTGGCCAGGTGGTATATTTTCTGCCCCCTGTCTGAGCAGTGACTCAGACACTATCACCTAATCCACTCAAGTTAACTCAGCTGCACTACACTATACTGGGTATTGAGTATTTGGAGGCAAGTTGATTGCTGTGCAAGGTGCTAAATAAATGCATGAAAAAGAGAAACTGAACTGTCAGTCATATTGCTGATTTATCTCTCTGATTTATCTCTCTGTCTTCAATGTTTAAGTTGACAGTCTCTGAGCAGATGCCACACTCCCCTCCTTGCCTAATGCATAGGATCAGTGATTTCCCAATACAATGGATGTGAGTGAGCTTTGAGAAGATTTGTAGTTCAGGTTGAGGTTCTGTATGTAGGTTTGCTCGTTGAGCTCTAAGGTTCATTTTCAGATGTTTCGTTAGCATACTCGGTAACATCTTCAGTGAGCCTCTGGCTGAAGTACTACTGGTATGGTTTGTATTCTGTTTATGTGTTTAGGTTTCCTTAGGTTGGTGATGTCATTTCATGTGGTGATGTAATTTCTGGTGGTGACATAATTTCCCGTTCTTTTTCTCAGGGAGTGGTAAATGGGATCCAAGCCAGTGTGCTTTTTGATAGAGTTGCAGTTGGAATGCCAAGCTTCTAGGAATTCTTGTGCATGTCTCTGTTTGGAGAACAAAAATTTCTAGAAGCATGGCATTCCAACTGCAATTCTATCAACAAACACATTGACTTGGATCCCATTTACCACTCCCTGAGAAAAAGAACAGGAAGTGACATCCTCACCAGAAATTACATCACCACATGAAATGACATCACCAGCCCAAGGAAACCCGACACATAAATAGAAAGCAGGCCATACCACCAGTGCTTCATCTGGATGCTCACTGATGATGTTACCTAGTATGTTGACGAAACATCTGAAAATGAACCTTCCTGCTCAGTGAGCAAACCTATGTCCACAATGGATGTGAGTTTGCACCTTAACTACTCAGACAAATTGATAATAAAGGTAAAGTTGTCCTAGTTTTACCAGACCACAGGACAGCTCACTTGTTAGAGAGAGCAATGACTGGTGGTGGTTTAACCTGAAGGTCACCATGTCTCAGCCAGTGAACCCATGCTATTGGCATCACTGTACGTGATAAACTAGCCATCCAGCGAACCGAGCCCCAGGCTAGTACTGAGCAAGACAACTAGCTGTTGTTAGTCTTAGGGCCAATGATGTCAATGATTGGTCCATTTATGTTTTCAAACTTTTTCTTTCAAACAAACTTTTATATGAGTACATTTACTTTAAAAACCTGAAACTTAAGTGTGACTTCCTGGATCAATATTTACTGAATACTGAACACTGTGAATCACGTTCATCACTCTGCTCTGTAAATAATCTTTCCACAGCTGTAAAACACATACAATGGATTAAAAATAAAGTCTTTGACATTTTCTTTTTAGTGGTTTGAAGTTTCCCACAAGCAAAATATCACAAGACTCTGAGATGTGGAGACTCGTGTTTGAGTCCCTCACTCCACATTCCTTGGTTGAAAACATAGTCACCAAAAGTAACCTCAAAGGTTACAAGGTGTCACTTTGTTATAATGTCAGAAAATAGCTTAAGACCATGGATTGCATACGCTGGACTTTTCGTCTGAACTTGTGATGTGTGCTCCCACTGTGTAAGTCTTACTGGTGGGACCACTGTGTTGCATCATCTTTAACTTTGAATTTTGTACCTATACAGTAGCTGAAGACTGTCCTGGTTGGGGTTACCAGCTGTAATCGGATGAATGTCTGGAGGCTTTCCACCTTCAATTGCCCCTGCACCCTCCCCCCACACACCCCCCCCCAAACCAATCCTTCACCCCACCATTGACTTACTTTCCAGAAATCTTCTTGTAACCTGGTGGAATGTGAACAGAACCTTAATATCCAATAATAGAGCCTTAATAGAGTCTTAGAGTCATACAACCCAGAATCAGGCCCTTCACTCCAAACAGTCCATGCCGACCATGTTCCCCAAACTAAATGAGTCCCAACAGTCTGCATTTGGCCCATATCCTTCCAAATATTTCATATTCATGTATTTATCTACATCTACCTGCATCTACCACTTCCTCTGGAAGTTCATTTCACATACGAACCACTGTCTATATGAAAACAAAAATTGCCCCTCATGTTTTTTTTCAAATCTTTCTCCTCTCAGCTTAAAAGTTTTACCCCCAAGTATTGAAATTCCCCACTCTAGGGAAAAGACACCTGCCATTCACCTTATCTATACTCCTCATGATTTTATAAACCTCTAGAAGGTTACCGGTCAACCTCCTACACTCCAGTGAAGAAGGTCCTGGCCTCTCCAGCCTCTCCTTATAACTCAAGTCCTCCATTCCCACAATGTCCTGGTAAAGCTGATCTGAACCTTGACTCCATCTACCAGTTTTTTGTTTGTCCCCGTCTCCAATATTTGTATAATGAACGGATGAAAGTTTTCAAAGAAAATGAGAAAGCCCATTGGATTTTTAAGGCCCCATTGATTTTTGTGTTGGGTTTAGCTGCTGAAGATAAGAAAAAGATCTTTAGTTCCTGGAGACTGTAAACAATTTGAGAAGATTAGATGGAGTTTGTTGACCCGTAGCATAGAAATTACATTCACATTCCACGCACCTCTCCCCAAAAGGCCACCCTGGGGAGATCCTGAGGAGATCCGACACTGGATCACCTGCACAACAAATCTCACAACAAGTGTCTGAAAGCAAAGTCAACAAAAAGCTACCTGACCAAAGAGCATCGCTCTGAAAGCTTGTACTTTCAAATAAACCTGTTGGACTATAACCTGGTGTTGTGTGATTTTTCACAAAAAGGGAAGCTGTTGTTATGGTAGTTCCACACTGTGGTGACACCTGGCCTGTGTATCAGTGACACATTCAACTGTTCACTGTGCCCAGACGCGCAAAATGATTCTCACTAGCCAGGTCCTGTTTTCTTAACTCTTGGACATGTTTCAGGGAGGACAAAGAAAATGCCCCAAAGACACTCCATTAGACACTTGGAAACTCTCCTTCAAGTGCAGCATCATTGGTGTTAGTGACTGGGAAGAGTTTGCCCTCAACCAAAATGTTGATTTGTCCATCAAGGTCCAAAGGCAGCAATGACGAGGCAGTGAGGCAGCAAGAAACCTCAGTAATATTCAGCATCAATATTCCGCCTTAGAAATGTACCCATCTTATAAGTCAGCTCATGAGATAAAGCAATAGGGTCTTGTTGTCAAGAGAATACACAGGAACTTAAGACACTTCTACACACAGCAGGTGAAGCATGGCCCAAGACAAACAGAAATGAGTCCTCCAGCAAGAAGAATGAAGTACAAAGTTGGCTTCACATTGAATATTGTAACATTTCCTAGTTCATCAAATTACTGTGCTGTGCAAGAGAATGTAGTGTCAATGAAAACCTATGATTTGGAGATGCTGGTGTTGGACTGAGGTGTACAAAGTTAAAAAATCACACAACACCAGGTTATAGTCCAACAGGTTTAATAGGAAGCACACTAGCTTTCGGAGCGACAAAAGGTGATAGTGGAGGGCTCAATCCTAACACACAGAATTTATAGCAAAAATTTACAGTGTGATGTAACTGAAATTTTGCATTGAAAAATTGATTGTCTGTTAAGCCTTTCATCTGTTAGAATACAGTAATAGTTTCACTTCCTTCATGTGTAAATCATAAAAACTTTTTTTTAAAAAGTTGCATTCTCGGGTTAGCTGTTAACAATGGTGATAGCTAGACAATATGTTGAAGGTGTTGGCCCCCTGTGTTCTCTGTCTATGCCATGATGTTTAGATTGATTCTAATCTAATAAGTGAGATAATGGAGTTCTACATGAATGCATGCAGTTTTTGAGCAAAGTACAATGTAACCCTGCTGTGAGAATGGATGAAGTATGAGTTCACCTTGGAGTAGATGCCACAGACCAAATGGGCCAAGAGAACAGGGGTCAATAGGTTGACCTTGAAAATGTATCAAAACAAGTCCTCCAAAATGATCAGGATAGTTTTTATTCTCACCAGAAATGCGATGATTATTAGAACAGAGGCAATAGAAGCAGGAGTAGGCAATTCAGCCCTTTGAACCCTTTCCACCATTTAACATGATCATGGCTGATCTTAACCTGGTCTCAACTTCTGCTTGCTTCCCATAGCCCTTTATTCCATTTTTTCTATTTCTTTCTTGAATCTGTTGATTGACTCTGCCTCCACTACACTCTGGAGCAGTGTGCCCCACAGCTTCACAACCCTCTGAGAGAAATAGTTCCTCCTCATCTCAGTTTTGAACCTACCTCCTCTCACTCGATATCTATGGCCTCTTGCCTGAGACTGTCCCACAAGGTAAACCATATGTTCGATGTCCACTGTATCAATTCCCTTTAGCATTTTGGATCCCTCAATCAGATCCCCCTTCATTCGTTCGAACTCCAGTGAGTACAAGCCCAAGTTACTTCTCATCCCTGGAATCAATCTGGTGAAACTCCTCTGAACTGTCTCCACCTTAAGAAAGGAGACCAAAACTGGACACAATATTCTAGATTTGGTCTCACCAATGCCTTAGATAATTTGAATAACACTTCTTTATGTTTATAATCCAGTCCTTTTGCAATAAATGCCATTTGCCTTTCTTAATATATGTTGCACCTGCATATCCGCCCTCTGTGATGCATGCACAAGAATGCCCAGATCCCTCTGTACTTTGAATCTGCTTCTCATTTAAATAATAAATTTGCTCTTTTGATTTTTATATCTGCAGTTAAGTGGACCAAACCCTGGGTCCAGCCAATATTTCAGAGTAGCAGTTTGTTCGTGAAATGAAAATGTCTGGTGTTGTGGCAGAAGTTTGCTCAGATCCCAATACGAAAGTTGTCAGATTTCAGTAACTCATTATCAGATTGCATCAAAAACACAAGCGCCAAATCTGACCCATGGAGGGTTCATTCCCATAATCCTACTGTTGCAGTGACTCAGAATTAATTTGATTTACTCTTTGTATCAGATGCCAAAGGTGGTATCTTTCACAAACCTAAACATGTTGATTGCAGAGTTAAACTTTACAATAAATGTCACGTCAATTTTATTGGAAAGATCATTCATTTTCATATCTCGATATATAACCATTTACACCATCACTGACATTTTGTGTCTTATATTACGCGTAGAAGTCATCTCTTGTTTTTGAAAGGATTTTTCAAAAGGTTGAATTTCACGCTGCAGTATACAGTAATTTTAAAATGGAATTGTCCGTATATTTGAGAATAAAAAACTTGCAGGTTTAAAACAAAAGCAGAGATTGCTTTTTCAACAATCCAACACAAACTCAGAGGGTGAAATGGTCTCCTTCTGTGCTGGATTTTTCTATGATTCTGAGACAAACACCACACAATATAAACTTAACAAAAAGCAGACAAGATGGGTCTTGCTGTTTATGTCACAGTCTTGAAAAATAGATACAGGATAAACACTGGCAAAATTAGGCATCCAAATCTTTTATAAATGATTTATAAACACCAGCTTTCTATCTGGACACAGATGCTTAGTTTGAATAACATAAAGCCAGCAAACAGACTAAAATCCTGTCACATTCTGATGGGATCATGCAAATTGGTATCCAAGGTGATCAGAGAATGAGATTCGATCTTGAATGGATCAGACACTTAAATGCAGGACTTTACCCTGTTGTTGGACAATGGATCATCTTGTATGAATGAAGGTGAGCATGCAGGATTTGGCTTTCATTTGGTCACGCAATCTAGACAGTGCTTGTTTGGCCGAAGTTTATTGCTCATAGCAATGGACCTCTAGAAGCTGATGCTGAGTCACCATCTTGCACCCACTGCAGTACACTGGGAATAGGTACACCTATAGTGCCGTTAAGGAGGGAGTTTCAGGATTTTAACCAAGCAACAATGAAGGAATCGTGAGATAGTTCCAAGTCAGGATTGTGAATGGCTTAGAGGAAAACTTGCAGGTTTTGGTGATCCCATCTGCTGCCCTTGTCCTTCAAAGTGGTAGGGATTGACATGAAAGAAGTCTTGATGAATTGCTGTAGTCTATCTTGTAGATGGTACACACTGCTGCTGCTGTTAGTCATTGGTGGAGGGGTGAGTAATCTGAAATCGAGCCTAACGTTTTAGTTGCCATTCAATACAGAACTTAGTTCATTACGAATGCACGGTGAGATATTAGAATCAGTGCTAGGGGCATATATTCAGAAGACTAACTCTATCTTTTGTCAACAGAACTTACAGATCTTTTGCAAACTCACTTTTGATTGCTTGTCATTATTCTGAAAGAGTTTGGGGTATTGGTGGATCAGTGGATTAACACAAATGTCTGTTGTTTCTCAGCCTTGTGTTTTAAACCCATTCTAGGATACTCAAAGTAAGACAGGCCTGCATTTATATCAGCTTTTGATACTTTCAGAACATCCCACTGAAGGGTTGAGACTGTTGTAATATACAAAATGTGCACGTCAGTTTACCCAAAGCAAGACCTCATAAACAGTAATGCTTAGATGATCAGTTTGTAATTTCCCAACTACATCCAAAGAGGAAATTTTGTCCATCTGTGATCCATCTTCACAAGTGCCAATCCAGGCTTAATGCTCAAAGGAGGATATGGGATATTGTAGATCACTGAATAGTTGTTCGTTAGTTACATGACACTAAGTTTATCATTAGCACTTTTCAGTGGGTGTAATTTCCATTGTAAATGTTCCCAATGCAGAATCTAGAGTACAAGATGTTCATAACAATAAATTGACATATGCCTGACCACACACTCGATTTACCCTTCATGACATACCTAGATGAAACACTATCCCACTTTCTTGTTCAAGTGAACATTGATAAATGTGAAAGGAGCGGCGTTGGATACAAATGCTGAAAAAACCTCATTCAGATCCTTAATATCTCATCGGTGAGTTACCCTCAAGCTAATGAGTTTGTCAGTCAACATCAATCAAAGATTTCTATTTAACAAATTATTTTGAGATTATGCCGAGTCAGGAAAAACAAAGTACAATGTGCAGAGATTAATTTGTCCACTGAGGTGGAAACATAGAATTTAATTTAAACTGAGAGAGTTTGCAGAGTGCTGCACGAATCACAAAGTGGATGTATGAAGACAGCAAGTATTTCAGAAGGCAAAAGGAATATTGTTCTATACTGCAAGGGAAATGGGTTATAAAAGTGGGCAAGTTTAGCAACTGCTAACCAGCGTGTTTGTGACACACCACCAAGTGTGCTGTAATCAGTTTTGGTCTCTTTACTGAAGGAGGAATATACAGTTCGTACATTGGAAGCAGTTCAGCGAAGGTTCACTCACCTAATTTGAGTGATGAAGGTCTTATGAGGAAATGTTGAGCATCTTGAGCCTATCCTCATTGGAGTTCAGAAGATTGGGATGTGATCTTATTGAAAGATATAAGGTTCTGTAAAATGCTGCAGTTCCCTACCACCTTGAAGAATAAGCTGTCAAAACCAGGTGAACCCTAGTGATTGTAACCAGGTCTGTCAGGTGGACCTCATAGAACATGAGTTTCCTGATTGGGGCTGTTAATGTAATCAGGGAGCTCTGGCTGACAGATAAGAACAGCAGTATCAGCGGTTCTGTTCACCCTGACACCTGGCTCTGAGGGAGCCAGACCAGTGTCAAGGATCTCCATGTGTAAATAAGGGTAACTTGGTGATGGGATACTGGTCTCTCTCGAATTATTTCAGGAACACCATCACTGGCAGGTTCCTCTCTAGTTGCAATATCATCGTGGTTAATTTACAACACTAGTTATCCCAAAGCCGAGAGATCCAAGTTTAAACTCCACCACAGCAACTGTGGAATTTAAATTGCCAATTAACTAAATCTGGAATACATCATCTCAGTAATGGTCACCCATAAAAACCACTGGATTGTTATAAAAAACCATCTTGTTCACAAATGTCCTTTAGGGAAGGAAATCTGCTGCAGTCACCCATTCTGGATCTATCTGTGACTCAGATCCCAAACAATGTTGTTCATTCTTATTCTGTGATGGCTCAAATGAAGTTAATTTCTCAAGGGGAAGTGGGATGGGTGAGAAATGTTTGCCTCATCGATCACCTCTCATTGAATGTACAGCAATAAAAACTGACTGTATGTGCCACAGAGCCACAAGGTTTCCCTACTTGTTGACATTTATTCTCTATTGTGGGATGTGGATATTGCCCTTGACCAGAGGACAATCATATTACTGAGAGTTTGGTGTCACGTGAAGGCCAGCTCAGGGAAAGAAGACAGATTTCCTTCCCTAAAGGACATTACTTAACAAGAAGAGTTAACACATTGATGATTACTATTACACTCCCTTCTCCCCATCTTTTCACTCTTTTGATCTTGAAGAGATTAAAAGGTACAGCTCTACTGGAGTGGAAGAGCTAATCCAGCAATGCAGGAGTAGTCCATTCAGTCCATCGAGCCTGATGCCATTGTGGCTGATCATCCACTTGAGTGTCTTTATTGGATATTAACCTTTAATTCATTGATATTTTAAAAATCTGCCAGTTTCGACTTTAAGCAGATTCAAGTGCTGAGCTTCCAAGCTCCTGTGGGATAAAGAATTTCAAAGATCACAATCATCCAAGGAAAACAAAATAAAACTTCTGAAATTTCCATCTTGAGAGGCTTCCCCCTTATATAGAAATAAAACACGGTTAAAAGGATAGGAGAAGTTGAAACCTTTTTTACTTGTGCTCGTTAGGATATTGATGCAAAAAATAATCTTGAAGAAAGGGACACCAATTTATACAGGATGAGGAGAGGGTGCTGTGCCTTCACTGTCATGGAGTTACAAACACGGAAGTTGCTGGAAAAACTCAGCAGGTCCTGGCAGCAACCATGGTGCAAATTCGTCAGGGAGTCCTTCCGAACTGACTAGAAATATTAATTCTGCTTTCTATCTGCAGATGCTGCCTGACCTACTGAGATTTTTCCAGCCATTTCTGTTTTTGTTTCTGATTTCCAATAGGCACAGTTTTTGTTGTCATGGAGAATACAGCAAGAACAGTTAATTGTCAGTCTTAATTGACTGAAGATTCTGATTGGTCAGTGTGTTGCCATGGTGATTCTACAGTAGTTGGCTGTCTCCATGACATTTCTTTCATGATACAGATGCAATGTATGTACGGATTCCTTCTCCCTTCATAAAACAGGGTCCAGTGTCATTTATCTCACACTATGAGCCCAGCCAGTGATCCTCAATTGGCTTCAGGTATAACTTTGCTGTGTCCAATAATAGAATCACATCTAATGGTGGGTATTCTTTGCTGAGGTTTGCCAGCATGGGACTGGTTGAACTCGAGTGACCTGCTGCCCATTGCAAATGATCAATGAGATGTGTTGTTTGGTACAGTCTGCCAGTCATTGGAACTAAATAGGAAATAAAGAGGCATTGCTTTTGCATGGCGAAGGTACATGAAGTGGATGCAGTGAGCCATGAGGGCAAATTTGCAGGTTAAGTGGGTTGGCCTTGCTAAATTGCCCATGGTGTCCAGGCATGTGCAGACGAGGTGGGTCATGGAGATTGCCAGTGGCATTCCTATGACAAAACCCTGACTAGTCAGAAATGACCTGCCTGCCCTGTGAATTTAGATTGACAGTTAACCGCTCTTGCTGTGTTGCCGTGCCGATGATGGCCCAACCAATCAGCAGCCTTTTCCATGACAGCTGACCTGAAAATTAGAGCTAGATTGCTCCAGAGTGATGTCGGGAAGCATACCTTCTGCCAAAATGAATTGCAAATCCGGAACTCCCTCCCTGCCTCCAAAATATTCTTGAGGCTTTGGCGGGGCTCAATTGGCAATTTTGAAATTGAGATTGTCCACATTAAGTAAGGATTTGCAGAAAGCTTAGATTAGGGGAGGTTAAACTAAATGATGTAATTAAATGGTAGCTTGATGGGCTGAATGACCTCATGCATGTCCTTTTGGCAGTGGTTTGCTTCTCTGCTGTATCTAATAGTGAATTAAGGGCCATTGTACAACCTGGTGGTCCGTGTGCAGTTTGACCAGAGTCGCCCGTTCTTTGTTGAGGAAAATTGGATTTGAGTGAAATATTCCCAAAATGCTTCTTGTGACCCCACAGTAGTCTGCAAAACTGGAATCCCAGGCAGGCGATCTTGTCTATGGAGCCTGCTGCTGCTTGTTTGTTGAAGGGTAAAGCTGCACTCTGCATTTCAAAAAGAATATGACATTCACTATGATGTGGGAAGTTCTCAATCCTGGCAGCAAATGCTGGAAAATAGTTCTATGCTTGTTAAGCCTTTATAAAAAAATATGTCTCTCAGATAGAAATGTTGCAAATCAGAATTCACAACCACCAAATAAGACCAGGAGAACAGCCTTAGCTACCAGCAACAACACACAGCAAGGCAGGTGAATAATGGCTAGTATAGCACAAAGTGACTCAGTTATTGGTAAAGGTTAAAACACACAGTATGATTTAGGAGGGATCTCTGGCTTGGCCCACTCCCACGGAGCTGTGGTTGCACAATAACTGAGGAAATGTTTCAGCCATGAGGCAGTGATTGGCTCGAATATTCTCACAGCGCAGAACGTGCTGCCAGAGCTGACAAGCTCTATATTGCCAGCTACCATTGCAGAGTAATCACATGGCAGCTGAACCTCTTTCTATACATTGCCCTGTCAGATTCAGTGTTCCCACACATTCATCTGCTCCCAGGCATCAGTTAAATGCATGCAATGTGTACTTTGCACACATTTAAAGTGCACATTTTCAGCACTTGTGCTTTCCAAACCTGAAAACCCTGCAATTATATACGACCTTAAACCACCTCAGGATGTCGTGACGCCTTTTACAAGTAATGAAGGGCGTCTGAAGTGCAGTCAGTATTGGAATGTGAAGAACATGTCAATTTAACTTGCACAAGGCCAGCTCCTGAGTATGTTATGACCAGACCATCCCTTTTGGTTGAGGGCTAAATATTAATTCAGGGTCATCAGGAAGACCTGTCCCACTCGTCCAATAGTGGCCATATGACCTTTAACATCGACGTAAGAGGACAGACAGCGTTTGTTGAATGTTTTGTTTGAGAGACATCAACAATGACAGTACAGCACTCCTTCAGTACTGACCCTTTGACAGTGCAGCACTCCCTCAGTACTGACCCTCTGACAGTGCAGCACTCCCTCAGTACTGACCCTTTGACAGTGCAGCACTCCCTCAGTACTGACCCTCTGACAGTGCAGCACTCCCTCAGTACTGGCCCTCTGATAGTGCAGCACTCCCTCAGCACTGACCCGCTGACAGTGCGGCATTCCCACAGTACTGACCACCTGACAGTGCAGCACTCCCCCATTACTGACCCTCTGACAGTGCAGCACTCCCTCAGTACTGACCCTCTGACAGTGCAGCACTCCCTCAGTACTGACCCTGTGACAGTGCAGCACTCCCTTAGTACTGACCTTCTGATAGTGCAGCACTCCCTCAGTACTGACTCTCTGACAGTGTGGCATTCCCTCAGTACTGACCACCTGACCGTGCGGCACTCCCTCAGTACTGAACCTCTGACAATGCAGCACTCCCACAGTACTGATCCTCTGACAGTGCAGCAGTCCCTCAGTACTGACCCTCTGACAGTGCAGCACTCCCTCAGTACTGACACTCTGACAGTGCAGCACTCCCTCAGTACTGAACATATGACAGTGTAGCACTCCCTCAGTACTGACCCTCTGACATTGCAGCACTCCCTCAGTACTGACCCTGTGAATGTGCAGCACTCCCACAGCACTGACTCTCTGACAGTGCAGCACTTCCTCAGTCCTGACTCTCTGACAGTGCAGCACTCCCTCATTACTGACCTTCTGACAGTGCAGAACTCCCTCAGTATTGGCCCTCTGACAGTGCAGCACTCCCTCAGTACTGACCGTCCGACACTGCAGCACTCCCGCAGTACTGACCCTCTGACAGTGCAGCACTCCCTCAGTACTGATCCTCTGACAGTGCAGCACTCCCTCAGTACTGACTCTCTGACAGTGCGGCATTCCCTCAGTACTGACCACCTGACAGTGCGGCACTCCCTCAGTACTGACCCAGTGACAGTGCAGCACTCCCTCAGTGCTGACCCTCTGACAGTGCAGCACTCCGTCAGTACTGACCCTGTGACAGTGCAGCACTCCCTTAGTACTGACCTTCTGACAGTGCAGAACTCCCTCAGTATTGGCCCTCTGACAGTGCAGCACTCCCTCAGTACTGACTCTCTGACAGTGCAGCACTCCCTCAGTACTGACTCTGTGACAGTGCAGCACTCCCTTAGTACTGACCTTCTGACAGTGCAGAACTCCCTCAGTATTGGTCCTCTGACAGTGCAGCACTCCCTCTGTACTGAACATCTGACCGTGCAGCACTCCCTCAGTACTGACCGTCTGACACTGCAGCACTCCCTCAGTACTGACCCTCTGACACTGCAGCTTTTCCTCAGTACTGACCTTCTGACAGTGTAGCACTCCCTCAGTACTGACCCTCTGACAATGCAGCACTCCAGCAGTACTGACCCTCTGACAGTGCAGCACTCTCTCAGTACTGACCCTCTAACAGTGCAGCACTCTCTCAGTACTGACCATCTGACAGTGCAGGACTCCCTCAATACTGACCGTCTGACAGTGCACGACTCCCTCTGTACTGGCCCTCTGACAATGCAGCATTCCCTGAGTACTGACTCTCTGACAGTGCAGGAATCCCTCAGTACTGACCCTCTGACAGTGTAGCACACCCTCAGAACTGACCCTCTGACAGTACAGCATTCCCTCAGCACTGACACTCTGACAGTGCAGCACTCCCTCAGTACTGACCCTCTGATAGTGCAGCACTCCCTCAGCTCTGACGGTTCAATAATGCGGCGCTGCCTTAATATTGATCCTCCAATAATGTGTCTGTACCTCAGGACTGCACTTAACCTCTATCTTGTCCATCGGAGAATGACAGTCCCTCAGTATTGCACTGTTTCCCGACATTTAGTGCTTAACACCTCGAGACTGGGGCTTGAGCCTGGAACGTTTGGAGATTGAAGTAAAAGAGCTACCCTTTGAACTCCAGCTGGCAAGACAGCTGTTTCTCTCTGTGTACTGGGACAAACATTGCTGCAGGTCACTATTTGTGTCCCTTTTTACCTCAGAACACACAGAAAGAATTTTTTTTCAAAGAATGCGAACAATGTTGTACATATTCCCAATCTGGAACGTTCTCCATTCTGTGGTCATTCTCTATAATAGCCGCCCGAGAGTCTCAGAATATTTATCCTCCAGTGTGTGAATCACCCCGATGGATCTAAGGATACTCATTTAATTTAATAAAATGGCTATTAGGAGATTGATGCCATTTCTCAGGATAAATAAAAGCCCATTCAGTGTTCCACGAGTTGTGGGAAATTTATAACTTGTGATTTATCTTTCTCAAAACCTTTTGTTGTTTGCATTTTTGCAATAAGCTGACTTCACAATAAACAGAGTCTGTTTGATCAGGTTGATCCACACCGGATAATGTGAAAATATAACATTCCTCAGGATACAGATATCTTCCAGCTGCCCTCTGCCTCCAAAGCCTGAAATAAAGGTTTAAATGCTGAACAAACAGCAAAGTTAGATAAGGTTTGATTTAATATTTGCAAGCTAGATGTCCACAGATCAAAGTACTGAGCTCCACCACTCAAAGCTACGTTTTGATCAGGTTATTTCGAGATCAGTGAATTCGGTTTGGATCCAGAACACCATTGCATCACGTGTATAACTTTTACTTCAACTTAATTCCATGTTTTAGGGACAGAAAATTACAAAAGGGTTTTGTTTCTCGTTGGGCCATAGTCATAGAGCACAGAAACAGACCCTTCGGCCCAACCAATCCATGCTGACCATGTCCCCAAACTAAATCTGTCCCACCTGCTTGTGCTTGGCCCATATCCTTCCGAACCTTTCCTATTTGTGTACTTATCCAAATGTCTTTGAAACGTTGTAAATGTACCCTCACCCACCACTCTCTCTGGCAGTTCATTCTACACACAAACCACTCTCTGTGGAAAAGAATTGTCCCTCTTGTCTTTTTAAAATCCTTCTCCTTAAAACTATGCCCCCTAATTTGAACTCCCCCACCCAAGAGAAAAGACCCTTGTTATTAACCTTACCTATAGCCCTCACGATTTGATAAACCTCAATGAGGTCACCTCTCCATTTCCCATGCTCCAGTGAAAAAGGTCCCAGCCCTCCAATCTTTTTATGTCTCAATCCCTCCATTCCTAGCAACATCCTGGTAAATCGCTGGTGCGGCCACTTGGAATATTGTGTACAGTTCTGGTCACCCCATTACAGGAAGGATGTGGAAGCATTGGAAAAGGTGCAGAGGAGACTTACCAGGATGTTGCCTGGTCTGGAGGGAAGGTCTTATGAGGAAAGGCTGAGAGACTTGGGTCTGTTCTCATTGGAAAGAAGAAGGCTAAAGGGGGATTTGATAGAGACATACAAGATGATCAGAGGATTAGATAGGGTAAACAGTGAAAGACTTTTTCCTAGAATGATGACGTCAGCTTGTACGGGAGGGCATAACTACAAATTGAGGGGTGATAGATTTAAGACAAATGTCAGAGGCAGGTTCTTTACACAGAGTGTGGTAAGGGCGTGGAATGCTCTACCTACTAATATAGTCAACTCAGCCACATTAGGGAGATTTAAACAATCCTTAGATAAGCACATGGATGATTTTGGGATAGTGTAGGGGGACGAGCTGAGATTAGTTCACAGGTCAGTACAACATCGAGGGCCGAAGGGCCTGTTCTGCGCTGTATTGTTCTATGTTCTATGTTCTAAATCTGTTTGAAGCCCTCTCCAGTTTAATAATATCTTTCCTGTAGCTGGGCTTGTTGATTATAATAAACCCAGCAAGATTCTAAACCCTGCTCTGGCTCTTACAAACTTCAACTGATGTGTTCTCGCAATGGAAGAACAAAACCTGGTGTGGAATAGGTTTGGAAAAAAAATTCTCAAAACTAACCCTTAGTCTTCTTCACTAACTGTTAATGCTTTGAAAGAATTCCTGTTTCTATTCTAAGGAAATTCCTGGAATTTGAAAAATACTGATTCACAGAGAGTGGCAAAGTTTGGAGATTCATTATCCCACTGCAGAGTTACATAACATGAGACCACAAACTGGCCTGAACTCCTGCTTCTGAAGTTAAATTTGTTTCCTTCACCATTCCCCCCATCCCCATCTCTCCCTCTATTTTTAAAAGTTCTCACTCCCTGCGCAGTCTGAAAGAAGTAGAAAAATGACTTGTATTAATATAACACCTTTCATGATTGCAAGATGTGCCAAAGTCATTTGCAGCTGAGAAGGTACTTTCGAAATGTGACCACAGTTGAAATATAGAAAATGTGGCAACCAATTTGTGCACAGCAGGATCCCACAAATGCCAATGGGATAATAACCAGATAATCCATTAATAGTATCGTTAGTTGAGAGATAAATATTGTGGACACAGGACAGTGAGGAGAACACTGCTGTTCCTCAAAGTGATATTTTGAGATTTTTTTTAATCCACTGGAAACCTTGGTTTAGCATTTCCTCAAAAAATACCTGATTGACAGCTTTACATGGAAACTTCAAACTATTTTGAAAATTTGCTTTAAGTGTCATGTTTCTGCATGGGATATTTTCAATTTGACTTAACTTCTAAGGCCCACATATTGTCCCTCACCAGAACAGAAGCAATATAGTATACCCACCATTCACAGCAATCTCCCCATAAATTAAACTTTTATAGTCACTGCTGTCAGCTCCAGACTTTTCCAATTTACACATTGCCAGACTCCAAGATACCATCGTCCATGCAATCCAAAATTTGCTGGATGTATTCAGTCTTGCTACAAATCATCCCCCACTTTACAGACCTACATCAGCCAAGCATTGTAAAGGGGGCACATTCAGGAGACTGTTTCCATCCAACAGAGTATGTAGTGAATCAGGTACACCTGGGAATTCAGTGCATGATGAAATTAAGTGCTTTAAATAAGTTTCATTCTTACTAGTAGAGTATGTTAAATATTAGACACTTTCATCAGTCCTAGCAAAGGCTAACATTAAATGTAAGATTTTATTAACTGAAGGGCAAGTGAAGTTAATATAAATAAACCAAAGCTAAATTAAGTCAATGTAAATGAAATAAAGGTAAAGCGTAGCAGGGTAGTTTGGTCATGTGGAATGTGTATCCTGAAGTATGTGGGAAGTCCTACTGGCACCCTGGATGACCACATGGGCAGGAAGTGTCAACAGCTGCAGAAATGTGAGCTTTAGGCTTTGGAACCTGAGGGATGTACGGAGTTCCAGTGTTGCATCAGCGAGGCTGAGAGCAACATGAACAGCACATGCAGAGAGGCGATCCCATCGCAGGTTATAAACATAGTGGAAGAAATGTGAGTGCCAGGAAGTCCAAGAGAACCATGCAGGAGTGTCCTAAGGATACACTTGCTGATTGGTTTTCCACTTTGGATACTCGGTGAGCCATTGGTTCCTCAGAAGAGTGCAGTCAGAGAGACAGGTTTGGGGCTCAGCTGTATATGAGGAGAAGAATGGGTGAACAGTGGGAGTGATAGAGGACTTGTTCGTTAGCAGAACAGACAGACACTTCTGTAGCCATTGATATGACACTGGATGGTATGTTGCCAGGATCAAGGATGACATGGAATGGATACACAATATTTTCTGCAGACAATGACCAGTCAAACATCATAGTCTTCATTGATATCAATAATTTTGATAGGTAGAGGGATAAGGTCATTGAACAGTGACCAGGAATTGAACTTATCTGGTACTGTAGTTACAAAAGCAGGCCAGAGGCTAGGAATCTTGCAGCAAGAAACAGCATTTTGAATTCCACCTACTGTAAAAGACCTTTATCTGAGTTATTCTATCAATGGCGGAAATTCTGTTCATTTACTAACTGGTTCAGGAAAATGTTACACCAGCACCAGGGGCATCATTGGTGGTCACTGGCAGGAGTTTAGACTAGGGCTGTTAAAAGCAGAAGATTATGTGAAAATACTTCCAGGAATATGTGCAACCAGAGCTGGCAACTCTCTGACCATTTGGAGTGACTGAGATGAATAATATGGAAGCCATAAACCTTGCTTATTTATCTTATCCAATCCCACACATCCTTTGACATCCAGAGTTCACTGGACCTGTTGGTCCAACTCTTCATTTTGACAGGAGCATGCTGATCCTGCACTCTCACTATTTCCTTTCTTGAATGACTACCACTACTGTGATGTCGAATTTCCTCCAAGTAGCTGCTCCCAGTCCACTTTGGCCAAATCCTGTCTTATCACATTAAAATGTGTCTGTCCCGATTCATAACCTTTATTTCTGGTCTATATTTGCATAACTATCTTCATTTTACTGAGTTACAGTCACTTGTGCCAAAATATTTCCACTCACGCTTCCACCACTTACGTGACTTCTTTCCCGAAAATTAGGTCCAGCACCACCCCCTTTCTTGTGAGATTTGCCCCATGCTTATTTGAAAGGCTTTCCTGCTTATATTTTAAGAATTCTGGCCCCTCTAAGCCTGTCACAATTTGTCTATTCTGGTTAGTATTGGGGAGGTAGGAATCTCTGACTGTTATTACCATATTATTTTTATACTTTCTTGATAATACCAATCCATTTATCCTTCTGTCTATTCCCAACTGTTTGAGGGGTGTGTAGTACACTTCCAACAAAGTGATTACCCATTTTATGTATTAAAGTTCTATCCACATGCCCTCATTTGAGGACTTTCTAGGGTGTCATCATTCCTTGATTGATATCTACTAATGCAAAATCTTGTCCATTCTTCATGTATAGATCTTTCATTGCTGTAAATTGTTCTATTTCTTCTGTAATCAGGAGTTCAAGCACACATCATTGTCCATCAACTTCAACTTGGTTTCTATAAGAGTCATCTGTTGTTGGATCATACTTTTCAACAAATGCTCATTGAACAAATGGCACAGTCAAAGCTGACTTCCCCATTCCTCATACAATTATCAGAAATCTCAAGCCTTGTTCTTCAATGCAGCAGATTTAATGATGCAAAATCTGGATTCAGACATCTAGCCTTTTCACTGGGTGGAGGCAGGGATCACTGTCACTATATCTCACTGAGATATTGTAGATCAATATTCTGAAGCAATTTCCTGCCTTACATCCTGTCCCTGTCTTGAAGTTTCTATAGCCCAGAAAATTGAACTGCCAAGTCTTGCTTCTGCCTCAATCACACTGACGAAGGAGCTTATGACTTCAAGTAAACCCGTTGGGCTGTAACCTGGTGTCATGTGAGATTAGATTCCTTACTGTGTGGAAACAGGCCCTTTGGTCCCCACCAACCCTCCGAAGAGTGATTCGCCCAGACCCATTCTCCTCTGACTAACGCACCTAACACTATGGACAATTTAGCATGGCCAATTCACCTGACCTGCACATCTTTGTGACTGTGGGAGGAAACCGGATCACCCAGAGGAAACCCACGCAGACACAGGGAGAATGTGCAAACTCCACACAGACAGTTACCCAGGGCTGGAATCAAACCTTGGACCCTGCTGCTGTGAGACAGCAGTGCTAACCACCGAACCACCGTGCTGCTGTGACTTCTGAACTTTTCTCTGTGATAGCAATTATGTCATTTCCCTGTGTCTTCACCAACACCCTCATCTTGTCTGCCTTACTTGCAAACTGTGGAGGTGTCAGTGTTGGACTGGGGAGGACAAAGACAGAAAGCACAAGACACCAGGTTCCAGTCCGGCAGGTTTATTTGAAATCACAAACTTGGGGAGCATCACCTGATGAAGGGACTATGCTCCGAAAGCTTGTGATTTCAAATAAACCTATTGGACCATAACCTGGTGTCATGTGATTTCTGACTTTACTTGCAAGACTCGTTGCATTAAAATAAATGCTGTCCAGCCTTTCCATGCTCCCTTGTGTCTTGACTATGCACACTCTGCCTTGGCACTGACTTGGCATTATCTACACCTGCAACTCCACTCTGTAACCCATCCTCATGTCAAACCCTGATCTCAGTGAAACCCAGCCCTTTTAACTCTTGGAAAACTGGCTCAATTTTATGATGTAAAGCTTCATGTATCTAATTTTAAAATCTTACTCAAGTTCCTTAATTTGGGATCTATAAGATCAGCTAGTTCTGTTTGATACAGATGATATTTTTAGCTGGGAATCACAGATGATTTCCTGTGCGTATAATGGATTTTACAGTATAATTACACTCTGGTGATTGAGGAATTACTATCCCATGTGAAAGTTGTTAGCAACTCGTTTGAGATTGATTCTCACAAGATTCACTGCGGAATTCAGAAATTCCTCTCTCAGGCATCACCTTCCAAGTATTCACATCCCTCAGAGACTGAGCTGATTTGGCAGAACTTAGATTTGAGATAAAACACTGCAGCTGCAGGAAATCTGAAATAAAAACAGAAAATGCCGAAACACCACTCAGGGCTGAAGGAGACACTGATGGAATCCCTCCAGTGTAGAAAGAGACCATTCAGCCCACTGACCCTCTGAACAGCATCTCAGCCAGATGCAACTCCCTAACCCCGTAACCCTACATTTACCATGACTAATCCCCCTAAGCCTGCATATGTTTGGACACGATGGGACAATTTAGCATGGCCAATCCACCTGACCTGCACATCTTTGGATATAAGGCCTCACCTTAGAAGAACTGATTCCAGCCACCATGGTTCTGCCATGAGGAACTGCATTAAGTCTCGTCCAATATCCAAGGTCAATGATGTGAAGTCATTGACCTAAAGCAGTGGCTCAGTTTCTCTCTCAGTGGTAACATTTTTCAAAAGAATGTCCAACTCCATGCGGTGAAACTTTCATCCAGAAGGTTCTGTCTCAGGCAGCATCCAATACACAGTTTTCAGAACTTCAACAGCTTGGGTCTCCTTTCTATCACAACTATGGCATGGCAAAATGTCCCACGGTGCTTTGCAGGAGCATAGCCAGGCAAAATTTGGCACCGAGCCACACGAGTAAATATTAGGACAGGTGACCAAAGATTTTGATTGAAGTGCTGGGGTTTATGGAGTGTCTTAAAGTCAGAGAAAGAGGTAGGGAGTAAGATCTCAGAAGGGCAGGATTTCAGAATCTAGCGTCTCAGCAGGACTGCTAATAATAGAGGGACTAAATGTGACAGGATGTGCGAGAAGGTGACAGAAGGAAATGACTGGAGGTACTAACAAAAAGAACATTTAAAGTGTTTTGCAGAACATCTGCAAGATCTATGACATTGAGAAAAGAAACCTTCTTTCCAATAAAATAAACACTTTTGCCTTTGAGGAGGAATTATTCCTCCAACCTCCTGTGGACTTTACCCATTTGCAATGGAACATCTTAAATCGCAGTGCTGACCTCCTCCCTTTTCACACTTGCTCCTCTCCATATGGCCTCGGTCCAACTGAGAAAACAAACGTGCAGCTGCTGACTCCGTCCCTGACCCTGTGATACTAGCCCTTCTCTAATTACTACCTTCGAACTGTCAGGAGAATGATCAGTTCTTGCATCCCCCTATCCTGGCCCCCTCCTCCACACCAGAGAGTCCACTTCCATCCTAGCCAAGTGTGGGTCTTTTTGCTTTTCCATGGATTCTTGTAGCTTTATTTAGCTTTGTGTAGTTTTATGACCCAATTTGACATGATTAGTAAAGCACTGACAGCCAATGTCGGCCAGCAGCTCTGGGCCAGTAGCTGAATACCACATGGAGTGGAGGAAAGATCTGGAGGTGCTCTTGCAGGTTGGGCCATTAGTGAGTATTCCACAAGCTTGCACTTATTGCAAAGAGCGATTCCCTGGTGTAAAAACTGTTTTAATAGGCCCTCTCCTTTGTCTTCTGCCTCATGTTAGTGATAGCTCCAAGGGTAGTGTGCATATATCCTCTGTGAAGTCAGATGGCTGATTGGTTCGAATCCCACTCTGACAATGCAATACTGAGGAAGTGGAATACTGTTGGAAAGGGTATCTTTCAGATGCATTATTAAACTGAGACACCGCCGAACTTTTAGTTAGATGTTAAAAAAAAAACACCATTATGTGAAACAGATCAGGGGAATTCTTCCTGAACAATATGTATCCTGCAACCAGCATCAAAAGAACAGGATATCAGGTCATGGTTACTTTTTATGTGGGTACTTGCTGAGTGCAGCTTGGCAGGAAGAGTTAACATACTTAAAATCACAGAGAAAACATTTAGTGCAGGTTCCCTGCTAATATTGCATTGGATATTGTATCAATCTGCTCAGGATGTAAAACTGCCTGGAATATTACATAACTCATCCCTGTCTCTGTTCACCTGCTGCTGATATCCTCGGTGTGCCACTGTTGCCATTCGGCTTGACTATTCCAATGTCTGTTCCTGTTTTGCTGTTCCACATTCTAACCTCTGTAAATCTGAAGCCAAACAAAACCTCAACTGTTCACTGTCATTCCTGCACTCGCTGACCTACATTAACCTCAGCTCAAGCAACATTTTCATCATCTTTATAAATCCCCCCATGGGTCTGCCTCCCCCTTTTTCCAGTCCCTCCAAGATAATTGTAACATATTTAATTCTGGCATTTTGATCATGTCCAATTTTTACTGGCGGCTGTGACAGCCGGCACTCTGTGCCCTGGAGTTCTCCACTTGAACCTTTCTGTCTTGCTCTCTTGACCTTCGGTCCATTGAGTCTGCTGCCATTTAATGAGATCATGGCTGATCTGATCATTCTCAACTCCACTTTCCTGCCTTTTCCCTATAACCCCTGATTCCCTCTGAGGGAACATAATTCTTCAAGAACACCCATCTGCAAGCAGAAGGATGGAAAAGGAATTGGAGAAAAAAATTGCGAATGATCTCAAGGATTAGACCAATTCCATTTGCCAAATGTGTGGTTAGAGAACTGGCTCAAGGATTGGGCTCATCAGCCACACAATAAACCCCAGAACCCATGGGCAGTGATGTAGAATTTTCAAAGTTCATAAGTTCGTCAATTCATAAGGTAAAGAAGCAGAATTAGGCCATTCGGCCCAATGAGTCTGCTCCACCATTCCATCATGGCTGATATGCTCCTCACCCCCATTTTCCTGCCTTCCCCCCATATCTCTTCAACCCATAACCAATTAATCTAACTCCTCCTTATATTTACTCACTATCCCAGCATCCACTGCACTTTGGGGGAGTGAATTCCACAGATTCACCACCCTCTAGGAGAAGTAGTTCCGCCTCAACTGTGTTTTAAATTTGCTCCCCCTTCTCCTACGACTATGACCTCTTGTCCTAGAATGCCCCACAAGAGGAAGCATCTGCTCCACATCCATTTTTTTCTAGATCTTTTATCATCTTGAATACCTCAATTTGATCTCCCCTCATTCGTCTAAATTCCAGAGAGTATAGACCTAAACTGTTCAATCTCTCTTCATACAACAAACCCTTCATCTCTGAGATCAATCTAGTAAACCTCCTCTGAGCTGCCTCCAATGCCACTGCATCTTTCCTCAAATAATGGGACCAAAACTGTGCACAGAATTCTAGGTTCAGTCTCACCAATACCTTGTAGACCAATACCTACCTAGATGAACAATGTTAACTCATTAGCCAGTGATTGTGGATGACGATTGATTGAAAAAAAGACTATCTCTGCCAGGAATATACTGAATGTTCCAGCCTTAGAAATGCTATGTGGTAAAGAATTTCACAGCCTGTCTACCGTCTGAGAGAAGAAATTCCTTCTCATTTCTTTTTTAACTGGGCAACCCCCTTAGTTCTGAGGTTATGTCTCTGATCCTAGGTTCTCCTACCCTGTTGAGCCCCCTTAGAATCTTATATTTCTCAATAAGGCTATCACGCATTCTTCCCCAGTGAGTACAGGGTCAATCTACTCAAGCTCTCCTCATAAAGAAGTCCCTCCATACCCAGATTCAATCCAGTGAACCTTTTCTGGACTACCTCCGATGTCAGTATATCTTTCCTTAGATAAGGGGACCAAAACTCTTCACAATATTCTAATTGTGATCTAATTGGTTCCTTGTATAGCTTTAGCAAGACTTCTTTATTTCTATGTTCAGTTCCCTCTGAAGCAAAGGTCAACTTTCTATTTATCTTCCCTATTACCTGCCGAACATGGATGGTAGCTTTTTCTGTGATTCATGCACGAGGACTCCTGAATCTCTCTGTGCTTCAGCTTCTTGCAGTCTTTCTCCATTTAAATAATATTCAGTTATTCTATGCTTCGTGCCAAAGTGCATAACCTCACAGTTTCCCATATTATATTCCATCTGCTAAGGTTTTGCCCACTCACTTGCCCTGTCAAGATTCCTTCTTCAGAGTCTTGGTGTCAGCTTCACCACTATTTTTGGACTATCGGCAACTATGGCATCCAATCCATTCATACATTCTGACAATAACTGTGGTCCCAGCACTGATCCCTAAGGCGTTACCCTAGCTATTGGTTGCCATCCTGAAAAAGCCCTCTTTATCAGAACACACTGTTTTCTATTAGTGAGCCAATTGTCTGTCTATCTCTATCACTATGGGGTCTTATCTAATTGTGTAGTCTAATGTGAAGTACATTATTGAATGCCTATTAGGAATGGCAATATATTACATCTCATGGTTCCTCTTTCCTATTTGTTACCTCTCAAAAAATTCTATTAAATTCATCAGACACGATTTCTCCTTCATGAGGCAATGCTTGATAATATTATATATTTCTAAATGCTCTGGTATTGCATCTTTTATAGTAGAATTGTGCTTTCCATGTCTGCAAATTCATTAATCTATCAGTTGGAACTGAAAGCTTAATATTTTGCGGTGGATAGATTGTATCAGGGAAGTTTGGCTGATTCTTGAGAGACACCTAGCTATTTTCTTGATCTGGATTTCCTGATGGTACACTCATGTTGTTGTCCTGTGGTACTGTTAGTTGATTAAAGTTGCGATTGTGAAGATTGTTTTTGTCGTACTAAAAGGTAAAACTGCTAAAGATTCTGCTGTTCTCAGAGCTGTTTTCAGTTGATTTGATATTTAAAATGTGACTTTTGTCTTCACCAATATGGAGTTTACATACAGAAGAATGAAAATATTCCTTTTCTGAGATGCCTGAAATGTTTCCAAAGGTATGTGTATAGAACTTTCTCAAGTTGGCTTCACTCAATAAGATTCAATGATCTTCTGTCTGCCATAATATCTTTTTCAGAATTTTCAATAATTTCTTTTTCAGAATCTAACGTATTTTCACATCGAACTTGACACCATATGATCAGAGTTGTGCTCATTTTCTTTCTCCAATCTTTCATATTTTGATGAACTTTTAGCCAAACAAGATTTTGAATTTGTCATTGAAAATTTAGAAATAATGAGCGTTTCACTAACTCCACTATTAGGACTCTGATATTTTGAAATGCAATAAATCTGTTAAAGTCTCATCCATGCTCCTTAGCTTAGTTTAGATGGAAAGGGATCAAATGTATGTTGGGTGTCCAGTAATTGGCCCTTTTATTTGAGGCTGCTCAATTTAGACATCTCCACTTAATTGATAGTTGGCATTAACTGTTCTTGCTGGATTTTTTGAAGCTTATTTCCCTTGTTATTGACTGTAAAAGACTTTTTGAGACTTTGTGTTCTGTGGTTATTTTGGAGCAGTGTTCACAGATGCTTCCTTCACAGCAGCTATTCAGCTCTGTGACTTTTCTGGCTGATCTTAAAGCTATAATTGGTCTGCAGCATCTGTAGACAGAGAAAATTAGTTCCTCGAAGGAGCATGTTGTATTATGAGTAAAAGGAACAATGTAGACATACTGTACAACTTGCCACATTGGGCAAAGCCCTCCTTGTAACAGGGTGGCATGGTGGCTTAGTGGTTAGCATTGCTACCTCACAGCGTCGGGGACCTGGATTCAATTCCAGCCTCGGGCAACTTTGTGGAGTTTGCACATTCTCCCTGTGTCTGCGTGGGTTTCCTCTGGTGCTCCGGTTTCCTCCCACAATCCAAAGATGTGCAGGTCAGGTAAATTAGGTAAAAACAACAACTGCAGATGTTGGAAACCAAATACTGGATTAGTGGTGCTGGAAGAGCACAGCAGTTCAGGCAGCATCCAATGAGCAGTGAAATCGACATTTCTTGGCCATGTTAAATTTCCCATAGTGTCAGGTGCTTAGTCAGAGGGAAATGGGTCTGAATGGGTTACCTTCCAGGGGGTTGGTCCTTGTTGGGCTGAAGAGCCTGTTTCCACGCTGTAGGGAATCTAATCTAACTGTACTTGGATTTCTAGAAGGCATATGATAAGGTGCCACATCAATCTCTATGGAAGAATGGAGAAGCTCATTGTGCAGAGGGTAAAGTATTAGATTGGCTGGCAGAAGATTGGCTGGCAGCAAACAGAGTATGCATAAATAGCAATTAGTCAGGGTGTGAAAAGTAGAGTCCCATAGGGGATCTTGCCTTTTTTACAATTCACATTACTGGTTGTGATAAGCAGAGTGAGGCATGGCTGGTAAATTTACAGATTTCAGTAAGAAAGGAAGGCAAGTATGTTATGAAGAAGAAACATGAAGTTTCAAATGAATACTGATGGGTTTAGGTGAGTTGGCAAAAATCTGGCAGATGGAGCATAATATGGGAAATTGTCCAGTTTGGCAGGATGAATTAAAACAAAAAGGTATGTCTTAAATGCAGAATTAACGCAGATTTCTGAGATACAGAGAGGTTTAGGTGTTCTTGTAGGAGTCACAAAATGTTAATATACAGGTACAGCACACATCAGGAAGACTAATGGGATGTTATTCTTGTCCTATAAAATAATGATATTATGTTTCAGTTGTACAGGGCATTAGCATTTTTGACACATCTAGAATACTGTGTGCGATTTTCATCTCTTTATTTAAGAAACACTAGCAGTGTTTCAGTAGAGGTTTACAAGTTTGATGAGTGAGTTGTCTCTTGTGAGGATAGATTGGACAGACTTGGTTTGTTTCCACTGGACTTCAGAAGAGTGAGAGATGACTTGATTGAAGTCTACAAGATCCTGAGTGGTCTTGGCGATGTGGATGGAAGGATGTTTCCCATTCTCAGTCAGCCCAGAACGTGCAGAAACAGTTGTGAAATTCAGAATCGTCCTTTCAGAACAACAATGATGAGAAATTCTTTTCTAACGGAGTGTTATCGGAGCTCTCTGCCTCAGAAGGCAGTGAAAGCAGGGTCATTGAATGCTTTTAAAGGCAGCTGTAAATTCTTGTTAAGAAAGTGAGTCAAAGTTTTTTGGAGGTAGATGGGTATGTGAAACTCAAAACACGATCATATTGAATGGTGGAGCAGGCTCAATCATCTGAATGGTCTTCTTCTGCTCCTGTTTTATATATTTGTAAAGTATCTTGGGATATTTCTAATAGTGGAATCAAGATTTGTAGGAAACTTTAAATTGCTTGAAAGACTATCACAATGTTCCAATTTTGAAATACTGTGTCTTTGTTGCTCAAAGCTGGTAATAGCAGTTCCATTGTCAATCAAGACAATTTAACGAGAGAGTGAAATGACAAGTGTGACTCAGATGGGAACAAGCCAGCCTGGGGACAACTGGGTGTGGTTTCAAAATGCTTCAGTCTAGGGGCCAGTCTCTTACCAGTTATAACAGGAGCTGAGAATTGACATTGGATCAGGATGGTACAACATCCAAAAACAAAGTCACTAGCATAATTAGATTAGATTAGATTACTTACAGTGTGGAAACAGGCCCTTCGGCCCAACAAGTCCACACCGCCCCACCGAAGCGCAACACACCCATACCCCTATACCTACCCCTTACCTACACTACGGGCAATTTAGGATAGCCAATTCACCTGACCTGCACATCTTTGGACTGTGGGAGGAAACCGGAGCACCTGGAGGAAACCCACGCAGACACGGGGAGAATGTGCAAACTCCACACAGTCAGTCGCCTGAGGCGGGAATTGAACCCGGGTCTCTGGCGCTGTGAGGGAGCAGTGCTAACCACTGTGCCACCGTGCCACCCACATCTATGTGTAATCTATGTGTATTCAGATTATCAGTGAACATTGTGAAGTTCTAAAATGGGAGACGTTGTCCTTATTGTACATCCCAATTCAGAGATGACACAGATTTCAAAAGTCAGCCCATTCCAGGTTTAACAGCTCTCACTGTCACTCTCTCTTTCTCTCTTTCTTTCTCTTTCGTTCACTCTTCTTTTTCTGTTTTTCTTATTTTCTCTTTTTTTCCTCTCTTTCTCCCCCTCTCTCTCTCACACCTGGTAATTCTCACAAATCTCACTCTGCCTGTGTTTCACAACTGGTGGCAGTCCCATTAGCACCTTCATTCCACTGTCTGCAATTCCTGTATCCAGTCACCTCTCTCTCTTTCTCTCTCTTTTTCTCTTTCCCCTCCAGGACTTTCCATAAAAATACATTCCTTTGGCCAAGCTTTTGGACAGGACTCCAAATATTTCCTTTGATTTGATGTCTGATTACCTCATGACACAGTTGAGCAACGTGGAGTCTTTTGTCAACACTGGTTCTGCGTAAGTTTATGCTTCTGTAGTGATTGCTCAGATACAAATGTGAGATGCTGAACCAATTCGGACCTGGATTGATTGCAGTGGTTTTGGTACTTGTTATAATTACCCAAATATTTGGTGAATATCAGTCTGCGCAGCACTCAAATCACTGACTGGCAAAGACTGGCATTTGGGAAGCCAAAAGTTATCAAGAAACATTCTTACAAAACCTCTAGGCTTTCATTTTGCTCTGGCTTTCTGGAAATATCGTCACTGAATGACAGGGCAGGCTGGAAAAGCCGAGGGTTTATTTCTGCTCCTATTTATAAATCCTTAGGTACTTACCAACCTTGGGAATAAAGAGTGAGAATAAGGAATTAGACAATTGAAGGGTGATGTTAACTCTCTCTTCCTGCGGGAAGCTGGGTAAAGGAGAATTGAAGTTGGATCAAATACAGAGCATGCTGGAGAAACTCAGCAGGTCTGACAGCATCTGTGGAGGGAGAACCAGATATAATATTTCAAGTCAGTTTTGACAGAGAGTCATACCAAACCGTGTTTCTCCCTCCACTGATGCTGCCAGACCTGTTGAGTTTCTCCAGAGTTTTCTGTTTATTTCAGATTTACAGCATCCATAGAATTTTGCTTTCTGTTAAAGTTAGCTGTTGTATACACTGAAGACACTCTGTGGTAATGTTCAAGCCAGGCCTTTAGACTCCATGTTCTGTCACGCTGGAAAGTGTAGCCAGCTGACTCTCACCAACAGCAGTCCTCCCCCAGGGCTCTACAGTCCCAGGATTGCTCCCTTTCCCATCCTTGAACTCTTCTACACCCAAGGGGCTATAAGCTGAGTACAGGAGAGAAAAGGGGAGTGGGGAAGGTTTGATGAAAGGCTACAATGAGGAATGGACCAAGAGGGAGGCTCATACTCAATAAAAACACCAGCATGGACCAACTGGGCCAAGCAAACTGTGTCTGGTGTGTGTTTTTTCCCTCTTCCAACCAGGATGGCTCACTGCGTCACAAATCCAGGTTCGATTCCACCCTCGGGCAACTATCTGTGTGGAGTTTGCACATTCTCCCCGTGTCTGCATAGGTTTCCACAAGTGCTGTGGTTTCCTCCCACTGTCCAAAGATGTGCAGGTTAGGTGGATTGGCCATGCTAAATTGCCCTAGTTCCCAGTGATATGCAGGCTAGTTGGATTAGTAATGGGAAATACAGGGATAGGGTAGGAGGTGGATCGGGGTGGCTGGTCTTTAGAGGGTTAGTGTAGACTCAATGGGCTGAATGGCCTGCTTCCACACCAGTGATTCTATGATAATGAGTCCTGACTTATATCACGAACATTTCATTCCTGGTTTTTTCTTGATGAACCTTTGCCATCTCCTTTCTCATGGAGCTATTATCCTTCCCTAACTTGGAGACAGTGAGAACTACAGATGTTGGAAAGTCAGTGTAGAGCAGGAAAATGCACAGCAGATCAAGCAGCATCAGAGGAGCAGGAGAGTTGACAGTTCAGGCAGAGCCCTTCACCAGGATCATGACCCTTCCCTAACCTCGCCATGCTCACTGATTAACAAGGATTAACAAGGAGAACCAGAAACCTTACCATCCTTTTGCACTATTCAGCAGGTGTGCTGAACCCAAACACAGAAATTAAACCATTAACAAGGAACTGGACACAGTTAGAGTATATGGGAGGATGAGTTCAAAACAACAAAAGTGTCAATTTACCCAAACAACATGGAAGGGACAAAGTTGAGAAGATAACTCAGAATATCAGCTCAGAGTCTCGGAATTCTCACTGAAAAAGATGAGTAAGCAGGATTGGAAAACTTTCAACTATATAGATACCACAAACTAAACAAAATGAATCACAGTTCCCAGAGGGCTGGAATTCAAAGGGAAGGAAGTTATGCTTCAATGAGACATAGTCGCAGGCATAGCCCATGTGCAGTAACCATGGTCAACTTTGGCAATGTACCTCAGGAAGGATATATTGATCTTGGACAGAGTGCAGAGCAAGTTCGCCAGAATGAAACCAGAGCTAAAATGGACCAGTAGGTCACAGAAACTTGTATTTTGTTGAGTTTAGAGATTGAAAGGTGATCTGACCAAGGTTTCAAAATGTTAAAATCATTCAATAAAATCGATAGTGAAAAATCCTTTCCTCTGGTGGGGCTGTCCAAAACAAGGGGGTGTAACCTTAAAATTAATCTTTCGAGATGAAAATCAGCCAGTAACCTTTCACACAAAGGAGAGTGGAAATCCACAAGCCTCTCCCCAGGAGGATCCCAGGGGGTGAGTGCAACTTTCCATTGATAGGTTTTTGCTGGGTAAGATGTCAAGGAATATGGAGCAAAAGGCAGTTCAACCGTGATCAAATAGGATGGGCTGAATGGTCACATCCCACTTCTGTCTTCCTGCCACGAGCATTACTCTGTTTAATTGAAATTGGCCAATTTAAAGTGTTGAGCAGGATACTGTGAGGGGTTGCTAAACAATAAAATGCTATCTTCTACATCAATCAAACAGGTAAACAGAGTTGAAGCAGGATGTTGCCAATGTGGAAGGTTTGAGTTATAAAGTAAGGCTGGATAAGCTGGGACACCTTATAGAAGTTTATATATAAGCTTAATGGTAGTTGCCTTTTCCCTCGGATGGGGAATTTCAAGAGTAGTGGGCACATTTTTAAGCTGAGAGGAGACATGAGGTGCAATATTTTTACACAGAGGGTGGTTCACATGTGGCATGAACTTCCTGAGGAAGTGGTGGATGTTTGTACAATGACAATATTTAAAAGGCATCTGAATAGGAAAGGTTTGGAGGGATATGGGCCAGGAGAGGCAGGTGGGACTAGTTTAGATTACCTACAATATGGAAACAGGCCGTTCAGCCCAACAAATCCAAACTACCCCTCCGAAGAGTAACCCACCCCCCTACCCTATATTTACCCGCACTAATGCACCTAACACATCAGGCAATTTAGCATGGCCAACGCACCTGACCTGCACATTTTTGGACTGTGGGAGGAAACCCACACAGACACGGGGAGAATATGCAAACTTCACACAGTTTGCCTGAGGCAGGAATTGAACCCAGTCCCTATTGCTGTGAGGCACCAGTGCTAACCACTGAGCCACCATGCCACCCAGTTTAGTTTGGGATTATGTTCGGCGTGAACTGGTTGAACTGGTCTGGTGCTGTATTACTCTGTGACTCTATGACACTGAGACTTTGAGGCATTCCCTCACTACTACAATGAGACCATCAGCTAAAAATAATGTGATATGGTTTAATGAGTTTACAGGGTCCTTTCTTATAGGGATATTGTTTTTAAACATCTCAAATGAAAAATAATTTAATTGTACAAATTTGCATTCATGTTTGGACTGAATAATGAAGTGAGCATCACCTATAATATTTCATTTTTATGTGCAACCTCTGATCATATGTAAGAAATTCCGAAACAAACGATCAAAGTAAACATGCCTTGGCAATCTATCAGCATTCAACTTGCTAAAATGAAGAAATTCAAGCACCCTGTTTCTGACTATATCTTATTTCATTGTGCCGATAGCAAAAATTGACATACAGCTGTTTTCCATCTGTGAGAGGAATGGGTGAGGGATTAATTAGCTATTTCCCAGGGTAGGGGAGTCCAAAACTAGAGGGCATAGGCTTAAGGTGAGAGAGGAAAGATTTAAAACGGATTTGAGGGGTAACCACAGAGGGTGATACAGGTATGGAATGAGCTGCCATAGGAAATGGTGGAGGCTGGTACAATTACAATATTTAAAAAGGATCTGGATGGGTAAATGAATAGGAAAGGTTTAGAGGGATATGGGCCAAATGCTGACAAGTTTAGGATATCTAGTCAGCATGGACGAGTTGACCGAAGGGTCTGTTTCCATGCTGTATAAATCTAGGACTCCATGAACCAACAAAGTCTGGATCTGAATGAACACAGCAAGTCTGGTGATTTAAAGCAGTTAGCTAGTGTCATTATACAGTGATAGTGATAAGTACAGATACAGGTCAGGGGTCTTTGGTTGTTGGACTAAGTCCAAAAGCAGGAGAATTTCCTGGAGAGAAAAGGTGGCTTATTTGGGTCAGAAGTGCACTACCTTGTACTTCAGGTTAATACTTCTACTGGCACATTGAGCTCTTAGTGCCTGGAGTATCTTGGGCACTAGGTACCTGCAGACACATCGTCCCTAATGCTGCTTGCTCCTTATAATGAAGCAGGGCTCTTCAAGTTCTGGTTGACACCTCACTTTACGTTTATACAGCAGTGATTAAATCCAGCTCTCTGCACAATGTCTAAGACAGTTGTCTTCACATGCCCATTCTAAACTAGTGATTTCTCTGTTACCTGTAAGACACTAGAGGTTAAAACGTTGGTTAGATAGAGTCCAGACATCTCCTTTTTGAGTCAGAGTATTATTTCAGGTTGCATATCATAAAACTTGAACATACTGATTGCTCCTGATAAAACTACACCCAAGTACTGCATAATTATCCTTAATTAACAGATCATGTGTTCCAGGGTTCTATTTGATCTCAAGCATCTCTACCACATCCAACTCGACAACAGCATTACTGCTGGTCAAAATCATGTGATCAGTAGCATTATCACGATTTACATGAGGCTCATTATACCACAAATTAGCCTGCCAGCAAACAGTGAGCTGATTGGCTCATGCAGAGACTTCTCCCACAATTACAAACCTGGCACAGGAGTTTCTGCCAGGCCAGGAGCTGCTGTTCAATAACTCCCAGGGCTCAGCAATGCCCTCTACCCTGCCAGAGTACATGGCTGCTGCCAGAAGATCTGCCTAGTCTCAGACCCCCCCAAAATGGAGGATCATTGACAAGAAAGGTGGGTGTTATTTGGAGGGAGGTTTCTGGGACCTACAGTGAGAGGGGTGGAGTGCTTTGGAAGCAAGGGCAGAGGAGTAACTGTTAGTAACCACCCCTCCTCAAGGTCCAATACCTTGGTCTTGTACCAAATCCTGAAGACTGAGGCACGTCCCCTGCACCGCCACCACCACCACCATAGTGTCCAGCTGGCACTTACCAGTCAGGAAGACTGACTCTTTCTCGTCCTGTCTAGAGATGAAATAATTGCAGCTCAAGCAGGACGAGACTTATAATGGTTGTCAATTGACCACGTAAGCACCTTAATTGGCATCTTCCTGAGCAGAATGTAATTAGTGAGGTGGTGGGAAGGATAGATATCTTCCCAATGCCAATGGTTATCTGCCATTACTGACACCTTCCTCATGCTTCTCAAGCACAGTAGATTCTGCCCACACACTAGGACTGTGAATTGACTCAATGGAGATGGATAATGAGCATCCAGGAGGTGGAGATATGCCCAGTTGTCATAGAGATAAGCTGATACTCGGTGGAATCCAATTATTTTGTACATGTGAGATAAGAAATTGGAACTGCACCTAATGTTCCGGAGGAGTTAAACAATAAATGTGATGCTGAGCTTTGCAAAAGGTTGTACAATGTTGCATAGTTGCTTTAGAATTATTGCAAAAGCTCATTTGTAGGATATGCATAGCACTGGAACACAGAGAACTTCTAATGTAGGGCAATTAGGAGCTATCTATTACATATCGGAACCTACTGGGAACTCACAAGCATTTGGATGGCAGCCTCAGGAGATGATGGGCAGTGCCCAGGGTATATGTCACTTCTGTTTTAGATATCACGTGTTGTCCAGGCCAACTCCTGAGTGCCAGTCCTTACTGCAGCTAGTACAGACAAATTGCATTGGCCCAATGTTGACTGATTTGTTTTTCCTCCTTCCAGTGCGCTGACTTTTCCGCCATCTGGTTGTTTCTTTTGTCTTCCACACCCTTTCTGATTGCTTGTTGCCAGGCACCTCTCCAATATCAGAAAAGCACAAAGAGCCATTTCCCAATCTTCCAGTAGGAATCATCAACTCATTGGCAAACGTTGCAAAAGCAGGGAGCAATTGCAGAAGAATTTAGTTAAACCACTTACCCGCTAAGAGAAAGTTGGACTGTAACTTTATTACAGTTCACCAGATGTGAAGAAAACATTGAGCAACGTCCAATAAACAGCACAATGTCTCGTGCTTGTCATAAGATCAGCAGGTTTAACGCAAAAATAATCACTTAAACATAAAATATCTAATGGATTCACTCGAGAAACATCCAAAACAAAATAATTTGAAGAGCTGCTGTCAATTGCAGAGGATCGTAGTAAATAGGTTGTTTAAACAAAATTACACTTTCTTTTGTTTAAAATGATGTTTCATATATTAATCAATTTTCTCAAATTGAGTTCTGCAAACTATTTAAGAAGTACAATAAAGGTAATGTATTCACTGTGAGCATTAACAACTTCTCATATATTTTTAGTCTTAGCTGTTTCGAGTGTACAGAAGCTGTGGAATGTATCTTTCTCAATGCCAATTGCTAAGGACCCAGCAATAAATCATATAACTCCTTTCTTTTTGTTTTGTTAGTGTAGTAATAAAGTGGAGTGTGGTGTGAAACAGGTTATTGGTTCAACGTCAACTTTATTTTTAGACAAGGGCACAAAGTCACCATATATTCCAAAGGATCTTCATTGGCACTTATTGCAAAATCCTAGCTGAAGATTACATCCAAGTGTTTCAGGATAGACCTGTAACTTATGGGATACTCTGACAGGATTCTAGAGTGGAGAAAATAGTTGCCCTACACTGGAATGCTCTGGGATTCACCTTCATTCTCTGGGGCACTCTACGCATTGTCACACTTCCCTAACCTTTCTTTGACTAGCTTAACTCAAGAGGTTTCATAATCCCCCTGTCTGAAAGTTTGAGTTGGAGAAGGACCTTCCAACATCTGGACCATAGATATTTTCCAAGATTTCCAATGTCCTCTCTTGGCTCACATGGAACAGAGAATGATTACTTTTTCCATTTCCGTAAGAAATCGCCAAGCCATGTTCAGCTTCCCCAGTCATAAATATTGGGGCCCTTTGAAGGGTAAATAACTATATTCCATTCCAGGCTAGTACCTACACAATTCATATAGGGAATGCCAGGATGTATCAGCTGGCTGGAAAGTATAGAACCAGAGGACCCAGCCTCAGAATAAGGGATACATCATTTAAGATTGAGATGATGAGGAATTTCTTCACTTAGGGGGGAGTGAATTTCTGGAAATCCTCACCTCAGAGAGCACCTCAATAGATTTCTGGATATTAACGGTATCAAGGGATATGGAAAAACTGCAGGAAAGTGGCATTGAGTTAAATAATCCACCATGATCTAACCAAGTGATGGAACTGGTCAATTGACTGAATGACCTACTCTTGTTTCTGTGTGCCCATTTTCCCATATTACTGTGCTTTCTAAATTAGCGTCATCTGCAAATGGGATGTGCAATACTCCATTTCCATTAAAAATAGGAGTTAAGTTCTTGTTCCAAGACATTAACATGGAGAAAGCGAGGACTGCTAATGCTGGAGATCAGAGTCAAAAAAGTGTGGTGCTGGAAAAGCACGGCTAATCAGGCAGCATCCAAGGAGCAGGACAGTCGACATTTCAAGCATAAGCTCTTCGTCAGGAATGTGGGGGGTGCCAAGGGGGCTGAGAGGTAAATGGGAGGGTAGTGGGACTGGGGGGAAAGTAGCTTGGAAGACGATAGGTAGATGAAGGTGGGGGGGTGATAGTGATAGGGCGGAATGGAGGGTGGAGCAGATAGATGGGCAGGTAGAACAGTTTAAGAGGGCGGTGCTGAGCTGGAGGGTTGGATCTGGGATGAGATGGGGGGAGGAAAGATGAGGAAACTGGTGAAATTGACATTGATGCTGTGTGGTTGGAGGGTCCCAAGGCAGAAGATGAGGTGTTCTTCCTCCATGCATCTGGTGGCTTGGATGTGGTGGTAGAGGAGGCCCAGGACTTGTATGTCCTTGGCAGAGTGGGAGTGGGAGTGGGAGTGGGAGTTGAAGTGGTCAGCCACAGGGTGGTGGTGGTGGTGTTGAAGGTGGGGGGGAAGTGTGTGTTGGAAGAGGCCCAGTTTCTTGGCCTTGTCTTCTCCTCAGCTGGACAGACTTGAACCTGAGCTTATAATGTGAATCAAGCCACACAATAAAAGATGGTGACAGCAGATGTATTCACTGGCTCGAAAATAACAGCAGCAGTGTTGGTTTAGAACAGGCCTGAGATCATCTGGAGAAGTATTCAAAAATGATGTTCAAGAAATACTCGCATTGACAGATGGTGGGGTAGGGAAGGCAGAGAGTGATAGAAAAGAATATTGTTCCAGTATAGAACATAGAACATGGAACATAGAACAATACAACGCAGAACAGGTCCTTCAGCCCTTGATGTTGCGCCGACCTGTGAACTAATCTAAGCCCATAGCCCTACACTATCCCATCATTCATGTGCTTACCCAAAGATTGTTTAAATCTCCCTAATGTGGCTGAGTTAACTACATTGACAGGTAGGGCATTCCACGCCCTCACCACTCTATGAGTAAAAAACTTGCCCCTGATTATAAATCCTATCTCTTATAATCCTTTCCAAAATCTTTCCTACAACAGAAGTAAGTCTATAATTATCTGGGTCATCTCTGCTGCCCTTCTTGAACAAGGGCACAACATTTGCAATCCTCCAGTCCTCTAGTACTAAATCTGTAGACAATGACAACTCAAAGATCAAAGCCAAAGTCTTTGCTATCTCCTCCCTAGCTTCCCAGAGAATCCTTGGTTAAATCCCATCTGGCTCAGAGGACTTGTCTACTTGCATTCCTTCCAGAATTGATAACACTTCTTCATAACTAATCTCGATCCTTTCTAGTCTACTTTTCACTCACGTTTTTCCAATGTTCACTTTTCTAGTGACTCCGTTTCTATACAAACAAGGGAAGCCATTCTGCCTCTCAAATCTGCTCTGCCATCTAATTAGATCCTGGATGGTTTATATTTTAGGAGTAAATTACTGCAGATGCTGGAATCTGAACTGAAAGTAAAAAATACTGGAGGTCACAGCAGGTCAGGCTGCACCCATGGAGATTGAGCAAGCTAATGTTTCGAGTCTAGATGACTCTTCATCAGATGTGGTCCATGTCTTAACATGGGAGAAAGTGAGGACTGCAGATGCTGGAGATCAGAGCTGAAAATGTGTTGCTGGAAAAGCGCAGCAAGTCAGGCAGCATCCAAGGAGCAGGAGAATCGACGTTTCGGGCATGAGCCCTTCTACAGGGCTCATCTTAACCTGCCTTTGTTCTATAAGTATGCTTACCCAACAATAATCTATCCAACTCAGTTTTGAAACTTTCAATTGACTCCTCAGCCTTAATAGCTTTCTTGGGTGAAGGGTGGTGGTCATTCTAGATTTTCCTTTGTGTGAAGATGTGTATCCTGACATCACTTCTGAATGACTTGGCTATAAATATAAAGTTCTACCCTCTTCTCCTGCCCTCACCACCCACTAGACATTGTTGTAATCTATCAATCTTATCAACTTATTCAATCATCAGAAACATCTCAATTAGCCGTGCCTTAATCTTCAAAGAAATCACATTGTTTCTCTGTATCTGATAAAAGTCAATTAAACCATTCAGTGTCAGGGAAGTGCTGGGCAAACAGTAAATGGCAATCTGTTGTTGAAGGAGGTAGTATACCCAGTGTTACTGTCTCAAATTATGTTGCATGCATTATCAAACAGCACTAAACTCAAGAGGAAATACATTCAGTTTCCCATTCCAACTAAAGTGAGACAGGCATCAGCATATTGTCATAATCCATTAATAGAATATGACTTACATTTCCTCAAACATCTCAAAATGCCTCTTAAGTTTATCCTAAAAACTGTTCATTTCAAATAAATAATGTCTCTGTCCTCTTAACAAAAAACCCTTTTGTTCCAGTCTGCCCTCATATATAATCCAATATTCTGTAACAAATCCTTTAATGTCATATCTTAGATAATGTGAGCATTCTCTGCAATGCCGTCAACAGTAAGTTTGTTCCATAGATTTCAAAATCCCTTTCAACTACTGGGATCATGAAACATTCCACACACGGAGCCAATGAATGCAAACTGACAAACGTTTGTCCCAGTTGCTTGAACTTCTGCTGCATTTAGTTTTAGAAATACGTTAAAGGACATGCAATATGGAAATACATTGTGAAATGTTGAATGGTCCTCAGATAATGAGATCCCATTGCTGTAATACTGACGCTAGGCCAAATGGGTTCTGCCCAGCGGTGAAGACCACTGTCAGTTTCAGAGTTCCCAGTCTGTGGGCTCCAGCTGCCTCCTCTTTACCATGGAGGTGCAATCCCTTCACAGGATGGTCTCAGGGCTCTCCGCTTCTTTTGGGAAAAAAGGCCTGAAGTGTCCCTGACCACCACCACCCTCCTCCCCCTGGCCCAGCTCATCCTCACTCTGAACAACTTCACTTTTAACTCCTCTCACCTATTTCAGGTCAAAAGAGGGTGGCCTAGGGTAACCGCATGGGCCCCAGTTATGCCTGTCCCCTTGTGGGGTAGGTGGGACATTCCTCATTCCAGTCCTACTCCAGGCACATACCCACATCTCTTTCTTCAGTATATCGATGACATCATCAGTGCTGCTTCCCCCTCTCATTTGGAATACAAAAGATTTATCAATTTCGATTCCAATTTCCATCCTGCTTTCACCTTCACCAGACTCATCTCTGACTCCTCCCTTCCCTTCCTCAACATCTCTGCTTCCATTTCTGGAGATAGATTGGTGACCATTCCCCATGACAAACCACTGGCATCCATAGTTACCTGGACTATGTGTCCTCACACCTTGCTTCCTGTAAGGACTCTATCCTATTCTCCCAGTATCTCTAGCTCCATTGCATCCATTCTATGCAGGGGCAGGTTCTCAGAAATGCCCACCTTTTTCCTCAACCAAAGATTCCTTGTTCCCATGGTTAACAGGACCATTTCCTGTATTTCTGCCCTTACCCCTTCTCTTCCTTCCCGTAACAGTGATAGGGTTCCCCTGGCCCTCACTCTACCATCATCTACATCCAGAGGATCATTAGCGTCCATTTCTGCCACCTACAGCAGGACCATCAGACATACATTCCCCTTCCTTCCTTTCTCAGTGTTCTGAGGGACCATCCCCTCTGGGACACCCTGGTACACTCCTCCTCCACTCTCAACACCTCCCACACCCCCATGGCATCTTCCTATCCAATCGCAGAAGGTGTAACACCTGCACATTCACTTCCACACACACCCCCCCTCACTGTCCAAGTACATGACCTTCCAGGTGAAGCAGTGACTTACCTACACTTCACTCAAACTAGTCTATTGTATTCATTGCTCACAATGTGCTCTCCTCTGCACTGGAGAGATGAAGCACAGACTGGGTAACTGTTTTGCGGAACACCTATGTTCTGTCCATAAAAAAGACCCTGAACTTCCAGTTGCTTGCCACTTTAACACCCCACCCTGTTCCCTGGCCAACATCTCCACCTCAAGTTTGCTGCAGTGCTCCAGCACAGCTTAGCAGACGCTGGAAGAACAGTATCTCATTTTCCACTTGGGCACCCTGCAGCCTTCAGGAATCAACATTAGGTTCAATGATTTTAGGGCCTCAGAACGTTCTCCCACCTCCACACCTCAGGCCGTATTATCACATGGGATGCTTTCATTCCCATTTTCACCTACGTATGGTCCCCATTATTAGCTTTTCTTTCACCCTGACAGACTATAATCCAGCTTTTTGTCTGTCCAACTGTGTTTCTCTCCCTCTGGTCTCCATCTCCATTTGTTGCTCACTCCTTTAACTTCTCACCTCCTGCCTTCAGCATATAAACCACCGCTTCCTCGCCACGATCAGTTCTGAAGAAGGGTCACTGGACCCAAAACATTAACTCTGCTTTCTCTCCACAGATGTTGTCAGACCTGCTGAGTTTTTCCAGCAATTTCTGTGTCTGTGCTGAAGTCCGTCCATTGGCTCCTTCCTTGTTTCATCAGGACTGTGTACGTTTGATGGTTTTAAGGGCTCCTTTATCAAATAGTTTTACAAATTAGCCTGCTTGTTTTTTCTCAACAAACCTTTCCTCGATTTGTTTTACCTGTTTTCCTGTCAAAGAATGTTGTGCTGCTGTGTAGTGCAGACAGGATCAAATCTTCCTGCTGGTCACTAAATTAACATTGGCTACCCCGAACTCTCTTGTCTTATATTAGATTAGATTCCCTACAGGATGGAAACAGCCCATTTGATCTGAAGAGTAACCCACTCAGACCCACTTCCCCCTGACTAATGCGCCTAACACTATGGGCAATTTAGCATGGCCAATTCACCTAACCTGCACATCTTTGGACTGTGGGAGGAAACCAGAGCACCCGGAGGAAACCCACACAGACACAGGTAGAATGTGCAAACTCCATGCAGACAGTCACCCGAGCTGGCCGTTGAACCCAGGTCCTTGGCACCGTGAGGCAGCAGTGCTAGCCACTGAGCCAAAGAACTCACACTGGTCAGGAGCCTCCTATCACACTGACCAGATGTGGATTGTTAGAGTTGTTTCTCAAACAAAAACTAATCAGCGTCCACATGAATAAAAGAAACGGGGTTTTCATGAAACCAGAACTAAAATTAGCAGGTATTATGATGCAGATTTGGAACTCGTGGGAATTGTTCCATTTCAGAGTAGTGCCTCATTTCCCTTCAGCGTGTCCTTCAGTCTCTCTTCCTGTTTGACTCTACCATAGCCCTTTGGTTAAAACTGCCTGCTCTGACCACAGCACCTTCATAGGTATCAGGTTTAGGACTGAGGTTGGGGCTATGACATAAATTTGTGACAATTGGCAAAAAAAAAATCCAGAGGAGGAATGAGAAGCATTGTTTTAACGCAGAGTTGTTATGATTGGAACACATTGTCTGAGACCTTGGTGGAAACAAAATAGTAAATTTCAAAAGACAATTGGATAACTACTTAAAAAGGGCAAGTTTAGGACAGATGAACAAGAACACAGATATTCTAGCCAGGCTCAGAGGCATGGTGGCTCAGTGGTTAGCACTGCTGTCCCACAGTGACAGATACCCCATTTTAATTCCATCCTCGGGTGACTGTCAATGTGGAGTTTGCACATTCTCCCCGTGTCTGTGTGGGTTTCCTCCGGGTGCTCTGGTTTCCTCTCACAGTGCAAAGATGTGCTGGTTAGGGTGGATTGGCCATGCTAAATTGCCCATAATGTCCAGGGATGAGCAGGATAGGTGGGTGAGCCATGTTGGGTTACAGGGATAGGGTAGGGGGGTGGGATTGGTTGGGAGGGTGAGTGGTGACTTGTTGGGCTGAATGGCCTCTTTCCACACTGTCAGGATTCTGTGACTCCAGGGCCGGAATCTTCCAGCATCATTACTTGCTTGTTGAAAGTTCTGCAAATCAGGCAGTTTGGAGGACAGCTGTGAGTCATCCTCCACTGTCAGGTGCCCAGAAGTGGAAATGCCCACTCAGTGAGAGCTGCTGGTTATTCCAGGCTGTTGTTGCTACCAGGAGGACACCCAATGGGACCCAGCTCTCAGGCAAATGCCTGAGAGGGGAGCAGTATCTGGAGTGAAGGGACATGGGGAGAGGGGTGTGGCTGCGCAGGCCCCTGTGCTGCCCAGTGTCCATTGATTGTGTACAAATCAGTGACTACTAGCCTTCTTTTTCTGATTGGATGGGCCAGCTCTTTTCTCTTATCCCACCTGGAGTGGAGGTAACTCCAGCCCTATCGAGAATAGGCCCTTAAGTGGTCGTCAATTGACTAAGGGCCTCAGTGGCAACAGGGTAGGAAGGTCAAGCTTGGGCCCTCCTGTCCAGAAGTGAATTCAGGTTGAGACAGGAAATGCTGGGATGCCACCATTAAGTTGCCTTCCTGTTTCCAAGTCCACTACTTCTGGGGCCAGGAAATTCTGCCCAGACATTGCAATAGATCATCCAACAAGCAACCTCCCTGACAACACAAGTCAGCACTCAGTCAGGACTGTACAGGTAATGGTACCAGGGTAGGTCACGTACTTCTGTTTGCAGCAGATTTTAAACTCATAACATTTGGACTGCGGTTTAGCAGGTGCTACAAGCTGTGCAAAGCCAGTAGGGCAATTTTGAAGGACTGAATGGCCTGTTCCTATACTTGTACATATAAAAGCAGCTATGGTGAAATTTAATTCTATCAGCCAGCCGCTAGACAATACCAGAATCAACACCAAAATCATCAAAATACTTGGTGTCAAACAGTGTTTGGAAATGACAGCCTGAATCCTCTCCAGTTAGAACCCCAGCAATTACATCCAGGAGGACATCAATTATTTTACAAGTTACTGGCTTAGGAATGGTGTAGTGGCATCCCGCTGAGGGAAGCTGGGAGCATGGAATGATCCAGGGCCAATAGACTCGAGACACACCCGGCATTGAGAAAATTAGAGAACCTGAATTTATATGGAGCTTCTCGTTACTACAGAATGTTCCAAAGTGCTTTACAAAAGGTGCAGTATTGTTTTGAAGTCCGGACACCTGTAAGTTAGGATACTCACCAGGAGAAAGTGAGGACTGCAGATGCTGGAGATCAGAGCTGAAAATGTGTTGCTGGAAAAGCGCAGCAGGTCAGGCAGCATCCAAGGAACAGGAGAATCGACATTTCGGGCATAACCGTCGTGTTGGAGGAAGAGCACCTCATTTTCCGCCTAGGAACCCTCCAACCACAAGGGATGAACTCAGATTTCTCCAGTTTCCTCATTTCCCCTCCCCCCACCTTGTCTCAGTCAAATCCCTCGAACTCAGCACAGCCTTCCTAACCTGCAATCTTCTACCTGACCTCTCCGCCCCCACCCCACTCTGGCCTATCACCCTCACCTTGACCTCCTTCCACCTATCGCATTTCCAACGCCCCTGCCCCAAGTCCTTCCTCCCTACCTTTTATCTTAGCCCTGCTGGACACACTTTCCTCATTCCTGAAGAAGGGCTCATGCCCGAAACGTTGATTCCCCTGCTCCTTGGATGCTGCCTGACCTGCTGCGTTTTTCCAGCACCACGCTCTTCGATTTACAAGATAATAACCAATTACCTGTTTTTTTAAAAAATTGATGTTTGTTGAGGAATAAATATTTGCCTGAAGACTGGGACCAATCCCCTGCTCATTTCCAAACTATATGATGGGAGATCTGTTACATCCACCTGAGAGCGCAGGTGGGACTTTGGTTTAACGTTGAGTCTCATACAGAGAGGACCTCTGCTTGGCCTCAATCTTAAAACATAAATAAAGTCTCATTCTGCATTAGGACCAGAATAAACCCAATGCAGTGACTGTTCAATAAAATACCAGGCGGAAAGTGTACAGTGTTTGCACTGTTCGTGGGAACACATCCAGCCCCACATTCGTGTCAGAAATATTTAGCCTCGAGGGTGTGCGAGTGCTGCCAACTCCGGCTGGATAGATTCCTCGAGGTTCGACACATGACCTTCCACTTCCTTTGGTCCCACCACTGGCCACCCAACATGGTCGTCGTCATGTCCCCCCCATCCCTCCCTCATCCCACCAGAAACAAGCAGACTCCTCTTTCCTCAATCTTAAACAGCTTTTTAAATCTCTGCATCCAGTTCTGATCCAGTTGCCCTGGAATGTCAAAACCTTTTAAAGCTGAAACTTTATCAGCACAACAAGCAGAACGGGGAGAAAGCTGGCCACAGGAGCTTGAGAACGCTCTTGCTGCCAGCTACGTGGTTTCAGACTCTGGTGAAGGTACAGACCCTTTCTAAATTGTTTCACATGCTTACAGTGAGTCGCTGAAGCCAGCCGCAGCTGCAGCTTCAATTGCCAAGTAAGAAAAATATGGCCTATATTGATTTAATAACCAGAGTTACACTAGCCCTCAGGTACAGAAGACTAAGGTCACCCATAGCTACCTCTGAATAGCAACAAGTGATGGGCAGTATGTGGCAACCTTGCAGTGATACCCACACTTGGAGAATGAATTAAAAAAGGAATTGGAACATAAAGTAGAGTCGAGCTGTCTGTTGATGATGATTCAAATGATGGTGATTGGAAGAAATGAAGATTTTCTTTTCTCTCTGGTCCTCTCCTCAGTACCGTAGAGTCCGACAGTGTGGAAGCAGGCCATTCAGCCCACTGTCAGTGCTGAATTTGTACATTCTCCCTGTGCCTGTGTGGGTTTCCTCACATAGTCCAAAGATGTGTCTATACCAACCCTCCAAGAGCATCCCACCCAGATCCACTTACCCCGACAATTCTGCTAACCCACCAAGCCTGCATATCATGAGACAAAGTTAAAAATCACACACCAGGTTATTGTCCAACAAGTTTATTTGGAAGTACTAGCCTTTGCAGGAGCAGCGCTCCGAAAGCTTGTATGTCCAAATAAACCTGTTGGATTATAACCCGGTGTTGCGTGATTTTTAACTTTGTCCACCCCAGTCCAACACCAGCACCTCCACGTCCATAAGACCATAAGACATAGGAGTGGAAGTAAGGCCATTTGGCCCATCGAATCCACTCTGCCATTCAATCATGGCTGATGGGCATTTCAACTCCACTTACCCGCATTCTCCCCGTAGCCCTTAATTCCTTGTGACATCAAGAATTTATCAATTTCTGCCTTGAAGACATTTAGCGTCCCAGCCTCCACTGCACTCCGCAGCAATGAATTCCACAGGCCCACCACTCTCTGGCTGAAGAAATGTCTCCGCATTTCTGTTCTGAATTTACCCCCTCTAATTCTAAGGCTGTGTCCACGGGTCCTAGTCTCCTCGCCTAACGGAAACAATTTCCTAGCATCCACCCTCTCCAAGCCATGTATTATCTTGTAAGTTTCTAGTAGATCTCCCCTTAATCTTCTAAACTCCAATGAATACAATCCCAGGATCCTCAGCCGTTCCTGATATGTTAGACCTACCATTCCAGGGATCATCCGTCTGAATCTCCGCTGGTGCCAGTATGTCCTTCCTGAGGTGTGGGGCCCAAAACCGGACACAGTACTCCAAATGGGGCCTAACCAGAGCTTTATAAAGTCTCAGTAGCACAACAGTGCTTTTATATTCCAACCCTCTTGAGATAATTGACAACATTGCATTCGCTTTATTAATCACGGACTCAACCTGTATGTTTACCTTTAGAGAATCCTCAACTAGCACTCCGAGATCCCTCTGTACTTTGGCTTTACAAAATTTCTCACCGTTTAGAAAGTAGTCCATGCTTGTATTCTTTTGTCCAAAGTGCAAGACCTCGCATTTGCACATTAAATTCCATCAGCCATTTCCTGGACCACTCTTCCAAACTGTCTAGATCCTTCTGTAGCCTCCCCACTTCCTCAGTACTACCTGCCTGTCCACCTAACTTTGTATCATCGGCAAACTTCGCTAGAATGCCCCCAGTCCTTTCATCTAGATCATTAATATATAACGTGAACAGCTGTGGCCCCAACACTGAACCCTGTGGGACACCGCTTGTCACCGGCTGCCATTCCGAAAAAGAACCTTTTATCCCAACTCTCTGCCTTCTGTCAGACAGCCAATCCTCAATCCATACCAGTAGCTCACCTCGAACACCATGAGCCCTCACCTTGCTCAGCAGCCTCCCGTGTGGCACCTTATCAAAGGCCTTTTGGAAGTCTAGGTAGATAACATCCACTGGGTTTCCCTGGTCTAACCTACTTGTCACCTCTTCAAAGAACTCCAACAGGTTTGTCAGGCACGACCTCCCCTTACTAAATCCATGTTGACTTGTTCTAATCCGACCCTGCTCTTCCAAGAATTTAGAAACCTCATCCTTAATGATGGATTCTAGAATTTTACCAACAACCGAGGTTAGGCAAATTGGCCTATAATTTTCCATCTTTTCAGCGACGTCACCATGAGACAGTTTAGCTTAGCCAAGCCACCTAACCTGCACATCGTTGGACAGGGGGAGGAAACCCACACAGATACAGGGAGAATGTACAAACTCCACACAGACAGTTACCCAAGGTTGGAATCACACCCAGGTCCCTAGTGCTATGAGACAGCAGTGTCAACCACTGAGTCACCATGCCACTCCTGTGCTACACCATGCCATAATATTGCAGAGTTTTGTGTGGCCTAGAGGTGAAAAATGTACCCAAAATAACTTTATTAGTAACTAGACATGAGAAGACATATTAACACAACACATGTACACACTGATTAAGAAGTGAGTCCAAAAAAAAATAGAAGCTAGAAAAGATATAAGGGTCAGTCTCTGCATCATCCATGAAGAGAGATTAGCAAATTAGAATTAGGTGCTACAGTGCATATAACCAGTAGCATTGATATTGGTAGCTGAACAGTCAATTCGATCTGTGGGCATTGAAAGTTGATTTAAATTCTCTCATCCTGTTCCCTTTTGACTGGCTTGCTGGCTTCTAGCACTCAATGTGAGAGTTCTTTACCTGCAGCCCAGGGGTATCTAGTGGGCAGTACTTGGACTGTGACCATCACAGCACACTAATGCTTGAATCATGCCTACTTCCATTAACACACACAGATCTGCGTTGAACTGGCTTTTAAGCCCTGTCTTCAGGATTCTTAAAACAGGAAGAAATGAAATAGGTCTTTTGCCCTGTCTGCTGTATTTTCTCCGGTCGTAGTCACAGTCAGAGATAATTCTGAGGAGATTACAGTTCAGTTTGTACTCATTCTTTCCATCTAACTCCATCTCTTTTTGAAGCTTCCTTGACACTTCATCAATTGTGATATTCTAGGTTACCTCTCTCCAGATGGCCATTGTATTTAGATTCATACTCAGTTTGGCTATATCGGTCCTCTTTCAAAAACAAAACACATGTTGGAATTAAAGTTCGATATGTACAGAGTGATTCAGGGTTATGATCTGTAATCATGAAAATATTAATGCTGCAACCAATTTAAATAGAATGGTGACCAGTCAGTTATCCCTTTACTATTTATGGGAGCTTCCTGTGCACAAATTACAGAAATTCAACCTAATTTATACCGATCTTCATCCTAGGAATATATTGGAAGTCGCTGTGTCCCAAACTATTCATCATTCTTTTCCAAAGATTGTAGATATGTTTGTGACTGTTTAATAATAATTAAATGGGGAGACAGTGAAAGACACTGAGAGAGAAGAGAGATTTTTTCCACATGTGAATTAATGTAGTTTATTTTGAATAGCTGAAGCTCTTGACAATAATTATTTTCACAGCAGACCAGTAAATCTAGTTCTTCAGCTGTGTTTGCTGGGTTGTGTTAAGGGACTGAGATTTGCAAATGTTCATGCATCTGCTGCCCTCTAGAGTAAATCCCAAGATATAAACAGTACAGAGGAAACATAAGGAACTGGGCAAATATTTATCCCTTATCCAATTAAAGATTATTGCTTAATTATCTCATTACTGTTTCTGGGAGGTGGCTGTGTGTAAACTGGCTAAGATTTGGAGATGCCGGTGTTGGACTTGGGTGGATAAAGTTAAAAATCATACAACACCAGGTTATAGTCGAACAGGTTTATTTGGAATCTTTCAAAGTGCTGCACCTTCATCAGGTGGTCGTGAAGCAGGATCATAAGAAACAGAATTTATAGCAAACGATTACAGTGATACAATAATACATTGAACAAACCTAGATTAAGTCTTAATAATCTAGGTTTGTTCAATGTATTATTGCATCACTAATCTTTTGCTATAAGTTCTGTGTCTTATTTTCCTGCTTCACGACCACCTGATGAAGGAACAGTGCTTTGGAAGTTAGTGCTTCCAAATAAACCTGTTATAGAGTCATAGAGTCATAGAGATGTACGGCATGGAAACAGACCCTTCGATCCAACCCATCCATGCTGACCAGATATCCCAATCCAATCTAGTCCCACCTGCCAGCACCCGGCCCATATCCCTCCAAATCCTTCCTATTCATTTCCCCATCCAAATGCCTCTTAAATGTTGCAATTATACCAGCCTCCACCACATCCTCTGGCAGCTCATTCTATACATGGACCACACTCTGCATGAAAAAGTTGCCCCTTAGGTCTCTTTTATATCTTTCCCTCTCACCCTAAACCTATGCCCTCTAGTTCTGGACTCCCTGACCTCAGGGAAAAGACTTTATCCTATCCATGCCCTTCATAATTTTGTAAACCTCTATAAGGTCGCCCCTCAGCCTCCGACGCTCCAGGGAAAACAGCCCCAGCCTGTTCAGCCTCTCCCTGTAGCTCAGATCCTCCAACCCTGGCAACATCCTTGTAAATCTTTTCTGAACCCTTTCAAGATTCACAACGTCTTTCCAATAGGAAGGAGACCAGAATTGCACACCATATTCCAACAGTGGCCTAACCAATGTCCTGTACAGCCGCAACATGACCTCCCAACTCCTGTACTCAATACTCTGACCAATAAAGGAAAGCATACCAAACGCCTTCTTCACTATCCTATCTACCTGTGACTCCACTTTCAAGGAACGATGAACCTGCACTCCAAGGTCTCTTTGTTCAGCAACACTCCCTAGGACCTTTAAACCTATTCAATTGGGTAATAATGTCTTTTGCTTTCCAATTGGTGTAAGAAGGCAGTGCCTCACAAGGATAGATGCGTTGGCCAACTAATATGTGGAAGCAGGTCATGTGATAAAACCTCCAGGATCACATTTACTCGTTTCTCTAAGGAGGCAGGTTCTCATTTTAAGCCTGAGAATGAGGCTGTGAGTCTCCCGGCTATTCAGTTTGGACGGAAGATTGCTGAATCTGGAGAAACCTGGCAGTTAAAGCCAGGCAAGGATTGTAACCTCACCCCTCCATCGAAGCCCCTGACATCACCTATGTCCCCCTCATTTTTGTGATCCAGGTAGTATTTGGTTGCTTAAAGTACAGAATTTAAACTCTGATAAATTAGACAAGATGTTGAAGTTTTCACTTTGCATATATCAGAGCTAGCATGTGAGAAACAGACTTGTACAAAGCTTTTATACAAGATGAGAAGAAGCTACTGGATTGACATAAAATGAGTCATGGAGACAGCCAATCCCAGCTGTATACCTGGCTACTCCCCGACCAATCAGAATCTACCTTGCCTGCCCTGTGAATTAGAGTTTGACAGTTAACTGTCCTTGCTGCATCTCCACACCATTGATGGTCCAACCAATCAGCACCCTCTTCTCACACTGGTGCCCCTTTGGTCAACTTCATACCTTATGTCCTGGCTCTGATGAGTTTAGAATGCAGAGCTTCAAATTCTTGTCTCCTTTCAGAACCAATTAAGTCCCCGTGATCCCCTCTCCTCCTGCCCCATTCGGACACGAAGTTAAAATCAAGCTCCATGTGACTGTAGAGCACGCAGGGTGACTGTGACAGGGGACATTGAATTGGGGAACATTCAGGCAAAGAAAGAAACCAGCAGGCCCTTCAGGTCTGTGCCTCCTGAACATTGTCGAATGCTACCTGGTCCCCACTCACTGTCCATAATCACTCACATATTTGTCACTTTCTAAACACATTGTTTGAATTTTTCTTTCAAATGTTGTTTTAAAATTGTCCTGTCTCCTACTGTCTTACTGATACTCTCTTTCTCTCTCTCTCTCTTTCTCTCTCTCTCTTTCTCTCTCTTTCTCTCTCTCTCGCTCCCCCCTTTTCAGACACTCTTGTTCAGAATAGGCCCCTGTGACTGAGCTTTTGGTCTTATGTCCTCATATGTCCATATGTGGTTCACTATTAAACTTTATATTGCTTTGTGAAGTATCTTGGGGTATGCTATTATGTCAAATACTCATTATTTTATGCATGTTCATGCAGTTGGAGCAAGACTTCAGACTTCGCTTGGTTAGGGGGTAGAGATTTCCTAGCTTCCTTTCTCATAGAATGACAGTGAATGTCACAAAATCTAAGCTGTGATCTTCAATCTTAAACAGATGATCATAATCCCACCACAGCAAATGGTGGAACTTGAATTCGATAAAATTCTGGAATGAAGAGTCTAATAATGACCATGAAAACATGGTCAGGAAAAACTCATCTGGTTGCATAATATCTGAGAAAGGGTCACCAGACCTGACACGTTAATTCTGATTTTTCTTCACAGCTGCTGTCAGACCTGCTGAGCTTTTTCACCAACTTCTGATTTTGTTCTTGATCTACAGCATCTGCAGTTCTTCCTATTTTTATTTGGTTCACTAATAACCTTTAGGGAAAGAAACTGCCATCCTTATCTGGTCTGGCCTATTGTGACTCCAGACCCACAACCATGTGGTTGACTCTTAACTGCCCTCTGGGCAATTAGGAAGGGGTTATAAATGCTGGCCTAGCCAGAAATGTCCTCATTCTATGAATGAATTTCAAAAAAGACCCATGTGTACATTGTCTCTGTGAGATGGGTCCCCCCTATTACAGAGAACTGTTAATTCAGCAAATGTTTTTCAATCGACCTATTCAGACAAATTATGATAAACCTCAAGAGGAAGGTGGGACTTGAACACGGACATTCTAAGTCTGCAGTGGTGATAATTTGCACCACAATAGCAGCTTTTTTCAAGCCTCTCCTGTTTTTCCTTTTTGAGCTTCATGTTTGAGTAACAGAAGATTAATTGTTGGGAAAATTGAGGTTCAATGGGATGGAGTTTGGTTTGAATTGAACAAGGAACAAAGATGTTCATGCTATTGATTCACATCTTCTAAGGGCTTCCTTTGCAGGGGCTTGTGTTGTAATTTTCCTCTTTATAAAACAATGTTATCTTTAATTCATTCTTAAGGTTTTTTTTAATGACCTAGTGCTACTCTCACATATATTTGCCAAAATGAGAACAGTAGAGATATTAACAGAAAATTCTGGAAAAAAATATTTGTGGTTTTTAAATGTTTAGTTCTATTCCTGTGTGATTCAGCTGAGAGAGCGTGAGAAGGGCATAGTGAGATGCTTCATCTAAAAGCTTTCTGGGAGAATCATTCTGGTCATTATTTAGCAGATTTTTTAATATATGTTCACTCATGGGCATCACTGGCTGTGCCCGTATTTATTGCCTGTCCCATGTTGACTTTGAGAAGGTGGTGGTGAGCTGCCTTCTTGAACCGCTGCAGTCCACATGTTGGAGATCCACAGTGATGTTAGGGAGGGAGTTCCAGGATTTTGACCCATCAACAGTGAAGGAACAGTGATATATTTCCAAGTCAGGATGGTGAGCAGTTTGGAGGGGAGCAGGTGGTATTCCCATGAAACTGCTGCCCTTGTCCTTCTAGTTTCAAGTGGATATGGGTTTGGAAGGCACTATTGAAGGAGACCAGGTGAGTTATTGCAGTGTGTTAACCTCAATGCCAAGGCTTTGCATAAAGGTCAGGATGATAATGATAGCTCTCTAGAGATTGGGTGCCAGTGACCATGGTTAGTAAAATTTGGATGGAATGAATATTATGATTTGACAATTTGTTGCTATCACTCCAGGGAACTTGTGACCCAAAGATGGTTTTTGAGAATCTGAATCAAGGTTTTTTTTTTCAAAAAGAGCCCTGGAAATCACAAATGCGCAAACAGACCCAGCAAACCAGTTTATCCTGGATAACCATCGTTAGTGAACAAAGGAGGCGACATGGTAGAAGTTTATAAAATAATGAGATTATAGACAGAGTTAACAGTAGTTGTCTTTTCCCTAGGATGGGGAATTTCAAGACTGGGGTCTCATTTTTAAGGTTTGAGGAGAGAGATTTAAAGAAGTCATGAGCAAAATTCTTTTTACGCAGAGGGTGGTAATCCACACCTGTGGAATGAGCTTCCTGAGGAAGTGGGAGATGTGGGCACAATTACAATGTTTAAAAGACATTTGGTTAAGTACGTGAATAGGATATGGGCCAGGAGCAGGCAGGTGGGACTGGTTGGACCGAAGTGTCTGCATCTGTGCTGTATGACTCTATGAATGCACGCAGTTCCAGAAATCCAGTTTATCCTGGAAAATCATCTGTAGTGAACAAAGAATAAATCTTGTCGACATAAAGAAATACCAAGGTGCAGTTTAAACTGATTAAATTTACCCCGATTTTGGGATTTTGAGGAGAGTATGCACCATGTTAGAGAAGGATATTAAATCCTATCTGACATAGCCTTCAGTCACGGCTCCCTCCCGCACCACACCACCCCCCCCCCCCCCCCACACCACCCCCTCCCCAACACACTTCTTTTTACCTGGTCTGCCTTCTTTGTGATTCCAGTCACACACTAAGTTGCCTGATTTGCTCATCAACAGAATGAAAACAGATTTAAGGAAATTATTAATGATTGGTCAACTTTTCTATTCGGAGCTGGTAAGTACCTGCTGGAAGGCTGCTCTGTGCACGCAGACTGCTCCCGGCTGGATTCAGAACTGTGATGCACTCTGAAGTCAAATAGTGACCTCCAAGGCTGACAGTGTGGGGTAGGAGGTGTCCTGGAAACACCGATCCAAGGGGGACGTCAATGGGGCAGCAAAGTAAAATCCAACAGGAATGCAGGCGAGTCTCCTCATGTTGTAACTTTTCTGTCTCCAACAGGCATGTCATGGCTGTACATCGACTTCCAAGTGCGATTGCAGTGGTGTGAAAGGAGAAAAGGTCAGTACAATAACCTACTCACCTGCAAACAAACTGCTGTTTCAACACGGTAACAATAAATTGCTATCCCTGCCAGCAACTTCCCCCAGTGTGGAGCTCTCCCACAGATGCTGAGGGTGAAGCTCAAGATCACTGTAACCCTGCAGTGGGGTCGATTCTCCAATCCCAGATCCCAGAGGTTCTGAACTGAGACTGGCACATGTTGGCAACCCTGTCCAGGCTCCATGGTTTTCCTGGGCCTGGCTGCAGTCTTGGAGCACAGACACTGGAGCAGAGATCCACTGGACAGCTGACTGAGAGAACGTCCATCACAAGCCCTGCCTGTCACATAGCCTCCTGTCACACTCCTGTCTGTGTGTCTCGTGCCCCAGACACCCACCTGCGGGTCACACCTCACCTGTCACACACTGTCCTGGTTGTCATGTTCCAATCTGTCACACCTCACCTGTCACATTCTTCATTGTCACACTCTTGCCAGTCAAACATCTACCTGTCAATCACAATTACTCCTGCCAATGTGGGGAGGGGCGGGGGGGGGGGGGGGGGAGCGTGTGGGAAGGGTCACATTCCCACCTGTAGCATTCAGTTTTGAGGGGTCTCAGTCTGTGTCCTTTAATCCCATGTGGACATCACAATCCAACACAGGAGGGAGGTAGGGGTGTCGACCTTAACTTGTCACTTTTATATCTGTCAAAGCCCCTCCTAAGGGTCACACTCCACCTACACCGCAGAAGAGCTGTTATTTGGAGTGAAAAGTGAGCCACATCAACATTGGTAATGTCCTTACCCCAAACTCCAACCTACTGCCTCATCCCCCACTGCCCCATCTCCCTAACTGCCCCATCTCTCTGACTGCCCCATCCCCTGAACTGCCCCATCCCCTGAACTGCCCCATCTCCCTGACTGTCCCATCGCCCTCTCCTCCATCTCTCACTTCTCCTTCTCCCACTCCCCCATCTTCAACTCACTCATTCTCCTTCCCTATAACTCCTACTTCACAATCTCCCATTTCCCCATCTCCCACTCCCTCATTCCCCTCTCCTCCATCTCCCACTTCCCCACCTCTCACTCCCCATCTCCTGCTTCCCCATTTCCCGCTCTCCCATTCCCCTCTCTTCCATCTCCTGCTTCCCCATTTTCCTCTCCTCCATCTCTCACTTCCTTATCTTTCACTCCCCAGCACCCACTTCCCCATTTCCCACTCCCCCATTCTCCTCTCCTCCATCACCCACTTTCCCATCTCTCACTCCCCCATCTCCCGCTATCCCATTCCCCAATCTTTGATCTCCCAATCCCCCATCTCCTGCTCCCCCATTCCTCTGTCCTCCATCTCCCACTTCCCCATCTCTCACTCCCCTTCCCCTGCTTCCCCATCTCCCACTTCTCCATTCCCCCTCCTCCATCTCCCACTTCGCAATCTTCCACCCACCCAATTTCCGTTCTCCCATTCCCCTCTCTTCCATCTCCTGCTCCCCCATTTCCCTCTCCTCTACCTCTCACTTCCCCATCTCCCACTTCCCCATCTCCCTCTACCTCATCTCCCACTTCCCCATCTCCCGCTTCCCCATCTCCTGCTCCCTCATTCTCCTCTCCTCCATCTCTCATTCCTCCGTCTCCCACTTCCCCATTTCCCACTACCCCATTCCCCTCTCCTTCATCTCCCACTTCCCCATCTCCCACTTCCCCATCTCCCGCTTCCCCATCTCCTGCTCCCTCATTCTCCTCTCCTCCATCTCTCATTCCTCCATCTCCCACTTCCCCATTTCCCACTACCCCATTCCCCTCTCCTCCATCTCCCACTTCCCCATCTCCCATTTCCCCATCTTCTGCTCCCCATTCCCCTCTCCTCCATCTCCCGCTTCCCTATCTTTCACTCCCTGTCTCCTGCTTCCCTATCTCCCATTTCCCCATCTCTTGCTCCCACTTCCCCATCTCCCACTTCCCCATCTCCTGCTCCCCCATTCCCCTCTCCTCCATCTCCCATTTCCCCATTCCCCTGGGTCCCATTCCCCCTTTGCCCCTTTTCCCCCACTCACCCAGCCCCCTGCTGCTCCATGCTTTACATCGCATTCCGCACTCTCAGGAATTTCAGAAGCCTCACCCTTTCCCAGGGTCTGAGGAGGAGGTGGAGCAGAAGGTTTAATTTCCCATGGTTGCTGTGTTTGTGTGAGGTAATAGATTGAGCTGGGCTCAGTAAGATACTGACCTCACTGCATTGACCCTTAGAGCAGCCCCATGGTTCCTGCAGCCCTTCAACACTAAATGTGACAAAGGTAACTGGGAGCACCATAGGGAGCGGTGGTGTGGTTACTGCACCTATACAGTATAAGGTGAACATCACAATGAAACAGCTCACCCTCTAACACTACAAGCTCACAGTGGATTGTGGGAAGTGAAATGCTCCTTTCTTGGTAATATTTTTTGATGTGGGCAAGATCTGGAGCAGTGTATGCTAATGTGGAAATGGAGAATTTTTAAAATGTTTTACCAGCAGCGGTCAGCCCGAGCTGACTCCAAACATCTGGAAATGCTTTTCTTGTTGCAAAATCAACTTGTCCAACATCCGCTGAGCATTTGTAGCATTCCCCTGCAAACAAACTCACAGGATTCAGTGATGGAGCTAATGTCAAACTGACCAACAGGCTGGCGGTAACGTCCCTTTGGCATTGTCAGTTCTCACAATATTGCCAACATTTGATGCCATAATGGGCTCTCTCTCTCTCTCTCCCAGTATGAACATTCAAGCAGAGAATACTCCACATAAGAGAAAGATTAGCAGACACTTCAGAACACTTCATAGAAATCACTTCATAACAACCTCCCTGTCAAAATATTTCCTGTTGGAATACAATGAGGAAACTGTCATTTCAGTCGTAAGACATATGATTGATGAGATGATTGATAGCTGTCTTCTTGAATGGTGTCATACAGCCATAGAGATGAACAGCATGGAAGCAGACCCTTCAGTCCAACTCATCCATGCCGACCAGATATCCTAAATTCATCTAGCCCCATTTGCCAGCATTTGGCCCCTTCCTATTCATGTACCCATTCAGATGCCTTTTAAATGTTGTAGTTGTACCAGCCTCCATCACTTCCTCTGGCAGCTCATTCCATTCACGCTGCACCCTCTGCGTGAAAAAGTTACCTGTTAGGTCCCTTTTAAATTCGTCCCCTCCACCTTAAATATATGCCCTCTAGCTCTGGACTCACCCACCCTGGGGAAAAAAAAGCCCCTTGGCAATTCACTCTATTCTTGCCCTGATTATTTTATGAACCTCTTTAAGGTCACCCCTCAGCTTTTGACACACCAGGGATGATAGCCTCAGTCTATTCAGCCTCTCTCTACAGCTCAAACCCTCCAACCATAGCAACATCCTTATGGATCTTTCCTGAACCCTTTCAAATTGCACAACATTCTTCTTATAGAGAGAGACCAGAATTTAATACAGTATTCCAAAAATGGCCTGACCAATGTCCTGTACAGCCGCAACAGGACCTTCAAACCCCGTATGCAATGCTCTGACCAATAAAGGAAAGCATACCAAACACCTTCTTCACTATCCTATCTACCTGCGACTCCACTTTCAAAGAGCTATGAATAGAGAGGAAATTTTTGACATTCTTACGCAAATACTTTGAAACCTTTCCCTTTAATGCGATGGAGCTGTAGTTTGTGATTTGCAGTTGCCCTTGGAGAAGTTATTTTAATGGAAACCTGATAGGACTCCCTACTTCTATCATATCACATCTTTTATCCAATGGTTCATCTGGCATAAATGAACATACAAGGGGAATGGATTACAGTAAAGTGTTAGGCTGGAGCTCACCTCTGTCAACCTGTCAGTCTGAAACCAGGCAGAGTGATGGGAGTGATTCCACATTCCTTCCAACATGTGGCTGGTGTGGATCAGAAGTATTTGTAGGTGAGTATTCAACTATCTGGCTGTGTTGTGAATGCACCTTCCAAGTCGGCACAATACCAATTGTACTATAAGATATGATAATGGATTGTTTCTTTCATTTTTAAAAGTTTGATTCTACAGTAAATATAACCCTCAGCATTGCTCTGCTTCTCATCCCATTCTTATTGTTTATTTGTTTTCCTGGGAATCTGTAACCAATGTGAGATTACTGAACAGAACATAATTGGACCTGAAATAATTCAGTTCACACTATACAGCAAATAATTCTGTCCTTTTCTTTCATAATGCCAGTATAAGTTCCTATGTCAACGTCCAGTCATCAGAAATGTCATCATTCCTGACACTGTAGTCAGGAAGCTATGTAAACATGTCACGTTATGCTTCGGCACCTCTATTGGAGAGGGCATGTCATTACGCCGAAATATGACCCAACCTGGAGCATATCGGTGAAATTTGCTCATGAGCAAAAACAGAAATTGCTGGAAAAGCTCAGCAGCTTTGGCAGCAGCTGCGCAGAGAAACCAAAGTTAACATTTCAGGTCTGGTGACCTTTCCTCAGTCTCCACAGACACTGCCAAGACTGCTGAGCAATTTCTGTTTTTGTTTCTGACTGGTTTTCATTTGGAGAAATTTACCCTCTGATTCCTGCGTTTTGTTGCTTCTCTATGAGCCCACTGATGGTAATTACTGATTAATATCTAAACCTATTCCTTGTTTTCCAGGGAGCAATAGGTTTACCTGGCTTTGCGGGACCCATAGGAATGCCGGGATTCCCAGGAGTTGAAGGTCCTGCTGGCCCTTTGGGACCAAAGGTGATTGCTTTTGGATTATCCGGAAGTTTATTTTGAAACACTGTTAATCTGGATTTATAATAAAACACCTTTTTTATATTTCAGGGGGATCCTGGAGAACCAGGTCTATCAGGAAAGAAAGGAATCCGGGTAAGTATTGCTGAGTACCAGTGTTGGGTCATCACAATGATTCCAGGCTCCAGTATCTACCTCAAATGGAATAGAACTAGCTATTAAGTACTAGGTAGTAGAGCTTCATTGTTTATCAAGATTGACTCTATCTTTTGCCAGAGACTTTGTCTTCCTTCCCCACATGGAATCAATAACTTACACCAAAATCTACGAATGCTAACAATGGCAAAGATTCTTGGTCGTGAATCTACTCAGACCTTCTCAGATGGTTGCAATGGCCATGACCACACCATCTGTACGACAGAAAAGGCAAAGTGCTCTGGGTGAAGATAATGAGTCAGATCAGGGAGAAATTATTGAGCAACATTGTGTCCAAAGGAACAAACAGTAAAGAAGGCTCACATGTACACAAACGTACATACACAAAAGCCACAAAGAAAATAAATGCAAAAATGCATGAATAAATGCCCACTCCTACACATATAAATATATACACACTACATGGACAAGTTCAAGCAGATACAAACACATGCAAACATAGACACATCATCACAGTGTTCCATCTGTGTCCACTTCACCATAGTCCACTTGACAATGTGGACAGTTGGATTTGTTCCCTCCCAATTTGGCCTTGGAATGTGTGGGGTGAATTCAAATCATTTTAAAGTTGTCTTTCTGATTACTGACCATGCTGTTACGGGAGACTGTTTCTCCCAATTTACTCAAGTAAAACCAATCGGAATCTTGAACATATCTATTTGACCACACTTACCCTTCCCTGCCCTTAGGAGGACAATGCTAGCTTCTCCAATGTCCCTATGTCACTGAAGTCTCGCATCCCTGCCACCATTCTGGTAAAACTCCCCTGCATCACTTCAACTCCTTGATATCCTTCTTAAAATGTGGGATCCAGAATAGGATCCAGGATGGGAGGCTGTATCGGTGATTTACAAATTGCATCAGATTTCTCTAAAACCATTCACCAATGTCACAACAACTTACAACAGAATGCTGAGGAAACCACCCAAAGTGACTAACCACTTTTGTTGCACAATGAAAGAGGGGACTTTGGTGAGGTTTGAGTTAGCTTATGAATGAAAGATAATTGGAAATTGTTCTTATTTAAAATACATTCTTAATCAGTTATGTTATGCTAATGTTAATGACACAGGGTCCAGCTGGTTCACCAGGGTTCCCAGGGACTCCGGGATTGCCTGTAAGTATAATATCCACCATGACTCACTTCAAATTGCATTGAAAACACTGACCTGATTGAAATGGAAGGCAGCTTTCTGACAAATCCTCTCACCCATAGGGTTTACCAGGACAAGATGGACCACCAGGAGCAGCAGGAATCCCAGGATGTAACGGCACAAAGGTAATCCTCAATATCAGGCTCAGTTGAATCAGCATTTGATGCAGTTTTATGGAATGTTCAGGAACACAACTGAACGAGTCAATGCAGCCAACTTCAGCGAGTCATTTTCTCTCCTTGCTGACTACCTGCATCTCTTCTTTTAATTCTTTCATGAGACATGTGTATCACCAGGCAGGATGATGTTGGTTACCTATCCTTGATCACTCTGAGCAGATAATGTTGAGCTACCTTCTAGAATCACTGTGATCTCTTTGCTGTAGGCACACCCACAGTGCTGTTCCAGGTTTTAATCCCAATCCCTATCAGAAATGCAGTTCTATAGGTTAGCCACACCTGGCAGGGTAGCGGAGACACACACACTGATCCATTCAGTGTAATCGCATGCTGCCCCAGATATCGAAGGTCATCACAGACCTGTTATTGCCCAGTCTCATGTGGGTGTAGTCCACTTGTTCCTCTAAGAAGTTTGACGCAGAACACATGGGAGTCGCATAACCATTTAACATGAGGGAGTCTAGTTGGTTATCAGAATTAACCAGAGCGATCGCTCCACCAACTAAGAACAGCCATCACCCACAGAATTGAGGAAGAGCTATCACTGTGGGTCAGTGGTGGGAAGAGTGAAACTTTAAGAAGATGGACAAGGTGCTGATCAAACAGATAGCTTTGTCAGGTTCTTAAGTGTTGTTGGAATTGTACGCATCCAGGCAAATGGACAATTTTCCATCACAACCCTGGCTTGTGACTTTTAGATGGTGAACCCATTTTGGGGATTTGGGAGGAGAGTTTATCTTCTAATATTTTACTCACCTAATCACTGCCACATCCTTTATGAGCACACCCAGTCTAATCCTACTCTCCTCCTCACTCCCCACACTATATAATATGCCATCCTGTCTGATCGCACTCTATCCCGCACCCTCTGCATCCAGTAACATATCGAATCCCGCTACCCACATTCTTTAATATGCCACTGTATAATCCCACCCTCCTCTTCACTCCCTGCACCCGTAATTATATATCCAGTCTAATTTCACTCTCACCTTCATCACTAATCCCACTCTCCCACTCACTCTGCACTCCCCCATTCTATAATATGCCATCCTCCCTCATAGTCTCCAATCCTTTAATGACCCATCCTGTTTAATCCTACTCACGTCAGCACTCCCCACACCCTTTATTATCCTGATGTTTAAATCCACTGTCCCTCTCGCTGTCATTTAACATGCCAACATCTAATCCAACACTCCCCCTCACTCCTCGCACCTTTTATTATAAAACATCTAATCCCACTCACTCAATGATTTACCAAAATCGTTAATTACTCACCCACCTTAATCACACTTTCCCCCAATTTCCCTGACCATTGATATCGAACCCAATCATAGTCATAGTTACAGAATCGTAGAGTCATACAGCACGCAAACAGACCCTTTGGTCCAATCAGTCCATGTTGACCATAATCCCAAACTAAACTAGTCCTGCCTGCCTGCACTTGGCCCATACCCCTCCAAATATTTCTTATTCATCTATTTATCGAAATGTTTTTTAAACATTGTAACTGTATCCGCATCCACCACGTCCTCTGGGGGTTCATTCCATGCATGAAACACTCTCTGAATAAAAGATTTGCCCCTCGTGTCTTTTTAAAAATCCTCCTCCACTCATCTTAAAATATGCCCCTTAGTCTTGAAATCCTCTGCTCTAGGGAAAAATCACCTGCGTTCACCTTATCTCTACCCCTCTTGATTTTATAAACCTCTAAAAGGTCACTGTTCAACCTCCTACCCTCTGACTCCACTTTTCTGTTCAACCAACTAACATAACTTCCTGGGAAAAACTTTTCAGTCTCTGATTGGTTGATGCTTGCAGTGAGAATAGACACTCATAGGAGTTAAGGTGAAGACTGATTTGTTCTGTTTATATACAGGGTGATCGTGGGCCATTGGGACCCCCAGGATTACCAGGTCTTCAAGGATCTTCGGTACGTGTCTGACAATTTGATTGACTTTGTCATGTTAGATTTTTTGAGGGGGGGAAGGGGGGACGGCAAACGTTTCAATGTTATTTTTACACTGTTGTTATGTTTTTCAGGGTTCACCAGGTATTCCAGGTGCAAAGGTAAATAACAAATCCACTTTTCAATCTTTGTTAAAGATTCAAGAAAATAGGAAGGAGCAGTCAGGAATAGTTTGTGTTGTCATTGAGTCCTGATTCTCTCATCTGTGTTCTCATCAACTGCAGGGAACAAAATCAGCAGAGACATATTGAAACAACTCAGCCCTTTAATCCTGCACCACCATTCGACACTGCCCTTGCCTGTCTCACCAATAGTCACACCCTCTTGTCCCTAACCACTGAACATATCAGGAGAATCTGTCAGAATTGTGATCACCTCCTGGAACAAAGTAACTTCCCCTCCCCACCTCCCCACCACCCACCCCCCGCCTCACTGCAGTATATGCAAGTCAGCATCAATCTCAACATCTCCGAGTCTAAGCTTCTCATCCTGCAGACTCCTTGTACAGACATGGCTCTGTTGCACCATTTAGTGTCCAGGAGTTCCCACATCCTGCAGTTACAACACATCACCTGCCTGTAATCCTTATTATGTGTTGATTAATTAATTAATTTTCTTTATTAATTTATAATGAATAAACCTAATTAATCCTAATATGCTTTACTACTGCTGGTAAACCTGACCAGAACTAATGAAGCCTTACAATTCAATAGGATTTGAAAGATAGCTGAGCAAAATATTCACCAACCCGAATCATTGACCTGCTTTCCTATGTATTGTGGTGTGATTATTTTCAGAATATTACCAATTTACAGACTGGAGACCTCTTGCTCATTTAAACTTGTCTGCAACTCTCCACTCTTTTCAAGGCAAAGTTAAGGAGGCTACTTAGGCAAATAGCACCTCCTCCTTCAAAACTCCCTCACTCACTAAATTTCCAACCTTACACTTGATGTGTACTCGCTAGTGCATTGCTCAACTCATTCTTGCTATCGCACAGCCCTGCTAAGTTCAGGTTTCCTAAACATGTGAAAGTCTAGCCTACTTATACATGACAGAAGGTGTGCTTCAACTTCTAGCAATATAACCCTGTAACTGTCATCATTCGGGGGAAGTCATACAGTCTTACAGCACCAAAGGAGGCCATTTGTCCCCTCATACTGTGCTAGCTCTTTGAAAGAACTATCCAATTATATCTATTCCACTTGCCCTCTCTCTGTAATTTTTTTCTACTTGAAGTATTGTTCCAATTTTCTTTTGAAAATTATTATTGAATTTGCTCACAGCATCTCTTCAGGCGTATGTTTCAGATCATTTGCTGCATATAAACCATGTTCTTCATTTACTCTCTGATTCTCTTGATAAATCGCTGCCCTTCTGGTTATCAACCACTCTGCCACTGTCAACAATCTCTCCTTATCTACTCTACCAAGCTTCTCCTGATGTTCCTCTGCTCTAAGGGAAGGTGATGGTCTAGTGGTATTATCACTGAGCTATTAATCCAGAGACCCAAGTAATGTCCTGAGGACCCAGGTTCACATCCTACTATGGCACACGGTTGAATTTGAATTCAATAAGAATACGGAATTAAAAGCTTAATGCTAGCCATTAATCCTTGGGAGGAAGCAAGAAAACCCATCTAGTTCACTAATGCACTTTACTGAAGGAAGCTTCCATCCTTACCCGTTCTGGCCTTTGTGTGATTCCAGACCTACAAGCAATGTGGTTGAATCTCAACTAATCTCAGGGTGATTAGGGATGGGCAATAAATGCTGGTCTAGCCAGTGATGCCCTCATCGCATGAATGCATAAAAAAAATTCCCACTTCTCTTCACGGAACCGATGTAGCCCATTCCTGGAATCATTCATTTGAGTCTCATCTGCATCCCCACCAAGGTTCTGATATCCTTCAGATTTATGCTTTACATTTGTGTTGAAGGAAGATGTGAAGATTCATGCCAGTAAAATGAATATTTCAATGATTTTGTTTTAAAACAGGGAGACCCAGGAGAAATTATTGGTATTTCACTTACAAAGGGGGAGCCAGGTTTCCCTGGACCACCAGGAAAACAGGTGAGATTTGGTCACCAAGGTTTCCTTCAGAATATCCATTCTCCACAACAATGTGTTCATCCTAAATCATTTTGTCTTTTTGAACACAGGGTGAACCAGGCAGCCCTGGATTGCGAGGACCAATTGGTCCACCAGGTTATCCTGGAACTGTCGTAAGTCTGTTTGTTCTCATTTCCTTCTCAAAACAAAAGGCTTTTGGGTTAAAATTGTGTTTTCAATTATAAGTGGAACATACTTCAGAATAAATCATGCCTGGTACAGTTGAACTTTGTGTAAGAGAGAAAGGGAGAGTCGAGAGAGAAGTTGGAGATTGCAAACCCTCAACTCTGATCTGATTCCAGACCCTGAAATGACCTGTTTGATTGGTTTCCTGTGATGGGGCTGATTGGGTGATATGGCACTGCCAATGAGAAGCCCCACCAGGCTGGCATATGGATCAGAAATCCAATTTGTAAAATAAACCCTGCTCCTTGTGATCAGCTCAGGATCCAAAATATGACCCCTCATGCAACATTCACCTTCAGGCATTAGTTTTCTGTTCCATCTTCCAAAGACGGCTTGCATTTTTTTATTATCCAATTATGTTGTCGACAGGAGTCCCTGGGGCTCTGTGCATTCAAACAGCTCCACCAGTCTCAATGTGCGACCAATCTATTTCACTTTCAGTGAATGTTGTGGGGGTTTTCAATGGGAGATGGAAATGTGTCTGCAAGCAGTGAATGTTGATCATCGGTCAGATGCTTATTTCTCCTTTTGTTCATGAACTGCAGTGCGATTGACCCACATGCAGGTAATGTGCCATGCAGAACAGGATGTTGGTAAACACAGGAAGGAGCCCATATTCCCCACTTCATCCAACTTTTCTTCCTGGTTAAAGGAGAATTAAATCTTCTGCATTCAGTGTCTACTCAAAGCAAAATATTTAAGATAAGGAACAGATCATGTCGGAAATTGTGGCTATAAATCTTTGTTAAAATTGTCAGCACCCGAGTTGTTATAAATCTGACGAGAAAACATGACAACCCATTTTGTTCACAGCAAGATCCCACTGAACAAAAATGCCAGCTTACTTGTAGTTTTAAGTGATGTTGGTTGAGGGTTAAATATTGACCAAAACACCAGTAGTTTGCAGAATTGTTGGGATTTTTATCATCACTGATCATCCAATGCGTGATATGCAGCAATATTGCAATGGGCAATGGCTTAATTCATTTCCTAATGTTTTACGTAGTAAACATCTTTCCCAGTTATCACTCTGTATTTTGCCAGCAAATGAAAAGCAATAATGCTGCCAGATTTTTTATCTGCTCTCCCTCTTATATTTCAACTCAAAACACTGCTACTGGACTATAAATTTTCTTTCTCAGGTGTAAAATGGTTTGAGCTAAAAAATAAGGATGTGGTGAGAATATTTCAGTGCTGATGGTGAACTGCATGAATGTATCTTTGGAGTCTGCTGGGGCAATCTGATACATGCTGGTGGCTAATACTCTGCACTGGTGCTAAAATCTTGTAAAAGCTATCTCATGCTCCAGCAACAAGGGAGAGGAGTTGATAATGATATCCTTTGCTTCAGCATGGGCAGTCATGCCTTCAACAATCTGAGCCTGAAATTGTCATCCCCTCGCTCAATATCTCCCATATTCTCTCCATCTTTATAATGCCCTGTAAAACTAAACCTTTGATCTATTTCTAAGATCTTCTTATACAGCCCGGTGTCACGTTTTTTTTGGAATAGCATTGTGACAATTTGATACATGAAAGGTGCTAATAATGAGGATGAAGTGCTGGACGTCTTAAAAGTGGACAAATCCCCAGGACCTGATCAGGTGTACCCTAGAACCCTGTGGGAAGCTAGAGAAGTAATTGCTGGGCCTCTTGCTGAGACATTTGTATCATCGATAGTCACAGGTGAAGTGCCGAAGTCTGGAGGTTGGCTAACATGGTGCCACTGTTTAAAACGGTGGTAAGGACAAGCCAGGGAACTATAGACCAGTGAGCCTGACATCGGTGGTGGGCAAGTTACTGGAGGGAATCCTGAGGGACAGGATGTACGTGTATTTGGAAAGGCAAGGACTGATTAGGCATAGTCAACATGGCTTTGTGCGTGGGAAATCATGTCTCACAAACTTGACTGAGTTTTTTGAAGAAGTAACAAAGAAGATTGATGAGGGCAGAGTGGTAGATGTGATCTATATGGACTTCAGTAAGGCGTTCGACAAGGTTCCCCATGGGAGACTGGTTAGCAAAGTTAGATCTCATGGAATACAGGGAGAACTAGCCATTTGGATACAGAACTGGTTCAAAGGTAGAAAACAGATGGTGGTGATGGAGGGTTACTTTTCAGACTGGAGGCCTGTGACCAGTGCTGTGCCACAAGGATCGGTGCTAGGTCCTCTACTTTTTATCATTTATATAAATGATTTGGATGTGACCATTAGAGATATAATTAGTAAGTTTGCAGATGACACCATAATTGGAGATAGAACATAGAACATAGAAGAATACAGCGCAGTACAGGCCCTTCAGCCCTCGATGTTGCGCCGATCAAAGCACACTTAACCTACACTAAGCCACTATCCTCCATATACCTATCCAATGCCCGCTTAAATACCCATAAAGAGGGAGAGTCCACTACTGCTACTGGCAGGGCATTCCATGAACTTACGACTCGCTGAGTGAAGAACCTACCCCTAACATCAGTCCTATATCTACCCCCCCTTAATTTAAAGCTATGCCCCCTTGTAATAGCTGACTCCATACGTGGAAAAAGGTTCTCACTGTCAACCCGATCTAACCCCCTAATCATCTTGTACACCTCTATCAAATCACCCCTAAACCTTCTTTTCTCCAATGAAAACAACCCCAAGTGCCTCAGCCTTTCCTCATAGGATTTTCCTACCATACCAGGCAACATCCTGGTAAACTTCCTCTGCACCCGTTCCAGTGCCTCCACATCCTTCCTATAGTATGGCGACCAAAACTGCACACAATATTCCAGATGCGGCCGCACCAGAGTCTTATACAACTGCAGCATGACCTCAGGACTCCGGAACTCAATTCCTCTACCAATAAAAGCCAGTACGCCATATGCCTTCTTCACTGCACTATTTACCTGGGTGGCAACTTTCAGAGATCTGTGTACATGGACACCAAGATCCCTCTGCTCTTCCACACTACCAAGTAGTCTACCATTAGCCCAGTAATCCATCTTTTTATTACTCTTACCAAAGTGAATCACTTCACACTTAGCTACATTGAACTCCATTTGCCACCTTTCTGCCCAGCTCTGCAGCTTCTCTATATCCCGCTGTAACCTGCCATATCCTTCCTCACTGTCTACAACTCCTCCGACTTTCGTATCATCCGCAAACTTGCTCACCCAACCTTCTAACCCTTCCTCCAGGTCATTTATAAAAATGACAAACAGCAATGGTCCCAAAACAGATCCTTGCGGAACACCGCTAGTGACGGCACTCCAAGATGAACCTTTGCCATCAACTACTACCCTCTGTCTTCTTCCAGAGAGCCAATTCCTAATCCAAACCTCCAACTCACCCTCAATGCCATATCTCTGTATTTTCTGCAGTAGCCTACCATGGGGGACCTTATCAAACGCCTTACTAAAATCCATATATACCACATCTACCGCTTTCCCCTCATCTACCTAGTGGACAACAAAGAATGTTACCTCAGATTACAATGGAATCTTGATCAACTGGGCCAATGGGCTGAGGAGTGGCAGATGGAGTTTAATTCAGATAAATGCGAGGCACAACATTTTGGGAAAGCAAATCTTAGCAGAACTTATACACTTAATGGTAAGGTCCTCAGGAATGTTGCTGAACAAAGAGACCTTGGAGTGCAGGTTCGTAGCTCCTTGAAAGTGGAGTCAAGGATAGTGGAGGATAGTGAAGAAAGCATTTGGTATGCTTTCCTTTATCGGTCAGAGTATTGAGTACAGGAGTTGGGCGGTCATCTTACGGCTGTACAGGACATTGGTTAGGCCACTGTTGGAATATTGCGTGCAATTCTGGTCTCCTTCCTATCGGAAAGATGTTGTGAAACTTGAAAGGGTTCAGAAAAGATTTACAAGGATGTTGCCAGGGTTAGAGGATTTGGTCAATAGGGAGAGGCTGAACAGGCTGGGGCTGTTTTCCCTGGAGCGTCGGAGGCTGAGGGTTGATCTTATAGAGGTTTACATGGATAGGATAAATAGATAAAGTCTTTTCCCTGTGGTGGGGGAGTCCAGAACTAGAGGCCATAGGTTTAAGGTGAGAGGGGAAAGATATAAAAGAGACCTAAGGGGCAACTTTTTCATGCAGAGGGTAGTATGTGTATGGAATGAGCTGCCAGAGGATGTGGTGGAGGCTGGTATAATTGCAACATTTAAAAGGCATTTGTATAGATATATGAATAGGAAGGGTTTGGAGGGATACGGGCCTGGTACTGGCAGGTGGGACTAGACTGGGTTGGGATATCTGGTCGGCATGGACAGGTTGGACTAAAGGTCTGTTTCCATGCTGTACATCTCTATGACTGTATGACTCTAAGTAGTTGTTGTTAATAATCTCTTCTGATTTGTTCTTCAAGGGTCCCCCAGGAATCCCTGGCCCTCCAGGACCAAAGGTAAATGATTCTATTTGGATACAGGATTGATATTATCATTAATTCAGATATTATTAATGTTTGATATTACTGTCAGCAGCAGTACGTTCCACTAAGTCCATGAACACCCATGATACTCTTTGGGTGATGGGCTGAGACATAGATTCTGCCACAAGTATCACGTGTGTCCTTGTGGGTTGCCATTTTTGGAATTGATGTGCATTACCAAGTTGCTGTGATCTCTGATAGTCATGGCGGTGCACGCTGGCCAATAGGCAATATCGTCATTTCCCTCTGATGTCAACTCATGTCTCCCAAGCTCAGCAATCAATGTTGAAAGTCTTCATGCCTTGATTGCAGGAATTCTTGAAGTGGAGCTTGGGGGTGACCTACCAGCCTAGGTCCCAACGACTCCAAGATCTGAACCTCCTCGGTTACACGTCTGTATCACACTGCGAATTTACCTGAGCCAATAAAGTCGCCTCTGAGTGGCAACTGCTGTCAGATATGGCCTTAGCTGAGGACTATCACCCCTGGGATTCTGTGAGATACGACGCCCAGAGTGTAATGCAAACAGGGAAGATAGAAGGCGGGAGCGTCACTTCTTGATAGTGCCCTGTGCTTCACATCTGCACAGCAAAGTGCTGAGAACATGGGCCTCATCAACCAGTAACTTGGTTAGTAAGAGTCAGAGTGATGTTTCTCCAGGCAGGTCTCATGACAAGCCAAAGATGAAAGCTGCTTTCTCTCAAAACACAGCTTTGGCTGTCACCATGGGACATTCATAACACTGATATTATTGATATTGGTGACAGTGATATTGATAATACCAATCTTATTGTTGACATTATTAATTCTGATATCTCTGAAATCACTGATGTTATTGATATCCCTAAGGCATTTTGCTGACTATCTTGCATTTGTTGTTTCTTTTGTCAACAGGGGAACATGGGAGTACAGTTTTATGGACCAAAGGGTCAGAAGGTAAAGGGCTATCACAACTGTATTTATATTCTTTGGAATACTGCAGGCAATTCTGGTCTCCCTGCTATAGGAAAGATGTTGTTAAACTTGAAATATTCAGAAATGATTTCTAAGCATTTGCCAGGATTGGAGGGTTTAAGCAGTAGCGAGAGGTGGAATAGGCTGTGGCAGTTTTCCCAGGAGTGGTTGTGGCTGAGGGGTGACCTTACAGAGGTTTAGAAAATCATGAGGGGCATGGATAGGGTAAATAGACAAGATCTTTTCCCTGGGGTGGGGGAGTCCAGAACTAGGTTTAAGGTGAGAGGGAAAAGATATAAAAGGGACCTAAGGGGTAACGTTTTCACGCAGAAGGTGGTGTGTGTATGAAATGAGCTGCCAGAGGAAGTGATGGAGGCTGGCACAATTGCAACATTTAAAAGGCATCTGGAAGGGTATATGAATAGGAAGGATTTGGAGGGATATGGGCTAAATGCTGACAAATGGGACTTGATTAATTTGATATATCTGGTCGGCATGGATGAGTTGGACCGATGGGTCTGTTTCCATGCTGTACATCTCTATGACTCTATGATAAATGAGCTATTTCATCCAATAAGCACAAACTAATCAACATCAATGAAATTCAACAAGTTGTCATTAAAAAGAAATTTGCCCAACTTTCTCACCATTAATTTTAGTCATTTTTGGAAAGAAGGGGAGCAAATGGGAGGGTTAGAGAGGGGAGAGGAGGAAGGTGAAAACAGGAGGGTTAGGGACCGGGGAAATGGTAAGGGTTAAGTGATAAGAGGAAGGGATTTGTGATGAAAGCAGAGTGAATCTGAGGTGGGGTGAAGCTGAGGGGGGAGGGGGAAGCTGTGGGGGGAGGGGGAAGCTGAGGGGAGGGTGAAGCTGTGGGGGGATGAATCTGAGGGGGGAGAGTGAAGTTGAGAGGGGAAGCTGAGGGGAGAACTATAAAGGTGTTGAAAAGAGGGAGAAGTAGGGGCTGAAATATTTTTTTTAAATTTCTGATCTGAGCTTTTGTTTCAAAAGTAGATTGTGTGCAGAAAGAATTAATTGTTCTGACATACATTTTATTTGTCCTTTCAAAGGGCGAACCAGGAGTTCAGGGACCCTCAGGTCCATCTGGTTGTGAAGAGTCCCAAAGAGGAACAACATCAAAAGTCATCCTCACAAAGGTTTGTTTGTTTAAGTGTGTTGATTGTTGGGCCATTTTGCTATTTTCCTTTCCAGCTTAGCTCATATCTGCAATGTTGTCGAAATTGAAATGTAACATTTACAGCTCAGGCTGTTTATAAGGACCACTTTCTGGAGAGGGTCCTCATCCTGTAGAGGGACCACTCACTCACTGAGAAATTGGGCCAACCTTTTGTGAAGCAATAATGGCCAGTTAACAATGCCAGCTGTTATTATTGTGTAAATTGTCCAGTTAATTCACATTAACTGGTTGTGAATATCCAGAATTTACTCCTTGATTAATGCTGTCCCACATTTGTTTGATTAATTTTGATTTGCTTTGATTTATTAATGTCTCATGTACTAAGATACAGTGAAAAGTACTGAATTTGCATGCTATCCAGACAAATCACACTTTACATACATACATCAGGGTAATAGAGCTGAATGCAGAATAAAGCATTATGGCTACAGAGAAGGTGCAGAAAAAGATCAACTCTAATATCCGTGAGGTCCATTTATTAGTCAGATAACAGTGGGGAAAAAGCTGTTCTTAAATCTGCTGGTATGTGTTTTCAGACTTTTTATCTTCTGCCCAATGGAAGAGAGTGTAACCGGGGTGAGAGAGGTCTTTGATAAGGTTGGCTGCTTTCCCGAGGCACTGGGAAGTGTAAACTGAGACAATGGAAGGAAGGCTGGCTTTCATGATGGACTGGGCTGCGTTCACAGCTCTCTGAATTAACAGTGGCTCACCCCCTCAAACTCCCTGTTATTTTAAAAAGACTTACCACATTTGCTTTCCCATTTAAGCCACTGCAGAGAACTGGGAATAAATTGCATAAATGCTTTCTTGATGACGCAATAATTGTCACTGCAATGTCGACTCAACATTAACTAGTCCCGAAAGAAAGCAAATTAAAGAGATTGTAAATTGTTCATAGCTATTGAAAAGAATTTAGTTTTACAAATCTATTGTTTTCTCACGTGTCACTTTCTCTGCTATGTTCATGGATCTGTGTTGGCATCAAGTCCGACAGCACATTCCATGTAACACTCTCCTCTATTTTCAAATCTCTCAGCATCTTTGAAATCTTATCTAGCCTTGTAACCCTTCAAGTTAACCATGCTTCTTCAATTCTGACCTCATAAGCATCTTTGATTTTAACAGCTTCAATGTTGGCACTGCACCTTCTTCTGTCTGTGATTTCGAAATTCCTCTCTATCCCTGTCTTCCCACTTTCCCTTTTTTTCTCTCTCTCTCACAGCCCCTTTAAGACACTGCTTTTTTTGTGGTCATCTGATCTAGTATCAATTTGTGCGATGGGACCTGTTTAATTGGGGATTATAGTTGGCATGGACTGGTTAGACTGAAGAGTCTGTTTCTGTGGCGTACAAGTCAGCATCAAATTGCATTTAAAAACACTCCTGTGAATCACACTGGAATATTTTACTCTGTTAAAAGGATTTGTATACAATAAATGTGTAGTAAAATATACATTTTAGAAGGTACAAACACTGATAATCTCTTTCTGATTGATTGATTCATTTCCAGGGTGAGAAAGGTGATCGAGGGTACCCAGGTCCTAAGGGTTTTCCTGGCAATCCTGTAAGTATTAGGTTAAATCTGCTTGACTAATTAGATCAACATTTTTGTTTGTTTGCAACAAATGTCTCACCTTACTTCGCATTTTTGGTCACATGCCTTAATATCAACTTCAAGCACTTATTTCAATCCAAAGTTCCCATGCCAACAGGTTTCTGTGATGCTACTGTTGTCCAGTTTGGGAACAATGAATTTGCTCCAATTTTCCAGAATGAAACAGTGGGTTAATGCATTTGAAAATTGTGAGTTTGTTATTCAGGTAACATATCCATTGTCTCAAAAAAAATCAATCACTTACTTTGAAACACAACAAACTTTGTTTTTGACCATCTCTTTATTAACCAGCACTCTCAGTAAACAGGCAAAAATGATGGGGAGAAGTTCAGCAGGTCTGGCAGCATCTGTGAAGGGAAATCAGAGTTAATGTTTCAGGTCGGGTGAGGAAGGGTCACTGAATAAGGATCTCAAGATGCCTTCCGTAAAGGCCTTCACCAAAGCAGTTGGATCTTCTGTTACCTTCCGGAGCCGAAACGTTAACTCCAATTTCTCTTCACAGATGCTGCCAGACCTGCTGAGCTTTTCCAGCAACTTCTGTTTTTGTTTCTGATTTACAGCATCCGTCGTTCTTTCGGTTTTTATCTGGCAAAAATTATATACTTGAAATAGCGCAAGGTTTACTGTATTATTCTGTACAGTTATTATGGTCCTTTAATTTATTTACCTCAATGTAAACCAGCCTGTGGTTCAATGGAATGGCCACTCAAAATATCAAAGATTCAATTTCAAGTCAATTTCTCCTCAAATACCTACTGCAATGTCTGAATCGTCAATTACGAATGTGAAGGGAGAGGGTTCTGTACTGCTAAGTTTTATTTAAAGCAAAGTTGCATTATTATTTAAGTGATTTAGACTGTAAACAAAGTATAACTGTGATGTGTATATCCTTTGCATTACGTTTCTATTTCTTAGTATGTGGACTTCTTGATTATTTGGAATATTTGATTATCTGGCACACTCCTGGTTCGCCAGCTGCCCGTTTATAAACAGTTTGCTGTGACACAATCGTCCTACCTGAACATCTGTGTGAAAATTTGCCACAATGGGCCATTATTTCTTGTTATGGGCTGTGAATTTGGTCACTCAGCAACACACCACTGACTGAGTACTACAGAACATTTAAATTACTTCTTAAAACTAGAGGTTTGGGAAAGTAAGCTCCCATAAGACTAGGGGTGCTCCTTGAGATTCCTGTTTCTCCAAGTTCAGGAATGTTACTCAATTCAAAGTGACTCTTCATGTTTCGACAGGGCCGTTCGAGTATTGGAATGAAGGGGGATAAAGGAGAGTTGGGAGAACCAGGGAAACGCGTAAGTATGAGGAATTGTACATTTTATAATTGAATGTGAGGGCCACTGGCCGGGCCAGCATTTAACGGCTGTCGCTAATTATTTGGAGAAGTTACTGGTGAGCTGCCTTCTTGAATTTGATACCATTGAGTAACTTGCTAGGCCAGAGGACAGTCAACAGTCAAACTCATTGTCGTGAGACTGGAGTCACATATAAACCCTGACTGAATAACATTTGCAAGATGCTTTCCATAAAGGTCTTCCCTGAAGCAGTTGGATCTTCTGTTAATATCCAACAGTTTTGTGTTCTCTGTCCTGTGCTCCCTGTGAGCTCTGGGCCCCATCGAGTTACAGAACCACACTGTAGAAAAGCTGAGGGTAAAAGTGATACATGTGTCTTGTGGGCACAGATTGAGGTCAGATGCTCAAGCTTCCTTCCCAGTCCACATACCTCTCTTTTCTGCAGACTGTTGACACTTTTATGGAGAGCACTTCCTTCCTGAGAATTGTTTATTTTTGCCGAGTCTTATGCAGTTTATAGCTAATGCAATGTTGTTGAACTAATTTCACAGGGTAAACCCGGAAAAGATGGTGATCCAGGTCTCCCAGGACGTGATGTAAGTTAGCCTCTCATTAGCCACCAGTCCACGACGAACCAGTAACACCGAGATACTGCACTCACTCCAACTGAATCCATTAACATACACTGTACAACTTGAAGTTTTTAAAATCTTTGTGCCAAGGGAAATGGTTGCGCTGCCTGTTATTGGTAACAAGGTCTTTCCAAGTGGCAGCATGTAATGAATCAAGAATTTAATGTTCCTGTTGATTCAAGGACTCAAAGTGTGAACACCTCTCCCCACAGAAAATGGTGTAACACTGTCTTATTCTGAATGAGCTGGCCATTGTTGGTGACTGTTTAAGGAGCTGTACAAGACATCCACAGGAAGATTAGATTCTCTATAGTGTGAAAACAGGCCCTTTGGCCCAACTAGTCCACACTGACCCTCCGAAGAGTAACCCACCCAGACCCATTCCCCCTAACTAATGCACCTAATTCTACGGGCTATTCAGCATGGCCAATTCACCTAACCTGCACATGTTTGGATTGTGGGAGGAAACTGGCACACCCAGAGGAAACCTACACAGACGCAGGGAGAATGTGCAAACTCCACACAGACAGTCGCCCGGGCTGGAATCAAACCTGGGTCCCTGGCACTGTGAGGCAGGAGTGCTAACCACTGAGCCACCATGCTGCCCGATTAGATTAGATTCCCTGCAGTGTGGAAACAGGCCTTTCAGCCCAACCCAACCCTCCGAAAAATAACCCACCCAGACCCATTTCCCTCTGACTAATGCATCTAACACTATGGGCAATTTAGCATGGCCTATTCACCTAACCTGCACATCTATGGACTGTGGGAAGAAACCGGAGTGCCGGAGGAAACCCACGCAGACACAGGGAGAATGTGCAAACTCCACACAGACAGTCGCCCGAGGCTGGAATCAAACCTGTGACCCTAGTGCTGTGAGGCAGCAGTGCTAACCACTGAGCCACTGTGCCACCCTGTAACATGTAACATGTTCTCAGAGACACAGAGTGTTATTGACACATTCCAACTGCAAGTGATTTCTATGCTGACTGAATTCCTCTGTTGAAAGTTAGAGTTCATGAGAGAATTAGACATATTGAGAGGGAAATGGCCAGTTAGAGCAGGAAGGTCATAAATATTTGGAATTGTCTGCCAGCATAATGCTCTGATCTCTTCAGGTGGTGTTTGCATGTTGGCTGAGGAAAGACAATTTTAAACATGTTTTTGTAGCTTTCAATTCCAAATGTCAGTGAAAATTGAGAAATTACTCTCATTTTGTTTATTTTGTAGGGTCAGCAAGGTGACCCAGGATATCCAGGTGTCTCTGGACAGGATGGTCCCAAGGTAAAGACTTCCATTCCATCAATTTGCATGGCTGGATGGCAAGAGAGAATGGAAGGGTTTTGGGAGGTGGGATGAAGGGTGGGATTGGTGAAGGGAGCTCAGGTCAGCTGATTGGAGGGAAGGAAGGATAGGCACTTTACAATGAGCATTCAGTGCTGTAGAAAATGGCAGAGAATTTCCATATCAGTTCATTAATTTCCCATTACAATAACCCTGGTCCCACCCACTGCCTTCATCTTCAGGACTTCCATCTCAATCTGACACCTCCTTCCCACTTTGTCACTTTCCCTTTCATTGATGTGCCAGGGCTGATGGATCATTGTGTGTCCCAAGACCTTCCTGCTCTGCTTTCTGATCCAGTCTTCACTTCCCCTCTCCTCTCCTCTCAATGATGATGTAAGGTGTTAATGGCAACCTCTTATCCTGATCCCCCACAATTTGACCCAATATTTTCTCCCCGGATGGTGCATGAGTGACAGTGGCAGAATGAGAGTGACGGAGCACGAGCGAGAGTGATGGAGTGATGGTGTGACGGAGTGACAGTGACAGAGATGAGGGGGAGAGAAACGTCTGAGACTGGAACACGAAGAACATAAAAGCTCACACATACTTACCAACCCACCCACTGTTCAATGTGGACACATGCCTTTTCCATCTACTCCTCCCGCTCAAAATCAATCCACATGTTGTGCCAGATGAGGAGGAACACCCAGGTTGAGAGATAACTCACTTCTAATCCCTGCTTTCATACTCACTTCATAGAGATCGGGTAGGAATGTGGGCCATTGTAGGTACATGAAAATTGAATTTAACTCCTTTGCTTGGCACTGGTTTCCTTCCTTTCCTGGAGACTAGTCTGTCTCTGCTTCTTAAGTGAAAAAGTGGGGAAAAAAAGGTGCGTTATTAACTCTGCTGCTTGGCACTTTTTAAAGGTCATTGTTATGTATTAGTCATTTTATCAATTTATTGCTTTGACATTTATTTCTGTTTTTGCTTAGCAAGTTTTTCTTTTCCTGTTTCTCCTCACCTTAATGTTCTCTTTTGAAATTCACGTTTTATTTGAGCTGACCAAGTCTCAGGCAGCTATTGCTGGGGTTCTTGAGGCTATAGGGGAATGAGAGGCTCAAGCGCAGTCTGATTCCTTTTCTGGAAAGGGGGTCATGTTTGCTCCGGTAGAAATGTGAAGAATTGGAAATGATCAGTGCAGAGAGAAGCAGCGGTGAGTGAATCATCACCAGAACGAGTGCAGATTGTGGATTTGAAACACTTACTCTGTTTTTTTAAGCCAGAGACACTGCCTGACAGTGAGACTTTCTAACCTTTTCTCCTTGTATTTCTGATTTTCACGATCTGCAGTTCTTGGCTATTTTACAATGTGCTCCATGCTGGGCATTTGTAAGATTAGTTCAGTGAAGGATGAATTCTGGGTAATCCAAGATGGAGGATGGGAAAAATTGTGGCTGTAAGAGCTGCTCTTTTCTTGGGGTATTTTAGGTGTTGGAGTTGATTTCCTCAAATTCCAGGAGCAGCAATTACTGTTTTATATGCTGTTGCATAATTTTGGCATTTAAAAGGCACCTGGATGGGTATATGAATAGGAAGGGTTTAGAGGGATATGGACCAAGCACTGGCAAATGGGACTAGATTAGGCTAGGATATCTGGTCGGCATTGACAAGTTGGACCGAAGGATCTGTTTCCGTACTGTACATCTCTATGACTCTAACATTTTACATTGGGTAAAAAGTATTTTTACTTTTAGATTTAATGTTACAATATATAAGAAAAACAAAATCTTTGGATGTTGGTCTCTGGATATTGCATAAGGCCAAGTACAAAGTAATGGAGTAGATTGCATAATATGAATGACCAAGTTGTGTGTAATTGTCTAATAAAGCCATGGTTATAAAGTATATCATACTGAAACCTAAGCTTTTCTAAATCAAGGAATCAAGGCTAAGTTGTTAAAATTACATGAAATATTTTGAGCCTATTTTGAGTGTATTTCTTAATTTTGGGCAGCCAAGTGGTGGAGGGGTAAAATTGTGGTCGGTTTATGGGGAGGCTGTGGATAAGGGGGAGGGAAACAATGGAAAGGTCAGGGTCTATCATTTCTCTCCCTGACCATAGGTGCATGAGGAGACAGATTCTAACATTGATCACTCACAGAAAATTACATTTTCTTGCAACTGGATCTTAAAATCAACTCTAAATGACTACTCTATCTGTAAATTAATTTCCATTCCATTGGCTGGATTAGTGCAACTTTGAACGTGATGGACATGTTTGTGTTTCTTTCCTCTAGGGAGAGAAAGGCAATCGTGGAGTTGATGGTCCTCCAGGTGTTGTAAGTATCTGACCAGGTCATGATGAAAAGTGTATATTAACCTGGCATATTGGAACTTGTTCTTTAAAATGGTGCAGATTTCTAATTGCAAAAATATAAAAGGGGAATTTAAAGGGGATGTGTGAGTAGGGAGGTGGCAGGAGAGGGTGGAAGGGGCTAAAATTTTCAAGAGAACAGAATCACGATAGAAACCCATCCTGTTCCTGTTTGAACAAAGGTGGGCCAGAGGCCATGTGACTAATAAACATGAAGGAGGCAGGATGTCACCTTAAATATGATAAGGAGGTTGTGAACCTCACAGTTACTGAGATTTCTGTAACTGGATGGAACCTTCCCAGACCTAGACAGCTGACAACTAAACCCAGATGAGCACTGTGTGATACAGGAGGTTATTGTCTTTTCATTTACCTCCTGCGAACCGACCTGAGAGACCTCTTGATCAGGGCACCTCTCACCCCACTGTCGGGGACCCTACACACCTTGACCCACCCTGCCCACCCACCTGACTCTCTACATGGGGCTCAGACCCAATGCACCACTTGATGCCTCTGTAAATCCCTCATTGCCCTAAAGTCTCTGTCTGCTCCTTGGCCTCAACACCGCAGGTCCCTGGCTTCAAAGGCCTTCTCCCTTCCCTCCTCCAGAGACTGGCTGCCATCTACCCCTTCCCCTGCTCATTGTCAGCCACCCCCCACAATTTACCCTGGTCCCACCAGGCTCAGAGTTGTCATGTGCTCAGGCCCTATCTGGACATACCCATTTATGTGGAAACCAAACTGTAAACCAAGGAGGGTTTTACATTTATGCAAACACACACACACACACACACACAAACACACTCACGGGCAGGCAGAAACACACACACAGACACTCACAGGCAGACAGACACAGGCACACACTCTCACAGGCAGACACACACTCTCACTACAGACACACACATGCACACTCTTTCACAGACAGACACACACACATTCATAGACAGACATGCACACATGCAGACAGGCACACACATATACATTCTTTCACAGGCAGACACACACACTCACACGCAAGCACACACACACTCAGAGGGACATACACACACACTCCTGATGAAGGGCTTTTGTCCAAAATGTCGATTTTGTTGCTCCTTGGATGCTGCCTGAACTGCTGTGCTCTTCCAGCACCACTAATCCAGTATTTGGTTTCCAGCATCTGCAGTCATTGTTTTTACCCACACACACTCACAGACACACACACACACACACACTCACAGGCAAACACACACATACACTCACAGACAGACAGGCACATTTTGTCACAGACACACACACTCGCATTGACATGTACAGTCTCTCACAGGCACATGCACACAGACAGACAGGTACACACACACTCACACACATAAACACACACACCAGACACTCTCACAGGCAGATAGACATAGACACACACACTCATAGGTAGACATACACTCTCACAGAAAGACACACACACACTCGCAGGCAGACACACACACACACTCACAGACACACACACACTCACAAGCGGACACACTCACATACACACATGCAGACAGAGACACACATGCACACTCTTTCATAGCAGGCAGACACACACATACACACACACACAGATACATGCACATTCTTTTACAGGCAGACACACACTCTCACAGGCAAGCACACACTCACTCACAGGGACACACACACAAACACACACACACACTTGCACCCATATGCACAGTCTCTCATAAGCAGACACACCCACATGCACTCTCTCACAGGCAGACGCACACAGACACACATGTATGCTCTCACAGGCACACACACACACACACACAGGCAGACACACTCACGGCAAACACACACAAGCATTCACAGGCACATATACGCACACTCTGTCAGGCACACACGTACTCTTTCAGAGGCAGACACACACAGTTACAGACACACACTCACAGGCACATACACGCAGACAGACAGGTACACACACACACTCTCACACCATACTCTCACACAGGCTGATACACACACACACATACAGACAAACACTCACAGGCAGACACACACAGACACTCTCTCTCACAGACAGACACACACACACACTCACAGGCACTTACAGACAGATACACACATTCTTTCACAGACACACACACTCACAGCCACACACACAGTCTCTCACAGGCAGACACACCCACATGCCCTCTCTCACAGGCGCACACACACAGACACACATGTACACTTGCAGAGGTGCACACACACACTCACAGGCACACACATGTACAGTCTCTCACAGGCAGACACATACTCCATCACAGGCAAATACACACACAGTCACAGACACACACACAGGCACACGTGCACATAATCACACAGAAAGACACACACACACACACACACTCACAGGCAGACACACCCACACTCACAGTCTTCCAGGCACACACTCACTCACAGACAGACACACAAACACACTCAGACAGACACAGGCACACACACATATTCACAGACAGGCACACATACACACTCGCAGGCAAACACACACACATACTCTCAAAGGCACACACAAACATGCATACTCGTGCACACACACTCTCACTCTCTTACAGGCAGACATACACACAATCTCTCTCTCACAGGGTGACACACATGCACTCTCACACACAGTCTCACAGGCAGACATACACACTCTATGTCACAGAGTCAGACAGACACACACACACTCTCACAGGAAGACACATACACACTCTCTCTCACACAGGCAGACACGCACACTCACAGGTAGACATGCATACACACTCTTTCACACAGTCAGACACACACATAACACATGCACACACACAGTCTCAAATGCAGACACACAGACATATACTCTCACAGGCAAACGCCCACACACACTCTCTCTAACAGGCAGAGACACACTCATATACACATGCACCCTCACAGGCAGACGTGCACACACTAACACTCATGCGCACACACACTTTTTCAAGCAGATACAAACACACACACACACACACACACATTCATGCACAGACACACACACAGAGACACACAGGCAGACACAGATTCATGCACACAGACAAACACACACACATTCATGCACAGACACACACACACAGGCAGACACACACACACACAGACACAGACACACCATTCACTAACCAGTGCTTTTCTATTCCAGATTATTGATGTCGATGGAAATGTTATTTATGGGACTAGAGGGGATCCTGGTGACCCAGGTCCCCCTGGGATACAAGGTGAACGAGGCTATCCAGGTACAGATAGTAATTATTAATTATCATTGGCCACACTCAATAAAATTAAAAATCAACTGAAATGTTATCAGCATCGTTAAAACATTTGCATTTTTCTGTCCTGCAGGCCTCCCAGGACGTCCGGGAGTACCCGGCCCTCCAGGTAAAGGAGTGTTACGTTTCTGTGGTAACCACAAGGCTGTTTAGAAAAACAATTTAGCTGACAGGCTTTGTTGAGGCATTTCACAGATTAAGAAAAGGTGTAGATTATCCAAGGCCACAGACCTGGGGACGAGTGTCACCCTAGAGGTAGACGTACACCTGGGATTATACACCAGGAATACAGATACACCTGGGATTATACACCAGGAATACAGGTACACCTGGGATTATACACCAGGAATACAGGTACACCCTGGATTATACACCAGGAATATAGGTATACCCAGGATTAAACACCAGGAATACAGGTACACCTGAGATTAAACACCAGGAATATAGGTACACCCTGGATTATACACCAGGAATATAGGTACACCTGAGATTATACACCAGGAATACATGTACACCCGGGATTAAACACCAGGAATACAGGTACACCCAGGATTATACACCAGGAATACAGGTACTCCTGAGATTATACACCAGGAATACAGATACACCTGAGATAATACACCAGGAATACAGGTACAGCTGAGATTATACACCAGGAATACAGGTACACCCGAGATTAAACACCAGGAGTACAGGTACTCCTGAGATTAAACACCAGGAATACAGGTACTCCTAAGATTATACACCAGGAATACAGATACACCTGAGATAATACACCAGGAATACAGGTACACCCGGGATTATACACCAGGAATACAGATACACCTGAGATTAAACACCTGGAGTACAGGTACTCCTGAGACTATGCACCAGCAATACAGATACACCAGAGATTAAACACCAGGAATACAGGTACACCTGAGCGTATACACCAGGAATACAGGTACACCTGAGAGTATACACCAGGGATATAGGTACTCCTGAGATTAAACATAAGAAGTACCGGTGCCCCTGAATTTAAACACCAAGTGTACAAGTATATCGACAAGCATATACCTGCAGTGCAGGTACACCTGAGATTATACACCAGACATAAAGCTATACTGTGACTATATACCCAAAGTACAGGCATTCTTGCTCACATACATCTGGAATACAAGTCCACTTGAGATGACGTGTTCATGTAACTGGGCTGCAGGTACCCCTGAGGTTATCCACCTTATGAAAAAGCACACCTGAGAGTACACATCTAAACTACAGATATAACTGTGATCATCTACCTGGCATTATACATCACAAGAACCATTTTGTAAATTTACATTTCATATCCTCAAAAATTACAATTGAATAAAGAATATAATAAATACTGCAATGTCTGAAACAAGATCAGGTTGTGAATGTTTGAGCAGAAATCCAGTCAGACAGTGAGCTTACCCTGAGTTTAGAGGGAATCCTGGTTCTGGGGAGTAATATATAATACGATGAGATCTTGTCATTAAACCAACGCACACATGACAGTCTAAAAATCAGACCATAGATATCAAGCTTATTTCAACTCAGATTATGCTTCAATTATTTGGAAGAAGTTTAGAGTTTGTGCCGGTCTAACAATTCAGAGGACCTGATTAATGCCAGGGGCATGTGAGTTCAAATCCTAGCACGGCATCTGGTGGAATTGAAATTTGAGGAGTAAAATCTCAAACTAAAAACAAACCTCAGCAGCAGTGACCACAATACCCATCATTGATTGCCACAAAGAAACTTCTTTGGTTCATTACTACCCTTCAGGGATGGAAATCTGCTATCCTTACAGAGAGTTGACACGTTGACTCCAGATTCAGAGCAGTGTCTGAAGTGCTCTCTGAAATACTCCAGTAAGCTATCCAGTTCAAGGTAATTGGAGATGGGTAATAAAAGCTGGCCTTGATAGTCTCGCCTACATCCCATTAAAAAATAAACTAAAACTCATGTCCAAAGATGGTGAGGGTACTATATTGAGTTTGAACACAAATAATTGACTTATAGCCAATCCTAAAAGAGGCCTTTGATTCTTTCTCATTTACCAACAATGAAGCTAATGCACTCTCAGGTTCACTGCTTGCACCTCTGACCAGTTTCTTGGCCTTTGTTTCAGGTTCCAGATGCCTTTCGATCCTTGTGTGGTCTTGCGTTCAGATTAATTGCATTTATTTTACTCATCATCTAGGTCCCCCCCTGCAAGGTGAGCAAGGTCTCCCAGGGTTCACAGGTGAACGAGGTCAGAAAGGAGAGAAGGGTGATCCCGGATTATCGCTGTCAGGTTTACCAGGAAAGGATGGTTTAAGGGGTCTCCCTGGGCCCCGTGGTCCTCCAGGACCTCCAGGTACGTTGATGATTGTGCTGGGACTACAGTGTGCCCCTGTACTGTGCCCTGGTCTTTCATACAGGACAGGGAATGTATTCACACAAACCTTCTGGTGCAGTTCACGTGGGAGAATGGTGACATCACAATCCTGTGTCCGAAATCAGGTAAAACAAGCAATTTAGCCCCACCAGCCCCTCCCTGTGTCTTGAAACTGTCCACTGACATGATTGACAATGTCATTCAGCTGCTAAATCACACAGACTGCAGAGAAGTCCCACCACTCAAAGCACTTAACAAGGGCAGGGGATGATGCTCTTCCATCAAGGTACAAATCCTGGCAGTGAATAAAATAACCTCTTGCTGTCATACAGCACCTTTTATTCACACAGGCAAATATTATTGGATGCTTTCAGAATGTGAAAGCAGAGTTAGGAATCACTTCACACTGAATACTTGATAAGGTACAAAGATGCAAAAGTTTTACACCTATGTCTGACTGGGAGAACATGTCTCATTGTGGAGTAATACAATGAATCGCATCAGTGCAGTACTGAGGGAGTGCTGCACTGTCAGAGGGTCAGTACTGAGGGAGTGCTGCACTGTCAGAGGGCCAGTACTGAGGGAATGCTGCACTGTCAGAGGGTCAGTACTGAGGGAGTGCTGCACTGTCAGAGGGTCAGTACTGAGGGAGTGCTGCACTGTCAGAGGGCCAGTACTGAGGGATCGCTGCACTATCAGAGGGTCAGTACTGCGGGATGCTGCACTGTGAAAGGGTCAGTACTGAGGGAGTGCTGCACTGTCAGAGGGTCAGTACTGAGGGAACGCTGCACTGTCAGAGGATCAGTACTGAAGGAGTGCTGCACTATCAGAAGGTCAGTGCTGAGGGAATACTAGAGATTGTCAGTAATTTCTAATTGTCTAATCTAATGTTGTTTCAGTGACTATTGAGAATTGTCGAAGTTTCCCAGGACCGCCCGGACCTGTTGGACCACAAGGTTTGCCAGGAGAGGCTGGACTGAAAGGTCAGCTTATATTCGGATACATTGATAATTTAGAATTGGCCATTGGAATGGGGCATTCAGGAAGAAATCTGCTCTGGTCTGTGGTTTCTCAGCTCATTCACCCACTGCCAGCATGTGTAGAACTCTCTTGGCTTGTCCGCTTCTTGCTAGAATCTACCTTATGGAACCTTCCAGAAGCGGCCTGACAGCAGCCTGAGCTGTTCAACCTGCTGGGCCTCCTGCCTGATGTGGGCGTCCCACCATCACTGGCAATGTACAGCTGGAGCGGGGGAGGGGAGCTTGGCATGGCTGTGGAGGGGGTCAATGTGAGGTTGGGGGAAGGGGGTGTGGTTGCAAGGGTGCTGGTGGTGGTGGCGTGGATTGGCATGGTGGTGGGTGCACCATGAGGGTGAGGGTGTTGGGCTAGGGGGAGAGGACGGGAGGGGTGGGGGAGATGTGATGATGATGGAGATGACACCATTACTCGCTTGTTGAGAGTTGCAATGACAGGCTGGGTCTTTCCCCATAAAGTATCAGAGAGGTTGTCGTTAGATAGTTAGGCAGCAGGAAGGCCGCCCACTGCATTTAACATACTCCTCTGCCTTCAGCCTCACTGGCAAGGGGTGGGCAAACCCAGCGAAACAGTAGAGGTTGGGAGCTCTCTTCAACACAAAGGAATTGATAGCAGATCACTTGTTCATTTTAAATTGGAGAGGTGAATATTTGTTTACTGAAGGGGACATCGAGATCCTCCAGGACATCATTGAATGTCAGAAGAGGCACTAACTCTGATTGGCCTCATCTGTCTATGAGTTCCATGTCCCCTTTATTAGGCCGATTCGGAAAACGTTGTCCCCAGTTACAAACTGCCCTGTCACTGGTTCGACAGATTCTCCTCATTGACTCTATCAAAATCTTTCATAATTGTGAACGCCTCAGTTAAACTCTTCTCCTCAACCTTCTCTCCTCTTAAAAACAATAATCCCCAGTTTCTCCAGTCTCTCCATGTCACTGGAAGAACTCGTTTTGGAGATCGTGAAGATTGAAGCCAAAAGGAGCTGAGATTCTCTGATGGCAATGTTTTAAACGAGGAGCTGGAAAAGAGCAGAAAGATCTAGAGCCCGTGTAGGGAATAAAATCTAGGGGACTGCAAAAAGAGAGTAAAATTAAGTTAATGGAAAATTTTCCTTGAACTGACAGTGGCTAGAATACAAAGCAATAGAAGTTAAATTTGATTTAATTGGGGCTTTGGTTTGATGACAATTGAAGTAACTGTGTTCAGCTCTAGCGAAAAATATATTCTGGCCACAAAGGGGTAGCTCAGTGATTAGCACTGCAGCCTCACAGCACCAGGGACCCAGTTTCAATTCCACCCTCGGGTGACTATCAGTGTGGAGTTTGTATGATCTCCCCATGTCTGCCAGAGCATTCCGGGTAATAGTCTTTTACATGCAAAGGGGAGTGGAACTTCCTCCTCAGCTGTTGAGGCTGGGAGTGCTTTATAAATTTCAGAATTGGGTTTGATAGATTCTTGTTGGATTAGGGGATAAAAGGTATGGAACCAGAGCAGGAGGATAGAGTTAAGGTGTAGACCAGTCTTGATCAAATTGAGTAGTGGAATGGGACTTAATGAGATTCATGGCCTTCTCCAGCAAGAGTCACAATAATCTGCCAGGCTCTTTAACAGTCAGGATTTTCTTCCAGGTGCCAAGGGTGATACCTGTTTCCACTGTAACCTCACCGCATTACCTGGACTACAGGGACCCCCGGGACTTCCCGGAAGGCCAGGTGAGTGACTGCCAGAGTATGGCTTGAGCCAATATCAATGTCTTTCTGAAAAGGTACAAACCACCAACTCCAGAAACAAGCTCTCATTTCCAACTTCCAATATTCCCTGTGTTTTACAGGTGAGCCCGGATATCCAGGGCCCAAGGGAGACCGTGGTCCACCAGGAAAAGAGGGATTCCCAGGTCAACCTGTAAGTATATCCAATGTCCAATCGGCTGTGGTCAGCCTGGGTTCTGATGCAGCCACTCCGCTGTGTCAGAGGAGAGTGCAGCAATAAATATTTGTGAATAATTTATCATTGAAAAGTTCTAAGTTACAAAAAGGCTTGATGTACCTAAGTCGATATGGTAGAGAGGTGACTTTTACAATGATTAAAGGGTTGGATTGTGGAGATGTAGAAAACATGATTCCTGCCTCCCAGTGCCAGGAGCCCAGTTTTGATTCCACCCTTGGGCGATTGTCTGCGTGGGGTTTGCACATTCTCCCCATCTCTGCGAGTGTTTTCTCCCACAACACCGGTTTCCTCTCACAGTCCAAAGATGGTGGATTGAACCATTTGCAATGGCCCTATATTGTCCCGGATATACAAGCTAGGTGGATGAGCCATGGGAAATACAGGGTTAGAGGGTTAGGTTAGGGGGAGGTGGGTCTGGGTGGGATTCTTTCTAGAGGGTTGGTGTGGACTCGATTTGCTGAATGGCCTGCTACTACACTGTAGGGGTTCTATGGCTCTAAGATTTGTCAGACTGAGAGATCATAAAAATAAGATAGCAACTGATAAATCCAATGGCAAATTCAGGAGAAAATTCTCTCCCCAGAGATTGGTAAGAACACAGAACTCTCTATCATTGGGAATGGTTATTGGGAATCACAAAGGAGAAAAGAAAAAAAGGATGTGGTGAAAGGATGAAGTGAAGTCTGCCAACAGGAGCCCTGTAGAGGATAAACAGTTACACTGATAGTTATACCAAATACCTCGGGATTCAGTGTAAGTTTGGAGACAGTTGCTTAGTACAGACCTTGAATACAGCTGAAAAGGGCGAAATGTCAAAACATGTCATCTAGTGCTGAGGACGAAGACAGGAATTGTTATTACTGAGAGGAAGGAATGCATTGATAACCAGGTCCCTTGATTCCACTCATCACACCATTAGTGTAAATGTGTTAATTCAATCACTAATATGGGAAATTACAGGGCTTTTGGCTCTGACACAACTGTTGTGTTCCACTGCATCCTCACGCTATAGAAAATCACTCTGTCAAAGATCACTATCGAAAATTGGGAAAACCAGTCAGTAGAAAGTTTGAATTGTCCAAACAGCACACACAATTCGTCAATCACATTATCGTCGATTGGCGTTGAGGAAACGCGTGTTACACCAGAATGACCTCCACTGTGTTATGTGTACTGCAAACTCAAGATAATCCTTTTATTATAATAGCATCTTATTATTTCGATGGTTAGAGTGAGGTCTGGTGGAGAAAGTGAGGGCTGCAGGTGCTGGAGATCAGAGTCGAGAGTGTGGCGCTGGGAAAGCACAGCAGGTCAGGCAGCATCTGAGGAGCAGGAGAATCGATGTTTCAGGCAAAGCCCTTCGTCAGGAATGTTGGGGGGTGGGGGCTGAGAGATAAATAGGAGGGAGGTGGGGCTGGGGGCAAGGAAGTGGGGAGAGTTCAAGAGGGGCGGTGTCAAGTTGGAGGGTTGGATCTGGAATAAGATGGGGGAAGGTAGATGAGGAAACGTGTGAAATCGACATTGATGCTGCGTGGTTGGAAGGTCCCAAGGCAGAAGATGAGGAGTTCTTCCTCTACGCATCAGATGGCTAGGATTTGGCAGTGGAGGAGGCCCAGGACTTGCATGTCCTTGGCAGAGTGGGAGGGCAAGATCTGAGTCTGTTGTATGGTTTTATGGTCACATCCATTAGTTTGGGTTCAAGATAGACAGGTTGAAGAAAGATCAAAGGTTGCAAACCATTTTCGAGCTTATGTTTCTTTCTGGCACTATGCAGAGAAAGTGTGGTATTCCTAGATATACCAGGTATTAACCTGACTGTCACATTATTGAAAGAATATTCTATATACTCCACCTCTTAATGTTAGTCACTACTCCCCAGGCTTTTTTGTATGGTTTTAATATTGCTACAGCTAGACTTGAGACCTGTGCCTAGCTCTCCATGTATTTCTCTCTTTTATTTGACTCCGCCCATACTGTGGTATTTATGCCCAATGAGGATTCGCTCCAAGAGATCATAATGTTTCAGTGGGATGTAAAAAGCCTTACATAAAACCTTTCCTAAACATTTCTTCCCTGTCACAAACATTAATTAACATGTATATACATTTTCAAATGATTTACCGAGACTACTTTGCTTTATATCATGTTTGCTGTACATTCTCTTCTATTTCCCTTCACTCCTAAGTCTTTGATTTAATTCTTCTGTTCCATGATGTGATCAGGAAGATATTTGATAAGGTATAGAAACACTTGAGCTAAAGTCGGTGAGCTTTTTTTCTGCTGGTTTCTGTTTGATTACCAGTCTTTGTGGATGGTCTTGAGTTGAGGAATGTGCAGGGAAGTTGGGTCAATTATCCTTCTTGGTCATTAATATCTAGAGAAAGTAATGGTGCTAGTCCTCCAAGACAAGGTGATGTTAATGATCTATAGGTCACTGCTCACTCTATAGTAAATTGTCACTGACTTGTTATTCTGTTTGAAAGAATGATTGTATATGTTGGCTTGGAAATTATTTGGTTTGATGCTTGGTATGCTGTTTAGATTGTAGCACATCTTAAAGAAATGACCTCTTTTCCAACACTGAATGCATTACCTCAGTACAATGGTGGCTGAACAGTTTTGTTGTCACTGATGTGGGCATATCTGTGACAATACATTACAGTATGAGGTTGCTTAGGACTTTTTGGTATGTCATCACATATGGAATGCTATTCAGGTCAGAGCTATGTATCCTCTGGTTAAATGTTCCTTGTGTTTTAATTAGTGAACACTCTGCAGACTGACCTCATTAAATGAAGCTGTTGCTGTGTAACACTTCATGAACAATTTTCTAGACTCTGTATCCCCTTCTGTTTGGGCTGCTCATTCTAGAGTTGGATCCTCTATGAGGAAGTCCAGTCACTGACTTATCTAAGAGACCAATGTCAATTCTGTCACAAGTCAGCTCTTATTGCAAGTTTCGGTAGTTGCATAGTTCAGGTAGTATATACAGGTTATTAATCAAGGTATTTTCATACACTGCTGGGAGTTCTTCTCTGCTTTTGAAGTGAAATTGTGCTATTTGTTCCTCACAGAATTGTTACAGTGCAATTGGAGGCCATTCAGCCTGTCATGTCTCACTGGTTCCCTCAGCATTTAGATTAGGTGTAAACTCCTGCCTTCTTCCGTAACCACGTATGGTGTTTCTATTTAAATAATCATCCCAATGCTTCACTTGAACCTGAGTCCCCCACATTGCCAGGCTGCGTATTCCAAACCCAGGCCTATGTGAAAAAGACCTTTCTCCCAACTCACATTGGCTTCCTTTGTCCAACACTTCGAAACTGTTCCCTCTGCTACTCACTCCTTTTCGGAACAGTTTTTCACTATCTACTCTCTCCAGATCTCTCATGATTTTGAAAACTTCCATCAAATCTCCCCTCAGCTTTCACCTGTCCAAAGAAAGTAGTCCCAATGCCACCAATCTATCCTTGTGATGGAACTGTCAAATGTCATAAATGTCTTTTGCAGTCTTTCCAATGCATTCATGACTTTCCCAAAGTATACGGTACCAAGACCTGTATAGCTGTGGCCTAACCAGCATACAATTGCTGCTCTCTCCCCTTGTTAATGAAGCCTCAAATACTGCAAGCTTCATTACCAGCTCTCTGCCTCCTTGCTACCTTTAATGAATTGTGTACAGATTCACCAAGGTCTCTCTGCTCCCGCTCACCCTTTACAATCGTACCCGTTGTTTTCTACTATCTCTCCACCTTCTTTGCACCAAAGTGTCTCACCTCACACTTCATCTGACACTGATCTACCCGCTCCACCAAATTGTCAAAGTACTTTTGAACTTGCCACACTGTCCTCACTTCAGTTTGTAACTCTTCTGAATTTTGTGTCCCTCATGCACATGGAAATTGTGGAAGTCCACCCCACAACACCAAGACCTACTTCATTGATATATCAGGAAAAGCAGAGATCCCAAGACCAATCCCTGGTGATCTCCAATACAAAGCTTCCACGATTAGTCATCATTCACTGTTGTCTCTCCCTTGGTTAATGTAATATTCACATCGCTACAGCCCCATTCATCCCATGGCCTCTCGTTTTCCCCACAGTTGTGTGCAAAGGCATTGGATCAAACATCTTTTGGAATTCAATCAACACCAGATCAAGAGCTCTGCTTTCAATAACCCCTTTCAAAAAACTTGCAGCAGATTATTTAAACATATATAACTCAGCACAAATTGCTGACTCCTCCACCACTTCCTCTGGCAGCTCATAAGAGGCATTTGGATGGGTATATGAATAGGAAGAGTTTGGAGGGTTATGGGCCGGGTGCTGACAGTTGGGACTAGATTGGGTTGGGATGTCTGGTCGGTATGGACAGGTTCGACTGAAGGGTCTGTTTCCATGCTGTACATCTCTATAACTCTATGACTCTATGATTACTATTTCTATCCTGAATAACTATTTCTCGAAGTTCCACAAAACCAAATTTAAATGGGCTGGACAGTAAAATACTGTGAGAGGGCCACACTGTCCAAGGATCGGTACCAAGGGAGTGCTGCACTGTCAGAGGGTCAGTACTGAGGGAGTACTGCACTGTCAAAGGGTCAGTACTGAGGGAGTACTGCGCTGTCGGATGGTCAGTATTGAGGGAGTGCTGCATTATCAGAGGGTCAGTACTGAGGGAGTGCTGCATTGTCATGGGGTCAGTACTGAGGGCATGCTGCACTGTCAGAGGGTCGGTACTGAGGGAGTGCAGCACTGTCAGAGGGTCAATACCGAGGGAGTGTTGTACTGTCAGAGGGTCAGTACCGAGGGAGTGCTGCACTATCAGAGGGTCAGTGCTGAGGGAGTGCTGCACTGTCAGAGGTTGGAGAGTGATTTTGTCAAGCTGATATTTTCTTGTCTCTTACAGGGAATTCGTGGTGTCCCAGGGCCCATGGGTATTCCTGGTCCAAAAGGCGATCCGGGTGATATCCAAACATTGCCCGGAGTGAAAGGGGATCGTGGTGACCCTGGCTTCCCAGGCGCTCCAGGTGTGTCGGGTCTGGCTGGGTTACCTGGGAAAGATGGAATTCAAGGTCCACAGGGTCCCAAAGGCGAGCCAGTAAGTACAATAGGAAGGAGCTGGTCACTGACCCAGGTTTGGAGCGTGCAAGCGAATAAGACGCGGAAAGGTACAGAGACAGAGTCACAGGGCCCCAGAGACACAGGGGCACTTGGACACTGGGTCAGAGGGGCACAGTCTCAGAGGTGCATAGAACCTCCAGAACATGGATACCAAGTTAGAGAGAGTACCTCAGAGTCACAGACACACAGTGGCACATGGTCACTGCCAAACATACAGAGACTTCACAGCACAACCTCAAAACAATGAACCTCTCCAAACACGAAGAGACTGACCACTGCTGCACAGTCAGACTGACCCTCCCTAACCCTGAGACTGACCCTCCCTAACCTTGAGACTGACCCTCCCTAACCCTGAGACTGACTTCTCCCTGACCCTGAGACTGACCCTCCCTAACCCTGAGACTGACCCTCACTAACCTTGAGACTGACCCTCACTAACCCTGAGACTGACCCTCCCTAACCCTGAGACTGACCCTCACTAACCTTGAGACTGACCCTCACTAACCCTGAGACTGACCCTCCCTAACCCTGAGACTAACCCTCCCTAACCCTGAGACTGACCTCCCTAACCCTGAGACTGACCCTCCTAACCCTGAGACTGACTTCTCCCTTACCCTGAGACTGACCTCCCTAACCCTGAGACTGACTTCTCCCTTACCCTGAGACTGACCTCCCTAACCCTGAGACTGACTTCTCCCTTACCCTGAGACTGACCCTCCCTAACCCTGAGACTGACCTCCCTAACCCTGAGACTGACCCTCCCTAACCCTGAGACTGACCCTCCCTAACCCTGAGACTGACTTCTCCCTAACCCTGAGACTGACCCTCCCTAACCCTGAGACTGACCCTCCCTGACCCTGAGACTGACTTCTCCCTTACCCTGAGACTGACCTCCCTAACCCTGAGACTGACTTCTCCCTTACCCTGAGACTGACCTTCCTAACCCTGAGACTGACCCTCACTAACCTTGAGACTGACCTCACTAACTCTGAGACTGACCTCCCTAACCCTGAGACTGACCTCCCTGACCCTGAGACTGACCCTCCCTAACCCTGAGACTGACCTCACTAACTCTGACACTGACTTCTCCCTTACCCTGAGACTGACAATTCCGCCATCTAACAGGGAAAACCAATATTGCCCGACAGAGAGATTGCCCACCCCGAAAGAGAGAGAAAGAGAGAAAATCTGCCAACCGCATCATCACCATGTCCCCATCCAGGGAGGCTGAATACTGCCATCCTCTCTCTCTGAGACAGAGATTGATTATCCCAGGGGAGAAACTATCCCCCTGTATAGACAGAATGGCCACCTGAAGAACGAGACTGAGCACTGCCTGTCAGATAGACTGACCTTCCCTGACAACACAGAGGGACACCTGCCCATTACAGATTGGGAATCTCTCAAACACAACAGTGTTTACCTTCTCCCTGTACGCCTCCTCTCCCTGTGATATTGCGCCTTACATTGAGAAATTATTTCTGATTTACAGAATGAGGCTATGGGCCGAATTGGAGAAATCTTTCCTCGAGCTGGCTCCCTCAGTGTGGGACATGTTTATTTGTTGATTATCTGAAATATTACGGTGTAGCTGCTAGCTAGACTGAAGACATGCACTGGGGGGATTTTACAGTTCAGTGCAGTGCCCAGGGCTTGTGTCTTCAACATCAGGGTGTGGAACACTTCCTCAAGATCAAAATGAACGCTGAATGTAGCAGCACTGACTGTACTGCTGGATCTTGGGATGAAGAGTAGGATCCAGTGTCAGCTGCTAAAGGGGAATACCTGAATATCACGGGTTATTCAGCGTTTAACTCTCATCTCAATATGCTTAGGGAAACATCGGCTTCAAAGGTGAGAAGGGCTTGCCAGGACCCCCCGGTTTAACTGGAGCACCAGGAGATCAGGGAACTCCTGGACTACCAGGAGTCGGGGAGCCAGGCTTTCCAGGAGAAAAGGGTGCACGTGGATTTCAAGGACATCCGGGAATACCCGGAAGCCCAGGTAAGTTCCAGTCTGATACGATAATGTGGATCCACTGAGATTCTCCATTTCCCTGTCCCTTAATAAATTGGCCATCCTCCAGGACAGACACCTCCTGACTCTCAATTTTCCTCCCTCTGTGAGTGTATTAATGGACCATGGACACGTGACCATGTTTAGTAACCTCTCATGTAAAGAGAAAATCATTGCATCATTGGGGACAAAAATATTCCTGTTAATACTCTGTCAATAAGTGACAAGGGATAGTCACTGTGACCAACAGGAGCAGCATGTAAACACTGGACCTGCCACAGGGGGGAGCTCCATTTGAGCATGGCTTTAGGGCGTTTCACATGGCCTACCCAGAAAGGTAACCCTAAGACCTTTCCCGTGCTCTCCCTCTGTCTGGAGGTGAGGGAGCAGGAGCGAGACTGTTAAGGGCTGTGGCTGATTGTATGTGCAGCATTCTTCATATTGGTCTGACATTCTGACTGGTCTCCCACTCGTAATCCTTGACATTTTCACAAAGGAGCCGAATAGAGCTGAGAGGCTGCGAGCAGGAGAGTGGGGAAGACCAGAAGTCTCCCTTGGAAAGGATTGCGTCTGTATTCCATTGGTCACACATTTCTTAGCACAACCTCAGAATGCAGTTATTGATCATTAGATCCCAGGAAAATAAACCAGCACCAAAAATGCACCAATGCCTAAATTGATAAACGTAAATAGATGTATGCGAGTGTACTTTTCATCTTGTCAGAGCCATTCTCATTGTCCTGTTGACTGTTTTCTTGTGACAGGTCAGAAAGGTGAATCAGGGAATGCTGTCAGTAAACCAGGAGCCCCGGGTCTCCCTGGGCCACAAGGGTTAAGGGGCGAGCCTGGAAGCAGAGGTACGTTCAGTTATCTCCCCAGAAAGCACCAGAATCATTGATCTGGTTCCTCCAAAAAATTCTGATGTTGCTTCCTGTGAATTTGTACCATTCGGAACATTAATGGATGAATGCTTCCTATTTGTCTATCCTACAGGTGACCCTGGCCTTCCAGGAAGCCCGGGTTTACAAGGAGCTACAGGGCCGAAAGGTGACCCCGGTCTTCCCGGCATTGGATTTCCAGGCCCAACTGGAGCAAAAGGCAAGAGGACTCATATACAGCTGCACCATAACGGCACTCACTCACGGCTACATCATAACGGCACTCACTCACCGCTACACCGTTACTGCACCATAACGGCACTCACACACCGCTACACCGTGACAACACCGTAACTGTGCTCACACACCGCTACTTCGTTACTGCACCGTAACTGCACTCACTCACCGCTACATCGTTACTGCACCGTAACTGCACTCACTCACCGCTACATCATTACTGCACCGTAACTGCACTCACACAACGTTACTGCACCGTAACTGCACTCACACACCGCTACATCGTTACTGCACCATAACTGCACCCACACACCGCTACACCGTTACTGCACCGTAACTGCACTCACACACCACTGCACCGTAACATCACTCACACACCGCTACATCGTTACTGCACCATAACTGCACCCACACACCGCTACACCATTACTGCACCGTAACTGCAGTCACACACCACTGCACCGTTACTGCACTCACACACCGCTACACCGTTACTGCGCCATAACTGCACTCACGCACCACTGCACCGTTACTGCACCGTTACTGCACTCACACACTGCTACATTGTTACTGCACCATAACTGCACTCACACAGCGCTACATCGTTACTGCACCGTAACGGCACTCACTCACCGCTACACCGTTACTGCACCGTAACTGCACTCACACACCGCTACACTGTTACAACACCGTAACTGTGCTCACACACCGCTACACCGTTACAACACCGTAACTGTGCTCACACACCGTTACATCGTTACTGCACCGTAACTGCACTCACTCACCACTACATCGTTACTGCACCGTAACTGCACTCACACAACGTTACTGCACCGTAACTGCGCTCACACACCGCTACATCGTTACTGCACCATAACTGCACCCACGCACCGCTACACCGTTACTGCACCGTAACTGCACTCACACACCACTACACCGTTACTGCACCTTAACGACACTCATACACCGCTACACCGTTACTGCACCATTATGGCACTCACACACCACTACACCATTACTGCACCGTTACTGCACTCACACACCACTACATTGTTACTGCACCGTAACTGCACTCATACACCGCTACACCGTTACTGCACCATTATGGCACTCACACACCACTACACCATTACTGCACCGTTACTGCACTCACACACCACTACACCATTACTGCACCATAACTGCACTCACATACCGCTACATCGTTACTGCACCGTAACTGCACTCACACACCGCTACACCGTTACTGCACCATAACTGCACTCACACACCGCTACACCGTTACTGCACTCACTCACCGTAACGGCACTCATGCACCGCTACATCGTTATTGCACCATAACTGCACTCACACACCGCGACATCGTTACTGCACCGTAACGGCACTCACACACCGCTACACCGTTACTGCACCATAACTGCACTCACACACCATTACACCGTTATTGCACCGTAACTGCACTCACACACCGCTACATCGTTACTGCACCGTAACTGCACTCACACACCGCTACACCGTTACTGCACCGTAACTGCACTCACACACCGCTATACCGTTACTACACTGACACACCGCTACACCATTACTGCACCGTAATTGCACTCACTCACTGCTACATCGTTACTGCACCGTAACTGCACTCACACACCACTGCACCGTAACTGCACTCACTCACTGCTACATCGTTACTGCACCCTAATCAACTCCCACAGCACAGTAGCAGCAGTGTGTGCCATCTATAAGATGCACTGCACAAATTCACCAAACATCCTCCAACAGCACGTTTCAAACCCACAACCACTTCCATCTGATGGGATGAGGGCAGTGCATACATGAGAACATCACCCCTGCAATGTTCCCCTCCGAGCCACTCACCATCCTGACTTGGTAACATCACCATTCCTTCCCTGTCACTGCGCACCAACCTGCAGCATGTTCAAAAAGACAGCTGATCATCACCCTCTTGAGGGGCAACTAGGGCCAGGCAATGTGTGCTGGCCAGCCAACAACACCCACATCCCTTGAGTGAATGAAAAAATAACTTTGCCAAAGCCACCCTCCAGCCTGAAGATTGTTTAAGCATAGCTGACCATTTGATCCATCCAGGATTTAGATTAGAGTGGTGCTGGAAAAGCGCAGCAGGTCAGGCAACATCCGAGGAGCAGGAAAATCAATGTTTCGGGCAAAAGCCCTTTATCAGGAATCAGGCGGGGAGCCTCGGAGGCGGAGAGATAAATGGGAGGGGGGGGTGGTGGGGCTGGGGAGAATGTAGCATAGAGTACAATAGGTGAATGGGTGTGGGGATGGAGGTGATAGGTCAGAGAGGAGGGTGGAGTGGATAGGTGGAAAGGAAGATAGGCAGGTAGGACAGGTCATGAGGGCGGTGCTGAGCTGGAAGGTTGGAGCTGGGGTGAGGTGGGGAAGGGGAAATGAGGAAACTGATGAAGTCCACATTGATGCCCTGGGGTTGAAGTGTTCCGAGGCGGAAGATGAGGCGTTCTTCCTCCAGGCGTCTGGTGGTGAGGGAGCGGCGGTGGACGAGGCCCAGGACCTCCATGTCCTCGGCAGAGTGGGAGGGGGAGTTGAAATGTTGGGCCACGGGGCGGTTTGGTTGATTGGTGCGGGTGTCCCGGAGATGTTCCCTAAAGCGCTCTGCTAGGAGGCGTCCAGTCTCCCCAATGTAGAGGAGACCACATCGGGAGCAATGGATACAATAAATGATATTAGTGGATGTGCAGGTAAAACTTTGGATGTGGAAGGCTCCTTTGGGGCCTTGGATGGAGGTGCGGGGGGTGGTGTGGGAGCAGGTTTTGCAATTCCAGCGGTGGCAGGGGAAAGTGCCAGAATGGGAGGGTGGGTTGTTGGGGGGCGTGGACCTGACCAGGTAGTCACGGAGGGAACGGTCTTTGCAGAAAGCGAAAATGGGTGGGGAGGGAAATATATCCCTGGTGGTGGGGTCCGTTTGGAGGTGGCGGAAATGTCGGTGGATGATTTGGTTTATGTGAAGGTTGGTAGGGTGGAAGGTGAGCACCAGGAGCGTTCTGTCCTTGTTACGGTTGGAGGGTTGGGGTCTGAGGGTGGAGGTGCGGGATGTAGACGAGATGTGTTGGAGGGCATCTTTAACCACGTGGGAAGGGAAATTGTGGTCTCTAAAGAAGGAAGCCATCTGGCGTGTTTTGTGGTGGAACTGGTCTTCCTGGGAGCAGATACGGCGGAGGCAGAGGAATTGGGAATACGGGATGGCATTTTTGCAGGAGGTAGGGTGGGAAGAGGTGTACTCCAGGTATCTGTTGGACTCAGTGGGTTTGTAAAAAATCCATCCAGCCTTAGTCAGAGTGTCCCCTCAATATAGCAAATATTCCTAATTATGTTTTAATCTTGTTCCCACATCCCTCCTTACACCTCTACCTTCATACCCATCTGTACTCCAGCTCAAATGTTGACATCATTCCTGCCTCAGCTACTAACTCTGGGAGAGAATTCCACACCTCAATGCTCTCACCACAAAAGAGCCCTTCACTTCCTTAAAAACCTCTGATGTCTAATCTTAGATCAATGGTTCCTCATTCATGAATCCCAAAACTGGGAACAGTCAACTTCTATTTACTCTGTTCCAATCTATGATCACTTCATGATCTTTTCTGTCACAAGGATCTGAATTCTTCACAATGTCTGCCACACTGCCTCCCTCTCAGAATACTGCGTCGATGGTTTGAAGGAGTTTGGGAAAGGTGGTCAGCCATTCACGTCCAACCTTTCCGTTTGACAGGCTCACCAGGAATTCAAGGACAACCAGGCCTTCCTGGTCTTTCAGGACGTCCAGGGAATGATGGCATTCCAGGCCAGCCAGGACCCCCAGGAGCAAAGGTCAGTGATGAAACCCTCGAATTGGATATTGAATGCTGTTTCTCAGAATTCTGTATTGGCTTTGTTCGATCATGGCATCATCATATCATAGAATTTCTACAGAGTATACGCCAACCTTCCAAACAGCATCCCCGCACCCCCCCCACCCCCTCCCAGATCCTACCCTATCCCTTAACCCTGCGTTTCCCATGGTCAGTCCACCTAGCCTGCACATCTGTGGGCAATTTACCATGGCCACTCCATCTGACCTGCACATCTTTGGACTGTGGGAGGAAACCAGAGTGCCTGGAGGAAACCTATACAGACACGGGGAGAATGTGCAAACTCCACACAGACAGTTGCCCAAGGGTGGAATCAAACCCGTGTCCCTGGCGCTGTGAGGCAGCAGGGCTAACCACTGAGTCACCTTGCTGCCCAATCTTTATTAATGACCTGAATTAGGGAATCCCAAGTTTACAGATGGCACTAAACTCTAATATGTAGATATTAGTGGGGAGGTGGCAATGGATTTCAAATCATCATCGACATTCTGCTGAAATGGGCAGGAACTTGTCAGATAAAGTTTAACACTGGGATCTTTGTCGTGATCATTTTTGTAGCAAGACTGGGGAAAGTCATTGTGAACTAAATGAGCCATGAATAAACTGGGGACAGGGACCAAGAGACCTAGGAAATCATGTATATCAATCCTTAATGGTAGAGTGCAATTTGAAAAGATGATAAAAAAACAGTATTCCTGACTATGAATAAAATACAAAAGCAGGGGTTATGCCAAACTGTTACAAACATTAAGTTCACCCCCAGCTCCTGAAAAGTAGCCAGTTCTGGCCATCAGACTTTAGAAAGATTGTCAAGATTTTTTTAGAGGGTGTAGAGGAGATTTACATGGATGGTATCAGGGGTAGGAAGATAAGGTCACCTGAACCTGTCACCTTCATACAGGGAGTAGAGATAAAGGAGGGAGTGCTCACAAATCCACCTAATGTTTCTGTGAACTCAATGGGGAATCATGATCCACAGTTAGGGAAGCACCCTTGTACCTGAAACACCCCCCTCTTAAACACTAACCATAGCAACATTATCACCGTGGCAAGGCAATGGGGAACTGGAAGACTCAGCTTTAGGGTGATAAGGAAAAGAACAAGAAGCAATGTGAGGAGAAATCTTTTACAGTGAGTTAATGTGACCTGGTTAAAAATCAAACACCAGTTCATAGTCTTCCAAATAAACTTTTCTTTTCCTACTGTATGGAAACAGGCCCTTCGGTCCAACAAGTCCACACCAGCCCTCCGACGAGTAACCCACCCACACCCATTCCCCTACCCTGTATTTACCCCTAACTAATGCACCTAACACTATGGGCAATTTAGCATGGCCAATTCACCTAACCTGCACATCTTTGGATTGTGGGAGGAAACCGGAGCAGACACAGGGAGAATGTGCAAACTCCACACAGTTAGCCAAGGCAGGAATTGAACCCGGGTCCCTGAGAGGCAGCAGTGCTAACCACTGAGCCACCGTGCCGCCTTGTTGGACCATAACTTGATGTTGTGTGATTTTTAACTTTCTGGATTAGAGTGGTGCTGGAAAAGCACAGCAGTTCAGGCAGCATCCAAGGAGCAGGAAAATCGACATTTCGGGCAATAGCCCTTCATCAGGAATAGAGGCAGAGTGCCTGCAGGGTGGAGAGATAAATGAGAGGAGGGTGGGGATGGGGAGAAAGTAGCATAGAGTACGAGAGGTGAATGTGGGTGGGGATGGAGGTAATAGGTCAGAGAGGAGGGTGGGGGAAGGTAGCAAAGAGTACAATGCGAGAATGGGGGTGGGGATGGAGGTGATAGGTCAGAGAGGAGGGTGGAGTGGATAGGTGGAAAGGAAGATAGGCAGATAGGCTGGTTTAAAGGTGGTCTGAAGTCCGTGTGGGATGAGTTGGTTACGGAGGCAGGCACTGAGGAAGCAAATGTGGCTGTGGTAGTGAGTCTGTTTCAGGACATCCTGCACCTCCACATCATTGTTGCGACCTGAATTGTGTTCTCTGAAGTGACCGGTGGAGGTAGACTCAATGGCAACTTCCAAAAGACAAACAGCTGACCCTGAGGATATCAGGTCTGCTATTTGAAGGGAGATTGGTCCTGTATTCACTCAAGTTTAGAAAGATCAGAGGGGATCTGATTGAGGCATAAAGTTCTGACAGGGATCTTCAGAACAAATGCAGGGAGGATGTTTCCCCTGGAGACTGGAACAAAGGATTCCAATCTCAGGATAATGGGTCGCCCTTTTAGGACTGAGATGAGGAAACATTTCTCCACCCAGAGAGTGGTCAATCTATGGAATTCGCCATCCAGGAGGGTTGTGAAAGCTGGGTCACTGAGGATATTCAACAAAAAGATTGATAAAGGGATACGGAGAGAAAGTGAGAACATGGTGTGAAGATAAAGGATGAGCTACTTTCATATTGAATGGTGGAGCGTACTTGAAGAACCTCTTAAATTTCCAATCTAACATTGATCTTGCCTTTTGTACATCTGCTTTGCAGCAGTCACGTTGTATTCCCCACTCTGTTCAATCACCCTGTGATCTTTGTGACCTTGTATGGTATGATCTGCTGTACTGCATGTAAAAAAAACTTTTCACTGTACCTTGGTGCATATGACAATGATAAATCAAATCAAATCCTGCACAAACCCAAAGATGCTGTAAATCAAAACCAGAAACAGAAGTTGCTGGAAAAGCTCAGCAGGTCTGGCAGCCTCTGTGAAGAGAAATCAGAGTTAATGTTGCAGGTCTGGTGACCCTTCCTCAGCACTGATGGTAGCTAGGAAAATTTCAATTTATATGCAGAAGATAGGGTGGGGGGGGAAGGGGTAAGGAGGAAATGATAGGTGGGGATAGAGCACATAGAGAACAGTTGGACAGACAAAGGAGTTAATTCCAATCTGGTTTGGAGGGTGAGTACCTGTTAATGGAGACTGTTAATGGCTTACAATAAGTAGTGTGTAATGGCAGACTATGTGATAACAAGCTGAAAATGTGTGGCTGGAAAAGCGCAGCAGGTCAGGCAGCATCCAAGGAGCAGGACAATCGACGTTTCAGGCATGAGCCCTTCTTCAGGAATTCAGGCCTCGTGATAACAAGGCCTAGTGTGTGGGGTAGGAGGCTAGGACATGGGGGTGGGGGTGGGGATTCAGGTTCTAAAATCATTGAACTCAATATTGAGTCCAAAGGACTGCAGGGTCCTCAAGTGGAAAATGAGGTGCTGTTCTTCCAGCTTGTGCTGAGCTTCACTGGAGCACTGCAGCAAACCTGAGACAGATGGTGGCCAGGGAACAGAGTCGGGTGTTCAAGTGGCAGGAAACTGGAAGCTCAGAATCATTTTTGCGGGCAGAATGTAGGTGTTTTGTGAAGCAGTCACTCAGTCTACGCTTCGTTTCCCCAGTGTAGAGGAGGCCATATTGTGAGCAGCGAATGCAGTAGACTGGATTGTAGGAAGGAGAAGGTGAGGACTGCAGATGCTGGAGATCAGAGTGGAGAGTGTGATGCTGGAAAAGCACAGCCAGTCAGGCAGCATCCAAGGAACAGGAGAATTGATGTTTCGGGCATAAGCCCTTCATCAGGAATCAAATCAAATCCTGTAAAAACTGAAAAAAACTGCGGATGCTGTAAATCAGAAACAAAAACAGAAGTTCAGCAGGTCTGGCAGTATCTGTGAAGAGAAATCAGAATTAATGTTTCAGGTCCGGAGACCCAATTATGGGAAGTGCAGGTAAATCAAATCCTGTACTTCATCGCTATGTTTCAATGTTGCACATGAAGTGGAAAGTGTTCAGAACAGTGGACAAAGGGTAGACTTGAAGGACCCACATGGGTTGCTAAGTTGTAAGATGCTATCGTTTTAACCACCCTCTTATTTGTTGAATTCAGGGCCAACCAGGAGTGGGACTGCCAGGCCCCCGAGGATTTCCAGGTGTCCCAGGGCTCGATGGAGTTCAAGGAGATAAAGGTGACCCAGGAATCCCTGGAATACCAGGAGAACCGGGAAACCCTGGATTACCTGGCCTCACAGGTGATAAAGGTGAGGAACAGGTCCGAGGAAAGGTGCATGAAGTGAATTTCAAATGTATCTGTAAAGTGAGAACTTGAAAGGCAATGAGAATTCTGTTCCTCAAGTTCTTTTCAAAAGCACTTCATGAATGACAAGGTAACTCCTTAAACTACAACTTGTGGTCAGTGCTGTAATGGAGGGAACTGTTAGTCTCAGTTAATTAGCTAGTTAATTAGTTGTTTAGATAACAATGTGCCAATAGAGGATGAGACCTCACCACCTGTATTTTATGTCTCTCTATGCTACACATTAAACACCAATCTCAATCAAGACGTCGCCACTGATTTCCCAATAACCACCACAGATGTGAGTGACACTATGGGTCATCAAATCTCATTCAAACTTTATAAAAGATAACAATTCTGCACTTTTAATGACACAGCTTTGGAACTCCCTCAAAAGCAGCTGGTCTGAGCATCGGCTGCTCACATTCGGGTGTTTTCACTTCCTTCCCTGTGTTAACACACCCACTGGTTTCAGGAGACTGCACTCCAGCACTTCATCCCAGGCCCAGCTCGAGCTTTTCACAACCATGGGACTTCACCAACCCAGCCTCGGCCCTGGGTTTGTTGGCTTGCCTTTAATCCGGCTCCGATGCCCATAGCAAAAACTGTTTGTGAGTCTCCTTCACCCCTGCTCACAGCTGCACTGAGCTATTAAAGGTTTCTTCCAAACCCCTACAGCTTCCACAAAGCTTTCTGAGCCCTAACTCTAAAACTAATAGTACCTCCGACTCCTGGACCTCCTCTGATTTCTGTTTGAACATAGCTATCCAACTGCTCTTAGCATCTCACCAATCCAAAATGTTACTGTTAATTGTGCCTTCACCGATGCCTCAAAATTCTGTCTGAGTTCTGATTGTACAGAGCCAACTCACCACTTCTGTAGCACTCTTCATCACGGGAGCCTCCTTCTGTTCTTCTCAATCTTCCAGCTCCAAATAAGTCTGAGGAGAAAGTGAGCCCTGCAGATGCTGGAGATCAGGGTCGAGAGTGCGGTGCTGGGAAAGCACAGCAGGTCAGGCAGCATCCAAGGAGCAGGAAAATTGATGTTTTGGACAAAAGCCCTTCCTCAGGAATGAGGAAGGGCTTTTGCCCAAAACATGGATTCTCGGGCTCCTCGGATGCTGCCTGACCTGCTGTGCTTTTCCAGCACCACACTCTCAACTCTAAATAGGTATGACCCTCACACAGCTCTTCAGTGACCCTTGAACTGCTTCAAGTGGCCTATTGACAACATTGCAAATGGCCCTTCCCCTATTGCCAGGCAAAATGAAACATAGCTCCATTAGTAAGTCCCACAATATTAGTTATCTCATGGAACGTTCTCTTCCCTGAATGTCATCAAGTGCTTGCCTGAAACCGAATGATCCAAATGTTCACACAGCCAATGAGGTGGTCAGAGTTTCTGTTGTTTTGATGGGTGATGTCGGGCATGGATAGGATAAATAGACAAGGTCTTTTCCCTGGGGTTGGGGAGTCCAGAACTAGAGGGCATAGGTTTAGGGTGAGAGGGGCAAGATATAAAAGAGACCGAAGGGGCAACCTTTTCACACAGAGGGTGGTACGTGTATGGAATGAGCTGCCAGAGGATGTGGTGAAGGCTGGTACAATTACATCACTTAATAGGCATCTGGATGGGTATATGAATAGGAAGGGTTTAGAGGGATGTGGGCCAAGTGCTGGCAAAATGGGACCAGATTGGGTTAGGATATCTGGTCGGCATGGACGGGTTGGATGAGGGATCTATTTTCGTGCTGTGCGCCTCTATGATTCTATGACTGGATGAGGAAAGTAGATTTTGATATTCACTGTCACCAGTTTGAGGATTAACCATGGAGCTTTAAATAGTCTGGATACCCATTTGTTCTGTTTTGTTCTTTCAGGCAGAACCGGTCCAATGGGACCACTGGGGCCTCCTGGACTTCCAGGCACAGCAGGAATTGGGCCACCAGGTCAGCAAGGCAAGCCAGGACCTCAGGGACCACCAGGCCTCCCAGGTACCTCCTAGCTGAAGGGAACATCATTGGTATGGAATGGTTCATGACTATAGGATGGCCCAAAGGACTTCATAGCCAATGCAATGCTTTCAAAATGCGGTCACTGTTGGAATGTAGGAAATGCAGCAGCAAGATCCCACAAACAGCAAATCTATAACAAACAGGTTGTTTGCTTTTAGTGATTGTTTTTAAAAGATAATAATTCATGGGATGTGGGCTGGATCAGCATTTGTTGTGCATCACTAATCGCCCTGGAAAGATGGCGGTGAGCTGCCTTCTTAAACAAGCAGCAGCCCTTGTTGTGTAGATGCATCCCGAACGCTGCTGGGAAGATAATTCCAGGATTTTGACCATCGCGGCAGTATATTTACAGTCAGGGTGATGGGTAGCCAGGAGGGGAACGTGCATGTGGTGGTATCACTGTATATCTCTATCCTTCACCTTCCCAGGTGGCAGAACTCACAGTTTTGAATGATGCTGTTAAAGGAGCCTTGCTGCAGTGTATTTTGTAAATTGTACTCAGGGCTGCCAGTGTACGTCAGTGCTGTAAGGAAAGATAGGTGAAAACGGTTGATGTGATAAAATCAAGCAGGCTGCTTTGGCCTTGATAGCTTTGAGCTTCTTGAGTGTTGTTGGAGCTGCACCCATCCAGGCAAGTGGGGAATATTCCATCATGCTCCTGTCTTGTGCCTTGTGGATGGTGGAAGGCTTTGGCGGGGGTCAGGGGTTAGTTACTCCCTGCAGTACTCCTAGCATCTGTCATGTTCTTGTAGCCACTCTGTGGATATGGTTGGGCTAGTTCAGTTTCTGGTCAATGGTAACCCCATGATGCAGATAGTGGCATTCAGCAAAGGTGATGATGCTACTGTATGTTGAGAATTATTAGTTCCTCTCTACTTGGCACTTGCGTAGTTCAAACATTAATTGCCATTTTTTTCAGCCCAAGTTCGGATGCAGAATGGAGACAGGCCATTCAGCCCATCTCATCCACACTGACCCTCCAGAGAGCATTCCACCTAGACCTGAATGCCACAAAATGTCGGTCACCAATTAAGTGTTTAAATATTTGACAATTCTTTTTTATAATGCAGGATTCCAGGGATTGCCAGGTACAAAGGGTGATCCTGGCTTTCCAGGTCTAGATATCCCAGGTCCACAGGGGGAGAAGGGGAATCAGGGAGTAAAAGGTCTTCCTGGACCTCCAGGTTTTTCAGGGCAAATTGGGCCCCCAGGAAAAGATGGCCCTCCAGGATTTCAAGGTAAGCTCGCAATTGCAGAACTATTACTGTGGTCAATCTTTCAAACCTGCTTATGGGAAGCTCTTAGCAAGGCCAATTTGAAATCATAGACAGAACCATTTAGTCCAATGTTCCTATGCTGGAACTTTAAAAGAATGATTTAATTCGCCCCAGTCACCCTGCTTCCGTACATTTCAAATATTTATCCAATTTCTCTTTGAAAGTTGTTGTTGAATTGACTTTCAGGTTGATATTTCAGATCACAACAACTCACTACTTGGACCAAAAGTTTCTTGATCTTCCATCCTGATTCTTTAAGCAATTTTCAAAACCTGTATCTACTGGTTAATTAGAAACAATTTCTCCCCATCCAGCTTATAAAACACTTTTACCTAAGGTGGTGCCATCAGAGATGACATTGTAAAACTTTTCACTGTCCTCCTGTACTTCCGTACACATGACAATAAAGGATATTCCATTCTATTCTGTGAAATCACCTCTCAACCTCATTGCTCCATGGAAAACAATTCCCACTTCTCCAGCCTTTCCAAGGAATTGGCTCCATTCTTATCGTAGGCTCCATTCCCCACCCCTCTCCAAGTTTTTGACATCCTTTTAAACATATGGTGGCCAGAATTGGATAGAATACTTCATTTGAAGTGTAACTAGTATTTTATAAAGATTTTAGCATAACTTCCTTGTTTTTTATACCCTATGCCATTATTTATAAATTCTATGCTTTTTGACAGCCATCTCAACCTGTTCTGTGTATGTAAATTGTGGGTCGCTGTTCCTGCAGCCTATTTTATACCATTTAGTTCATGCTGCCTCTCTTTTTCCTTCCTTCCAAACTTACCAATTCTGATCAAAGCTCCAGTGGAGTTATTTACCAACAGCTCGCCACTAACAGCTATTGAGTTCTGATCATTATGAGATGGAAGAACTCCCTAAAGACAATCGCAGGAATCAAAACAAACCAATCCCTTCTCTTTGAGACCATTCAAGTTGGATATTTGCAGTAATTTATCATTACTTATAATGGATAGGAAGAGTTATAGAAACAGGGTAAATTTAACAAGACTGCCACCTACCCGAGGAGTGTAAAGAAGCAAAGTGAAACATTGCAAGACTTATTTGTAATGTGCTGAATTCTCAGTTACAGAGTCATAGAGATGTACATCATGGAAACAGACCAACCCATCCATGCTGACCAGATATCCCAACCCAATCTAGTCCCACCTGCCAGCACCCAGCCCACATCCCTCCAAACCCTTCCTATTCATATACCCATCCAAATGCCTCTTAAATGTTGCAATTGTACCAGCCTCCACCACATCCTCTGGCAGCTCATTCCATACACGTACCACCCTTTGCGTGACAAAGTTGCCCCTTACGTCTCTTTTATATCTTTGCCCTCTCAACCTAAACCTATGCCCTCTAGTTCTGGACTCCCAGACCCCAGGGAAAAGATTTTGTCGATTTATCCTATCCATGCCCCTCACAATTTTGCAGTTTCACAATGTTGCGTGTGTTTCACATGTAGTGTGAGTCTGAGATGATTCTGAAACAACGCAGTCTCAATCGATACCAATCCGGACTCAGACTGGACTCTGTTCCCAGATCGGGGAGAAAGTGGACTGTAGATGCTGGAGATCAGAGTCAAAAAGTGTGGTGCTGGAAAAGCACAGCAGGTCAGGTAACATCTGAGGCGCAGAAGAGTAAACGTATTGAGCATAAGCTCTTCGTCAGAACACTCAGGGCTTATGCTCGAAACATCGACACTTCTGCTCCTCAGATGCTGCCTGACTGGCTGCGCTTTTTCAGCACCACACGTTTTGATTCTGTTCCCACATCGGTGCAAAATTAGACTGTTTTATACTAATACTTAAGTCTTCACCCAGCTACTGTGTGCCTGTTGACCATCAGTGTTGGATTTCATTCTGATTCCAAGTTCTCAAATTCTTACCAAATTCTGTCATTATAGGTCCCAAAGGAGAAATGGGGGTCATGGGTACACCTGGAAGCCAAGGTTTATCGGGATCTCCCGGGAATGTGGGACTTACTGGTCTGAAAGGTCAGTGTATGCATTTTATTCCAAATTTGTTTTGATTGATATCATGACAGCTGGAAGTATTTTACATCTGGTGATATTTTGGGAGTTTGCATTTGGTGATGTGTGGTTGTGTTACTGGAAACACTTGATGATTCGACATAAAAGAAAGAGTTGGCATTTAAATAGCATCTATTGGACATCGCAGAAACTTTGTGGAGATGGCAAGGGAGAGGAACGTTATTGTAATATTTTCTGTAACATTAATAGACACACAAGTTTTTGAAAACAAAATTGACATGTGACAAATCTCCTGCAGACTGGTGCATCCAACTTTTACTCTCTCTTCTCCCTTTGGTAAAGCTGCATTGAATACTCCGTGTCACCATATTGTACGATACCATCTCAGCCTCATTTAACATGCCCTCCTGCATTCTCAGCTCCTTGTTTTGCTCCATGTGTGTCCACCCTTGCCGTATCCCTGTTTCATTCCTAAACGTTCATTCTCGGGATATGGGTGCTCTTGGACAGACCAGCATTTATTGTCTATCATCTTTCATTGAACTTGACAGTGAAATACCTTCTCGAAACCCTTCAGTCCACAGGGGGCACCCACAGTGCTTCACCCAATGACAGTGAAGAGATGACTATGTCTTTCCAAATTCGGACAGTGTGTGTGACTCAGTGTCCTCATGCTGCCCCGGATGAATGTCACAAAGAATCTTTTGAACAGTGAAGTCAGCCAAATGTTCTTTTTGTCCATGTCTATTTCCATGCTCTGAAATATATAGTGTCAAATGAAGTGGCCATGTTTAATCATGGATTGAGCTCCATGTGATGGACTCAGATTAGAATAGAAGGTGATCATTAGGTTTCACTAAGTGAATGTCGAAGGAATATAAATCAGATTTAATTTTCACTGTTGGATGACGCTGACCGGGAGGGCAGCTTTTGGTGTGAGGTTTTGGTATGAGTCAGATTTGCCTCCTGTGCAATTTGGCTAACCTGTTTGCTAAGGCTCCATTCTTGTGACTGGCCTTGTTAATGAGATACTCATGACTCACGAGCAGCAGGGCCAGGAGGAAGTGCAAAACTCAGAATAGAAACAAAAGAATCTGGTCAACATCCCTGTCTCAGGCTTGCTGCAGTGCTCCAGTGCAGCTCAGCGTGAGATGGAAGAATAGCACCTCATTTTCCACTTTGCTGCAACCTTCTGGACTGAATATCAATTCAACAATTTTAAGGCTTGAAACACCATTTCCCAACTCCTGACCCCCAAATCCCACTCACCAGGCTCTGTTACCACACAACCCATTGTTAACCACTAATTATCCATTCTCCCAAGATGATCATTGCCCACTACTTTATATTAGATTAGATTCCCTACAGTGTGGAAACAGGCCCTTCGGCCCAACCAGTCCACACCGACCCTCTGAAGAGTAACCCACCCGGATCCATTTCCCTCTGACTAATGCGCCTGACACTATGGGCAATTTAGCATGGCCAATTCACCTGCCCTGCGCATCTTTGGATTGTGGGAGGAAACTGGAGCACCAGGAGGAAACCCACGCAACATGGGAAAAATGTGCAAACTCCACACAGACAGGAATCTGAGGCTGGAATCGAACCTGGGACCCTGGTGCTGTGAGGCAGCAGTGCTAACCACTGAGCCACCGTGTCACCCCAGTTTGTCCAACTGTTCCTCTCTCTCTTTGGGCTTTTATCTCCACTTACCATTTACTCCTAATACCCCATCTTCAAAATAAAAACCAATTCTTTCCTAGCAACCTGAGGAAGGGTCACAGAACCTCAAATGTGAAAAATAGTTTCTCCCCAGAGATGCTACCAGACCTGCTGAGCTTTTCCAGCAATTTCTGTTTTTGTTTTGTGAGCAAATAAATCTCTTGTGTTTTTCATGACTTTGATGCACTTCTTAACGCCGAGGCAAAAAGATTCGAGCGAGCTTTCCTAATTTGAAGAGTGTGTGTCTCACCACGTTTTTCTCACCAGGTGACCGCGGCTTGCCTGGTTTCCCGGGTCCCCCTGGGTCAGGCGGTGAGAAGGGGACAAAAGGAGAAGTTGGTCTTGTGGGAAAGCCTGGAATCATAGATAAAAGTGAGATGGAGAAAATGAAAGGACAGAAGGGAGATACGGGAGATCCAGGTCAATGCATTCATCTTTGATATTTCATAACAACAACGTATTCTGCACACGTGCTGTGCTCTTGTGTATCTGCTTGTGTGTACATGTCTGTGGTGGTGTGTGTCATATATCTCTGTATAGAAGTACGTGTGAATGTGTGTGGGATCTTTTGAAAAGAAGATATTCATTGGAGGCAACTCAGAAAAGGCTCACAGGGATAATCCCTGGTATGGAGGGATTGCCTTATGACCAAGGATTAAACAGGTTGAGACTCTACTTATTGGAACTTAAAAGAATGTGAGGTGATCTCATTGAAAAATATAGAATTCTTCAGGAACTTGACCAGGTAAATGCCGAGATGATGTTTCGCTTCATGAGAAAATCTACAACCAAAGGGCATAGTCTCAGAATAAAGACTGAGATGTGGAGGAATTTCATCTCTTAGAGGGGTGTGAGTCTTTGGAACTCCTTGCCGCATAGAGCTTGATTAGATTAGATTACTTACAGTGTGGAAACAGGCCCTTTGGGCCAACAAGTCCACACCGCCCCGCCGAAGCGTAACCCACCCATACCCCTACATCTACATCTACCCCTAACCTAACACTACGGGCAATTTAGCATGGCCAATTCACCTGACCTGCACATCTTTGGACTGTGGGAGGAAACCGGAGCACCCGGAGGAAACCCACGCAGACACGGGGAGAACGTGCAAACTCCACACAGTCAGTCGCCTGAGGCGGGAATTGAACCCGGGTCTCTGGTGCTGTGAGGCAGCAGTGCTAACCACTGTGCCACCGTGCCGCCCTAGAATCCTTGTGTATACTTCAGGCTGAGACAGATAGATTCTTGATCAGTTGGGGAATCAAGGGTGACAGGTAAAAGACAGGACAGTGGCCATGAGGAATATCTGGTCAGCCATGATCCTATTGAGTGGTGGAGCAGGCTCGAGGGACTGGAATGTTCTACTCGTGTTCCTATTTCTCATTGTCTTAACTCTATAAACCTATATATAAGTGCAAATTCTCTGTCTGCTTCCAGTTACCATAACTCTTAATTTGTGACTACCTTTTTGACGTTAATTTTTATGCAAGCTGAAATTAATTTTTGTTGGTAATGCAAAACAAGTGAAAATGAACCAGGCTGTCCATTCTCCAGCCACCCACAGGCTTTCTGATGAATCAATCCGTTAGGGAATCCTGCCATGAAATGTTGAAGATTTGATGGAATCCACTGCAGATCACCAAGACTGTGGGGTCCAGTTACTTGCCAACAAGGAGCCTGGGGAATCGGGTAGGCCTGGGTTGGCACTGCCCCTTCATCTGTTCAGGCCTTGAAGCCTCCAATAATGTGCAGGATGCTAGGGCAGATTAGCAAGCCTCCAGCTATGGGACTTCTTACCTCACCATTTACTGGCTAGAGCCTGCAAGGTCAGTTGGCTAGGAGAACGTGAGGACTGCAGATGCTGGAGATCAGAACCAAGAATGTGGTGATGATGAAAGGCTTATGCCCAAAACGTTGATTCTCCTGCTTTTCGGATGCTGCCTGACCTGCTGTGCTTTTCCAGCACTACACTCTCGACTCTGATCTCCAGCATCTGCCGTCCTCACTTTCTCCTCGTGCTTGAAAGGTCGATTCTCCTGCTCCTCGGATGCTGCCTGACCTGCTGTGCTTTTCCAGCACCACATTGTCGAATGTGAGTTGGCTGTTCCCCTGGGAAGTTATGGAAGTTGTCTTTCCACTTAATCCCCAAGGGTGAAGTGCGGGAAGGTGAAACACCTGAATATCAAGTAGTCATTCAGCAGCTTGGTTCCATTTTGTTTTGGCAATCGGAACTGTGGCCAAATTTGTTGTAAGAACATAAGAAATTGTTTCAAGAGTAGGTCATTCAGCCGCCCCACCCCTCATAATGATAGATCAAGGAAGATGAGAGGAGACTGTAGTGGATCATGAATGCAGACATAATCTGGTTGAGCAGGATAGTCCTTTTCTGAGATATACATAAATAAAAAGAAGGTTAAATTGGAGTTAAACAAGATTCAGCTTGAGTATTGCATCCAATTCTGGGCTCCACCCTTTCAGAGTAATATGAAGGTGAACAGAGTGCTGAAAAGATTCACAACAATAGTTCCAGGAATGAAGAATTTCAGCAAGGGGGATAGATGGGAGAAGCTGGAACTTCTCTACTTGAAGAAGAGAAGGCTGAGTGGAGATCTGATTGAAGCAATCAAAAGCTTGACAGAGTGAATCAGAAGAAAGTGTTTTCCATCATGTAAGAATCGAGGACAAGACGGCATAAAGTAATTGGGAGAGAAGCTAAAATAGCACAAGGAAAGTCCTTTACAGACCTCGAGTGGTTAGGATCTGGAGTGAACTGTCTGAGAGTATGGTGCATACAAATTCAATCAAGGCATTCCAAAATGAAGTAGGCAATTACTTGAAAAATAATTAAGACAATGCAGGCTGCTTGAAAGATCTTTACCGATGAGTCCCCCTCAACATAACACACAAGTATCATCTGTACACACAGTAAAAACACATTTACTCGTTCTTACGAAATCATCTTTTTAAACATCTCTCTGCAGGTAGGTCAGGCTTTCCGGGAGAAAAGGGCTATCAAGGTATCCCGGGTGACCCAGGGGTGCCAGGAAAAGATGGACAACCTGGATTACCAGGACAACCAGGTAAGGGATAAATCAGACGGTTGGCAACAATGGATGGCACAAAAATAAATAGATTCTGGGAAAAAATAGCCAAAACTACTTTTTGAAATTCCTTGCTTCCTGCTTCTCTCTCAACGAGACATCAGAAATCTCAATGTCGTTTGCTGTCCTTCAGAGTTTGTCATTGATGTTTTGAATGAATAGTATCGGCTAAATTGTTATAAGTTTGGAAGGGACAGAGCTGAGTAGAACCATTTCTACAAGTCTTTCACAGCCTCAAAATGCTTCAGGGTCAATAAAATACTTCAAAGATATAGCCGCTGTTGTACTAGAGGAAATTCCATAGACAATTTCTGCATAGCAGGATCCAACGAAGAGCAATGCAATCGTGGCTGGATCATCTGTTTTAATAAGGTGGGCCGAGGGATAAATATTGATCAGGAAATCAGGGAGAATCTTGTGGAATATTTTACAACCCTTTGCAAGGAGAGGCTACTTGCAAATTTAACATCACATTTGTCGGAAATGAAGTAAATATGTAAATTGAACCACTGGTTGTCGGGTCCTGCCTGGCAAGACCTTCAAAAAGCAAAGTCCCCTCTGCAATACCTCAGTGCCAATAGGTATGTATAGATTAAAGACGGCAAGGCAGAGCCATGAAAAGCCCTGCCTCCATTGGAAAGTTAGTGAGAAATGGCCTCCCAATTTAAAACATTTTGAGCTAACCCCACGGTTAACAAAGTGGTGGTGTTCATATGTAGAGTCATTTACAGGGCTGATTATGAGTGTTTATGGGGTGGTTAAAGGATGTTTCTGGAGTTGCTTACAGAACATTTCTTTGTTCTCAATGTGAAGTGTCGTTCTTCATCATCAGGTGATCACTGGTATATGACGCCTTGATTCTGTGGCATTAACCTTAACTCACCGACCCGTGAATGATCCACATGCCCCTTTATCAAAACCACTTCATACCTGCTGGAAATGTCCAGTGACATAACATGTCTTAAATGTTGACAGCACGTTATTCCAGTCAGTTGAAAAAGCAACAAAAGTGAAGAAGCTCCTCACTTCATTTTGTTACGAAGCAGATCAGAGCACCCCCTCACCTCCCCACCAAAATATTTTAAGAAAGCAGCCGAGACCCTAACTTTTTTTCACTTTAAAGACAAGTGTAAATTGCTGTGTTTCAGGTATGATGTGACAGGATGTTAAGCAAAACACAATTTACTTAAACACTGCAGTTAAAATGCAGCCAAAGAAAGAGGAATTTAGAATAACTTAACTCGACTGGAAAACTTAACAGAATAATAGATATGGTACCATTACTAATTAACTGTTCCAATATACTAATATCCCCTAAGCACACCCCTCACATGCAGTTCTCCCATCAAGAGCAATTTCAGAGAGAGTAGCAGCCAGGAGACATTCACTGAAGTTTCCAACTCTGTTGAGATGCCAATAGCTTCTGGTGTGACTGAGGAAACCAAAACCCAGAAATCTGATCTGTGAGAGCTGGCCACATCCAGTCAGGCTGCATTTACAAAAAATTCAAATCCTCCCAAGCTGTTTACATCACCCCAGAATGCTCATCACCTCTGCCTTCCAGCCTCTCTTCAAAACGAAAGGACAAAATAGCCTTTAAAGCCACAGCATTATCACTGTTGCTTGTTCTTTGCAGTTTACTTGATCTCATTCAGGGCTGAACAAGAGACCTCACATCTTCCTTACTGATATGGGAAAGACTCATTTACAGGGTTTCTGCTCTAGCCTCGTCTGTGTGGACATTTGGCTGTTGACCCTCAACCATGACTTTGATAATCTGCTTCCTTTAGAGGACGAGCCTACCCAGATTCAAACCTGAACATGAGCTTGATGCTACAGGACTGCTGTATTAACCCTGTCTCAGTAACAGCTCAAAGCGAGCAGAGGGTAAACATGAGAGAGACTGTGGGGTTAATTAATGAAATAATAAAACTAACGATAGCAATGTCACTCCTTCCTCTAGGGCCAGCGGGAGATCCAGGAAGAACGGGAGAACCAGGATTGACGGGCACTCTGGGAGAAAAAGGATCAATTGGGGAAATGGGCTTGCCAGGTAACCTCGCTAAAGAGTGGAAACTCTCCAAAGACTGGAGCAAGCGTCTTAACCTTCCAGTGATTTTGTGTCGATTGGTCAGCCTTCCCAAAGACAAGGCTGGCATTCCTACAGCCCTTTTCACAACCTCAGCACATCACTGAGCACTTTGCACCCTATGAAATATTTTTGTCACGCGGGTAACATGGCAGTCAATTTGTGCATAGAAATACCCCACACACAGCGACATGAACAGATACTGAGATTGCAGGGTAATGTCCTGACTAGGAGGACTCAAAAAGAGTGACGTTTTCGAAAAGGGTGGCAATTGGTTGGCAGGCAACTCTGATTGGTTAAACCTTTGCCGTGGATAGTGCACCAGGGAAACCACAGACGCCAGGCTTTTGTTTAATTCAACGAAGGCACAATGACAAAAACTTGTCCCTCTTTTCTACAGAATGCAGGACCCTGCACATGAACTTATGTAGCTTACAGCAAGTGTAAATGAGCCACATTGCAGACCTAACTGAGCATTTTAAACTGGCTGTGTGTGTGTCATTTTTATCACATTTGGTACAGATCCACACCACACCTTTGCTGAACCCCTCCCACCTGTACCTGTGTCTAAGGACAAAGCCTGGACCTTGGGCAGGTACAGTACCAGCAGAAGCCAGCGTTGTTGCCAGCTAATGACGAGCTGCCAGCCTGTGGCTGACAATTCACAGAGACTCTTATGGATGCTGGTGCTCTGCAGGCCGATGAATGCTGAAAAGCGGGGTGACCTGGGGCTCTCAATATATCTCTCAAGGTGATGGGCAAGATCCCTATCACCAGTATTACATACCACCCACATCCGATGAATCGATCTGAGTTCCTTGGGGTAGTAAACAAGCCGGACTCAGTGGCACGGTGGCTCAGTGGTTAGCACTGTTGCCTCACAGTGCCAGGGACCCAGGTTCAATTCCAGCTTCAGGCAGCTGTCTGTGTGGTGTTTTCACATTCTCCCCATGCCTGTGTGCTCAATGAAGGAAAAAATATATATATAAAACCAGGGAATTTACAATCTCCTCAGTTCAGGGGCTGACTCTGAGCTGGCTGGCCACAGTCAGTGTGTTGCGCATGGTACTTTGGTTTCCTCCCACAGTCCAAAGATGTGCAGGTTAGGTGAATTGGCCATGCTAAATTACCCATAGTGTTCAGGGATGTGTGGGTTAGGTGCATTAATCAGGGGTAAAAGTAGAGGAATGGGTCAGGGTGGGATACTCTTCAGAGGTTCAGTGTGGACGTGTTGAGCTGAAGGGCCTGTTTCCACAAAGCAGGGATTCTATGACTCATAAGATTGAACCAGTGGATCTAAAATACTTGGATTTTTAAAAGAACATTCAGTGAAGTACCATGCTACAGATGATTACACTGAGTGAGGACTGCTGACATTAGCAAGATTGGAGATTGGTTAATAAGCAGGAGACAAGGAGTGTGGATAAGCAGATCAGTTGTGGATTTGGCAGGCTGTAACTGTAAGGATTGGAGCTTGATTTTCAGCCATGTATAATCTGCATTATTGAGTTGCATGCAGCGAGTGTAATGTAGCTAATTGGGCTTATGACACAACGCTAAGTATAAAGTAAACTGTATATGAAGAAAGTTTTATGCACTCGATGAAGAAAAATATGTATATATAACCAGGGAATTTACAATCTCCTCAGTTCAGGGGCTGACTCTGAGCTGGCTGGCCACAGTCAGTATATTCCACACATGTAAATAAAGGGTAACTTGGTGACAGGGGAAAAAAACAAAGCTGTGAGGAAGCCACAAAGAAGCCATGAAAGGATCTGGATGGGTTAAGTGAGTGTAAAAGAATGTGGCAGATGGGGTATAATGTGGAAAAATGTGAGGTTATCACTATTCATAGGGATTAGACACTGAGCAAGGTTGGTGACAGAGACTCGGACACCCTTATATGTGAATCAGAGAAGGTTAATTTGCAAGTACAGCAATTAATCAGAGAGATAAATAAGCTTTTACTAGAATAGCTGCCAGTATAAGAGAAAGTAAGTTGGATTCAAATTATACAGGGTTTTGTTATGACCACATGAAACTTTATGTAGAGTTTTGATCCTTACCATCCATAGGAGGAGAGCTTCACTGGACTGATTCCTGTGACTTGAAAATTTTTCTGCCAAACAGCTGGTACAATAGACTCAAATTCTTGAAATATAGGAAAATAATAAATGATACTATTGACACATGTAAAATTCTTGAAGGAATTCACAGATCAGAAACTGTTTCACCTGGTTGGAGAGTCTAGAACACGTGATTGCAGTCTTAGGATAAAGGGACAGCCATGTAGGATTGAGCTGAGAAGGAACATCTTCATTCAAAGGGTTGTGAACCTTCCGAATTCTCTACCCTGGGAGGACAGTGAAGGCTGAGTCATTGACTATGTTCAAACCAGAGCTCAATTTCACACACACTGAGGGATAGAGGAAAATAGAGAGAGGGCTATGCTCAGCTGTGATCTTATTGAATGACAGAACTGGCTCAAGGGGCTAAATGGCCTACTCCTGCTCTTATTAGTTCTGTTTTTGTGGTCTCATTGTTCTATTCTCTGATATCCTTCCCCTAAAGGTTCTGACTTGGCCTTTAACCCTGCCAGCACACTTGGGTGAGATATTGTGTCAGGAATTGAATCCTTGAGACTGATCTTGAGGGACCACCCGATGTCATTAGTGCAATTCCACTGCACTTCAATGAAGCCATTGGGAGAATCCTTCTGAGGACGAAGGATATTAATCATGAGAAGAATGTTTCAGCAACCATTGAACTTTTGGGTTGGAATGAACTGTTGAGCCTACAAGGACAAATTCACTAAACTTCGCGTTTCATTTCTCAGGTCCCGTTGGGCCTCCCGGTACCCCAGGTGAACCTGGACAGACGGGCATGCCTGGTTATACTGGGCGGCCAGGTGAGAAAGGTGAGAAGGGCAGCGCAGGACTACCAGGAATTGGAGTTCCAGGTGATCCAGGGCCAAAGGTAACCAGATGAGCTGTTGCCATAGTGACATGCAACCCCACCGTGCCCCCGCCCCCTCCGCAACTCCTTTTGTAGTTATGAGAGCTCCTTTCTGTCTGCTGCTCTGGTTTGACCCTCAGTAAGCTGCGTGGGGATCGAGGGGAATCACACTGGTGAGTTACTGTGAGATTGTGAGGAGTTGCTCCAGGCCTTGAGATACATTTTGGTTCCCCCCTGCTAACATCGAAAACAAAAGTCAGTGGGGGCCATCTTGCCTCAGGAGCCAAGGGTGACATGGAGCCAATCAGAGCACTCCCCTGTCACATTCCTAAAAATCAATCTTAAGTCAAAGGTCACAGAATTGCAGCATTATGCAGCAGAAAACATGACCATTCAACCCACTGGACTTGTTCTGGCTGTTTCAAAGAACCATCAATTAATTTCACTCCCCTGTCCTTTCCCACAAAGCCCTGCAAATGATTCCTTCTTATGTATTTGTTGAATTGAAGATTGTTATTCAATCTGATTTAATTGCTGTTCCAGGTAGCGCACTCTGGATTACACCAACTCCTTTGCCAATGATCTAAAACCAATGTTTCTCTGGTTATCAGCATTCCCATTCGTGACAATTGGTTCTCCTTATTGACTCTATCATACCCTCTGATTTTGAACACTCAATTAAATTTCCTTTCTCTGCTGTAAGGTGACTACATAAATGGTTTAGATGCGAGCATAAGAGGTACACTTAGTAAGTTTGCAGATGACACCAAAATTGGAGGTGTAGTGGACAGCGAAGAGGGTTACTTCAGATTACAACAGGATCTTGACCAGATGGGCCAATGGGCTGAGAAGTGGCAGATGGAGTTTAATTCACATAAATGCGTGGTGCTGCATTTTTGGAAAGCAACTGTTAGCAGGACTTATACACTTAATAGTAAGGTCCTAGGGAGTGTTGCTGAACAAAGAGACCTTGGAGTGCAGGTTCATAGCTCCTTGAAAGTAGAGTCGCAGGTCTCTAGGATAGTGAAGAAGGCGTTTGGTATGCTTTCCTTTATTTGTCGGTGTATTGAGTACAGGAGTTGGGAGGTCATGTTGCGGCGAAACAGGATATTGGTTAGGCCACTGTTGGAATATTGCGTGCAATTCTGGTCTCCTTCCTATCAGAAAGATGTTGTTAAGCTTGAAAGGGTTCAGAAAAGATTTACAAGGATGTTACCAGATTTGGAGGACTTGAGCTATAGGGAGAGGCTGAACAGGCTGGGACTGTTTTCTCTGGAGCATCGGAGGCTGAGGGGGTGACCTTATGGAGGTTTACAAAATTGTGAAGGGCATGGATAGGGTAAATAGACAAAGTCTTTTCCCTGGGGTGGGGGAGTCCAGAACTAGAGAGCATAGGTTTAGGGTGAGAGGGGAAAGATATAAAAGAGACCTAAGGGGCAACTTTTTCACGCAGAGGGTGGTACGTGTATGGAATGAGCTGCCAGAGGATGTGGTGGAGGCTGGTACAATTGCACCATTTAAGAGGCATTTGGATGGGTATATGAATAGGAAGGGTTTGGCGGGATTTGGGCCTGGTAATGGCAGATGGGACTAGATTGGGTTGGGATATCTGGTCAGCATGGACGGGTTGGACCGAAGGGTCTGTTTCTACGCTGTACATCTCTATGACTCTATTTCCATCATCTCCAACCTCCAACTGATAACCCTCGATCTTGTGCTATGATTGATTGGAAAGTTGAAAAACATGGTGCTCCTCATATCAAATGGTAATAATGGTGTGTACCGATCAGATTTGATTGTGTGTGTGTTGATAATTTAGGGAGATCCAGGTCGAACAGGCTTCCCAGGTGATCCTGGCCTGAAGGGTGAGTCTGGTTTTCCGGGTTTGCCGGGAACGCTGGGTCCGACGGGACAGAAGGGAGATCCAGGTGCTCCAGGACTTCCAGGTAGGGCGCTGAGTTTCTCTCTGACCTGTTTCAGTTTTCTGAATGAACAGGAGCAACTGATTCCATTTCTATGGTCATTCTCCAGGTAACCCAGGGCTCCCAGGAAACAAAGGTAGCTTTGGCCTCCCAGGTGAACCAGGTTTCTCAGGAAGTCCAGGACTGCCAGGTACTACTAAGTAGCAATTCCTCCTAAATTATTCATTTTGCATTTTTTGTAAATATTCACTGATTTATAACATATATGCAGGTATTCCGACCTTCCCACTGTGATGTTTATTCTACACATGAGCAGTATCCTAAGCTCAATTTCACATTTGATTCCTTTTTCTTTTGTTTATTCGTTGGGATATGAGCATCATTAGCAGGGCAGGTATTTATTACCCTTCCCTAGTTACCCTTGAAAATATCATAGTAAGCTGCCTTCTTGAAGCTTTGTATTCTATGTGGTGTAGGTGTACCCACAATGCCAATAGACAATGCCCATTTATCTTGAAGTGCATTCAAATCGCCAACCTGAATCCTGTGTGCATTTGAAAGTGTCCAGTGGTTCTGCTTTTCTGACATTATAATGTTAGCAATCCTATCCTACATGTTGACTTGTGTCTTATAGATATCGGCTTTAAGGAGTCAAGAGGCAAATTGCATGCTGCAGAATTCCCATCCTCTGATCTGCTCAAGATTTCTATCACCTGTCCCTTTATCCCTCTTTCCCTCAACTATCTATTAAAATTTCCCAGTTGAAGCCAAGGTTGACACCGTTTCTTTTTTAATCCCTATTGAATTCCATCGCCATCTTTTGTGAGAAAGGTTTTCCAGCTGCATGTCCTTACACCTGTATCCCCTCAGTTCAGACTCCTTCCCTGCTCCAAATTTTAAGCACTACTACATTCTCTTCCAACCTCTTCCATCTGGCAGAAAATGCAAAAGCTTGAACACATGTACCAACAGGATCAAGGACAGTTTCTTCCCCTCTGTCATTAGACTTCTAAATGGACCTCTCAAATTTCAAATCTAGTGTTGATCTTGCTTTTTGTGCACCTTCTTTGCAGCTGTAACTTTGTACCCCTCGCTCTGTTCTATCACCCTATGATCTTTGTATGTTGTCTGCCTGTCCTGCATGCAAAACAAAACCGTTCACTGTACAAGTGACAACAATAGATCAAATAAAATCTCAACATCAAAAAAAGCAATCCAACTTATCTTCCTTCAGATCTCAGCTGAAGCTGAATTTCCCACTGTCAATGAGACATCCAAATGATTCAGGCCTACCAATGAGGCTACCAGCCAACTATCTGAATTCCATTCTCAGGGAAATTGTTTGCCAATTGCTCACTGCCTCTTCTTCCCTGTTATTGATATCACATTTCACAAATTCCCAAGATCCAATTTGAAATTCTTCAAGGTTAAGTGATTTATTAAAACGCAAACAATTATCATGTCATTTTAAAAAAATATTAAGTTTGATTCGCCAACCTTGTGCACAAGAGATAAAAACATTTTTTTTTAATTGTTGGTCAATCTTTCAATAATCTCATTGAATGCTTGGAACAAAGTTGAGGGGCTGAGTGGCCTCCTCCTGTTGCATCTTTCTCAAATATTCTTGGAAAATAATTTTCCTAACCATACAAAAGAAACAAAGCTGATGGATTCCATGTGTATCATAGTAAAAGCTCCACCCTTATCATTGTTATAGTGATTGGAACTAGGGCCTGGTGGATGTTATTGACTATGAGATCCCTGATTGGGTCTGTTAAGCCAGGCAATCAGGGAGCCCTGGCTGACAGATATAAACAGGAGATTCAGAAGGTCTCCTCAGTCAAAGGGCTAACATGGAACTGGCTGGTCACAGCCCATATACAGTGGACATGTAAATACAGGATGACAGGGTGATGGGGTACTGCCCTCTGTGCAGTTATTTCAATACTATAATTCTGTAACTCACCCTTTCACTCCTAAAAGCCTCCTCATCAATGCATCTCTAAGTTAGTATTTAATAACATGAGAGTGTCACACAATCGCTGGGCCAAAAACAGAAAAACAGAATAGTAAAGGAATACACCCATTTCTGATCGTTCTCCAAGGATCCCGATTGTTTTGGATTTCCTACATTGCAATGTAAACTTTAGCATGGTGTCCATGACCTTATTGGATGCCCACCTGCAATCAATCCAAGGGGTATCCATCAGAAACACTGGGATGATCTTGATGTCCATCCCCCACACTGTTTTCAGAAGATCATTTGGTCTGATAGAGGATCAGAGGGGCAAACATCAGGAATTTCAATTTTCAGACTTCTCGCACAATTAAATTTGCCCTTATTCCATTTAACAAATAACAACAATGACAGACATTCAAGAAGTGTATGGAAAGCACTTTAGGAAGGTTTAACAATGCCTAAGCTTCTCTCTGAGTAGCACTTTTCAGTTTCATTGCTCTTTTTAATATTTGTTTTATTTTGTGACAGGTCCTCCTGGTCCTCAAGGTCTCCCGGGACCGCAAGGAGAGAAAGGCTTAAGAGGTCTTGATGGAATCCCAGGAACAATTGGAGAAAAGGGAAATCAAGGTACGTATGTCTGATGTGTAGGGGTGTATATTGAAGTTGTGAAGCCATTCTAGGGTCCTTTTCAAATTCTGAATAAAAGCTAACAATTCTAACAACTACTTTGAATGACTTTTATTATGTGTTGCTTTTGGAGACCCTGAGAATGCAGTATCATAGAATCCCTACAGTGTGGAAGCCCATCGAGTCTGCACCAACCCTCTGAAGGGCATGCCACCCAGACTCACCCCCTTACCCTAGACCTGCATTTCCCATGGGTAACCCACCCCAGCCTGCACATCCCTGGACACCACGGGCAACTTGGCATGGCCAATCCACCTAACCTGCAGACCCACGCAGACATGAGGAGAATGTGCAAACTCAACACAGACATTTACCCAAGGGTGAAATTGAACCGGGGTCCCTGGTGCTGTGAGGCAGCAGTGCTAACCACTGAGCCACCGTGCCGTCGCATTCCCTCCATTGATCACCGAACACACTCAAAACCGTCCATCAACATATGTTCCAACTGAGACAATGACCACGTCATTAAAGAGGAACTTACAGACAGACTAGGCTCACAGTATTGACCTCTGTGACTACGTGCCCCACACACCAGTCCCCATCCTTCCACAGATCCTGAGGAGTTCCGGACACCTGGAGGATGAATCACCATAAGTCGGGACACTGACAGATTCAAGTGGAGTTCCATGTAGCTTGCTGTAACTTCAAAACCAGGGCTTTACGAGAGACTATTGAAAGCATTAGTGGAGAATGAGGGAATGTGAAGGACCAGCCAATGCAGCAATGGAACAGAATTATATATGAACATAGGGACCTAGAGGGCAGAAATGGGCTGGAATACTGTGACATTTCCCTTCACCCTTGCTTCTCACAGTCAGAAGAAGGGGTAAAAAGATCAGGTTAGCTTCTTTTAGATATGTTGTGGGGAATGGAACATTCTCTCTTCATTCTCATTCAGCCTTATCATGGCTGAAGCCATGACCCAGTGGCCAGTGGTGATTCCTGCCTAACTCACGACAGACATGTGGTTTGAAAAATAACCCCGTGAGACGGGGGCCAGGCCATTTGTTTTTGACAGTCACTGAGCTCAAAGGTTTGGTCTGTGCACATGAACTGATGAGAAGAGAGATTGTGACTTCAGGGAACTTTAAGCCCCAGCCAGGCTCACCTACTGGGCACTGGGGTTGAGTGAGAGATTGCACTGGGATATGGTATGAAAGCAAGGCCAACACGGTTAGGTGGTGCAACAGCCAAGAAGCTGTCTTTTAGCACCCATGACTTTAGGTAAAAATCTCCCCTTGAGATGAAACTCCTTGCTGTTGACTGGTGAGAGAGATAGTACAGGAACTGAAGCTGAAATGCCTCAACCTAGTTTCTGCTGAGCCTTGGCCCATGATGCTCAACTCCCTCCTCAGCCAAGGGTGGATCTCTCAATGGGAGGCACTACTCAAGCTCAGGGGATGAGCCCCAGAGCAAGTGGGACCAAAGCCCGAATGACATGACAATGCTTCACTTCTTTAACTTCTTCCTGAGAGTTTCACAGTAGCAGTGGGCATATTTCTCCATGCTGCATACAAGACTGGATTCTCAGTGAATTTTCTGTGTAACAGAAACATTGGAGGTTGCTCTCATTTATATTGTTGTATCTACCATTGTTTCTGTCCTTTTTGTAAATTCTCTAGGCATCCCAGGAAGAGACATCCCAGGGACTCCAGGACTGCCAGGACTGAAAGGTAAAGTTGCATCTTCTTAAAAAGTGGCTTCACTTCCACTCTTCTACCTCGCTGTCCTCCTTTGGGACAATCCGTATTTCCTACCATTGTTATTTACATACGGTTGCCACATTGACATTTAAAGGTTTAATCCTCTCTTTTAACGTGCCATTTAACACCTTACTTTTCCACTCAGAATATTTTTGCCCATATGTTTGAATCAAGGAATCACTAAATTCGATTCCCATTGTTACAAAGAACTAAAGCTATCCCACTACAGCAACTATCCTTCAAGAGCATTTTCCAAACCTCCAATATCTGTCACCCAGGGCAGCAAATATTGAGAACTCCTAGGTCAGCTCCATCCCACAGATTAGTCAAGCAACAGTCTGACATAGTCACACTTATAAAATTGTAACCTCCAATGATCCCGACACCAATAACATGGTCCCTGGCTGGGTCCTGTCTCATTGGCAGGAGAGACCTGCCAAAGTTGGCAGCACTGTGCTGCCCTGGGAGCACTTGACATTGACTCCAGACCCCTGTGGAATCTCATGACAACAGACCAAACATGGGCAAGGAAATCTCCTGCTCATTATGACCGATTGCCCTCTCGGTCAGCTGCCAACTCTGTGTTGCCTTCCGAGGGGAAAGAACTTGCCTTGTCTCCAAGTGAGGCTTCAGAAGAACCTCGAGGGAGGAGTAATTAAAGCATGGCATTGCTTTCCGCCCAGTCCCTGACATCTCCAGGGATGGGTGGGGGGAATGAGCACCGGAGGTTATAGCCTGTACAGCCTCAAAGGATACAGCACTTCCTGCTCATTAAATTTACCACTTTACCCAAATGTGTACATAATGTAACGAGGAGAATATAATCGTGTGGAAGAAACCGACCTGCCCCTGAGCAGAACATGGAACAGTACAGGACAGGAATGGGCCTTTCTGCTAACCATGTCCTACCAAACATGACGCCAAATCAAACTCATCCTTTCTGCCTGGTCCACATCCCTCCAATTCCTTGCAGAAGTTCCTCCAGCTTTTAAGCCCTCCTCGACACTTAGTCTGAAAGAAGAAAACTCCACCCAGTGTTCGCACTGGAGGCAGTGCAGAAACTTGTAGTCTTTCCGTAATGAGTTATTGTGCTTCCATAACTGCCCTTGAGAAGAAGGTAGTGAACTGCCCTCTTAAACTGCCATGATGTGGAGGAGCCAGTGTTGGACTGCGGTGGACAAAGTTAAAAGCACACAACAACAGGTTTATTTGGAAGCACTAGCTTTTGGAGCACTGCTCCTTCAACAGGTGGTTGTGCAATATAAGATCATAAGGCACAGAATTTATAGCAAAAGATTACAGAGCATGCAACTGGAATAATATATTGAACAAACCTGAATTGTTAAGTCTTTCATCTTTTAGAATGGGTTGCAGGTTTCGGTTCATTAATATGTAAATCCCAGAACTTCTTTTAAGTCACATTCTCGAGATAACTTAAGGTTTTATAATAAAAGGTGACACCTCAGCTCAGACAATGCATTAAAGCTATGAGGTTAGAATCTGTCTGTATCCCAATCTTGAGTCAGACGGGCTCTATTTCCAAAGTAGAATTTACAAAATATTACATGGATTGACTGTCTGCATTGACTAGGCGATAGTGAGGACTGCAGATGCTGGAGATCAGAGTCAAGCTTAGAGTGGTGCTGGAAAAGCACAGCAGGTCAGGTAGCATCCGAGGAGCAGGAAAATTGACGCCCTTCATTAGGAATGAGGGCAAAAGCCCTTCATCAGGAGTGAGCCCTTCCTGATGAAGGGCTTTTGCCCGAAACGTCCATTTTCCTGCTCCTCAGATGCTGTCTGATCTGTTGTGCTTTTCCAGCACCACTCTAAGCTTGTCTGCATTGACTGCCTGCAGATTGTGGATTTTTGAGCAAAATAGAATGTATCTGCCAATACAATTCTGCAAATACAAATTCACCCCATGGACTTAAATGTGTGTATGCGTGCATGAGAGAGAGAATAAGTGAGTGTGCGCGTGTGATTGTGAGTGCACATGAGAGATGTGAAAGCTTGGTAAAGTGTGTGTGTGTGTGTCTGTGTGCCTGTGAGATGCTGCATATGCGGGTGTCAGTGTGGGAGGCATATGTGTGTGTGTGTATGAGAGAGAGCATATGTATGAGAGAGGTCTGCATGAGTGTGTGAGTAAGTAAGAGTATAGGTGCATGTGTGCTTGGATGTATGAGTGTATAGTGCAATAGGGTCACCTGTAGTGTGACATGAACTCAAGGTTCCGGTTGAGGCTATCCTCATGGGTACCGAACTTGGTTATCAGCCTCTGCTCAGCCAATTTGCATTGTTGCCTGTCCTGAAGCCCAAGTCAGGATGGTGTGTGAATTGATTGCAGTCAATTGGAAACAAACAAAGTCCATCCATTGAGGAGTTTGTCTTTTGACGAGAGATTGAGCAGTTTTGGCTTACTCTCTTTAGAGCTTAGTGGGAGGACAGGAGATCTAATTCAGATATAGAAGATGCTAAAGGGGATTGACAAAGTAAAGGTGTATAGGATGTTTCCTCATGTGTGGCAATATAGAACAAGAGGTCATTGTTTTAGGGTAAGGGATAGCAGTTTTAAAACAGATGAGAAATTACTTCTCTCAACAAGTTGTGAATCTGCACAATTCACGCTCTCCAGAGTGCATTGGATACCTGGATACTGAGTACATTTAAGGAGGAGATTGACAGATTTATAATTAGTACTAGGTTGAAGGGTTATGGGGAGCAGGCAGGATAATGGGGTTGAGAGTGAGATGAGATCAGTCACGATGGTATTAAATGGAGGAACAGGATTGGGGTGCTGAATTGCCTGCTCCTGCTCCAAGTCCACTTGCTCTTATTCAGTAATCAGATCTGTTCTACGACAAACAACTCATCAATTCTATTTGGAAAGCGTCTTTTAATCTACAGCAAACAGAACTCAAAAGTGAACGCAACAACATCTCATGATAAAAGCCACGTTAGTTCTCCAGCAAATTATAGTCCCATTGTTTATGTCCGTGGTGTCCTACCTGGATACATCTCCTTGCTTTTGAGAAGAATGGGGCCCCTAGATGCAGATGGAATTCCCCATTGTACGGTTTTGCAACTCTGGGATTAAACATGGCTTGGCATACCAACAACAGTCTGTACAGGGATTGGTGATTTCTCTCGATGCAGAGAAGGCATTTGACCGAGTTGAGTGACCATACCTTTTCTATAGTCTGGAGCGGTTTGGCTTGGACAAATTCTTTATAAGATGGGTAAAGGTACTCGACAGTGACCCTCTCGCCGTGGTCATTACCAATGGGGTCTGATCCAGAAGTTTTAGTAGCCAGCAGGGCTGTCCCCTTTCACCATTGCTGTTCACGTTGGTGACTGAACCATTGGCGGAGGCCATTCGTGGGGATCCTGATATATCAGCTCCAGAAGTGGGGTCAAAATTACATAAGATTTCGTTGTACATGGACAATGTCCTCATTTGTTTGGTCAAATCCAGCAGTTTCAGTGCCTCACCTGATACAGTCCATCAGTGCATTTGGCGCCTTTTCAGGGTAACAAGATTAATCTTGCAAAATCAGAGGCTACGCCTAGGGGTGGTCTTACAAAGGTGCTAGGTCTTGAGAGTGAGTATTAATTCCCAGTTAAGTGGTCACAGGGGGTTTTGTGTATTTGGGTATATTCATTACTCCAGTTCTGGATCGGCTGTTCAAAGCTAATTTTGTTCAATTATTTGACAAAATCAAACAAGACCTTCAAAGACGGGAGGCACTTCCGGTCCCGTGGTTGGCTCGGATAGCGCTTATTAAGGTGAATATTCTCCCCCGTTTGTTATACCCTATACAGATGCTCCCCCTGATTTTCGATAAGCAAACTCTCAGGAGACTGAATGGCTGATTCAGCTCCTTTATTTGGCATCGTAAGTGGCCCCTCATTAAATTAGCTAAACTTCAATTGCCTCACAGATTGGAGGGAGTGGATCTCACAAACGTTAAAAGCTACCAACTAAGTTCGCTTTTATCCTACGTGAGTGATTGGGCTTGTGGGGACCCTCTTTCAATATGGTTAGATATTGAAACCTCACAGGCCAGGTGCCCCCTTACGAGTTTGCTGTTTTTGGACGAAATGAGGACAGACAGGGAATATTACCATAACCCAATTATCATCAATACTGTTAAAGCATGGAGGGCAATTCAACAGCGGGAAGGCAGTATTGGCGAAACATTTCCTCTTACACCTACAGTGGGTATACCAGGTTTTCAACTGGGGCTGATAGATTCAGGATTCAAACATTGGGCAGCTAGGGGTGTGTCTTGCGTGGACGATTTATTTGAGGGAGACACAATGATGTCCTTTGATCAGTTAGCACGGAAATACAAGCTATTTAACAGGGACCTGTTTTTGACAACACTTTTGACTGATCCCTACAAATCCAACATAGAGAGAAAGCTGGATTATTCCTGATGAAGGGCTTTTGCCCGAAACGTTGATTTCGCTGCTCGCTGGATGCTGCCTGAACTGCTGTGCTCTTCCAGCACCACTAATCCAGTATTTGATTTTCAGCATCTGCAGTCATTGTTTTTACCATAGAGAGAAGGCTGCTGGGTGCTCAGTGCTAAGAGTACACTTTCTGTCAGCACTTTATATCATCAGTTGGGGGTTGCCCCCTCAGATGAGTTTGATCAACTCTGCAGGGTGTGGGAGAGAGAGCTAGGCATTGAGGTCACCTCAGGGGCATGGGAAGATATTTGGAAGAATGCAAGAACGATATCAATTTGTAAGAAGACCCATGCTTTACAGGGTCTATTTGGGTCTGGACCGTTTGTCAAAATTTAAACGGGGTATCTTCAATATGTCCCAACTGCAAGGTGTGTATGGGCACTCTTACCCACTGCCTCTGGTCCTGTGGTAGGCTTCAAACGTACTGGAGTGCTGTGGCGGGTGCAATGAAGAGGATTTTGGGTGTAAGGGTGGAGAAGGACCTTATCTCTCTTCTTCTGGGCCTGCCCAGTGTGTTCCCTGCAGATGTGCAAAAGAAAAAACTTTTCAACACCCTCACTTTCTGCGCAAGAAAGAATATTTTGCTAGGTTAGGTATCCGAAACCTCCCCTCCCGCTCCCCCAACCCGGGCCTGTCGTGTTACTGGAAGATTGTTATGGAGCACATTCCCCTTGGATTTTCTCACAAGTGTGGTACACCACAAAACTGAGAATTTTTATAAGACATGGCAGCCCCTTTTGGAATACCTGGACACAGATTTATCTGCCACACGAATAAGAGCTTTTATAAAAACTGTAATAATTGTGTTTTGCAAGTCCAATATCCAGGGAGGAGGAACTGCGAACCTATGAGTGTCTCGTTTGGCTGAGTTGAGTTATTACTATCTTGTACTTTGTTGTTGGTTATTATTTATTTAGTTAAATAGATAGTTGGTTTTTTTCATTGTATGTTTTTCTATGTATATTTATACATTTGTACATGAGGGAGGGTTAGGCTTTTTTTTACTTTTTCTGTGTTCATTCTTTGTATTGTTTTGAATTGTAATGTTTTTTATTTGTTGTGATATTTTAAAAAATCTATTTTTTCAATAAAAATATATTTTAAAAAAAACATGACGTGGTTCTTTCGAAGTGTGATTACCTGTAGAACTGAGAGAATGTAGTCTGCATTGCGGTAACAGTGTGTTCTTCCACAGGATCAAAAGGTGACTCTGGCTTACCAGGATTCCCAGGCTCACCTGGTGTTCCAGGTATTAAAGGCGACCGAGGATTCCCAGGCCTTAAAGGCCATCAGGGCATTCAAGGTCCACCTGGACCCGCCAGTGTGGCTCTAGAGGGGCCAAAAGGTGAAAAAGGAAATGTGGGTGAACAAGGCCTTCCGGGTAAGTTGCCTAACAGTAAGACATTGCCTGTGATAACAAATTGTTAGAAGCACATTAACCTCCTGCTCCTCGTGGAAAATCGCGATCCACAGCAGGCCATTCAGCCCACCCTGGCTCCTACCCTCTCCACTTCTCTGTTCCTTTCCCGAAGCTCCATAACTATTTTCCTTTATTTATCCGATTCCCTTATGGAGATTATCATGGAATCTGCTTCCAGCACTCTTTCAGGGAGCTCATTCCAAATCATTACAACTCGCCGCATGACAAAAGCAGATTCCCTTTATCTCCGTTGCAGATTCCTCGACAATTAACTTGCATCACCATTCCCCGATTACTGACCCACCTGCTGCTGGAAACTGCTGCTTCTTCTTAGAAATAAAAGCACTCTCATAATTGGAAGATAATCAAAACTATACTGGAATTATAATTATATATAATTACATATATTGCATTTATGATTTTAGAGGATAAAGGCTCCACAATCTCTTGACATGCTTGGAAAAGATCTCATGACAATTTTTGAATAAGAGCAGGATGCTTTCCCCAATGTGCAGCATAATTTATGCAACACGTTAATTGGTCATGTCTTCTCATTGCTGTCCAACTTGGTTATTTGTTTCCGAAACAGAATTGCATTTAATTAGCATCCTACATGACCATAGGTCTTCCTGGAGTACTCTGTCAGTTTCGCCACAGTTAGCACCCTTGAACTGCAATGAGACAGTGGTCAGATGTCAATTAAGGGATTGTGATGTCAATTAAGGACTAAATATTTTTTTCAAAAAACCAAAAGAACTGTTGATGCTGGAAATCAGGATCAGAAACAGGAATTTGCTGGAAAAGTTCAGCATGTCTGGCAGCATCTGTGGAGAGAAAGCAGAGCTAATATTGGGGTCCAGTGACCCTTTTTCAGAACTGGTGGTAGCTAGGAAAGGTAGAGAAAAAACCAGAAAATATTTTTCTAGCCCACTTTAGACAAAGCTTCCTTCATATCTCTGTAATTGCCCTAATTTGTGTTGAGGAGACCTGACTTGCTCTCCCTCAAGTGGAAGTTGTAATTCTGACAATTTGTGTTTGTTAACCTCCCCCGCCCAAGAGGACCCTTAACTACAAGGTCTCTTATTAACCTTACCTCACTACACATTACTGTGTCGAAAGTAATATCTACTCAGTGACAAGATATAATTCATTGTGTACTGTAGAAATCTGTTTTCCATGTTACCCTTGCCCATTGGATTGTCCAGTAATTATGCAGATTAAAATCACCTGTGACAATTGTATCGCCCTTTTTACACATCTCTATTATCTGTAAATTTTATTCTTTGCCCGACAGCGAGGCAATTCTTCTGTGGCCTGTAGACAGTTCCCACCATTACTTCTTCCCCTTGCTATTACATTCTTCCACCAAAACTGAATGCATAAAAAGGGAACTTCAGAAAACAGATTGTCTCACATGCAGCTCTCCAATCCAGGAGGAAAGAACACCAACAGACAATTCTGAGATTGACTGCCTTCCAACCCTGCTGTGACCCCTACTCAAAGCTAACCCTAAAATCTCTGGTTTAATGGGTGGGAGTTTGACCACACCCATCCAGTCTGCTTCTATTGTTCCAACTTTTAAAAATAAACCCCAAGGTTCACAAGTTGTTTACCTTCTCATTGAATACTCAGCACCTGTACCCCAATCTCTCTCTCAAAGAAATTAAGGCAAACATACACCTCTTAACGCCACAGCATCCTTATAAAGGGTTGTTTCTGAATATTCATTTGCAGTCATAAAGGTATAATGCAGCTTTTCAGTTGCAGAGCTACTGAGCTCTAAGCGTGTGGTGTTTGGGATTTGCTTGGAAGGTAATTAGTAAGTATTAACGTTTGAACCGTTTACACCTTCCTTTTTACAGGAGCACCAGGAATTCCCGGAGGTCCTGGATCTCCAGGATTCAAAGGAGACAAAGGAGACAAAGGAGACACAGGTGCCCCAGGACTCCATGGCTTTCCAGGACCCAAGGGAGAACAGGGAATCCAGGGATCTCCTGTAAGTTAGATCACTTACTGAGTAAGTTAAACTATTCACTGCTCTTCCTTGTTACATTCTAGAGGAAGGTGGATTAAACTAATTAAGGAAGTCGAAGAATATGCTAATAGGATAGGGTGAAGGCGAATGGGAGGAACCTGTGTGGAGCAGAAACATCAGGATGGACCAGTTGGGTGGAATGGCTTATTTCTGTGTTGTAAACTGAATGTGATTTTATCCATTAATGTAATCAATTGCTGTGAACTCTATAGCCATATTCCAAATGTTCCACATTGTCAGGTAGATGCAGATGGCATCTAGCTGACAGTACAGAGACTTGGCCAGCTATGTCCTATTCACAAAACGCAGGAGAAATCCAATCCAGCCAATTACCAAATCGTCAACCTCCTCTCGAGCATCAGCAAAGTGATTTGAGAATTTGTTTTACAGTGCGATCAAGTGTCACTAACTCAGCAATAATCTGCTCACTGATGCACAGTTTGGATTCTACCAGGGCCACTCAGTTCCTGACCTCATTACAGCCTTAATATTCAAGAATATACAATATTCAATAACTTACTTATTCACAAATTTATTATACAGCGATTTCTTGCAACAGAACATTGCTGCAAGAGTTCTGCAGTGTAGTGATATAGGTCTAACTATCTGCATCTTCTTCATCAGTGGCCTTTCCTCTATCACAAAGTCAGAAGTGAGGATATTTGCTGATGATCGTACAATGTTCAGCACCATTCTCAACTCTGCAAATACAGCAGCAGTCTGAGTGCAGCAAGACCTAGATAACATGCAGCCTAATAAGAGGCAAATGACATTTGTGCCACACAGATGCCACTCTCCAACGAGAGTGAGCCTAACTATCACCCCTTGTTTTTAATTGCACTCTGATGGCTGAATACCCCAAATGTGGTAATTACCATTGACCAGAAACTGAGCATGGCCAGCCGTATAAATATAGTGTCTACAGAAACGGGTCAGAGGCTGGAACCTCTGCAGCTGGGAACTTGCCTCCTGACTCCTCAAAGCCAGTTCACTGTCTACAAGGCACAAGGAATGGAATGGAATTTGATGGAATTCTCCCCACTTTCCTCAATGAGTACAACTTAAACTCTAATAAGTGTGATACCATAGATGGAGTGGATCAGTCAGGATATATTTTACTGGAGGGACAAGATCAAGGAGCTGAAAATTCTACAATATAGGAATTTAAAACTAAACATGTTGACCAAAGTAGTGACTTACGATTAAACACTGTAAAGCAGGTGTTGATTAGTTTTATTCCAAATGTTTAAAGCTGGATTATCTTTCCCCACAGGGTGTTGCTGGTTACCAAGGTGTTCCAGGACAGAAGGGTGAATCAGGACCTCATGGAGTTCCAGGCTTTATTGGTTTGTTAATATCTCATTGAAATATGGAAGCACTAATCTAGTGTCATTAAAGTGTATGTGGTTACAACGCGTAGAGTTGGATTCTATGAGTAAAACAGGTTAACCTGTACACCATTGACCTTGTAAATATGGGGCTAGGAGGAATATAAAAAGGAAAGAACTTACATTTCTATAACACCTTTTACCTTTCGAGTGTACCCAGATGACTTAACAGAAGCACACTCTTTGAAGTATATTAATAGTTGTAAAAGAAACACATCAGGTAATTCACACACAGGAAGCTGCCATAAACAATGAGATTCTGACCAGATAATCAGTTTTCATGGCATCAATTGAGACCTTGGTTTAATGTCTCAGCTACATGATAGCATTCCTGACTCTGCTGTGCTCCCTCTGTGCGACCCTGCCATAGTACACCATATATTCAGTGCTGATCCTGTGACAGTACAATGCTCTCTCAGTGCAAAAGTGTAGCACTCCATCAGTACTGACCCATTGACAGTGCAGGACTGTCTCAGTACTGCCCTTCCATCAATACAACAATCCCTCGGCACTGATGCTTTGATATTGCAGCACTCCCTCAGTACCGATCCTCTAACAATGCAGCACTACCTCCATACTGTGCCTCTGACTTTGCAGTGTTCCCTCAGTATTGACCCATCCCACAGTGCAGTGCTCCCTCAGTACTGACCCTCAGTTGAGTGGGATTGTCAGCTGGATTTTTTGTTCTCATATCTCTGGAACCAGACCTGTATTCCTATTCCTGATGAAGGGCTTTTGCCCGAAACGTCGATTTTCCTGCTCCTCGGGTGCTGCCTGACCTGCTGTGCTTTTCCACTCTAATCTAGACTCTGGTTTACAGCATCTGCAGTCATTGTTTTTAACCCTGTATTCATAACCTTCAGAATCAGAGGCAATTGCAGTGTCCGCTGAACCATGGCCAATGCTATCCTCAATATTAGCAGGTTTTGAATGCTTATCCAGAGTTTGTGCTTCCAGTTTGAGGTACTATATGCAAAGAGCACAGACTGTCATTCCCCTCTCAGCTCTAGAATTGAGGCTTACCGGGTTTGAAGTTCTGAATGGACAGTATTGGTTTCATTGGCTGCATGTCTGACTGCCAATACATCATTCATGGAATCACCACATTCTGAATTATGGTGTGATCATCAGTAGGTCCTACAGGATTGACCTCTGACCTTCCACCCCATAACATCAAATCCCAGCCATTGAACCAAGCCCCAGAGAAATAGGAGCAAAAATAGCTGATAGAGACCCTGCCTTTTTTTTTTACATCATAACCATTCATCAAACTCTTTCTATTTAATTGAAGTCCCTTATCACTGGTATTACCTTGACACGTCTCTTCTGCAGCTTCTCTAACACCTTAATATCCTACCCATAACCCTTCATTGCATCAAATTCTTGGCACTAATTATTTTGCTCTTTCTAATGCGTCTCATATCTCATTATTCCTGATTGTTTGAGACACTGCCATAGCAGGTTCTCTGTAGAATCTAGCAGGAAGATAGTCTGCATAGGAACTGGTTGATCTCCCACAACTCTGAACTTCCTTCCCTGAACTCCCATAGCTGCTGTGTTACAACACATCACTGATAAATGAATCCAATATTTCAAAATGTTTTGAAGGAAAAAATCATTAATACATTTTGATTTGTGCACCCACAAGCATAATAGCACAGTTTTTAATACTTGAAAGCAAACTGGCATATTGAATATTATTAATGTGGAGTGTGCGTGAAGAATGCAATTTGACATTGAAATGAGACAATTTTCATTCGGCATAGTTATGAAAGTAGTATTGTCTGATTGATTTAATTGAGTTTTGAACTTAATTTTGCTCAGGTAACACTCTCCAAATATGCATCTTGTCTGACTCTGGTATAGACTAATGGACCCACTAATAAATCCTCCTGATAACTACTCCTGCACCTCCACAATCCTTCCATATCCGCCACAAATTCACCTGCACCTCCACAATCCCTCCATATCCGCCACAAATTCACCTGCACCTCCACACACATCATTTACTGCATCCGCTACACCCGATGTGGCCTCCTCTATATTGGGGAGACAGGCCGCCTACTTGCGGAACGTTTCAGAGAACACCTCTGGGACACCCGGACCAACCAACCCAACCACCTCGTGGCTCAACACTTCAACTCCCCCTCCCACTCCACCAAGAACATGCAGGCCCTTGGACTCCTCCATCGCCAGACCATAGCAACACGACGGCTGGAGGAAGAGCGCCTCATCTTCCGCCTAGGAACCCTCCAACCACAAGGGATGAACTCAGATTTCTCCAGTTTCCTCATTTCACCTCCCCTCAACTTGTCTCAGTCCCAACCCTCGAACTCAGCACCGCCTTCCTAACCTGCAATCTTCTTCCTGACCTCTCCACCCCCACCCCCACTCCGGCCTATCACCCTCACCTTGACCTCCTTCCACCTATCGCATTTCCAACGCCCCTCCCCCAAGTCCCTCCTCCCTTTATCTTAGCCTGCTGGACACACTTTCCTCATTCCTGAAGAAGGGCTCATGCCCGAAACGTTGATTTTCCTGCTCCTTGGATGCTGCCTGACCTGCTGCACTTTTCCAGCAACACATTTTCAACTACTCCTGATAACCGTTCATCCCATTACTTATCACGAACCTTTCTACCACTAACTTAAATAAATTTAAGATTCTGCATCCACCACCTTGAGCATAAGAACATACTAATTAGAAGCAGGATATGCCCCTCAGTCTTCAAGCCTGCTCCATTGCTTAATAAGATCATGGCTAATCTGACTACTCCACAGTCTAACCTACTCCTGATAACCTTTCATCCCATTACTTATCACAAGCCTTTCCTACTGCTACCTTAAATATATTCTAAGATTCTGCATCCACCACCTTTTAAGGAAAAGCGTTCCAAAAGACTCTTAACCCTCTGTGAAAGAAAGTTATCCTCATCTCTATCTTCAATGGGCAACATGTTATTCTTCTTTCCATATTCTCCCACGAGTGAAACATCCTTTCCACATCCACCCTGTCAAGACTCCTATTGTTCCAATTAAAACCCCTCTTACCCTTCTCAATTCCAGCAGATATATGTATACCTTGCCAACCTTTCCTCATAGGATAACCCACACTTTTCCAAGTAACAGTTTACTAAATTTTCTCTTCCAATGCATTTAGATTTTTCCTTAAATGCAGAGACCAGTACTGTGCACAGTCTTACCAGTGCCCTATATAAGTGTAGCAATACTTCCCTTTTTCTGTATTCAACTTGCCTCGTAATAAACAGAAATTTCAATTAACTTTCCCAAGTACTTGTTGTATTTGCATTCCAAACTATGATCCCTCTGCATCTCAGTGTACTGCACTGTCTCACCATTTAAATAATATGCTTCTTTTTAATTCCTCATGCCGATATAGATAATTTTGCATTTCCCCATATTATAGTCCATTTGCCAGATACTGGTCCACTCGCTTAGTCACAGAGTCATAGAGCTGTGCAGCACGGAAACAGACGCTTCAGTCCAACTTGTCCATGCTGACTAGATATCCTACATGAATCTAATCCCATTTGCCAGCATTTGGCCTATATCCCTCTAAACCCTCTATTCATATACCCATCCAGATGTCTTTTAAATGTTATTGTACCAGCCTCCACCACCTCATCTGGCAGCTCACTTGATACAAATAACATTGACTGCATGAAAACATTGCCCCTTAGGTCCATTCTAAGTCTTTCCCCCTTCATCTTAAACCCAAGCCCTCTAATTTTAGATTCCCCTACGCTTGGTAAAAGACCTTGGTTCTTCACCCTATCTATGCCCTTCATGATTTTATAAACCTCTATAAGCTCACCCCTCTGCCGCTGACATTCCAAGGAAAACAGCCCGAGCCAATTCAGCCTCTCCCTGTAGCTCATACCATCCAACTCCCAACAAAATCCTTGTAAATCTTTTCTGAATGCTTTCAAGTTTCACAACATCTTTCTGATAGCAGGGAGGCTAGAATTGAATGCAGTATTCCAAAAGTGGCATCAACGATTTCCTGCACATTCATATCAATATCTGTGTATCACCTCTGCTTTACAGTTTACTTTCTGATCAATCTTTTTGTCACTGGGCAAATTTGGCAGCCATACCTGTAGTACTCTTCACCCAAGTCATTCATACAAATGTTTAGAAATTGTGACCCCAGGACTGATCCTTGTGACATTGCATCTTGCCAACCAGAAAATTATCCATTTATTCCTACTCACTGCTTACTGTCAGCTAGCCAGTCTTCTATCCTTGCTAATATATTACCTCCTACATCATCAACTATTACTTTCAACATTAAACTTTGATGTGACACCTAATCAGATGCCTTCCGAAAATCTAAATGCAGTAAATCTACCAGATCCTGCAGCCTATGTTCTTTCTTCAAAGAATTATAATACATTGGTTCAGTGTGATTTCTCTTTCACACAAATATGGTGACTCTAGCCAATTGCCTTGAATTTTTCGAAGTGTTCTGGTATAAAATCTTTATGACATTTGTGACATCTTCCCTACAACTAACTTTAAGTTAACTAGCTGTCGTTCCTTGCTTTCTCCCTCACTGTCTCTCTTCCCCCCTCAGCCCCCTTCAAGTAGCTGCATCCTTCGTAATCGCACTGCAGTTGTATCATGCGACGATCAGAATGGTGGGGACTGAATTAAATGGCATCTTGTCTTTTCTTGTCCATTCCTTCATAGACTTCAAATGTCCTGATTGGTAATCTGTGAAAATCCATGATTCCCATCCTCCTTCTCTGACATCAGGATCGGTTTTAGTTTCCATTCTCTATTCACTGTTCCAATGCAGGATCGGAGTATAGGTCAAGGCGGGCTGTTACACCCAGTTAACGTCAGCCACCTCTCATTTTAGATCAGTAACGGATGATTAGCTCACAGTCAGAAATTGTGGATGAAGAATTGTGGCGGGAACCAAAAGACAATGACTTTGGTTTTCCAAGTGAGGGGCTGGACATATACCGGGGGGAAAAGGAACAGGCCAAAAGTAGACGCTTGGGGAATACCAGTGTTAATGGTGTGAGATTGTGAAGGGAGGTCGTGTGAGGAGATTCTCTGCTCATTATTGGACTGATATAGCGAAGTGCATTGTAAACCGTTTACATCCGTGGAATCCTTTCTGTCTGTTTGATTTCTTTCAAAAATCTTGGGTAATTTCTTATTTGAAAGACATTCCATGTAACATAATTTCCACAAATGTCCTTCTAGGAATCAAAGGTCTTCCAGGATCTCCCGGATTTCCAGGGCCACAGGGTGATAGAGGTGTGCCTGGACAACCAGGTAAATATCTTGCTCTGTTTCCATTTGATTCTCAGTCACCAGGCAGAGAATTGTGATATGTTCTAAATTTAGGTGTTGAATCTGCCTCAGGCTGTCTCAGGTCAGGTCTTTTGCTGACCATGTGATGCTTTGTTAACAGGTCCGCCTGGTCCTGTCGGACCACAAGGACCCCTGCAGGTTGTGAAGGGAGATGCTGGATTTCCTGGCCGTCCGGGAGAAGACGGACCGAAGGGATACCCTGGGTTTCCAGGCATTAAAGGAGACAAGGGTAAGAAAATATTCCTCATCATGGGTTAAGGAAATCTGCAAAGAATCGTTTGCCCTTTGGGTGGGAACCCGCCCACTCAGTTCACCAGCTGGGCTGTGGGCAACATGAGGTTGAATGCAAATGCAAGTCTGCTCCCGATGGATGAGATTCCCTTCCCGGGCCCAAGTCAGAGATTATCCCCATTAGCAAATGGGAATGTTCAAGCCAATCACTGGCCTTACCCTTCCCTGTCTGTGGAAGTTCCTCGAAGTGCGTAACTGTCTGAGCATTCTGCCCTTCTGTATATCTCACTTGGTCAAGGATCACTCCCAAATTACGAGAATATCAATTCTTATTTATATCTGTTACCCATTGCAGGTCAGGCAGGTCTAATCGGTACTCCTGGTGAACCAGGGTCTCCTGGATTTGAGGGAAGGCCTGGACTGAAAGGAGAAATTGGCCCATCTGGTCCAGCAGGTAAGTGGTGGCCAGTTGGTATATCAGCTCATAGGGGATTGTCCAGAAATGAAACTGGACACCTTCCTTTGTACGGTCAGCATGACTCTGGTCTCAGTTCAGGCTCTTGCACACTATGGTTTTTAAATGAATGACTGGAACTGCAGATCAAGATTGAGTGTCACGTTGAGGATAAATCACCACTGATTACCTTTAATTAAGAAATCTCACAGACAATCAAGTACTGAAACAATAATTTCAACTTTATTGCATGTAGCAACCAAAATAAGACCCCTTAATTAAGCAAGTTAAGCCTGACAACCTAACTTGGCTATTAGCCCTTCCTGAAGAAGGGCTTATACCCGAAACGTCGATTCTCCTGCTCCTGGGTTGCTACCTGACCTGCTGCGCTTTTCCAGCAACACATTTTCAGCTCTGATCTCCAGCATCTGCAGTCCTCACTTTCTCCTAATTTGGCTATTACCCAATTTACGATGGAATCCAGCCAGGATTTCACCAACAGTGTCTGATTCTGGAAGTGTCCAAGGTTTTATCCCTGTGTAGTGTTATTCTTTGAAGTGCTGCTGCTGACCTGTTCTGGTGTTGGATTCATACTCAATTTTCTCTCTTTCAAGTCTGCAGTGTGACATTATTGATATTTTAATAGATTCTTTCATCTCCAACATTGATAACAATTCTGGAGTCCTCAAGTCTGTAGCTTGCCTTCTTATCAGAAGTAGCTCCCCTGTCCCTTGTTACATTCAGAGTTAGCTCTCTGTTTAAAAACCTGCAATTAACCCTTTTACTTCAGAACATTCATTCTGCAGGCAGACTTAATTGCCCAATTGTCATGAGACAACAAGTTCTCAAGCAGTTGTTACCTTCTCTCCCCCAAGAAACAGCTTGTTTCTGTTGTTTCTCCCCAGAGATGGTTAATTCACATGTAACTTTGAATTCTTTTGTAACAGTTTCTCCTTGTCCCTTTCATCTCAATAAACAGTTTAGTCGAGAGAGAGGTATTGCTGCTTCTTTCAGTAAGTTTAAAGCTATGAAGTTTACCTTGTCACAGTAGGATGGTCCTAATCTAAGGACAGTCTGTAGGGGTAGTTTATTCTTCTGCTCATGCCAGAGTCAATCAGAATGGATCATTCATTTATTCTGCTGCTAAGAATAATGGGGTCAGAAGTTTTGCTTTGGCAGGTAGGACTCTTGATGGAGATTAGTCCTGAATGAAATGAAATTTCTGGTGAAAAAGGCACTCAGCAACAAATAATATAAGGTCTTTAAAACTCCCCAGTATCCAATGCTGTCCAATGTTGTCCAATACTGGTAGTGCTATGTTCTCATTTCCTTTCTCTATTCTTCACTGGGATGTGGAGGCTGCTGACAGGCCAGCATCTGTTGCCTATCCCAAAATTCCCTTGAACTCAGTAGTTTGCCTGACCATCTCAGACAGCAGTTAACACCATGTCGCTGTGGGCCTGGAGCCACATGTCGCTCACACCAGGTAAGGAAGGCAGATTTCCTTCCTGATAGAACATTAGTCCTATGGGACTATTTGGGAGGCAATGGCCTAGTGGTATTGTCATTAGACTGTCACTCTGGAGATTGAGGTGATGTTCTGGGGACCTGGGTTCGAATCCTGTCGTGGCTAATGGTGGAATTTGAATTCAATAGTAATCTGGAAATAAGTGCCATCAAATCATTGTTAATTGTTAGGAAAAGCCCATCATTGCCCTTTAGGGAAGGAAATCTGCTATCCTTACCTGGCCTGGCCTACATGTGACTCCAGACCCACAGCAAATTGGTTGACTCTTAACTGCCCTCTGGGCAATAAATACTAGTCTAGCCAGTGATGTCTGTATCCATGAATGAAAGAATTGGTGAACCAAATGGAATTTTACAGCAATTGCCAATAGTTCATATTTTCACCCAATATTAGGATTCACTTTCAATTCCAGGCTTATTAACTGACTATAAATGTCACGCTGCCAGGGTAGGAATTGAATCTGTACCATCAGCACATGGACCAGGACCTCTGGGTTACTCGTCTACTGATATTGCCATTAGCCCACTTTCTTCAAAAATATAACTGCGTGTTCTTAATTTAAATCGCACTGATTCAGACTTTGATTTTATCCAGAACTGGATGTGCGATAATTCACTCAATTAAATATTGGGAAGGTGAAAATTATTGTCTTCTGTCAGTGCTTCAATTTTCATTCCCTTGCCAGCAACTCCACCCCTTGCCCAACTTGAAGTGGTCCAAGGCTAAAGTAAACTTTAACCCAGCCACCTCTGTCACTGTAATATGAGCTTTGATCCATTCTACCACGAAGGCCATTTATTCCTGTCTCTGACAAAACTCAACACCACCCAACATTAGCTCATCTTCTCCATGCACATTCAACTGTTCCGACAGCCTCCAGACTGGGCTCCCATTAAGCATCCCCCTCCACCCCCCCTCCCAAATAAACTCGAGCTCCTTTGCATTCCCCTTCATTCCTCGTTCCTGTGTTTGCAGAATTACATTAGTCCTGGGCCAAGCAAATCTTTAGCTTTAGATTTCTCACACTTGTGTTAATATCCCAACATGGCCCATCCTTCTATATTACTGTGGCCTCCTTCATCCCAACATCCCGGTCTGCACTGTCACCCCCTTCATCCCAATATCCCGGTCTGCACTGTCACCCCCTTCATCCCAATATCCCGGTCTGCACTGTCACCCCACTCATCCCAACATCCCGGTCTGCACTGTCTCCCTCTTCATCCCAACATCCCGGTCTGCACCATGTCCTCCTTCATCCCAATATCCCGGTCTGCACTGTCTCCTCCTTCATCCCAACATCCCAACATCCTGGTCTGCACCGTCTCCTCCTTCATCCCAACATTCTGGTCTGCACTGTCTCATCCTTCATCCCAATATCCTGGTCTGCACCGTCTCCCCCTTCATCCCAAAATCCCGGTCTGCACCGTCTCCTCCTTCATCCCAACATTCCGGTCTGCACTGTCACCCCCTTCATCCCAACATTCCGGTCTGCACTGTCACCCCACTCATCCCAACATCCCGGTCTGCACTGTCTCCTCCTTCATTCCAACATCCCGGTCTGTACTGTCTCCTCCTTCATCCCAACATCCCAGTCTACACCGTCTCCTCCTTCATCTTAATATCCTGGTCTGCACTGTCTCCCTCTTCATCCCAACATCCCGGTCTGCACTGTCTCCTCCTTCATCCCAGCATTCAAGTCTGCACTCGTCAATGTCTGGTCCCTTGTGCATCACTGATTTCCATTGCTCCATTCCCACTGACAGACGTGGTTCTGCCACTTGGCCCCGAAGCTCTGGAATTCTTCATCTGAGCCACTCTGACTCACTGTCTTCCTTTAAAAGTTACCCTCTTGACTATCATCGATCTCATTAGTTCCTTGCATATCTCAGTGTCAAATTGAAAGCGATCATATGACCATCCCAGTGATGTTGAATTGTGTTCAGCTGCTGTTCTAACACACGTATGTTGTGAAATGTAATTATTGCCTCATTTCTGCCTCTGTTCTTTAAGGTCCGAGGGGTTATCCAGGACCTGCCGGACCTGAAGGAGCTCCTGGCCCTCGGGGATATCCTGGTCCCGCGTCGATAGCTCATGGCTTCCTTGTGACCCGACACAGTCAAACCACAGAGATTCCCAGCTGTCCCCAAGGGACATCGAAAATCTACGATGGCTTCTCGCTGCTCTATGTCCAGGGCAATGAAAGGGCTCATGGTCAAGACTTGGGTGAGTGACTGAAAGGATTCGCAGTAGGTTAAAATGACTGAAAGGCTGGGTCTGCTTTCCACCAAGTTCCCTGCTTCAAAGACAGCGGCATCTTACCGAAGCATGGACCATCACCATTGGGGTACAGTGCACCCTCCTCCCATTTGGTGAGTTCAAAGCTTATCTTCTTCAACGAGGGTTTCAGGAAATCCTTGAACCGTTTCCACTGGAGATGGAAGGTCCCACATACAAGAGCAAAGACACAACTAACTGATTGACTTCTTTTTCCCTCTCAGTGCCATTTCTTCCTTCATTTATTACTGCACCTTTCTACCTCTTTACCCTTGTGCTGATTCACCCTCATCTGTTATATATCTGTCCCCCTCTCCACCTTCCTGTTTCTCTCTCTCTCTCTCTCTCTCTCTCTCTCTCTCTCTCCCCCCCCCCTCTACTCCACATCTCGATGTAAACCATCTTATTGCAAGGAGCTGCCAATGGGATGCTTCCTCATTTGAGAACACTCCCTGAGCTACTACTCCAGGCATATAGGGCTGGAGTGTTCTCAGAGCTCCTTCTGATCACATGGTCCAAACCGTGTCAGTGAGTGGGAGCAGGAGCCTAGATAATGCATCGAATCAGGGAGTAATCTTGAGGCAGTACACGCCTCAATGGGAGGCTCGATGGGCTGAATGGAGGGAGGGGTTGGGATTGGGGATCCACCTGACATCTTTCTCATTGGTACATTCCATGGACAGCAACTGCATGCACCACCTATCAAGCAGGGCTCCGTTGGCAAAGTGGGTATCCTCTGTATGACATGTCCAGCGCAAATAGGGCAAACTATGCAGGGCAGCTGTGGATCACCATGACTTAACCAGGGGCTCAGCTGATCTTTAAAGATGGTCAGGAATCCCAGAAGGTCAGTACTGCAGCCTACGGCAACTGGTCAAATAAGATGAGCAGGGTGCTATGGAGTGTGGTACACAGTTAATGAAACAAGATTGAGAAGTTGCTTGGGAAAACTCCCCAGGGCTCATGAATTTGCCCTCCATGGATTTGCCAAAAATCACTTTGCCAATTTCTGGTAAGATTCAGCTGCAATTCCCAGGAATGATAGTCATGGGAATTAGAAAGTGATAATGCATTCAAGCCTTAACCCTTAGAGTTGTCCCCTCAATCAGCTGTGGTTCAAGGTGCAACTGGCTAGCTCTGACAGAAATGAAAATCAAGACAGTTCTGAGACTGCCCCAACAAGGGAGAGGGTAGGAGAGTCTGGAGAAGGGGAGAGGTGAGGCAGTCATGAGGAGAACAAGACAGTTGAGAATGAGGGAGAATGAGTATACTATATATATCCAGGAGGAGAAGTTTAAACACTAGAGGCAGCTTCTAAAAACAATGTAAAAGTCATTGGCTAGACTAGCCTCAGGAATGAGATATACTGAAATCAATACAATGGGGTTTTGAATGTATGTTAAACACTGGATTTATATAAACAGGGGGTACAATGCCTAATTTCAGATGGGGACATTTCTAGTGAGCTGCCACTGTTGGATCCTTGGCACTAATTTTAAGCCAATGCCCATAGAGACAGCACCACTGAGTATCCAGGCACCATCCCAGTGGGTGAACAATGAGAGAATCACTCCACAAACAGGAAGCTCCAGAGATGGAGCACAGATCAGGAATCGTGTTGGGAGACAGATAGCTATCCACATCTTCTGTTGGATCAGTTCAACTCTGCCTCCGGACTCATGTGATTCCAGTAGCAATTGGGAACAATTTGGAGTATGATGGTTGTTGCTAGTGGTCAGTCAGTTCACTGACATGGGGTGATGTTCCATTAGTTTGATCCTGGCTGTATCACCAGAGGCAATGCCATGCCAGTACCCCGGTGCCCCTGGACTAACCCTGTCCTTTCCCAATACAGGCACAGCAGGCAGTTGCTTGCGAAGATTCAGCACGATGCCATTTCTTTTCTGTAACATCAACAACGTCTGCAATTTCGCATCAAGAAATGACTATTCCTATTGGCTGGCCACGCCAGAACCAATGCCAATGAGTATGGCTCCTGTGGTTGGTCAGACTATTGAGCCATTTATCAGCAGGTGAGACTGTAGGTATTGTGCTACCGTACAACTGTACACATGTCAATAAAGGCAGAATATCAAAGAGACCATAAGGTCTGAATTAATTAATCTTATAGCAAGTAGGGAAACCATTCAGTCTGCTGTTGTTTGTACTGACTCCTTGAAAGAATTATATTCTCGCCTGCCCTTTCCCATAACCCTACAAATGTCTCTGCTTACATTAATACCCATTTTGGAAGTTATGATTGAATCTGCTTCCTCTGCCCTTTCAGGAACATGTTCCAGATCCCTATAACTCAGTGTAATAAAAGCAAAATTCTACTCATCTCCCCTCTGGCTCTTTTAGCAATTATCTTAAGTAGGTCTCATCACCTTATTTTGTTATTCTTCAAATGACAAAACATCTTGGCATTCCTCCTCTCTATCTGTGATGTACGTGTAATCTGAAACCCCATGTGAGGTCAGCATTGCAGAATCCCCTTCCCTCCAAAAAGAATCATTAACTCAGCTGTATTTTCAGCCCCTTCAAGTCCACAAATGGGAATTCATTGAGAGGAAATAAGCCTGGATCACAGAAGTAGGCTTCAGGTGAGATGTGACCCCTCTGACCAATATAGCAAGCTCCGGAATTCAGCGTTAAACATGCAATTGATTGGAACAATGAGAATAGTACATGAGATAGGAAAATACTGAATTCTTGAACGAGAACAATAAAGATCACAGTAACCAGGAATGTCACTGGTCTTAGAGTCATAGAGATATACAACACAGAAACAGACCATTTGGTCCAACTCATCCATGCCAAGCAGATATCCTAAATTAATCTAGTCCTATGTTCCAGCATTTGGCCCATATCCCTCTGAACCACAGCTATTCATATACCCTTCCAGATATGGAAAATGACTATCTCAATGTCTAACTCACTAATCCAATGACTATCTCACTATCCTCATGGCTATCTCACTATCCCCATTGTTATCTCACTATCCCCAAGGCTATCTCAATATCCCCATGGCTATCTCACTGTCCCAATGATTATCTCACTATCCCAATGACTATCTCCCTATCCCAATGACTATCTCAATATCCCCATGAGTATCTCACTATCCCAATGGCTATCTCACTATCACAATGACTATCTCCCTATCCCAATGACTATCTCAATATCCCCATGAGTATCTCACTATCCCAATGGCTATCTCACTATCACAATGACTATCTCATGATACCCATGGTTATCTGACGATCCCCATGGTTTTCTGACGATCCCAATGGCTATCTCAATATCCCCATGGCTATTACACTCTCCCAGTGACCATCTCACTATCCCAATGATGATCTCACTATCTCTATGGCTATCTCACTATCCCCATGGCGATCACACTATCCCAATGATTATCTCAATCTCCCCATGTCTATCTCACTATCCCAATGATTATCTCACTATCCCCATGGCTTTCTCACTATGCCTATGGCTGTCTCATATCCCCATGGCTATCTCACTATCCCCATGGCTATCTCACTATCCCTATGGCTATCTCACTATTGCTATGGCTATATCTCTATCCCCATTGTTATCTCAGTATCCCAATGACTATTGCACTATACCCATGGCTATCTCACTATCCCCATGGCTATCTCACTGTCCCAATGACTATCTCACTATCCCCAAAGCTATCTCATGATCCCAATGACGATCTCACGATCCCCATGGCTATCTCACTTTCCCAATGTCTATCTCACTATCCCCATGGCTATCTCACTATCCCAATGGCTATCTTGCTATCCCTATGGCTATCTCACTATCTCCATGGTTATCTCACTATCCCCATGACTATCTCACTATGCCAATGACTATCTCACTATCCTAATGAATAACTCAATATCCCCTTGGCTATCTCATTAACCCTATGGCTATCTCACTATCCCCATGGTTATCTCACTATTCCAATGACTATCTCACTATCCCAATGACTATCTCTCTAACCCAAAGGCTATCTCACTAACCCAATGAGTACATTACTATCCCCATGGCTATCCCTCTATCCCAATGACTATCTCAGTATCCCAATGACTATCTCACTATCCCAATGAATATCTCACTATCCCCATGGCTATCTCACTATCCCAATGGCTATCTCGCTATCCCTATGACTATCTCATTATCCCAATGACTATCTCACTATCCCCATGTCTATTTCTCTATCCCCATGGCTATCTCTCTATCCCAATAGCTATCTCACTGTCCCCATGGCTATCTTGCATTCCTAATGACTATCTCAATATCCCCATGGTGTATCTCGCGATCCTAACGACTATCTCACTATCCCTATGGCTATCTCACTGTCCCCACGGCTATCTCACTAACCAAATGATAATCTCGCTGTCCCCATGGCTATCTCACTATCCCAATGACTATCTCACTATCCCAATGACTATCTCACTATCCCCATGGCTATCTCACTATCCCCATAATTATCTCACTATCCCCATGGCTATCCCACTATCCCAATGACTATCTCACTATCCCCATGACCATCTCGCTATCCCTATGGCTATCTCGCTATCCCAATGACTATCTCACTATCCCCATGGCTATCCCACTATCCCAATGACTATCTCACTATCCCAATGACTATCTCACTATCCCCATGGCTATCTCACTATCCCCATGACCATCTCGCTATCCCTATGGCTATCTCGCTATCCCAATGACTATCTCACTATCCCCATGGCTATCCCACTATCCCAATGACTATCTCACTGTCCCCATGGCTATCTCACTATCCCCATGACTATCTCACGATCCCCATGGCTATCTCACTATCCCAATGACTATCTCACTATCCCAATGACTATCTCACTGTCCCCATGGCTATCTCACTATCCCCATGGCTATCTCACTATCCCAATGACTATCTCACTATCCCAATGACTATCTCTCTAACCCAAAGGCTATCTCACTAACCCAATGGGTACATTACTATCCCCATGGCTATCCCTCTATCCCAATGACTATCTCACTATCCTAATGGCTATCTCGCTATCCCCATGGCTATCTCACTACCCAATGGCTATCTCGCTATCGCTATGGCTATCTCACTATCCCAATGGCTATCTCACTGTCCCAATGACTATCTCACCATCCCCATGGCTATCTCAATATCCCCATGGCTATCTCACTATCCCAATGACTATCTCACTATCCCCATGACTATCTCGCAATCCCAATGACTATCTCACTATCCTAATGACTAACTCAATATCCCCATGACTATCTCACTAACGCTTTGGCTATCTCACGATCCCCATGGCTATCTCACTTTCCCAATGTCTATCTCACTATCCCCATGGCTATCTCACTATCCTAATGACTGTCTCACTATCCCTGTGGCTATCTCACTATCCCCATGGCTATCGCACTATCCCCATGGCTACCTCGCTATCCCCATGGCTATCTCACTATCCGAATGACTATCTCATTATCCCAATGACTATCTCACTATCCCCATGTCTATCTCACTATCCCCATGGCTATCTCTCTATCCCAATAGCTATCTCACTGTCCCCATGGCTATCTCGCATTCCTAATGACTATCTCAATATCCCCATGGCTTATATCGCGATCCTAACGACTATCTCACTTTCCCAATGACTATCTCACTATCCCTATGGCTATCTCACAGTCCCCACGACTATCTCACTAACCAAATGATTATCTCGCTGTCCCCATGCCTGTCTCACTATCCTAATGGCTATCTCACTATCCCCATGACCATGTCACTATACCTATGGCTATCTCACTATCCCTATGTCTATCTCACTATCCCCATGACTATCTCACTATCCCCATGCCTATCTCACTATCCCCATGACTATCTCACTATCCCCATGGCTATCTCACTATCCCCATGGCTATCTCACTATCCCCATGGCTATCTCATTATCCCCATGGCTATCTCACTATCCAATTACTATCTCACTATCCCCATGGCTATCTCACTATCCAAATGACTATCTCACTATCCCCACGGCAGTCTCACTATCCCAATGACTACCTCACTATCCCAATGACTACCTCACTATCCCCATGTCTATCTCACTATCCCAATGAATATCCCACTGTCCCCATGACTCTCTCACTATCCCCATGGCTATCTCACTATCCTAATGACAAACACACTATCCCCATGACTATCTCAGTATCCCAATGACTATCTCACTATCTCCATGACTATCTCACTAACCCAATGACTATTTGACTATTCCCATGACTATCTCACTATCCCATGGCTATCTCACTATCCCATGGCTATCTCACTATCCCAATGACTTTCTCACAATCCCAAAGACTATCTCACAGACCCCATGGCTTCCTCACTATCCCTATGGATATCTCACTATCCCAGTGAATATCTCACTATCCCTATTGCTATCTCACTCTACCAATGGCTATCTCAGTTTCCCCATGGCTATCTCACTATCCCCATGGCTATCTCACTATCCCAATGACTATCTCACTCACCCCATGGATATCTCACTATCACCATGGCTATCTCACTATCCTAATGACTATCTCACTATCCCCATGACTAACTCAGTATCCCAATGACTTTTTCATTGTCCCCATGACTATCTCACTAACCCAATGACTATCTCTCTATCCCCATGGCTATCTCACTCTCCCAATGACTATCTCACGATCCCAATGACTATCTCACTATCCCCATTGCTATTTCACTATCCCAATGATGACCTCACTATCCCAATGGCTATCTCACTATCCCCAATGCTACCTCACTATCCCTATGGACATCTCACTATCCCCATGGCTATCTTACTATCCCAATGAATATCTCACTATCCCTATTGCCATCTCACTATCCCCATGGCTATCTCAGTTTCCCCATGGCTATCTCACTAACCCCATGGTTATCTCACTATCCCAAATGACTATCTCACTATCCCCGTGGATATCTCACTATCCCAATGACTATCTCACTAACCCCATGGTTATCTCACTATCCCAATGACTATCTCACTATCCCCATGGCTATCTCTCTATCCCAATAGCTATCTCACTGTCCCCATGGCTATCTCGCATTCCTAATGACTAACACATTATCCCCATGGCTTATCTTGCGATCCTAACGACTATCTCACTATCCCAATGACTATCTCACTCTCCCCATGGCTGTCTCACTATCCCAATGGCTATCTCACTGTCCCCACGGCTATCTCACTAACCAAATGATTATCTCGCTGTCCCCAAGGCTATCTCACTATCCTAATGGCTATCTCACTATCCCCATGACCATGTCACTATACCTATGGCTATCTCACTATCCCCATGGCTATCTCACTATCCCCATGGCTATCTCACTATCCTAATGACTATCTCACTCTCCCCATGGATGTCTCACTATCCCATTGACTATCTAACTATCCCTATGGCTATCTCACTATCCCAATGACCATCTCAGTATCCCCAAGTCTATCTCACTATCCCAATGACTATCTCAATATCCCCATGGCTATCTCACTATCCCAATGACTATCTCACTATCCCCATGGCTATCTCGCTATCCCAATGAATATCTCACTACCCCAATGACTACCTCACTATCCCAATGACTATCTCACTACCCCAATGACTACCTCACTATCCCAATGACTATCTCATTCTACCCGTGGCTATCTCACTATCCCAATGATTATCTCAGTATCCCCATGCCTATCTCACTATCCCAATGATTATCTCAGTATCCGTATGTCTATCTCACTATCCCAATGACTATCTCACTATCCCCATGGCTATCTCACTATCCGAATGACTATCTCAATATCCCAATGACTATCTCACTATCCCCATGGCTATCTCACTATCCCCATGGCTATCTCGCTATCCCCATGGCTATCTCGCTATCTCAATGACTATCTCACTATCCCAATGACTATCTCACTATCCCATTGACGATGTCACTATCCCCATGGCTATCTCACTTTCCCAATGACTATCTCACTATCCCAATGACTATCTCACTAACCCAAAGGCTGTCTCACTAACCCAATGAGTGCATCACTATCCCCATAGCTGTCTCACTATCCCAGACCTGCAGTGGGACTTTCCCAGCACTAGCTGCAGTCTGGAGTGGATATATATTCACATGATATTTTCTTTCACACATTTGCCTTGGAGTTATGTGTAAGTGAGTTACTGTGTGTGACTAGTTACTGTGCTTCTTGGAATTGAAAGCTGACTGACACTTCTCAAGTTATTAGATTGATTAGTTGATCTTTGAGGGTGGAATAACATAATAAATTGCTAACTTCTCTTCAGATGCTCTGTTTGTGAGGCTCCAGCAATGGTAATTGCAGTCCACAGCCAGACAATTCAAATCCCACTCTGCCCCAATGGTTGGACATCCCTCTGGATCGGCTACTCCTTTATGATGGTAAGCACCAGACACATTTGGACTGAACTGTTGCTTTGGGCATAATCAGGAGACTGTATACAAAATGTGTTTGTAATTACACTTGGCTTTAAGGTTCTGTTAAAATTAATTTGCATAATCACAAGGATAAAATCCACCTTCAGTGCAATCAGAATCAGATTGTATTATAATCATTTGGTTTTCTCTCTCCGTTTAATAACTTTCCTTGATATATTAAAGAGTGCAAACTGCAGGGTTTATTAATGGAGTTATCATCAAAATGTCACACGTTTAATCAGTGTGGCCTGTGAGTAACCTTACTTAATATCACTGAAAATAACTTTAAAACTAATTGCACTGAACCAAGTACATTTTCCTTGATATATACTCATCAATTGAATACTGAATTAAATATTTTTTGATGTGAAGAAACTTGTAATCTACCGATCAGTAGCAGTGTACTTGTAAGATAATGATGATAATTTGATGAATTCCTGAACAGAATCTCACAGTGTTGACCTCAGAATGTGACCAGATGGGGCCTCATTCAAGTGAATTGAACTCTTGAACCAGAACAATAATGATCGCAGTAAAGAGGAACATCACTGGTCTTAGAGTCATAGAGGTGTACAGCACAGAAACAGATCCTTCAGTCCAACACGTCCATACCAACCAGAAATCCTAAACTGATCTCGTCCCATTTGCCAGCATTTGGTCCATATCCCTTTAAACCCTTCCTATCCATACATCCATCCAGATACGTTTTAAATTCTGTAATTGTACCAGCCTCCACCACTTCCCCTGGCAGCTCATTCTATACACTCACCAACCTCTATGTGAAAACATTGCCCCTTAGGTCCTTTTTATATCTTTCCCCTCTCACTCTAAACCTATGCCCTCTAGTTCTGGACTCCCCCACCCCAGGGAAAAGACTTTGTCTATTTATCCTATCCATGCCCCTCATAATTTTACAAACCTCTATAAGGTCACCCCTCAGCTTCCATTCCACAAAGAAAACAGCCCCAGCCTATTCAGCCTCTCCCTATAGCTCAATGCCTCCAACCTTGGCAACATCCTTGTAAAGCTTTTCTGAACCTTTTCAAGTTTCACAGCCTCCTTCCTATAGCAGAAAAACCAGAATTGCATGCAGTATCCCAAAAGTGGCCTAAGAATGTCCTGTACAGCTGCAACATCCCAACTCCGATGCTCAATGCTCTGAGTAATAAAGGCAAATGTACCAAGCAGTTTCTTCACTCCCCTGTCTACCTTGGGAGTGACCAACTTGAGAGAGAGCCAGCCTGGGTTTTTGTACACAAGCTCTGGGATTTGATCCCAGTACCAGCTGACTCTGTGGTGCGGGTGCTAACCACTAAGCCCCATCCGACAGCATTGTGAGCACTGCAGTGGGTTCATGCCTATCTTCCGTGGGATCACAAAATCCCTAATGTACAGAAAGAGGCCCGTGCAGGGTTTTTACCATGGCTATCCCGCCTAACCTGCACATCTCTGGATTGTGGGAGGAAATCCACGTAGATACAGGGAGAATGTGCAAACTCCACACAGACAGTGTGGAGGCTGGGATTTAACCCAGGTCCCTGGCACTGTGAGGCAGCAGTGCTGACCTCTGGGCCACCTGAGTCTTGCTCCTGACTGGAAACTGACTATTTACTCCTGTAAATGTAGGACTTGAGAACAGTTGTTGCAGACAATTCCTGTTCATCCAGTGATTATAGAACAGGAAGGTGTAAATAACGAGGGGGTGAGATAACAACAGAGAAAATAAAGGAGGCAAGGACCAGGAAGTGCTTGTGTACAGGTGCCCTCGATTCCTGATGAAGGGCTTTTGCCTGAACATCGATTTTCCTGCTCCTCGGATGCTGCCTGACCTGCTGTACTTTTCCAGCACCCCTCTAATCTTGACTCTAATCTCCAGCATCTGCAGTACCCACTTCCGCCTTCCTTTTGCATAGAGTGATCGGTTTGGTTGACACAAGTGTTTTACTCAGTCTTTCCTCTTCCCATGCAGCACACCAGTTCGGGAGCTGAGGGGTCAGGACAGGCTTTGTCATCACCTGGTTCATGCCTGGAGTCCTTCCGCTCAGCTCCCTTCATCGAGTGTCATGGCCGAGGCACCTGCAATTACTACGCAAACTCTTACAGCTTCTGGCTTGCAACTGTTGAGAGCACAGAGATGTTCAGGTTAGTGAGGGGAAGCCCGTTTCCACTGGCTGTGATGAACAGGATTGCTTATAGTGTGCACGGACAGTCTGATGGGATTTGCTGTTTCGAGTAGAAAGACTGTTCAGAGTCAGCATTGGACACCATTCCCCACTCTTGCCATCTTCTTAACCAATTCACTTGACCCAACAGGGATCAATTCTCTGAAGAGTGTCAGTGTTTTATCAATCGTTAGTGATAAATCATCGCTGGTATTTAAATCTTATTCCAGTTCACACCAGGATTAAAGGGCAATCACCCTTCATAATAAAAAATAAAAGTCCTGTGTTTCTGCAGACTCAGGATGTTACACTGTGAGTGTTACTAAGTGTTGTCACTGCAATAAGGAGGAAATACAGGTGTCAGTTGACATGTAGCAATCTGCAATGAGAGAACCAAGCTCTGAGAGTGCAGCCCTCCATCAGTAAGGTACTTTAGGAAATAAAGTGTTCCTCTCTCTGATGGCTGCGAGCTCCTGACTGATCAGGGGGCTGCGAGCTCCTGACTGATCAGGGGGCTGCGAACTCCTGACTGATCAGGGGGCTGCGAACTCCTGACTGATCAGGGGGCTGCGAGCTCCTGACTGATCAGGGGGCTGCGAACTCCTGACTGATCAGGGGGCTGCGAACTCCTGACTGATCAGGGGGCTGCGAACTCCTGACTGATCAGGGGGCTGCGAACTCCTGACTGATCAGGGGGCTGCGAGCTCCTGACTAATCAGGGGGCTGCGAACTCCTGACTGATCAGGGGGCTGCGAACTCCTGACTGATCAGGAAGCAGTGAGCCGATGACTGATCCCACAGGGCGGGATTTGTACGGGACACACCGGCCTCTGGTTAGAGCTGCTTCCTGACTTTGTTTCTGTTTTCTTCCAGCAAACCGGAATCGGAGACACTCAAGGCGGGAGAGCTGCGCACTCGCATTAGCCGCTGCCAAGTCTGCATGAAGAAGACGTAATGCAATCTGAGACTGCCAAGTTGGTCAGCTGTCTCGCAATCCTCTAATGAACTATGGTGCTATTTCTATAATAAAGCAATATGACAATATCCTGTGTACCTCACTCATCTATTGTGACAAATGAAAAACAAAGTACATAGCAATAGCAATGGAGATACAAAAGAAAATGCTTTCCCTGCAATACCCAGGTGCCCTACTGCTCTAAGAAAAACCATATAAGCTTTCTACTATTGACATACTAAATGGCACTTTGTTTATTAAAGCAATGCACTGAATATTAACAGAAATAAAAATACTTACAGTACAATGAAAAGATGGGAGAGAGTTAAGAGGCTGCAAACAGCATTGAAGAGTTTGCAAATGATGACAGCAGTGTATGAGTGAGGCTAAAGCTTCACAAAGCAGCTCTCTTGGCCCAAAGACCCACTGAGAGGTTTGTATGCTTTATGTGCGGCACATTGATTGAAATGACTGTCCAGGACATCAGGCTGGGTGAGTGGGAGCGGTGAAGGTGGGAGAGGGAGAGTGACACATCCTGAGGTTCTGATCTGTGCTCCTGTCCCGCAGAGCTCCTGCTCACCAGGTGTCCCAGCCATTCTGCAGGGAATCGCTGGCAGTCCCAACTGAGTGACTTGCCAAGCCATTTCAAAGGACAGTGAAAGAGGGAACCTGGCGTAACACAAATGCCACACTAGGTAAGGATGGCATTTTTCCACTCTGAAAAACATGAGTGAACCAGATGAGTTTTACAATCATCCAGCCCTTTCATAACAACCTTATCTCAAATTGGATTTTTAATAGCTCCACTGTGTGATTTGAACTCACTTCTCTGGATCATTGCTACAGGCCTCTGGATTATTAGTCCAGTAATATAACCACTATTCCACCATTCCCAGTACATCAGAGACTGATTAACTCTCTCCCATCTGTTTAATATATACTAAATAGTTTCTATTTAAGGTTTTGTTTGTTTCCAGACTGTGGGTATGAGATTGAATCAAGGAGCTGTAAAGGCAACAAAATCTTCTGTGACATAAAGACATTGTGGTATTTACTGTTGTATAAACAAGGGGCTATCTGGAAGTGGGTCAGTGTTTATATAACAAGGGCTGATATTACATTTGGGAATATTCACATCCAAGTATTCCTGATAGGCACACCCAGCAAATCAAGCTTCCCATTATTGGTAGCAAGACTTTGTAAAATCATCCCTAATATTTAGTATATATTATTGGAAAATCTTCATAAAGGTGCTATGGAATATACACTGTCATTAAACTATTCAACAGTCATCCTCTTGTAGTCATTATGTCCACTTAGTATCACTGCTCTCCTTCAATCTACATTTGTAGGTGCTAAATGCCATTAATCTGCAACACTTTATACTACCTTTCTTAGGAACGTGTACTCCATATGTGCATGGGCTCCACGATTGCAAGTTGCTGTAAACAAGTCTTCACCACCAGTGTCTTGTTTGAGCTCAATAACCACAAGTCCTGGTGTCCTTTCATCCTCTGTTACATAGCTGCTGATTTCAGGTGTAACTGAGCATTCCTGGTAAATCACCTTCCCTGCAATATGGGATTAAAGAGCAGGAATGGGGAATCTCATGTGCTTTGATAGATCTTTAAAGTGTAGTGTATGTGTGTGTGTATCTGAATGTGAGGTGTGTGGGAGTTGGAGGGACCTCAACATAGTCTGGATTCTACAACTCACATTTACCCAGGGTCAGGATTTGTACAAACTCAAGCTTTCAGCCATGATGATGTTATTGGCTATGTCAATCACTCTGAAAAGTACCGAGAATCACCAATTCTTTTACTAATAGATTATTGATGATCAAAGTAATAATCCTATCAGAATGTTTCTTGTATGTTTGTGTGAGTGTGTGTAAAACTGTGGGTCATAGAACACATAATTTTCCAATTGTGCAAAACTTAAAGCCATTTGAAAAGCCAAAGCCTTTGTTCATTTAAATTCTATAGCAATCTTTCAAACAACTTAGCTGACGAAATGCAACTAGAAATACTGTTCAAATGGTCAACTATTCCTGCTTTTCAGCTACTGTTCATTGCTTTTGTCAACATACAGCCCAGGAATTTCTGCCTCCGTACATTATTTAGCATGTACACTGTAAATGGTTTGAAGTAATGTCATTTCAGTTAAGACAGCTGAGCTCTCCTCTGTGTAAAAGTACAAGAGATGGGGCAGGGAGGAGGAAACACAGAAAGCAATGCAGACTGTTATCTGAAAAGTGGTGACACGGCATTAAGGGGTGATTTTCAATGTTTTATGTTCCAAATGAGGAGCATCACCCATTGAAGTCCATGTTGAATGTTCCCAATTTCCATCCAATTGGAACAGGAATAGTCAAATTGTAACAACGTAACAGGTTGCATTTATACATGCATCTAACGTACTAAAACATCCCGAGGCACTTTCAAGGAGGATTTATCAGACTTTGACACCAAGCCACAGAAAGGACACTCAAAAACTCAGTCAAAGAGATAGCTTTCAAGAAGCATCTTACAGGAGCAGAGAGAGGCAGAGAGTGTTCGGGAGGGAACTTCATAGCTCAGGACCCAACCAGGAGAAAGTCAATGCCATGAGTTTTTGATTAGAGAATCTTGTTATCAATGTTCCCTTTCATTGATGCTCTGTCTTCCCTGATTGGAATCAGTCCGTTATTATCAGGGTTTTGTAAATTATATCTTGTACACTTGAATAACTTGATTCACTGCTTACCTAAGAGGTCTTTATTCTTCGGTTTTGTATTTTTTAATACAGATTGTATTAAAGTTGAGTAAACTAGTTCAGTAATGGAATGTGGATCATCTGGCTGTTACGTACTGCACTTGCTTGATGCCAAAACATGTCGGTACTCAATCAGTCCATGTACAACACACATCTCTGGAAGTTCAGCGTTTACATGGAAGATTGACACTCTTTGTTTTGTGATACAGTTAACTAAAACCAATTCTATTTCTCCGGACCTATTTTGTACATTATAAGACATGAAGATTAAAATTAATAAGTTTGTGTTTTAAATCGAAATGTTTTGATCTGCTTTATTTTCAATGGTAATATAGAAAGATTTGTAAAACACTAAGATGCCATTTGACTTAACATGTCTGTGCTGGCCACAAGAAAAGTTATCCAATTTAATCCCATTTTCTCAAATCTGTAGTCTCATACTTTACAAAAACCTATGCCTTTAGCATTTTCAATTCACTTTCTTCCAAATCACTCCTCAGCTTAGTACAAATTGTCTTTATCTATTTTTAAATGTTTACTCATGGTAACTTTTTCCATTACTACTGTGAATCTAACTGAATTATGGTCACTGCTATTAAAGTGTTCCCTAGCTGATAACTCCACCTCCTGCCCCCCTCTCTAAAACCCAATCTAAACTATTTCCTTCTCATCTTCTCTTTTATTGGCCGATAACATTATCTGGAATGCATTTGAGGAATTCTACACCACCGATGCACTCTGATTTTATCTTTTAAGATGGTTGAAATCCTTACTATTAATGCCATCTTTGGTTTCTGTGGTTTTCTGGAAATATATTTGCTCTTCTATTTTAAGTCATATTTATATTTAGGTTTTATAATTATATGGACTCCAATACAGAGGTACAGGAGAACAGTCAATAGTTTAAAAATCACCATTCCCAGCACCATCTCAGGTACAAAGGTAACAACAGAAATTGCTGGAGAAGCTCAGCAGGTCTGGGAGCATCTGTGGGGAGAAATCAGAGTTAATGTTTCAAGTTGAGTGACCCCATTTGGTAACTTTGATTTTTTTTAAGATTAGATTCCCTACAGTGTGGAAACAGGCCCTTCAGCCCAACAAGTCCACACCAACCCAATCCCATTTCCCTCTGACTAATGCACCTAACACGTGGCCAATTGACCTAACCTGCACATCTTTGAGAGTGTGGGAGGGAACCGGAGAAACCCCATGCAGACACGGGGAGAATGTACAAACTCCACACGAACAGTCACCCAAGGCTGGAATTGAACCTGGGACCCTGGTGCAGTGCTAGCCACTGTGCCACCAGATGCTGCCAGACCTTTTCCAGCAATTTCTGTTGGTGTTTCTGATTTGCAGCATCCATTGTTCTTTCGGTTTTTATTGGCTACAAAGATACCCAGGTACAAAAATGGAAAAGTAAAGAAACAAATCAAAAAGCTCATCTCTACAGTTCTTCTTAGTGTAAAGTAGAAAAATAAAGGGATAAAAGTTAAATGTTATAGTACTTTCTTAAGCCATGGGTCTTGTTATGAAGGTGTTGGTGTACTGTACCTTTAAGAGTGAGAGGAAGCTGGCAAGGACTGAGAAACAGTGTGCTGAACAATTTAAAAATGTAACAGTTGGTTAACACAAATAGCTAGGACTGTGTTGCTTTGGTACAAAAACAAATTCAAATTTGGCCAAACTGTGCCCCTGAGACCAAATTCCAATTGATTTTGAATTTTCCTGTTTGGGATGACATCAAACCAATGAAATGATCCAATATTTTGGGGTATAAAACTGGGCATTTTGAACAGTTAAGGGGAGAACAGCAAAGAGCTGTTCTCTACGAGTAAAGACTGCCAGCAGAATAGCTCTCTGAAAGGTACCTGTCCATAAGAAATGTGTGCAGCAGAAGACAGAAGCTGACGTAGAGGAATCTACAGAGAAAGTTCAACATCTGAAGACAACAACTGGGTTTGAAAGTGAATTTGCTGTAAATTTAAGAAGGAATTTATCGGGCCAGTATTGTAGAGTGGGAGGTAAAAGATAGGTTTCAGAGAAAGGAGTTGTAAATAGTCATCTCTGTTGGACTTAAAGAATAAAATTGTTAATTTTTATTTTAAATAATGAAATCTGGGATAATTCTTTGCCCCTCAAAATTTAACAGATTACTGTGTGAGGTAAGCTTCTCTGTGTGTTGGGTTTAAATTAGCAGAAGGATTTACCCCGTGTCGTAACAGTCACTCAGTGCTGGGTTTTACCCATGAGGCCTCACTTTCAGCCACACTGGACTAACTTCCACCTGGGCCCACTAGCTGTTTTGTTGCCGTCCGCCATCTTGGTTCATGATGGATCCCAGCCTCTGCCACACGCTGTCCTCGCCACTATCTACTCAACCAAGTTCTCGCCAGAAACAAAACACTAAAAAAAAGAACAAAAAGGAAAAAATAGGGGACAGAATGGAGGAGACCCAGGCTCAGAAGCCCCAGTCACTGCCTATCCTCTCTTTCCCAAAGTATTTGCAGATCTGTTGCGCACTCCCTAGATTCTAATTGCACCTATTTTGTTATTCTGGTCAAGCCATATGGTCTCATTTGATGATTGTTTCGCATGTTATCTCCCCTCAGCTGTGAATGTTTATTAACCAGCTCCCCTTTTTATACCCCTGTCTATGTTATCTGAAAACTCTGTAACCAGGAGTGTCCATATGCCATTGCTTTCCTCTTTCTCTAGTGTCCCATTAATATTGCATTCCCAGATGTTAATCTGTGCTCCCAGCTCTTCTGATATGGAGATGCTGATGTTGGGCTGGGATGTACAAAGTTAGAAATCACACAACACCAGGTTATAGTCCAACAGGTTTAATTGGAAGCACTAGCTTTTCTGTCTTATTACGTAAACTTCTTGTGTTTTGTTTTACGCACTAATAACTGAGCATTCAGTTTGTTCCCTCCATCATCTGTACTCAATTGTGAACTTATTGCCCTCCATTTTCAATTTTGCTTCTCTTTAAATCTGTGTTCAGTTTCCTGTCCCTCTGCCAAGCTAATTTAAACCCTCTCTAAAAGTGTTAACAGTCCTGTCATAGTCAAATACCTCCATCAGACAAAGTCCACATGTTCTGTCTGTATGAGGACTGATTGATCAATGTGTTCAGCAATGATTTGATTAATAATAAAGTTTCATCCAGAGCGGCATTCAAGGTGATCCATCCACCCCACCACAAACTCTCTTATTTCTCTTTTAAATTGCTCTTGGTTCACTGGATAGAAACACAGAAACAAGCAACAGTTTTCCAATGGTGACCAGCTCCACTCTTCATCTCATCAAAACCTTCTCATCATGCTGGATCTTCCAAATGTTCATTGGAACACTGCAGCAAACAGGTCATTCAGCTCCTCAAGTCTCTCCTGCTATTCATTGCATCATAATGAATCTGTACTAAAATATTCCACCACCCCCTAAACGCTCCTGTCCAGGAATCATAGAATCCCTATAGTGGGGAAGCAGGCCATTTGGCCCCTTGGGTCCAAACTGACCCTCCAGAGAGATCCCACCCAGACCCATCCCCCTATTCCATCCCTGTAACCCTGCATTTCCCATGGCTAATCCACCTAGTTTACACATCTCAAGTTAAAATTATTAAGTGATCCCCAGCATCTGTTACCCTCACTGTGAGTGACATCCACACTTTGTGTCATGTTTCTGACCTTCTCCCGTGAATGTCCTGATGCTGATTTTAAATTTGTGCTCCTTCGTCCTCGTCTTCACACTCCACCTCCCCCAACACCACCAGTAGAAATAGTTTCTATCCAAACATTTTTGGTCTGAATCCTAAAGTCTCTGTTCCAGTGAAGAAGAGCCTAGTTTAAGGAACTTAGCCACGCTATTTAACCTTTTGGAGGCACTGAATACAGAAAATTCTGTGTTGCCTTCCATCCAAAATAATTTATATTGTTAGTTAATTAAATTAATAAAGTTTTGCTTTGAAGTTTATTGTGAAATTCTGATTTGAAAAATGGATCTTTTAAAGTAGTTTTGCTTTATCTGGCAGACTTGCATGTAGACACCCCCCCAGAAAATATGCACACCCTCCCAAGATTTGTGGGACAGTGAGATGATTTACCACTCACTGTTCCCATTACCCTGTTGTGTACAACAGTCAGAGACTGACACCTGCTGACAACTAGCAGTTATTGCACCAACTGGCCATAATGATTGTAATGAGAACATCCCTTCACTCCTACAGCATTGTGATGTTACCTAGTGTGGTGACGAAACATCTGAAAATGAACCTTACAACTTCCTTTAAGTTCCACTTGCCCCCTCCCACCCCGACCCTAGCTCTGCAAGTTTCTGCAATTCAAACATTTCACAATTCCCTTTTGCAAGTTACGACTGAATTTGCTCCCATCGCCCTCTCAGTCAGTGCGTTCCAGTTCACAGCAAGTTGCTGTGTGCAAAGAACATTCTCCTTATCAGCCCCTCTGGGTATTTTACCGTTTTTCTTACAGACATTTCCAGAGAGCGGAAACAGTTGCTGTTTATTTCCACGTCAAAATACTTCATAAATGTAAACTAAATCACCCCTTAACTTTCTCCGTCATCCCTGATACCTAGTAAGAGACGAGAGGCCGGAACTTCTGAGGCAAATAACTCACCTCCTGACTGCCCAAAGCCTGTTGAAATGGAACGAGTCAGGAGTTTGATGGAATATTCCCCAAATGCCTGGGTGGGTGCAGCTCCAACAACACTCAAGAAGCTTGACACCACCCAGACCCACTTGCTTGTCACACCAGCTACCGCTTTCAACACTCATTCCCTCCTCAACTGAGACACAGAGTCAGCAATGTGTTCCATCTACAACATGCATTGCGACAACTCATCAAGCTTCCTTAACAGCATTTTCCAGACCCACAGCCTCCACTGTATAGGACAAGGGCAACAGATACATGGGAACCCCACTGCCTGCAAGTTCCCATCCAAGCCACACTCGATGCTGACCCAGAATTACATCACCCCTTTTTCATTGTCACTGGAGCAAAATCTTGGAACTCCCTCTCTAACAGCACTGCAGGTGAATTACACCAATGGACTGCAGTGATTCAAGAAGCCAGCTCAGGGTAATTAGGAATTGAAAATTAAATGCTGGCCATTCCAGTGGACCATATCTGATCTTCAATCTGAAACCATTTTCCTATATTATCCTTGAGTGCCTTAATAGCTTAGATATGTGAACCTATCACTCTCTACCTTGAACATCATGATTGTGCCCCTCTGAGGACGCAATTCCCAGAGATTCACCACCTTGACTGAAGGAATTCTGCCTTATCTCAAGTCCTGAATGACTTGATCCTTTTCGCCTGACTCACAAAGCAAAGGGTTACTGCATAGTAATCTACTATGTGGTGTTCCACTGGATTACAATCTAGTGTGTTGTGGTTACTTACACTGCTGTGCGATGACTGACAACATTATGATCCATTATATCTGGATCTACTCTGTCGGGATCAAAACTCTCTCTTTTGTGGATCAGTAACTTTAGCAATACATTTTCCTGTTGCACTGATGAAATCACACATTAAGCAGATAAAATCATTTTATAAACTTTGCATTTTGAGTATCTGAGTCTTGGAAATAAAGTATCATGGCTTTTTTGGTTAGGTATCTTCATTGTGTGAAGTTTACGTCCAAATTTTGAAATGCCAGTGTTTATAAGCATACAGTTTGAATATAACAAAGTAAATGTACTTGATGTGTTTTATATAAGCCACATTTGAAAAGCATTAGTACATGATACTGTGATCAGCTTATTGGATACATGAGGATAAGCATCTGAAAACTCTGCTGTTCATTGCCAGGGTTGATCTGCTCCTATTTAATCCCAGTTCACCGAATTGTTTTTATCTGATTACGATTGCGAAATTGTATTATAGCCACTGCCTTCATTACAAAACCAACTTGTCACACATCTTTGTCTCATGAGCCTTCGCTATTGAACGGCCTTGCTTTTGTCTCACTCCCTCAACCTCCCACTCCAAACAGGGAGGGAACCTTCACTGTTAAAGCTACAGCAACTCGGTCACATCAGCTCTCGGAATGAACAGGATTCAGCTTTGGTGCAGCAAGCAGGCGAGAGGTCGAGTACCATGTTGCTAATCTCTCTCATCCACTAGAGGGCAGGAGTGTGACCTTATGTCGTTGTGTTTGTAAAGAGCTTCGTCCAGGTCGATGTAGTGGTTATTGATGCGAACGTGCATACAGCCTTGGTAGAAGGCAGTCACTGGGGTAGATGTTACTGGGACATCTGCAAAATGAGACATTGTAATAGGTTAGGCAGCTGGGCAGCAGCATGGACAACCTGACACTTTCATTATGTCCTTGTACCAGAGAAAATTCCAGGATTAAGTAACACTGAGAAGTTAAATTCACCCAATGGGTCTGATGGATATTGTTTTTCATGTCTTCATTCCTTGGTTTTTTACATTCAAGTGCGAGTGTGTGGGTCAGGAAATGACCAGCACTTTCCTGTCTGTTAATGACAATGAGCAGGGGGTCAGGCTGACTGTGCTACAGGTCAGGTAACCCCTCACCCAATGACATGGGACATCCTGCACCAAAGCAGCCCAGCCCCACAAAAGAGAGAGTTTTGACTGGCACCTCTGAGTTTCACCCAGAATAAACATTAAGTACAATCCTCATGGCTATTCAATGTCAGGGAAGGTGATTGCAGTGTGCTGGACTCCAGTTGGTGACATGAGAGAGTGTGAGAGACGGATTGGAGACATCTGGAAACACAGACATGGGAACTGTGGCCAGAACATAGTTTGTCACTGAATTCAATATGGCGCCGGGATGGCTGAGCATTTCAGTGGATGGGGTGGGTGGAGGGCTCATCTGGAAGTAATAATTTTCCAATAAAATGTCAAGGGTGAAACCGTGGGACACTCCTGAACAATACATAATAATTCCATGAGGTAACTAGCCAATTTCCAGTAACATTGTTCAGAGAAGTAACCAAGAAACAACATCACATAGTGGGGGAAAGCTTGCAATTACAGTGTGACAGGTAAAACGTCAACATGGAACTTTGTTTACTACAAGTCTTAACATAAGAATGCCACAGAGAAAATGTGGCATGGTGGCACAGTGGTTAGCACTGCTGCCTCACAGCGCCAGAGACCTGGGTTCAATTCCTGCCTCAGGCGACTGACTGTGTGGAGTTTGCACATTCTCCCCGTGTCTGCGTGGGTTTCCTCCGGGTGTTCCAGTTTCCTCCCACAGTCCAAAGATGTGCAGGTCAGGTGAATTGGCCATGCTAAATTGCCCGTAGTGTTAGGTAAGGGGTAAAGGTAGGGGTATGGGTGGGTTGCGCTTCGGCGGGGCGGTGTGGACTTGTTGGGCCGAAGGGCCTGTTTCCACACTGTAAGTAATCTAATCTAATCTAATCTAATCTAAAATCATGAAAGGAAATGAGGGCGATGTGGACAAGGATGTGAACATGCGACAGGTATACGTCATGGCTTTTACCTGGAAGTCCACCCAAGTAGGTCAGCACTGAGCCTTGCATATACTGGTCCAGTTTGGAGAGATGTTCTGCTAGCTCTGACACGGCCAATGGACTCTCACCGACCACTCCAGAAGATTCTAAGACAATATGGCCTCTCGTTGCAATGAGCTGGACGGGCCATTTGTCTCTGGTACAAAGTGTCAGTCCTTCCAGTTTGTAAACAATCACATTCTCGATAGCTAGGATGATGTTCTAATAAAAAAAACAAATTGGGCTTTGTGTCAGTTTAACAGGATAAAATGACAAAAGGTGCTTTACAAGAGCATGATCAGGAGCTGTAATGGTGCAATGCCCCTCCCATAGTCCTGCATTGAACGGACAGCCGAGATTCTGTGCTCAGATCCTGAAAAGGTTCTAGTACAACTCCCTGAGGCTGACATCAAACTGACAGTGACACCTAGGATTGTGCTAAGTTGATTGCATGGAAAATTTTTTTTGTGAATTTCTTACATGGTTTACCATGAGCTTGATTACTCTAACATCCAATTTTTGAACTTATTCCCGACTTTTATTCCTGACGATTGCGATGCTCATTGAACTGCGTATCCCGTTTCAGTAACAAAAGGCTGGGACATTGTCTACTGGTGCGCAGGAGGTTGAGGGGTAACAGTACAGGGGTTTATAAATCCAACAGGGGTATAGGCAGGGTTTATGGAAGGTGTCTTTTCCCTAGGATGGGGGATTTCAAGACCAGGGACACATTTTTATGGTTGAGAGGAAAAACATTTTTTTAAAAATGTGAGGGGCAAAGTTTTTACACAGAGGCTGGTTCATGTGTGGAGTGTGCTTCCTGAGGGAGTGGTGGATGTGAGCACAGTGACACCATTTTAAAGACATATGGATAAGTCCATGAATAGGAAAGGTTTGGAGGGATATGGGCCAGGAGCAGGCAGGTGAGATTAGTTTAGTTTGGGATTATGTTCAGCATAGTTTTGTTTCCATGCTGTATGACTCTGCAACTCATTCACATTTGGATGAGTTAATAAATGTGCTGTCAGGTCAGAACAGTATTATAAATTAATTTTTCACATAACACAATAGTTTAGCAGTACAGTCAACAGCAGTATTCCCTGAATAACTGAGCCTTGCAATGCTGGGTAGAATTGAAAAATACCATCTAACATCCCTCAGCACTGTTCCATAACTGTTCCCAGTCAGATTGCAGGCTTGGACAGCCCAGAAAGTGGATACAAACAACAGATTTCACCTCAAAAGAATATAAGCTGCTTAAATGGAATCACTGAGGTTACAACGCTTTCAGAGAGAGGTCACATGACCTGACCTGTGGATGCTAAATCTGTTGGTTTTGAACACAAATAGCTATAGACTGGTGTGGTTACGTAGGTGTAGTTGCATAGTTCAAAGCTGTTAATAATCTGTGTTTAGTAAGTTTTCTTTTAAAAATAGCCACACTTTTCTTGGTTAATGTAAGGAACCTGGATGACTTACTCCTGACACTGAATCAGGAGCAAATTACTGCAGACGCTGGGATCTGTGCTGAAAACAAAAAGTGCTGGAGGTCACAGCAGGTCAGGCAGCGTCCATGGAGAGAAAGCAAGCTAACGTTTTGAAACTAGATGATGTGTGTGTGTGCGCACGTGTGTGTGTGAGAGAGAGAGTTGCAAGAATCACTTTCTTTCATGGACAATAGAGGAGGAATCAGGCAACCTTCCTGACTGGGTCAGAAGAGCAGCATGGGTTAAATGCAGAGTTAGAAAATCCTCCACACTGTCCCCCTGAGGTCATTTAACCTCAGCAAACCTCCCGTTACCAGAGTGAATCTCTCCATGTCCACATGGCTGGTCTCTTGGATCCAGAAATGACAATGTCAACAATGTGTGTGTTTGATCTGTATACAGCCCAGGTAGTCTGAACATAGGTGCAGACTAACAGAAGGAACAGTGCACACTCCCTCAGTTACTCCTGTAAGAAACAGTCATAGTTGGATCACGTTTTACACTATTGCGGTAACTCTCTCACCTCTTCCTCTGCAACGGTTGTGACCTTTCACCCCTGAAGCCCTTTGACCTTTCCCGCACCACCGTACTTGACCACTGGCTATTATTCTTGTATCAGGAAGGAATGTGTCTTCCCCCAGTTTGGAGTTTGACCCAGCTGGAATCTGTCACTGAGTCAGGAGCTGCTGTGCAAATGCCTTCATCCTCAATCTTATAAAGCAATGAACAGAAGCCCATTCTGTTACCCACTGGGTGAGAGGATCACTGTTCTGATATCCACGCCCAATCCCATGATTTCGTCTCGTTAATTACCTGTGTAGCAGAATCCAAGTCCATGATGGCCAGGGACAGTGAGACATTGCTGCCACTTACAATCGCAAATAAGACGCCGGTGTCTACTGAGGGTTGGATTAAAAGGTCCACGTTCACCGCCCAGCTCCCATCATCATTGCTCAGTTTTGTCGCTGAGTTGAGAAAAATAAAGTTTGCTGGTTTAGTCAAATTCACCCAGCACAGATTCAAGAATCAGTTTGTAAATGTGACTCACAAAGTGCACACTCAATAAAACTGAGGAGCTGGTGTAAGGGGTTTGGTCCTTCAACCCTGCTCCACCAATCATTATGATCCGATTGTGGTCACAGCTCCACTTCCTGTCTGACCTCCATAACCCTTGGCACACTTGTTTATTTTATTCCAGTGAATAACTCAGGACTAGCAATGCAGATTTAAGATTTCATGGAAACTAAGGGAGGTAAGAGGAGGAAAATATTCTATACTTTTAAATTGGTAAGATCTGGAATGCACACCCCAATGATGAGCTGATAGACCTCCTGTATTTTGTGATTCTATCCCTCTGCAACAATGACTTACTTCACTAAGTAAGATTCAACACACTATGCTATCCATTCCACGTGAGCTGACTGCACTGCCCTGCTCAGGATTGTTATAAGGTTTACATTAGAGTGGTGCTGGAAAAGCACAGCAGGTCAGGCAGTATCCGAGGAGCAGGAAAATCGACGGTTCGGGCAAAAGCCCTTCAGCAGCACAGCTCTGCCTTAACATCATGGGATGTTTACTCATGTAGTTAGGATTCCCATTGTGTCAGTTTGGAGGTCGTGTCATGTGACCCAATCAGCACCATTTTGGAATGGGAGGAGCTCTCTGGACCAGTGATCCAGAGGCCCAGCCTAAAATTCTGGGACATGGGTTTGAATCCAACTGTAGAAAATGGTGAAATTTGAATTCTACTAAAAGTTTGGAAATAAAAACTACTGTAATGGCCAATCATTGTCAATTATAGAAAATACCCATTTGATTCACCAATGTCATTCAGGGAAGGAAAACTATCCTCACCTGGGCTGGCCAATATGTAACTCCAGACCCACTGCAATGTGATCGATTTTTAACTGAGCTCTGAACAGGCCTTTGAAGCGATTCAGTTCAAGGCACTTAGGGACAGGCAAAAATGCTGGTCCAGGTAAATGACACACGTATCCCATGAATCAAGAAAAGAATTACAAATATGGACTTTAGGATTGAACAGTGATTCTACTTAAAGACTATGGTGTGTTGGGAAAAGTCTGACAGAACCCAGACACAACTTTCATTTTGGTTGTAATGGGGGAAAATCTGATATGCTTCAAGTTGAATCACTTAAAAGTTGCACTTTTCAGGAACACTATTACAATGTTAAGCAAGAAATTAATGTGTGAATGCAGAAACATTTCTAAAACATCGACCTCAGTCTGGGAGTTCCAAAAACCATCAACCAATTCGATGTGTAAATGAAATCCCAGACGTCCATGATGAAGATACATAACAGGTTGGACTGGGTCTGAATGGTCTGATTGAGTGAGCTGATAAACAATGGAGCGTTTGAGGATTCAGTACTGGATCTCAGTGCTGCTCGTTATCAGTCTGGAGCAGGTTAACAGCAGCAAACATTGTAAAGGTGGCACCTTGGCTGTTGATTAAAATGGGAGTTGGAAAGATCAGGTAAGAGCATGGAAGGAGAACAAAACAAAAGTGTAAGCATAGTGACGTAAAACAACTCTCAGATTGAAACTGTTCCAGTTCATAATCGAGCCGAAACAAAAATACGAATAAATTTATGAATATTATGAAATTCCCTACTCTGAATCCAGGGTTAATTTAGCTTATACAAAATGAACCTCATAGGTAACTTCCTCCAAGAGGCTGACAGTGATGCCTCAGGCACCAGGTGTACACAAGCCTTGTGTCATCAGAGCTGGCAAAAATGAAGCTTTTTCATAAGTGACATGAAGATTGCCAGTCAACGACAGAACTCCAGTATGATATTAACAGGAAGAGAATGGTTCACTCACCATATGTGATGTCAAAGGAGGCAAAGCCATATCCAGGAAAATAGGATCCTATCCCAATGTCAGAGAAACATTGCAACCTTTCATCATGTTTGATAGTCTCACTTGTTATCGTGTCTTCACCATTCATCCAGTTCCACCCACGCATGCAGGCATCCAATCGAGGATTTATCTGCAAGAGGACCAATCAGATCGTGAGGTCGCTTGGTAATTGAGAATCGCAGTCAGATTCTCATTCCTAATGTGGAATGTCCTGAACAGAGAACTTAGAGGAAAAGGAATAATTTCAGAGGAAGCTCATTTTCAGAGAAGAGAAACAAGGCCCACATACTCTAAGTAATCCCAAAGCCTAGCCGGATCGTTGGAAAGCAGTGTGTCATAAAGTCAATTACCGATTTAACAAGCTGCCCGTCATTAAGTAGGCCTCCAACAGAAATGTCTATCTGAAATGATCCTTGTATCTCCTGGAACAGGCTTGTGGGGATGTTAATATGCATCACCGCTTCTCGGGCAACTTTCACAATCAAGCTGCTCCTTGATTCTTCAACGGAAATCTGAAACGGAAAAATATTTTGCACCTTCAGAAACAGCAAAGTGAAACTAATGGACACAGTTAACGCAACGTGTAAGGCCCCACACTGGAAACGCAGAGCCTGTACAAAATTGACAACCATGAGCATGGTCCTCTCATGTACATCAGCAATGAAGGGTTTCCATTTAACAGAACAATCAGGTACAGGAAATTTTAACTGGCGCTGTGTTAGCCAACACTCTCAATAAACTGGCATGAATTATATCCCTTAAACACCAGACGTTTACTGTGTTAATGCGATGTCTGAGTAATCAGTTGAGGGTGCGAGTGAGAAGGCTCTCTGCTGGTAAGTTTTATTTAAGGCATCATTATTTCAGTCAATCAGGTGGCAGATAATGTATAACTGCGACATATATACCCCCTGCATTACATTTCTACATTGATTATATGGCTCTCTTGATCAACTGGTTTTTGATCAACCATCACACTCCTGGCCCCATGAGTACTGGTTAATACAACGTTGTCATAACAAAAGTAGCTGAACCCCAAAGCCCCACAAACGCTCCTTAAAAGAGGTGCAAGTGAAGTGGTAAGCAGCTGTGAACATACCGTGTGCCAATTGCCATTGTTCAGGAGTGGACCTCCAGTGGTAACGCCACCTGTAGCCTCATTGGTGTTACTGTACTGAACTTGCAGCTTCCCATTATGCAGTCCCAGCATGATCCAGTTGCTGTTTTGCTGAAGTCCAGCTTGGAATATTGTACCTTCTGTATCAAACGTTCGAAAATCGAATTCCACCGAGAAGCTGCCCATTTATAAAAAAACAATCATTACCCAGATTACTGAGGAACACTCTCACAGCGAGTGTCAGCAACTCTGACTGGAGCACCATGTAACCAACCAATTACCTCACTCTCACACTCCTGTCACTGGTCACGTGGTATCTCACGTGAGCCCCTACAGCCAGTGAAAAACAAACAGATTTTCCCAGTTAATCTTCACGGAGTTAAACAGTTTTCACCACCAGTCAATCCCCATTCCCAACATGGGTTTAACTTATAAAACTTGGATTTATATGGTGCCATTAACTTAGTAAAGCACCTCAAGGATTGTGACAGTCAGCAAAGTCAAAATGCTGGGACACAAAATGAAGCAGAGCAGGATCACAGACAAAGACACATCCCTCCCTGACACGATCAATGCTCTCTATGCTCGGTTCGAGCAGAATGCTAGGGGTGTGGAGGTGCCTGCCCCAGACCCACCCATTCCCTCGGTCACTGCTGCAGACGTCAGGTCGATCTTCCGGGAAGTCAACCCAAGGAAAGCGATGGGGAGTCCCTGGCCAAGCACTCAGAGCCTGCACAGACCAGCTGGCAGAGGGATTCACCAACATCCTCAACCTCTCCCTCCTACAAGCCGAAGTCCCCACCTGCTTCAAGAAGACCACCATCATCCCCGTACCTAAGAAAGCACATGCAATCTGCCAAAATGACTACAGTCCAATGGCTCCGACCTCAGTAATCATGAAGTGCTTTGGAAGGCTGATCATGACCCACATCAACTCCTGTCTCCCAGCCTGTCTCTGTCCCCTACAATTTGCTCACCAGTGTAACAGGTCCACAGCGGACACCATATCCCTAGCCCTGTACTCACCCCTGGAACATCTGGAAAACATCAGACTCCAGCTCATTGACTACAGCTCTGCCTTCAACACCATAAACCTCTCCAGACTGATCTCAGAACTCTGTGACCTTGGTCTCGGATCCACCATCTGCAACTGGATCCTCAGCTTCCTGACCCACAGACCGCAATCAATGAAGATGGGGAACTGCATCTCCTCCACAATAACACTCAACAATGGAGCCACCAAGGATGTGCCCTCAGCTTCCCACTGTACTCCCTGAACACTCACAATGGTGTTGCCAAATTCCAAACAAGCAGCACCTACAAGTTTGCTGATGGCACCACCATGGTAGGACAGACATCTAACGACAAGTCAAAATACAGAAAAGAGACAGAGGGCTTGGTGACATGGTGCAATGATAACAACCTCTTAATGTTGGCAAAACTAAAGAACCGATCACTGCCTTCAGAAAGAGAGGAGGAGGAGAGCACGCCACTATCTACATCAGAGCTGAGGTTGAGAGGGTGGAGAGTGTCGAGTTCTTCAGAGTGACAATAACCGGTAACCTGTCCTGGATTTCCCATGTAAATGCGACAGTCAAGAAGGCACAGCAATGGTTCTTCTTCGTCAGGCGGCTGAGGAAGTTTGGCACGTCCATAAGGACCCTCACCAATGTCTACAGACTCACCGTTCTCTACAGACTCACCGTTGAAAGCATACTGCCTGGTTGCACAACGGCCTGGTATAGCAACTGGACTGGAAGAAACGACAGAAGATTGTGTGCACAGTCTAGACCATTAAGGAAGCCAACCTCCCACCCATGGACTCCATTTACATGGCTCCCTGTCATGGAAAGGCTGCAAAGATCATCAAGGACCCATTCCACCCCAGTTATGATCTCCTACAACCTCTTCTGTCAGACAGAAGATACAGAAGCCTGAACACACACCAGCAAGTTCAGGAACACCTTCATCCTGGCCGTAATTAGACTGATGAATGGACTCTCTAGCCTCAAATAATGCTGATTTTGCTAACGCTGATCTTGGGTGGCACACACCCTGTGCAATGTAACCTGTATGCTTCAGTCTAAGTCTTTTTGTTCTGTATATCCTTGTTTATTATGTTCTGCCTGTACTGCTCGTAAACAAAGCGTTTCACTGTACCTCAGTACACGTGACAAATAAATCAATCAATCAACAAATATTTGTTCATATGTGGAGAAATTAGGGTAGATGACTAGGTGATGAAAGCTTGTTCAAAGGGGCAGATTTTAAGCAGCAAGTCAAAAGGGGGAGAGCAATACAAATTGTACAACACAATATAATGTAGCACAGAAACAAGCCTGTTAGCACATCAAGCCTGCACCAATTCTAATCCTTACTTAGACCCACTGCTTGTTGCCCAAAGCGTGGTTTCATCCAACTGTTCACCTGTCATCCATGTGTCTCTTAAGATGCACCTTAAACATTGCTAACATGCCTCCACTGACAGTGCATTCCAGGTGCCCACCACCTTTTGTGTGAATTATTTTCCCCGCACTTCTCCTCAAACTGATCCCCCTATCACCTTGAACCTGCACCCTCTTGTAGTTGACTTTCCCATCCTTGGAAAAAGCCTCTGACTATCTGCCCAATCTCCGCCTCGCATAATTTGTCAAGAGACTTCCAGTGAGACAATTCCTGCACTAGGGCCCAAGCAGCTGACAGCACAGCCTCCAGTAATGGAGCGATTAGAATAGAGATAGTTCGGAAGGTTGGAACAGGGGAGGAAAAAGATTGTGAGAAGAGACAGAGGGAGATTACAGATGTGACCCTGGAGAGATTTGAAAATAAGAATGGAAATTCTACAATTCAGCTGTTGGCAGGGCAAATACTACTGTGATTAGTGAGCATGGTGGGTGAACAGGATTCTGGATTAGTGGTGCTGGAAGAGCACAGCAGTTCAGACAGCATCCAAATAGCTTTGATCACATGTGATATTGGACACAGATAGCAGAGGTTGTATTGAGAAAATTTTACTGCTTCAACTTCCACACTGAGAGTGACAGACATTTGTTCGGTCACAGTCTCCAGGTCAATGGAACAGGTTAGCTATGATCCCACTGAATAAAGTACCAGGTTTGAATGGTCTTCCTCCATCCCTGTGTTCAAAGCTTTCATTGTGTTGATATTTCCAGACAACATTAATGACTTGAAAGACTAAAGGCCTAAGCACTTTCAAATGTTCTGGAGTCCGGCCCAGTGGGACTAAAGACTGATAATCATGTGCACTGGGGCTCTGTAAGAACTTGCACAGTATTTGGCCATTAGTGAGCTCCAGGCACAGTCCCATCTTGGCCGAGTGAGACGGCAATATTCTCATAGCCTGTGCCAGGAGGACCCCACACAGGGATTCAAACCAAACGTAGGGCAAGCTTTATTTCAAAATATTTATTCAACAAGTTTCAATTTTGCATAAGGAAGCAATTTATGCCCATGATTATGTTTTATTATTTATTTGTACGTTCTGTTCAAACTTCACACAACCCGGACTTATCGATTTGAAACAAAATTCACTCAACTTCAAAAGATGAAAATTTCAGGGTGAAGGAGCACGCTCCCCAATAGACAGAATGAAAGAACTTACCTTTATATAGCACCTCCTTGACCTCAGGAGGTCACAAAGTTCTCTCCAGCCAATAAAGCATTTGCTGTCCTTTCTGACGCAGACAAATTCTAGGATCAGCTGCACACAGTTTCACAATTCAAGGTTTGGGTAAAGATTTGCGGCTCAGGTATCGGTTGCAGTGGTTCCGGGTATGTTCGCCGAGCTGGGACGTTGACTTGCAGATGTTTCACCCCCTATCTCGGTGACATCCTCAGGGCTTTGGAGCCTGCTGTGAAGTGCCACTGTACTGTGCCACCTGGAATTTATTTGGTTCCGTTCCTGCTGCTCCCAGTTACTCGTTGTCGTGGCCGGTATATTGGGTCTAGGTCTGTTTGTTTGTTGATGGAGTTTGTGGACGAGTGCCATGCTTCTAGAAATTCTTTGGCTGACATCTGTTTGGCTTGTCCGATGGTCCTTGTGTAATCCAGGACAAGCTAAACAGAAGACATCCAGAGAATTTCTGGAAACATGGCACTCATCCACAGACTCCAACAACAGACACATCGACCTAGACCCAAATGCCGGTCACTGCAACAAGCAACAGGAACCAGCAACAGGAAGCAGCGAGAACGAAACCAAATAAATTCCAGAATACCCAGGCCAACAGCACATCTCAGGAGGCTCGATAGCACTGAGGATGTCACCCAGACAGGGACAGAGCGCTTGCAAACCAGTTCCCCAGCTCGGCAAACATACCCAGAACAACTGCAGTTTCTCCGTTCTCCCATTCAAAGACACAGTAGAAACAGAAGACCATTCAGCCCCTCAAATCCGTTCTGCCATGCAAACCTATGGAGACTTGGCTGGATCTTGGTTCCAAATCCATTAATCACTTCACCCAATCGAAATTTTAGACTTGACCCCAGTCAAAACAGATTCTTGTGGCAGACAGTTCCAGATTGCCACTGCCCTGTGTGTGTAGGAGGGCTTTCTGACCTCACTCCCTGAACAGCCTGACTCTGATTTTAAGATTCCGTGCTCTGGACTCACCCAGCGGTGAAATCCTGTGGCAGTGACAATGCCTCACCTTGTTTGCTGCTTTCTTTTGAAGTTAAAACGCATCACAGGAGTCCCTTTGAAGAATCGCCCCAGATATAAGGACCCTTCATTTTTCCAAGTGTTCAGAGAAGCACATGGCAAAATAAGCTGAAACAAAAAGAGACATCAAGATGGCTTCCTGCTTTCAAGAAAAATGTCTTGTAGCAAATTTAACAATGTAGCAACTAGTTAAAGCCATTTGTTTGCATCAAAATTTCACAATGGAGATATTTTTCCAAGGCCAATTACCCATTTCTATTTCTTGTTGGATAATATTAAGAATGCCTCAAAAGGTGTATGCACCTCAAAGGTTTCACAATCATAGCAGTCCAGACGTACACTCCCACAACCCCTTCTCCCATGTGACCACCAAAATCCCTGACTACACCATTTAGGTTCTTGAGTGATGTTTGAGCTACACTCATCATCCAGGCAAGTGGTGTGCATTATACCACACCCCTCACTTATGCCTTACCAATACTGGACAGGCTTTGGGGGGGGGGGGGGGGGGGAAAGGCATGTTACTTGCCACAGAATTCCCAGCATCTTACCTGCTCATGCAGCCACAGTAGGACTCGTCCAGTTCAGTTTCTGGTTAATCATTAACCCCCAGGATTTTAATGTTTGGAGATGTGGGGATGGTAATGCCATGGAATGTCATAGGGAGGTGGTTAGGTTTTATTTGAGATGCTTAGCATTTGCGTGGGGTGATTATTGTCAGCTCAAATGTGAAGTCTGTCCAGGTCTTGCTGCATAATGAGCAAGGACTGCCTCACTGTCTGACAAACTGTGAGCGGAAATAGACGATTGCTAAAATGCACTTACTAAATATCCACAAAATAAATCAATCATGTGGCGTCAGGCTGTCTTATTCTCCCCACTGTTCCACCAAGGAGACAAAGTACAAACAAGGTCTTACTGTACAACTCTGCAAGTCCGCTGCCAACTTGAGGCCTTGCTTTCCATCACAGAAACAAGCATATCCACCACGGGTATTGACACAATCTCCAGCACAGATATTCTCTTCACACTCATCTATATCTGAGCGGCAGAACAAAGGTTCAATATTATGACACATATCCTTGATTTGTTAAGCTTTAAATTAACTCAGCACATCTTACAGCCAATGAAGTGGCATCACTGTTGTACTGCAGGAAACAGGGCAATGAATGTTCCACAGTTAAAAAAAACAATGAGATAAATGATGAGATAATCTGGTCTTTGCGATGTTATTTGAGGGAGCACTCCTGCCCATTATAGTGCTGCGGGGAGGCTTTAGGCATGCAGGAAGGCATTGTACTTCTCTTAAAGACAGCACTACCTCAGAGTGCAACACTCCCTCATTATTGTACAAGTGGGCTTGACTGGACTGAGGAATTCCTGCAGTACTGTCCTGGGACTGAGAGAATTGACCTCCAATAACCTTAATAACCCTTCCTTTGTATTAAGGATGACTGTCTCCAGGGGAGAGTTGTCCCATTCATCTGTTGGTTGACAGCACCTCATTGAGCCAGGGTGCACCAGTTTGATGGCAATGAGGTAATGGATGCTCAGCACAGACTGTGCTCAGACTGTTGTTTATTGCCCACAGTACCTCATGGATACCTAGTCTTGGGCTGTTCTTTGGTTAGATATATATGTAACTGTGCCCACCTTGCATGGGTAATGCTGTCATATGCCTCAATAGGCTGTGACCTCAGTGTTTCTTCCTTACATAAGTAACTAAGGAGTTTGGAACCTGAATTGTTGTTGGGACTAGGATGGATAGCTTTTTGTTAAACAATGGCACTATGAATTATCGATCAAAGATCAGAATATGGCATGGATTGGGGTGGAACATGGCCTACTCATGCTCTTAATTAGCACATTCATATCCCCCATAATCAAATGGGACAGCAGAACAAGCTTGAGGGGCTGAATGAGCTCCTCCTATTCCTATGTTTTGCAGCCTGTGTTCAAGGATGTGAGCCTATTCGGAGTATTAACTGCTAGAACTGCCAACAATTGTAACCCCTCCTCTCAATGGAACCGTCTAACACCCCCAGCAGTATCTGACAAAATAATTACAGCCAGGATTCCCTCCAGCAAGTTCCTTTCAGGGCATTTTGACAAACCTCAATTAGAAAAGAAGCTCACATCCAATGTCTACTGAGAATAAAAGCTTACCAACTGGTGTGTTAGTGCTCCCCGAGGTTCAGTTCCTTCAAAAATCAAATGTGGAAATCACCTTCCCAGAGTGAATTCCAGCCTGGAACAATTCTAATCATTCCAACCTGGCTCAGGCTCCAAGCTGCAGAGTTCCTCCCCAAACCTCTGAGTGATTATTCCTCAAGGTGCCCCTTGTAACCTTTTCGATCATGTTTTCAGTCACCTGTCCTAATGTCTCCTTATATGGCTCAGTATCAAATCTTGTTTGATAACCGCTCTTATGAAATTCTTGGGGTTTGTTTTCCATAACACTGATGATAATATATAAATGCAAGTTGATTTTCTTGTTGAAATCTATCATTTTATTCTCTGCAGTGAAACACCTGTCCAGATTGACACCAATAAGGATCTCGCAGCTGGAAGGATGATTAATTCCCAGTTTCCTTACTCCAGCATAGAGTATGGGAAGCAATTACCTTCACAAGACTTTGTCGAAAAGTCATATTTGTATCCAGGATCACATGTGCACTTGTAAGACCCCAGTATATTTTCACAAACTGCCAATCCACAAATCTCCGAATCCAACGCACATTCATCGATGTCTGGAAGTTTAAATTATTTTTATGTGACTTGCAACTTACAATAATATCAGCTGAATTAATCTAATTAACAAAACATTTGAAGCAGCTGAACAAAAAAAAACCAACGACTGGAATAAAATGTACCCTAAATTATAAGAAACAGGAGTGTCAGCGGTTCTGTTCACTCTGAGAGCTGGCTCAGAGAGAGCTGGATCTGTGTCAAGGGAAACAAAACCTATTCTGGTACGCAGGGCAGCCAGAGACCGGAAGGCTGATGACTGTCCTGCAGGAAGGCTAGCCAAAGACAGTCTGATCAGTATGTGGTGTGGATGGGTGTTAGGTGTCCTTTTTTATAGCTATATTGGGTCTGTGCTCTATGCACTGTTTCTCATTGATTGCACTGTCTTGTCAGTGCTGGTTACTGTTACCTTTGAACGGAAGTGGGATTTGAGGTTTGTCCTCATCGCCCTGAAAACTAGTTGAACGGTGGAGTTTGGAGTTTGGCTTTACTGCCCTTTCCCCTGTATATAGTGGGTTTTTTTGTGAACTGCTGTTTTCTGTTTATTGTTAACTGTATTTTGTACTGTTTTTAAAATAAGAAAAAGTATCCTGATCTCCTATCCTAACATCTCATTACTCAGCAGCCTAAAGGTATCACACACTCATGACAGAAAACCTCTCTAGTCGTGAGTGTGGTACTGGAAAAGCACAGCAGGTCAGGCAGCATCCAAGGAGCAGGAGAATCAACGTTTCGGGCATAAGCCGAATGAGGAATGAGGAATGAGGCTTGTGAGCCAAGGGGGTGGTGAGATAAATGGGTAAGGGTGGGGCTGAGGGGGGAGGTAGCTGAGAGTGTGATTGATAGATGGACGTGGGGGTAAAGGTGATAGGTCAGAGAGGCGAGTGGAACAGATAGATGGACAGGCAGAACAGGTCATGAGGGCGGGTGCGGAGTTAGAAGGCTGGAACTGGGGTAAGGTGGGGGGAGAGGAAATGAGGAAACTGGCGAAATCCATATTGATGCCATGGGGTTGGAGGGTCGCAAGGCAGAAGATGAGGCATTTTTCCTCCAGGCATCGGGTGGTTAGGGGTTGGCGGTGGAGGAGGCCCAGGACCTGCATGTACTTGGCAGAGTGGGAGGGGGAGTTGAAGTGTTCAGCCACGGGGCAGTGGGGTTGGTTAGTGCAGGTGTCCTGGAGATGTTCTCTGAAATGTTCTGCAAGTTGGCATCCAGTCTCCCCAATGTAGAGGAGATTGCATCAGGCGCAATGGATACAGTAAATGACGTGCGTGGAAGTGCAGGCAAAACTTTGATGGATGCAGAAGGATCCTTTGGGGCTTTGGACGGAATGAGGGGGGAGGTGTGGGCAGAGGTTTTGCGATTCCTGCAACGACAAGAGGAGGTGCCAGGAGGGGAGGCTGAATTAGCGGGGGAGCGTGGGCCTGACAAGAGAGTCGCAGAGGGAATGCTCTTTCCGGAACACGGATAGGGGTGGGGAGAGAAATACATTTGTGGTGGGGTGTCCGTTAGAAGATAGCAGAAATGGCGGAGCATGATGCGGTGTTTACGGAGATTGGTGGGGTAAAAGGTGAGGACCGAGGAGTTCTGTCCTTGTTGCGGTTGGAGGGGTGGGGTGTTTGAGGGCAGGAGTGCGGGAAGTGGATGAGATGTGCTGGAAGACATCATCAACTGTGTGGGAGAGGAAATTAGGGTCTTTGAAGAAGGCCATCTGGTGTGTTCTATGGTGGAACTGGTCCTCATGGCAGCAGATGCAACAGAGGCGGAGGAATTGGGAATAAGCGATAGCATTTTTACAAGAGGTAGGTGGGAGGACGTGTAGTCCAACTAGCTGTGTGAGTCAAACTCCATCAACGTGACTGACTCAACATTGTTATCATCCACAAACACACTGACTCCCACAGCTACCAGTCCATGCTGACCATAATCCCAAAGTAAACTAGTCCCACTTGCCTGCACTTGGCCCATATCCCTCAAAACATTCCTTAATTGTGTACTTGACTAAATGCCTTTTAAATGTTGCAACAGTGTCTGCATCCAACACTTCCTCTGGAAGTTCATACCACACACGAACCACTCTCTGTGTAAAAGAAATTGCTCCTTGTGTCTTTTTAAATTCTTTTTCCTCTCATCTTAAAAGCATGCCCCCTGGTCTTGAAATCCCCCACCCTAGGGAAAAGACACCTGCCATTCATCTTATCTCTATCCTCATGATTCATAAATCCCTATAAGTCACTTCTCAACCTCCTAGGCCCAGTGAAAAACACCCCAGCCTATCCAGCCTCTCTTTATAAATCAAATTTTCCATTCCTGGCAATGTTCTGGTAGATCTACTCTGAAACCTCTCCAAATTAATAATATCCTACCTAGAACAGGGAGACCAGAACTGGACACAGTTTTCCAGAAGAGGTCTCACCAACATCCTGTACAACAATTCTGGAACACAATCATTCTTTGTTAAGGCCTTATTGAATTAGGGCAAGGCCAGCATTTATCTTCCATCCTTACTTGTCCTTGAGGTGGTGTCCTCTTGAGTCACGGCAATCCTTGCGGCACAGGGACATCCACAATGTTGACAGGGATGGACGTCCAGAAATTTGTCCCAACGATAGGAAAGGAATAGTGATATGTCAGGATGGTGTCTGGCTTGGAAAAGAACTTGCTGGAAAAGCGCAGCAGGTCAGGCAGCATCCAAGGAGCAGGAGAATCGGCGTTTCAGGCATGAGCCCTTCTTCAGGAATGAGGAAAGTGTGAAGAAGGGCTCATGCCCGAAACGCCGATTCTCCTGCTCCTTGGATGCGGCCTGACCTGCTGCGCTTTTCCAGTAACACATTTTCAGCTCTGATCTCCAGCATCTGCAGTCTTCACTTTCTCCTTGGAAAAGAACTTGCCAATGATGGCGTTCCCATGTGCCTGCTGCCCTTGCCCTTCTGGAGGTCATATATTTTGCAAGTGCTGTCGAAGAAGATTTGGCAAGTTGCAACAGTGCACCTCATAGAGAGCACACACTGCTGCTACTGAGCATCAGTGATGGAGAGGGTGAATGTTAATTGTGACGGATAGGGTGTCAAGCTTGAATGTTCTCAAAGTAATAAATCCTCCAGTCAAATGGAGAACACTGCAAAAGCACTGTGTGTATATAGCTTCATCCCATGGACTGCAGTGGGTCAGTAGGCAGCTCAACACCATCACCTCAAGCCTATTTAGCAAAGAGCAGTAAATGCCACTGCCAATCACATCCCAGCATCGAACTGTAGAACCTCAGGCCCATCCCAACAGTGATTTTTCCTTCCTTCTCCTGTCCATTTTTCCCATCTGCAAATGTCAATGAACGGGAGCCCACAAGTGTGAACATCTGAAATTATAACGTGATCAGGTTGGCCTTCTCCCTCAGAGTCCAAACCCACAGGACTCTGTCCCCAGGTGCCCACCTCACCTTCACAACGTCGATTGTCCTGCTTCTTGATGAATCCTTTCTTGCACAGACACTCGTAACTCCCCTCCGTGTTTGAGCAGATGTGTTCACAGCCACCATTGTTGATTTCACACTCAATAATATCTGGAATGCAGAGAGTCACAATGTCAGCAGCAGAACCAATCCCAGTATTCCTTCACTGAACCCATCACAGTATTAGTTCACTGAACCAGTCACAATATTAGTTAGCTGAACGAATTACAGCATTAAATAAAAAGCGAAAGACCTGCAGATGCTGTAAAGTCGAAATAAAAACAGAAGTTGCTAGAAAAGCTCAGCAGGTCTGGCAGCATCTGTGGAGAGAAATCAATGTTAGCGTTTTGGAGGAAGAGTCACTGGATCCGAAACATTAATTCTGATTTCTCTTCACAGATGCTGCCATACCTGCTGAATTTTTCCAGCAACTTCTGTTTCCAACACAGCATTAGCTAACTGAAACAATCAGAGAATCAGTTTCCTGATGAAGGACTCTTGCCCGAAATGTTGATTCTCCTGCTCCTCGGATGCTGCCCTGACCCTGCTGTGCTTTTCCAGCACCACTCTGATCTTGTCTCTGACCTCCAGCATCTGCAGTACCCACTTCCGCCCAATCACAGTATCAGTTAACTGAACCAATCACAGAGTTGAAAGATCGATCCATGATGGCCAGTCACTCAGTTGTAAAGTGTACGGAGAAATGAACTGAACAGGCTCTCACAATTCACGTGAATATAATCTCACAGCTATTTTGTTTACAAAAAGAAATAAAGTCGGGGGTGGTAGTAGTAAGAGGCCAAAGGTCGAAATTAACCTCTCACTGTCCAAACAGTGTTCTTAATAAATTTAGAAATTCAATGTACTAAAGGAAGCCATTGTTGGCTCATCATGTATGTGCTGACTCTTTCAAAGAGCTATCCAATTAGTCCCACTCTCCTGCTCTCTCCCTCAAGCACAGTACAGAGAGAGCAGTACAGTCCAATCATAAATTTTCAGCAGATAAGGACATAGCCAGTAGGAGCAGGAGTAGGTGATGCTGCCAGCCTTCCTGAGCATTTCCAGCAATTTCTGTTTTGGTTTAGGATTTCCAGTGTCTCTAGTTCTTTGGATTTTTTTTCCAGGTAATTCAAGCCTGCTCCGCCATTTGATATGATCATGGCTGATCTCATCTCAGTCTGAATTCCTCTTCGCTGTCTGCTTCCAGCAACCCTTTACTAATTACAAAGCTGTCTCCTTCAATTTCGGCAATGTCCCAACATCCAATGTACTCTGGGGAAGTGAAGTCCACAGATTAACGACCTTTAGAGAGAAGTCATTTGCCCTCATCTCTGTTTTGAAAGCCACCTTTAGCCTACAACCTTGACCTCTCATTGCCCCACTCCATGTCTACTTTGTCAATCCCTTACAACATCATATACAACTCAAATAGATCTCCTCTCATTCTTCAAACATTAAGTGAGTATCGGTCTAAACTGTTCAATTTCTCCTCATCAGGAAAATCTTTAATCTCTGGATGAAACACATACTGTACCTTCATTACATAAGGTGCCCTCCCAGCCTGATTTACAAAAGCATTTGAAAGTTCCCTTCTGATCCTCACATCGGTCATAACCCACAGGGTTGCAAGGTGGGGGAGAACACTGATCTGGGATATCTAGAAACCAAGCAAAGAGAGAGAAATTAAGAAGTATTGGAATGCTATTGATAGGATTTGAGAGTGCTTAGAGATTCACATATTTAAATTCTCAGCAAGGTCAACTATATTGACATATAAAACATTTTTTTCATGCGTTTTCTGGGTTTCATTTCAGTAACATGATCCAAGTTAAATCTGGGACAGAGTGCAATATCTTCAACAAATCACATACAAAGTCAAAAATGAAACAAAACAAAAAGGTCAGTTCCAGTCACGAATACATACACTTTTACCATAATCCAGCAGACTGCACATTCTTCATTATTGATCACTGCCTACAGTAATTCCTGGGCTCAAAACATAAAACAAATTATGAGCCATCAGATCATAATACAGCCTGAAATTTCCAGTCAAAGAATGAGGGAGCGCTGCACTGTCAGAGGGTCAGTGCTGAGGGAGTGCTGCACTGTCAGAGGGTCAGTGCTGAGGGAGTGCTGCACTGTCAGAGGGTCAGTGCTGAGGGAGTGCTGCACTGTCAGAGGGTCAGTACTGCAGGAGCGCAATACTGTCAGGGCGTCAGTAATGATGGAGTGCTGCACTGTTGGAAAGTCAACCTTGAGGGTGCAGTGCAATGACCAAGCACTTTCCTTGCATAAGTTGACAGTTTTCCAAATTCAGGTACTGAAGTAACAAAAAGCCCCAACTTGCCATCTCCCCAATACCTCCAGCCCCAGTCCTTATCACTATCTTTGAGACAAGTGCAGAGGTATTTTTGTTACATTTTCAGCCTCCCGTCAACGAGCACATGATGAGGAACTTACTGTGAACACAGGTCACAAGATCTGGATTTCTGTAGCTGATGGGTCCAAACGTTCTCAGGCATTCTATGAGGAAGAGCAACACAAATAGTTAAAGGGGGAGCATCATGAACCAATGTTTGCACAAAAGTCACTTTAATGCAGTTTCTCACTCTGTCTGGCCATCGAAGCAATCACATTAGCTTTAAATTTCAAGATCTCCAAATTCAATCACTACACATTCTAAAGGTAACAATTTCATGGTATAACACAAAAAGATGAATCAGTGTGGGTGTTCCCTCCTGAACACTTGCAAGGAGGATCTAGAAGTTCCTTCACTGTCCCTGTTAGAAGTGATTGGGAGGAGCTGTCTCTCAATCTCTCCCTCTCCCCATTGGAAGGCATTATCATTGACTCCCATTATTCTTTCCCTATCCTGATCTTCCAAACGTTTTTTGCCCAGCAGCAGTGAAAACCAGGAAGACCCTCCTTGGTTTCCCAATTCTGACTGATTTCCTCAGATCATGAGAAACTGAAGCAAGAGGACAGTGGAATGTCTCCCAATAGTATCATGGCCAATCAACCTCTTCAAGTCTATTCCCATATTCTTTGGAAAATGTGAAAAATGCATTAGTCTCAGACCTGAATGTATTCAAAGACTAAGCATCAACTGCTCCCTGGAATAGAGATTTCCAAGATTCAAAAACCTCTGAGGAAAGACATTTTGTCCTCATTTCATTCATAAACAATGGCACCGTGGCTCAGTGAGTAGCACTGTTGCCTCACAGCCAGAGACATGGGTTCGATATCATCCTTGGGTAACTGGACAGTTTTCACACTGTCTCTGTGTCTGTGTGTGAGTTTCCTCCCACAGCCCAGTGGTGTGCAGATTAAATGGACTGGCCATTCTCAACTTCCCACAGAGTCCAGAGATGTGCAGGTTAGGAGGGTTACCCATGGGAAATACACATTTAAGGGGATTGAGTGGGATGCTTTTTTGGAGGGATGTGCAGACTCGATGGGATTACAGCCTTTAGTTCTTGATTCCTCAAACAGACAGAAACAGTCTCTCAGCACATGGTGTGAAATTTTATTCAGTTCACTATGATCACCTCTCGTCCTTCTGAACCCCAGAGAATGTAATTCTATTTGGTTCAATCTCTCCTCAAAAGGAGAATTCCATTACCAAACAGTGAAACTTCCTTGCACCCACTCCAAGGCAAATATACCTCCCTTAAAGGGCAGCACGGTGGCTCAGTGGTTAGCACTGCTGCCTCATAGTACCAGGGTCCCAGGTTCGATTCCAGCTTTGGATGACTGTCTGTGTGGAGTTTGCATATTTTCCCCGTGTCTGCGTGGGTTTCCTCCAGGTGCTCTGGTTTCCTCCCACAGTCCAAATATGTGCAGGTTAGGTGAATTGGCCATGCTAAATTGTCCATAGTGTTAGGTGTAATAGTCAGAGGGAATGGGTCTGTGTGGGTTACTCTTTGGAGGGGCGGTGTGGACTGGTTGGGCCGAAGGGCCTGTTTCCACACTGTAGGGAATCTAATCTAAAACAAAATAAGGAGACTGAAATCAGACGCAGTACCACAAGCCACTTTAATCATTCACTTCCCATTTCCAATCACCCCACCCAGTCAATTCACCTTTTGCGAGGGATTGATTTTCAATTGGAACTGAACTATTAGAATTGTGCAGCTTAGAACAAAGCCATTTGGTCAATCATATCTGTGCGATGATAGATCTTTGAAAGAGCAATCCAATTAGTCCCCATCTCCCCCCTGCTCTGTCCCCACTGTCTTGCAAATGTTTTTTCCTTTTCAAATATGAATCCTTTCAAAAGATATTATACAATCTGTTCCTACTGCCCTTTTTGGAAGCATTTCAATGATGCTGTGCAAAATTGTCACATAATTTCCCCAGTCGAGTTAATGCGCAAATTACTTTAAAACTATCTCCTCTGTTACTGAATCATAAAATCCCTATAGTGTAGAAGAAGGAAATTCAGCCCATTAAGTCCACACTGACCCTTCAAACAGCATACCTCCAGAGCCATCCCTCTACCCCACTCCAGTAATTCTGCATTCTCCATGGCTAATCCATTTAGCCTGCACCTCTCTGAACACTATGGGCAATTTTGCACGGCCAATCCACCAAACATGGATATCTTTAGATGGTGGGAAGAAACTCAAGAACGCAGAGGAAACCCACACAAACACAGGGAGAATGTGCAAGCTTCCTCCTGACAAGTCATCTAAGAATGGAATCGAACCCGGGCCCCAGCTGTGAGACAGCAGTGCTAACCATGTTCCCCCAATATTGTTAAAACTGGCTAGTCCTGACTTTCTAACCTAATAACTCTTCTATATGGAAATGATAGGAGCATATTTGACACTTGCTCCCTCACATAGTGTTGGCGGGAATATTATCAGAAATCAATGATTAATATGGTGCATTCCAGACAGCCAACCTTTGGCAGCTCTAGGGTAGGAAGCTTCCCAGCTTTCAGATGCCAGGTCATGTACGTGACCTGTATCAACATTCTACAATGACCCATCGGATAAGGTTCTGTTTGCGGACGGGACAAACTGCTTGAACAATCATTCACAGTAATTCTCACACATTAGGGGTCATTTTCCTTTAGCATGCCAAGTGTAAATTGGACCACCATGAATCAGCAGCCCCTTTCAAACCTCTCCCGCAGTTTTATTCCAGCTTCATGTGAAAAGGAACATGACAATCAGGAAAGATTGAATCGGCTGGGACTCTATACCCTAGGAAGCAAACTGAGAGGTGACCCAACAGGGAGGCCTTTGAATTTATGAATGAGTTTGATAGGGTAGATGTGCAGGAAAAGTTTCAACTTGAAGGGAGTCCAAAACTAGAGGCCATAAACATAAGATTGTCACTAATTCAACAGAGACATCTTTCCCTGAGCGAACTTGCCTGGATGGGTATAGCTCCAGCAATACTCAAGTGGCAGATGGAGTTTAATTTAGGTAAATGTGTGGTGTTGTGTTTTGGTAAGGTAAACCAGGACAGGACCTCCAAATTTAATAGGATTTACAGAGCATGTTGCCAAACAAAGAGACCTAGGAGTTCAGGTGCATTAATCCTTGAAAGCGGAGTTGCAGGTAGACAGGGTGGTGACAAAGGCATTTGGTACACTTGTCTTCATTGGTCAGTGCATTGAGTATAGGAGTCAGGATGTCATATTTACAGGACGTTGGTGAGACCACGTTTGGTCACCCTTCTATTTGGAAAGATGTTGTCAAACTTGAGAGGGTGCAGAAAAGCCCCAGCCTATTCAGCACCAAGACTGGTGGGCTTGAACTAGAGGGAGAGGCTGAATAGGCTGGTGCGTTTTTTCCCTGGAGCATTGGAGACTGAAGGGTTAGTTTATAGAGGATGCTAAAACTATGAGGGGCATGGAAACGATGAATAGCCAAGGTCTTTTTCCTCGGATGAGGGAGTCGATAACTCAGATTTAAGGTGAAATGGGAAAGATTTCAAAAACCTTTTCACACAGAGGGTGGTGTGTGATAGAACAAGCTGCCAGAGGAAGTTGTGGAGATGTGTTTAATTACAACTTTTACAAGGCATCTGGATGGATTTATGAATAGGATGGTATTCCGAGGGATATGGTGTTCATTAGGAATAATGAAGAGTTTATACTCGAAACGTCAATTCTCCTGCTTTTCGGATGCTGCCTGACCAGCACCACACGCTTCGACCTTTAGACTTCCCACCCTGGGCAACACCCACTAGTTGATTTTAATTTCAACCCAACCGAAAACGTAAATTTATTTTTATAACATTTGAGACTCGAACAACAGAGGAAATAATTTTAAAAACATTGTTCAATGCAAAGAGTCAGCTTACCCAAGTACTTTGGATAAAAGTAAGCCTGCAGAGAGAAGAGACATCACATCAAATATACAGAGACAAGTTACCAAATACCTGACAATAATAAAGCCCCAATAAAAGGATAAGATCCTTCCAATAAAGTCATTACAAGTGGGTGACACATATAGGGCAATGCAGGCGAGATTACTCACGCTAAAAGTACCTAGGAACTTGGTAGATCATGTTTACACACTGCTGTGTCCAAAATAAACCTGCATTTATATAGAATCTTTCACAACCTCCTAAGGCAGTTTACAATTAAGCAATCACTTTTAAAATCTAGTCACCATTCTTTTAACTATTCAGGGAATCTGGGTGTCACCGAGCATGGTAGCATTTATCACCCATTCTTAACTGCCTACAGTACGATGGTGATAAAGCTGTCCTCTAAAATACTGTCCTTATCTGATGGTATTTGATCAGAAACGTAACTATTGACAAAAAAAAATTGATTCCGGAAAATATACAAAAATCATCCAGCTGTCTCAGAATAGATTTGGGAATTATAGTCTGAAACACTGTTTTAAATAAACACGTTCAAAGAATTGAAAATAATGTCAAATGTTCCATCTGGTGCCCGGGCAGAGACTGATCATTCAATTTCAGAATAATAAGTGCAATTAGAGAACAAAACATAAAAGACAACTCACTTGTACTCCTTCGAACAACATTTTCCAAACCCACAAACTCTACTATCTCGAAGGACAAGGGCAGTAGATGCATGGGAACACTACAGTCTGCAAGTTGCCCTCCATGTCACTCACCATCCTGACATGAAACTATATTGCCATTCCATCACTGTCACTGGGTCAAAATCTTGGGATGTCCTTTCGGAACAGCCCCTACATCACATGGATTCAAGAAGACAGCTCACCAATACCTTCCCAAGGGTAATTAGGAATGGGCAATGCTTACAAGGCCTTAGCAGTAATACTCACATCCCATGAATAAATAGAAATAAGACACATGACATAGGTATCAGTTAAAGATGCAAACCTTTTGTATAAAGCTCAAAAGAAAACAGCGCAAAAACATTTGGACAGGTTGAGAGATATGGAATTGAATAGTAAATGTTTTGCAAAGTAATTTTCTTATATAATATTGAAAGAACACAGCATAATAGGAATGTTCTCTTCTAAAAAATGTGGTAATGTAGGAAATGCAGCAGTTAGTTTGTGCACAGCAAGATCCCATAAACAGCAATATGTGTATGAAGAGGTGACCAATGTTTAATGCATTAAGCCCAATGCTTAATGATAAGAAAGCAAAGCTCTTTAGTGACATTAGTTGAGCAACACTAAGGACAATTCCACTGTCCTCTCCTTAATCGCACCATGCAATCTTTCACATCCACTTGACAGGACAAGAAGGGCCTCAAATTCAACAGATGAATTACATCAGACTTTAAAGGGAAGCCTTTTGTTAAATTAATTAAATTCCTATGTTAGATTCTCTCACCATTCAGGTCATGCTGGTTACTGAAAATTGTGTGTGAACCCATGAAATACCCTGGAATACATAAGGGAATATGATCCTTTTTTATTGCTTCATGTTAGTCACAGTTTTTTTTGGATTAAGGTGTTTTATCAAAATTGCCAAACTTTGTGAAACTGTGAGCTCAGAATTAAACTTGTGACACATGCTGACTTCAGGGGCAGACATCAGTCTTCCTTATTTAATTCATCTATAAATATGACTGCAGATCCACAGTAAAATCATTGGCTCTTAACTAGCCTAGCAAACAGCTCAACCATATGAAATCAGGACAATTAAAAACACCAATATTCACAGTGTGGACATTGTTATGGTAAATGTCAGAGTTGGAAGATGAAAAGTAAGGCCTCTCCCTCTTCCCATGGCTCTCTGATTTGCTAATATTATCCTGTTGCACACCTCACCACTGGTGGGCATGCCCTTTCTCTATGCTCTAGAATCCCCAGTCTAGTCCAATGCTTCCCAAATTTCCCAATGGGACCCCATTTCAAGGCTTGAAAATTGTCTCAACGCATTGGTGACAACAGTGACAGGGAGAGTGCAGAGGAAAAGGACAGCTCAATGCTTAGCACTGCTGCCTTACAGTGCCATGGTCCAGGGTTCAATTCCACCCTCAGATGACTGCCTGTGTGGAGTTTGGACATCCTCCCAGTGTCTGCGTAAGTTTCCTCTGGGTGCTTTGGTTTATTCCCACAGTCCAAAGATGTGCAGGTTAGGTGAAGTGTCCAGGGAAATGTGGGCTAGCCATGGGAATTGTAGGGGTGTGGGTCTTGGTGAGATGCTCTTTGGAGTCTTAGTGTGGACAGTAAGTATACAGTTAATGGCAGGACCCTGAATAGTATTTGGGGGTGTTCTTGGGGTTTAAGTCCATAGCTCCCTGAAAGTGACCATGTGAGTAGAGAGAGTGATAAAGAAGGCACATAGTATGCTTAGCTTTATTGGTTGGGGAATTGAGTACAAGAGTCAGGACATCATATTTATAAGACTTTGGTCAGGCCATACTTAGAGTATTGCATTCAATTCTGGTCACCACATACAGGAAGGACGTGGAGGCTTTGGAGAGGTTTACCAAGATGCTGTATGGATTAGAGGGTATGAGCTATAAGGAGAGGCTGGAAAAACTCGGGCTGCTTTCTCTGGAGCAGCAGAGGCAGATGGGAGACTTGTTAGAAGTCTATAAAAGCATAGAGTTGACAGTCAGAATCTTTTTCCCAGAGTTGAGATGTCTAAAACAAGAGGGCATTTAAGGTGGGGGGTGGGGGGGGGGGGGGGGGGGGGGGGGGTGGTGGGGGGGCGGGGGTGGAGGGGAGTTCAGAGGAGACGTGAGGGGAAAATCTTTTTACACAGAGTGTGGTAGGAATCTGAAACATGCTGCCAGGGATGGTGGTGGAGGTAGATACGGTAATGGCATTTAAGGAACTTTTAGATAAGCACATGAATATGCAAGGAATGGAAGGATATGGAACAAGGGCAGGCAGAAGGAATTAGTCTAGTTTGGCATCATGTTCAGCACAACATCATGGGCCAAAGGGTCCACTCTTACTGCTGTACTATTCTCTGTTCTAAGACTTGATGGGCCAAATGGCCTGGTTCCACACAATAGGGAATCAATCATTCAATGGCCCAGCAAACTGGGAGCAGGGTAGCATTCCGTGGCAGCCTTTGCTGTATTGGAGTTCATGGAGCCCATGATTTCTGCCTGGAACATCTTCCCCTCAACACCTCTCTTGGGTCCTGATCCCCTCTTTGGAATGTTCTAGTCAACAGTGACCTCCAGGGTGTTGATAGTGGGGGATTTATTGACATTAATTCTATTGACTGTTAATGGAACATGGTTAGATTCTCTCCATGAAAAACAAAGAAAACAAAGTTTACAGCCCAGGAACAGGCCCTTCGGCCCTTCAAGCCTGAGCCGATCCAAATCTACTGTCTAAACCTGTCGGTCAATTCCTAAGCATTTGTATCCCTCTGCTCCCCACCTACTCATGTATCAGTCCAGACGCATCTTAAATGAATCTACCGTGCCTGCCTCTCCCACCTCTGCTGGTAACGTGTTCCAAACGCCCATCACCCTCTGTGTAAAGTACTTACCGCGTGTATCCCCCTTAAACTTTCCACCTCTCGCCTTGAAAGCATGACCTCTGGTTATTGAATCCTTCACCCTGGGAAAAAGCTTGTCTCTATCCACCCTGTCTATACCCTTCATAATTTTGTAAACGTCAGTCACGTCCCCCCTCAATCTCCTTTTTTCTAATGAAAATAAACTTAACCTACTCAACCTCTCTTCATAGCTAGCACCTTCCATACCAGGCAACATCCTCGTAAACCTTCTCTGCACCCTCTCCAAAGCGTCCACATCCTTTTGGTAATGTGGCGACCAGAACTGTACACAGTATTCTAAATGTGGTCGAACCCATGTCTTGTACAATTTTAACATGACTTGCCAGCTCTTATACTCAATACCCCGTTCAATGAAGGCAAGCATGCTATATGCCTTCTTGACCACTCTATCCACCTGTGCAGCAACCTTCAGGGTACAATGGACCTGCAGTCCCAGATCTCTCTGCCCATCAACTTTTCCCAAGGCTCTTCCATTCATTGTATAATTTGTTCTAGAATTAGTCTTGCCTAAATGCATAACCTCACATTTGTCTGGATTGAAAGCCATCTGCCACTCTTCTGCCCAACTCTCCAGTCTATCTATATCCTCCTGTGTTCTCTGATAATCCCTTATGCTTTCTGCTACTCCACCAATCTTTGTGTCATTTGCAAACTTGCTGATCATACCAACAGTGCCCTCTTCTAGATCATTTGTGTACATTACTAACAACAGTGGTCCCAATTCCGACCCCTCTGGAACACCACTGGTCACCTTTCTCCATTTCAAGAAACTTCCTTCAACTACTACTCTCTGTCTCCTGTTGCTCAACCAGTTCTTTATCCACCTAGCTAGAACACCCTGCACATCAGGTGACTTCACTTTCTCCATTAGTCTACAATGGGGAACCTTATCAAACACCTTACTAAAGTCCATGTATATGACATTAACAGCCCTTCCTTCATCTAACAACTTAGTCACTTCCTCGAAGAACTCTATTAAGTTGGTAAGGCACGATCTCCCCCGCACAAAACCATGTTGCCTATCACTGATAAGCCCATTCTTTTCTAAATATAAATAAATCCTATCTCCTAGTACCCTCTCCAGCAACTTCCCCACCACCGATGTCAGGCTCACTGGTCTGTAATTACCCGAAATATCCCTACTATCCTTCTTGTACAGGGGGACAACATAAGCTACCCTCCAGTCCTCCGGCACCTCACCTGTGTTTAAGGATGCCACAAAGATATCTGTCAGGGCCCCAGCTATTTCCTCTCTTGCCTCCCTCAGCAACCTGGGATAGATCCCATCCGGTCCTGGGGATTTGTCCACCTTAATAACCTCTAGCCTACCCAACACATCTTCCCTACTTACACCAACGTGATCCAGACTAATCAAAACTTCTATCTCTAATCTCAAGATTTATCATTTCCTCTCAGTGAACACTGATGCAAAGTAATCATTCAGAATCTCACCCATTCTCTCAGGTTCGGTACACAGCCTTCCTTCATTATCTTTTAGTGGACCAATCCTTTCTCTAGTTACCCATTTACTTCTTATATAAGAATAAAATGCTTTGGGATTCTCCTTAATTCTGCTTGCTAAAGCTATTTCATGATTCCTTTTAGCCCGCTTGATTCCTCGTTTAAGACTTGTCCTACTCTTCTGATATTCTTCTAGAGCCCGTTCTGTTCTTAACTGCCTAGACCTTATGTACACTTCCCTTTTCCTCTTGGCCAGTTGTACAATTTCTCCTGTCACCCACGGTTCACGAATCTTGCCCTTCCTATCCTTTGCCTTCAATGGGACACGCCTATCCTGCACTACCATTAACCTATCTTTGAAAGCATCCCACATCTCAAATGTGGACTTCCCTTCAAACAGCTGTGTCCAATCCACATTTCCCAGCTCCTGCCTAATTTTGATATAAAGGTTGTCATTGTTTGGTTCTTGTGTGACATGAACGTTACTCGCCACTTTTCGGCCTGGAAATTGTCCAGTTCTTGCTATGTTTGGACCCCTGATGCACAATTCTACTAGAACTGAATTAGCCCTTGAAGGAAACGTATCTTCACTCAAAGGTTGACCAAAGAGTGCAACTTGCTCCCACAAGAAGTAGTTAACACTAAATCAAATAAAATTAAATCGAAGATTGAGAGACTTTTCCAAGCCAAGGGGTATGGAGCCAAAACAGGTAAGCTGTTCACGGTGGCACAGTGGTTAGCACTGCTGCCTCACAGCACCAGAGACCTGGATTCAATTCCTGGCTCAGGCGACTGACTGTGTTGAGTTTGCACATTCTCCCTGGGTTTCCTCCCACGGTCCAAAAATGTGCAGGTTAGGCGAATTGGCCGTGCTAAATTGCCCGCAGTGTTAGGGGAATGGGTCTGGGTAGGTGTGGACTTGTCGGGCTGAAGGGCCTGCTTCCACACTGTAAGTAATCTATCGATTAGCCATGTTCTCAATGATTGCTTTCTTCTGATTCTAAAGTCTAATTGCTGCGTTAAAGCAGCTTTAGGTTAAATAAGAAGAAAAAAAATAGTAAAGTCTGCTTTTGGAACTGAGCACTGGTGTTAGTGACAGGACTACAACCGTTTCCAGTTAAATGAGATTATTCTTCCTGTAAATTACAGTTTATTTAAACATAGTCATGCCAGCTACAATTTTCTAAATTGCTGCAAGGAGCCAGAGAAGCAACTGGGCACGATTCAAACACTCCTCCACCAAAACTGCTGACAAAATCACAGCGAAGCAGCAGGAAAGCTTCCGATAAAGAAATTTATGAAGAACTTTCAGTCAGCTTTTCCTTACTGTGCACAAACTTGTTTAAGACGCCTTGTTTTGTAACCTCGACTTTGAGAAAACAACAGACTCCGACAGCTACAAACACACTCTCCCCAACCCCCACACCAACACATCATCTGAAATGTATCAGCTAGCACTGACCCAGTGACCTTGTTGGAGTTGAGGTGAAGCAGAAACGCAGTTTATTTTGTCCATTCATTTTATATTTTGTAAAAACAGAAAACTTGGTTTGTAAACTTTGGGAACACAGAAGACCTGTCTCCTACACTTTGGAAAGGTCGACCCTCACAGAGATCAGGGCGTTCCTAACATCTCCCTGGGAACGGGTCCAACAGTGTTCACTCGGTTTAAACACGAAACTAAAGAATTTGCGCCATTTGTTCCTCTCAGACGATATAAAGCAGGGACAAAAGGCTGGAGTGTTAATGGCTCAGTGACAATTTGGCATCTCTTACCCGGTGTTTATACAGATACACGTCAGGGTCCATCTACAGGACAACACTCGAGAGGCCAACATATGTGTAGATTTTGTATTGAGCAACACTAACACACACACACACAAAGCCAGGAGGACTGGAAAGCAGTGCTTAGCAAAACTGGAAATACCGACTGGAGAATAGCAGGTTCAAACCAGTGAGGTGTTTAAAATGTAAGGGACACAGACAAGGACCCGCGAGATTGAAGGCAGTGGGACTGAAGAGTAGCCGAGGGTAGAAGGACTGTTACCGTCTCTGGGTCGTTCTCGAAGACTTCCCTCGCCTCTTCCCTGCTGCAGAATTCCTCCACACATTCCCGCTCCAGGTGTCCCTGCCGGGTCTCCTCAAACACATGGTTCGCCCGTTTTACCCGATGGAGGAAGCTGGAGGCGTCTCTGCGGGACACGACTGTAGAGAAAAGGAGAGCGAGAGTGGGGAGAGAATACTCAGAGGAAAGGCGGGGGGGGGGGGGAGAAAGAATGAGAAAGAGAGATAGGGAGAATAATCAGGGAGAGGGAAAGAAAGAATGAGAGAGAGATAGGGAGAATAATCAGGGAGAGGGAAAGAAAGAATGAGAGAGAGAGATAGGGAGAATAATCAGGGAGAGGGAAAGAAAGAATGAGAGAGAGAGATAGGGAGAATAATCAGGGAGAGGGAAAGAAAGAATGAGAGAGAGAGAGATAGGGAGAATAATCAGGGAGAGGGAAAGAAAGAATGAGAGAGATAGGGAGAATAATCAGGGAGAGGGAAAGAGAAAGAGAGTGAAGGAGTCAGCGAGGAAATGGAACTGACAGAGAGTCCGGGAGTGTGTGTGAGAGAGAGAGAGAGAGACGGAGGGTCTCAGTTGGAGAGCTCACTTACACTGCCAGGAGTGTGGGCTGAGCAGCAGAAGCAGGAACAGGGGCCCGGAGCAGCCCAACATCTTGTCACGGTGAGGTTTGCGGGCGAATTCTCAGCTCTGCCTCTCTCAGGCTCCACCAATTAGCAGAGAGAGAGAGAGGGCCGAAGATAAACATGACAAAACATCCACTGTCACCTCTTTAACCCTTGCTGCACTGAGAGGTTGCAGCATGTTGCAGCTTGCACGGGCGGCTGTTGCTGGGTTATGCAGAGACGGCCCGGCCCGGCCCTGCCCTGTTTGTGCAGCTTTGCTCAGCCTGAGGCTGGGGTTGGGGTGGGGGGGGGAGCATCAGAAATCAACACTCCTCCTCCCCACTCGAGTTCCTCTTCCCATTCCACCCTCACACTCACTCTCCTCCTTCCCCCACCCAGCACTATCACGATCTAGTGATCCAGTCAACTCAAAGAGGAAAAAAAGAAACAAATCATCTGTGGTTTGATGATTTTCCATTTAAAATCATGCAATCACTGCACATTTGGAAAGTGTTGTACGACAGGACTACACGACAAGGGAATCTTAGAATTCCTGCTGTGCGGAAAGCGGCCATTCGGCCCATCGAATCCGCACCGACCCTCCGAAGAACATCCCAGCCAGAGCCAGGCACGTCGCCCGATAACATTACATTTCCCATGGCTCATCCACCTGACCCCCACATCCGTGGACACTATCGGCAATTATAGTATGGCCAGTCCATCGACCCTGCTCATCTTTGGACTGTGGGAGGGAACCCATACAGACACTGGGAGAATGTACAAACTCCACACAGTTGCCAGGAGCTGAGAATCGAACCCGGGTTTCTGGCTCTGAGAGGCAAAAGTGCCAACCACCGACCCTCCCTCAAGTACTGAATCTCTGACTGTGCAGCACTCCCTCAAGTACTGAACCTCTGTGCAGCACTCCCTCATCACTAACCCTCAGACAATGCAGCACTCCCTCAGTACTGATCCTTTAACAGTGCAGCACTCCTTCAGTACTGACCCTCTGACAGCACAGCACTCCCTCCGCACTGACCCTCGGACAATGCAGCACTCCCTCAGAACTGATCCTTTAACAGTGCAGCACTCCTTCAGTACTGACCCTCTGACAGTACAGCAGTCCCTCACTATTGACCCTCTGACAGTGTGGCACTCCCTCAGTAATGACCCTCTGATTGTGCAGAGATACCTCAGTAATGACGCTCTGACAGTGCAGCACTCCCTTAGTACTGTCCCTCTGATTGTGCAGCACTCCCTCAATACTGACCCTCTGACAGTGCAGCATTCCTTCAGTACTGAACATCTGACAGTGCAGCACTCCCTCAGTACTGAACCTCTGACAGTGCAGCACTCCCTCAGTACTGACCCTCTGACAGTGCAGCACTCCCTCTGTACTGACCCTCTGACAATGCAGCACTCCCTCAGTACTGACCCTCTGACAGTGCAGCACTCCCTCAGTACTGACCCTTTGACAGTGCAGCACTCCCTCAGTAGTGTACTGTGTGTCTATCTGAATCATGGCTTCAGACTCTGGAACTTTTCTTGACCCCAAAACTATCTGTCTCTGGAATGACAGCGCTACCTATTAAGCAATAATTTGTAGTTAGATACACGAGTAAACTATTGGAAAGCCAATTCGCAGAGACTGTGATTGAATATTGCACAGCATATATATCTGCTAAATGAACAATCACAGCCCACGATTGTGACGAGTCCTGCATAAAATCTGTGGCATGACCCAATTTAAATTTCCTATCCCTTTGTGCTAATTGTAAAGCTTAAATGTCTCACCCCTCTAGCCTATCTTCAACATTGAAGAAAAGAGCTATTTATGATTGAGACTGAGACTGTTCAATCTGCTGCCTCCAACCACCCTATCGCCGAGCCCAACCCCTCAACCTTCTCTGAAGATACACTACGGTCCTAGCCCTGTCCTCCTTCTCCATCTGCCTTTGTATTGTCTCTGAGCTCAGCTTCTCTAGGTATACCCATCTCCTGTCCCTGCAATCCTGTTCCCAGTTCCTGTTATGAATGCTATTCCTCAACCAGTGACTTCATCCCTTTCCTTTACAACTGCCTGAAGCACTCCAGATTTCTCCCCGTTTTGTTGTTGTACCTGATCCCAGGACCATGACCTGCTTCCACCTCTGTAACATTGTCTATCAACCCTTTTCTCATCCATGGCTTTGTGTCCTCCAGACGTGACTATTGCCCATCCAGATTTTCTGTAAAGCACAAACGACCTCCAAGCTGTTAAAGTTCGAGCAAAGTAACACACACAAAGGTATATACAATCCCGGAATTTACGTTAAGCAACTCCCTTTTTTAACTAACAATGATGCTCAGAAACGCTCTCCAAGTCATTTCACTATAAGCACCTTCAAGCAGCTGAATCTTTTAAATCCGCATGTCCTTAATAAAGTGTACAAAATGAGCTATTGCCTTTACTCTTGTTAGAAACACCATTGTAATCATGCCTGTGGTGAGAAGTTCAAACAGTGACAATGGGGGCTCTTCTGGTGTAGTTATAGTGTCCTTACCTCTACACCAGGAGGTCTGGCTTCAAGCCCCACTTACTCCAGACGTGTGTAATAACTTCTCAGTACAGGTTGATTGAGAAAAATACTTTTTAAACAGTGATAGTTCTTGAGGGGAGTATGGGCACGTTCCTGGGATACTGTGACACAGCAGTAGTGTTCCTACCTCTGGAGTCAGGAGGCCTGGCTCCAAGTTGCTAGCTGCCCTGGACATGTGACATAATATGACTGAATATATCTATGGTGCTAACACTGTGCAGCAGTGTTTCAAGTCTGCACTCTCTGCCTGCTATAGAAGTGGCTATAAAGCACCTCAGTATATTTCAGTCTTCAAACCACGATTATGAAAGCAAGTTATTGCATCAGGAGCCATAACATATCCATGAGAAAGAAAGAAAGTGAACATCCATCAATTTCTTTCAAACATATACCATTGATATTGACTATTACATATAAAAATAACTGAAGGTTCTTTATCTTACATTTTCTTGTTTGATGCTCAGCACCACAAAAAATCTGGAGAACTATGTGAATATTTAACCAATACTTCAAAAAAATTCCTCAATGCTTCAGTTATTTTTAAATAATAGTTAATGTCAATGAAATTTGTATAAAAAAAGTTGTTAGATGTTCACTGTCTGTCTTTATTATGATCTTGTTCCTGGTACAATAAATTGCTTTTATAATAAATAGTGGTTTTAAGAGTAAAGTACACTGAGATACTTTAAAGCTACTAGCATTGAAGTTAAACAATGAAACACACTGTATTTGCATTTATACAGCATGACCTTGGGACATCACAATATACTACAGACACTGCGATGTAATGTAGGCAGCCAATATGTGCTCAGCACAACAGGGATGTGACGATGAGCAGATCAGCCGGATTTGTAGAACGATGCTGGTCAAGAGATAAATATTGGCCAGGATGCAAAAATCCTCCCCAAACTGTGGCCATGGGCTCTTTTATATCCACTGAAGAAGGTATGATTTTCATTCTCATCTGAGCCTTACAATAGTGCAGTACAACCTTCAAAACACATTAGACAGTAAGTAGCCTGTTTCATTGGGTTCACATCTCTGGACTGGCGCTTTAACCCAGAACCTTCCCAGAACCTGACTGATCACCTGCCTCAACTCCATATTCCCACACTATCCCCATATCCCTCAATGTCATTAGTAACTAGGAATCTGTCAATCTCTGTCCTGGTCTTATACTAATGACTGCTGCTCACTGAGCCACAGCTGACACCCAGATTAGCTCCTCTGTAGTAAACATCAGTGGGTAACAGATTTGAATACTGGAATAACATTTCTGGACTTCAAAACGTGCACAGTTCAATACAGTTTCAGTTTAATTAAACACACATATTGACAATAACAATTTTTAAAGAATGATAGAATTTACACTTTTCTTTTAGTTGTTATCTTTTAGCACAGGACAAACATTGTTAAATTCTACACTTACTCCAGAAGGTTTTCATGATGTGCAGCTTACAGCCTATGAATTTTATAACAATCTCCACACAGTGGCACACAATGGTCTGAACACAGAAATATTTACTACACTGACAGAGTGCCTGATAGACTCTAATCTTCTCTCTTCACTGACGGGCATGAGTGGGACTGGATATTGGGATCCCTGTGACTGGCTTCATCCAGGTCAATAATCTCATCATTAATCTTGACATCGAGGCATCCAGTAAAGGAGGCTGTGATAGGTGTGGATGTAAATGGAACATCTGCAAGCAAAAATGAGACAACATTGTTAAAAACCAAAGGATCACAAATTATGGCATTTAAATTTGCAGGATTAGTAATCTATAAAAAATGCCCATGGCTTTTGAGTATTAGAATCAGACTTTTAAATCAACAGATAAATTCCCATTTAATTAGTAACTGGAAGAGGAGAAGGCCCCACAAATATCCCCATCCTCAATGATAGGGGAGCCCAGCTCATCAGTGTCCAAACCAGCTTTGACCATAAATGCCGAGTGGATGATCCATCGTGACCCCCTCCCGAGGTCCTCAGCACCACAGCTGTGAGTCATCAGGCAATTCAAATCTCTCCATATTATATTAAGAAAATTGCTGAATGCACTGGATACAGCAATTGAATGGACCCACAGAACATATAGTCACAGAAAAACATAGAAAAATGGGAACAGGTATAGGCAATACACTTCCTTCAGCCTGCCCCACCATTCTAGATCATAACTGATCATCTGCCTCAACTCCATATTCCCACACTATCGCCATATCTCTCAATGTCATTTGTGACTAGGAATCTGTCAATCTCTGTCTAGGTCTTATATTAATGACTGAATATCCACAGCCCTCTGGGGTGCAGGACTCCAATGATTCATCATCCTCTGAATGAAGAAACTTCTCTTCATCTCATTCCTAATTTGCTTGGTTTTTATTCTGAGATTCCCATGGTTCTAGACCCCACCAGTAAGGAAAGTATCCTTCTGCATTTACTTGGTCTGTTCCTTCAAAGATATGCATGTTGCTAATTAGACCAGCTCCCATTCTCCTAATCTCAAGCGCATGTAGGTCCAGTCTCTCCAATGTCACCATCCCAGGAAGCAGCCTGGTGAACCTCTGTGCACACTGTCTACAATAATACTGTATATACTTTCACAGGCAGGGGTTCCTGATACAACTGAAGCAAGACATTTTTGCCCCGTACTCAGATTTGATAAGGCTAACATAATGCTTGCCTTGGCAATTGCTTGCTGCATCTCCATGTCAGCTTTCAATGACTTCTGAAGAAGGACACCCATATGCCTTTGCATATCACACTATCCGAATCCACATCAGACAAGAAATACTCCAAACCTCCTTACTCTCTACCAATGAAGACAACCTCCAATTTATCCAAATTATACTTGAATTGCCATGCTCTTACCTACTCACTCAATGTATTTGAACACCCAAAATCTATCTGCATCCTTCTCATAATTGACATTTCCACTAAGATTTGTGCATACTTGGAAATATTATAATTGGTGTCTATGTCCAAATCATTGATATATATTGTGAACAGCTGTAAACTGATCATTATGGTACCCCACTGGTCACATCATGCCCATTGAGAATGACTCACATATTCCAAATTCCTACTTTTTGCTTATTAACCAAACCATGCTAGCATATTTCACCTAATCCCACGTACTTTAATTTTATTTACTAATTTCCTCATTGGGAGGAAGTCATCTGAAAATCCAAATACGATACATCCATTGGTTCCCTACTATTCATTCTCAAAAAGCTTTATCAAGTTTGTCAAACACGATTGCCCTTTCATAAATTCAAGTTGACCCTGACTAATCCGACAATTTTTTTTTAATATCCAGTAAACTCATCCTTAATAAGAGGTTCTAATATTTTCCCTACATCTGATGTCAGATTAACAGGTCTACTTCACCTCCCCCCCTCCTCCACCCTTCCCCCCTCTCTCCTTTCTAACACTGGGATTACATTTGCAACCTTCCAATCTGGAGGCCCTATTTTCAAATTATCAGTGTTTTGAAAGAAGATCACCATCCATTATCTTGGCAGCTAGCTCTTAAATCCAGACAATTTTCAGTCTGTTGATATCCTGTAGTCCTGGATGAGCTTTGTCTGTAGCTAAGCTGCTCCAGTAAAGCTACAATACTGCTACCTACCCGACAAAGTGGAAAACTGCACAGGTATGTTCTGTCCACAGAAAGCCGGCCAAATCCAAATCAGGCCAATCATTCCTGAAGAAGGGCTCATGCCCGAAACATCGATTCTCCTGCTCCTTGGATGCTGCCTGACCTACTGCGCTTTTCCAGCAACACATTTTCAGCTCAAATCCAAATCAGCAAACTGTTGCCTTATCACCCTGCTCATCATCAGCAAGGTAATGGAAGGTGTCATTGACGGTGTTATCAATTAGTACTTACTCTGCAATACCCTACACACCAATGCTGAGTTTAGGTTCTGGACCACATAGCTCCTGACCTTAATATCAGCTTTTGTACAAACATGGGCAAAGCACTTGAATTCACGAAATGGTATTAGCATGACTGCCCTTGATACTAAGGCAGAATTTGCCTGGGTAATGCATCAAGAAGCCGAAGCAATACTGGGAACCTGGGAAGGTTTTCCACCAGTTCGAGTCATTTCCTGCACAAAGGAAGATGGTTGTGGTTGTTGGAAGTCAGTCACCTCAGCTCCAAGACATCGTTGCAGGAGCTCCTCAGGGCAGTGTCCGAGGCTCAGCCACCTTCAGCTACTCTGTTTGCTCACAATTGCACAAAGTTCAGCACCATTCAGACTCCTCAGGTACTGATGTAGTTAGTGCCCATATGCAGCATGACACAGACAACATCCAAGTTTGGGCTGATAAGTTTCAAGCTATATATATATAATATATACACACACTACTTAGAGTCAGAGATTAAAAATCACACAACACCAGGTTATAGTCCAACAGCTGGTGTGCTTCCAAGTAAACCTGTTGGACTATAACCTGGTGTTGTGTGATTTTTAACTTTGTACACCCCCCAGTTCAACACCGGCATCTCCAAATCATGAGTCAGAGAGATGTACAGCACAGAAACAGAACCTTCAGTCCAATTTGTCAATGCCAACCAGATATCCTAACCTAACCCTGTCCCATTTGCCAGCACTTGGCCCGTATCCCTCCAACCTCTTCCTATTCATATCCCAGATGCCTTTTAAATGTTGCAATTGTACCAGCTCCACCACTTACTCTGGCAGCTCCTTCCACACATGTACCACCCTCTGTGTGAAAATGTTGCCCCTTAGGTTCCTTTTCTATCTTTCCCCTCTTACCCTAAACCTATGCCCTTGAGTTCTGGACTCCCTGACTCAGGGATAAGACTTTGTCTATTTACTCTATCCATGCCCCTCATAATTTTATAAACCTCTGTAATGTCACCCCTCAGCCTCTGACGCTCCAGGGAAAACAGCCCCAGCCTGTTCAGCCTCTCCCTGTAGCTCAGATCCTCCAACCCCTCAACATCTTTGTAAATCTTTTCTGAACCCCTTCAAGTTTCACAATATCCTTCTGATAGGATGGAGACCAGAACTGCACACCATATTCCAACAGTGGCCTAACCGATGTCCTGTACAGCCACAACATGACCTCCCAACTCCTGTACTCAATACTCTGACCAATAAAGGAAAGCATACCAAACATCTTCTTCTCAATCCTATCTACCTGCGACTCCACTTTCTAGGAGCTATGAACCTGCACTCCAAGGTTTCTTTGTTCAGCAACACTCCCTAGGACCTTACCATTAAGTGTATAAGTCCCGCTTTGATTTGCTTTTCCAAAATGCAGCATCTCACATTTATCTAAATTAAACTCCATCTGCCACTCCTCAGACCATTAGCCCGTCTGATAAAGATCCTGTTGTAATCTGAGGTAACCCTCTTCACTGTCCAATACACCTCCAATTTTGGTGTCATCTGCAAACTTACCAACTTTACTCACATCCAAATCATTTATATAAATGACGAAAAGTAGTGGATCCAGCACTGATCCTGGTCACAGGCCTCCAGTCTGAAAAACAACTCTCCACCATCACCCTCTGTTTTCTACCTTCGAGCCAGTCCTGTATCCAAATGGCTAGTTCTCCCTGTATTCCATGAGATCTAACCTTGCTAACCAGTCTCCCATGGGGAACCTTGTCGAACACCTTACTGAAGTCCATATAGATCACGTCCACTGCTCTGCCCTCATCAATCCGCTTTGTTACTTCTTCAAAAAACTTAATCAAGTTTGTGAGACACGATTTTCTGTGCACAAAGCTAAGCTGATTATCCCTAATCAGTCCTTGCCTTTCTAAATATATGTAAATCCTGTCCCTCAGGATTCCCTCCAACAACTTGCCCATCACCGACGTCAGGCTCAACAGTCTATAGTTCACTGGCTTGTCCTTACTGCTCTTCTTAAACAGTGGCACTATGTTAGCCAACCTCCAGAATGCCAGCAATTATTTTCCTAGCTTTCCACAGAGTTCTAGGGTACATCTGATCAGGTCCTAGGGATTTATCCACCTTTATGCATTATGTGCCAGGAATCAACTTTATGCAAAAGAGAATCTAACCATCACTTTCTCATGTTCAGTGACACAGGGTGGCACGGTGGCTCAGTGGTTAGCACTGCTGCCTCACAGCTCCAGGGTCCCAGGTTCGATTCCAGCCTTGGGTGACTGTCTGTGTGGAGTTTGCACATTCTCCCCATGTCTGCGTGGGTTTCCTCTGGGTGCTCCAGTTTCCTCCCACAGCACAGGTGAATTGACCATGCTAAATTGCCCATAGTGTTAGGTGCATTAGTCAGAGGGAAATGGGGCTGGGTGGGTTACTCTTTGGAGGGTCGGTGTGGACTGGTTGGGCCAAAGGGCCTGTTTCCACACTGTAGGGAATCTAATCATTACTATCACTGAGTTCTCTACCATCAACATCCTAGGAGATATCACTGGCCAAACACTAAATGAGACTAGCAATATATATACAGTGGTTACAAGAACAGATGAGAGACAGGGAATTCTGTGGCAAATAATTCATCTCCTGTGACTCCAATCAATGACTGTTTACCATCTATAAAACACAACACAGGACAATGACTAAATTAGTGATGCCCACATTTTGGGGAATGAAGAGAAAAGTTCTGAAACTGCTTCCTTAATAGCACTGTGGGTGTACATGCACCATGGGGACCATACAGTTCTAGAAACAGCTTCACCACAACCTCCTCCTGGGAATACCTGGAAATAATGGGACTTGTCAGCAATGCCCACATCCGTGAATGAACAGAAAATCAGTCAATTCAATTCATGAGGGTTGTTTAAGGCTCTGAAAGTGATGAGATTCCTGAGAGTTAATCATTATCATTTGTGAAGTTTCACCTTGGATCCTGTGTGAAAGGTGAAGCATCAGGATAAAATGAGGACTGCAGATGGTGGAGATCAGATTCAAGAGAGTGTGGCGCTGGAAAAGCACAGCAGGTCAGGCAGCAGCCGAGGAGCAGGACAATTGTCATTTCCCCTGCTCCTTGGATACTGACTGACCTGCTGTGCTTTTCCAGCACCACACTCTCAAAGGTGAGGTATTGCCTGGAACTGGTTTAGATCATACTGGCATACTGATCCCAACTTTCTGTTCATCACCATCAGAACAGGAGAAAGCCCCATTCAGCTTATTGAGCCTGTTCCATCATCCCGTCAATTCACGGCTGATCCTCCACCTCAAATTCACCCCATGACTACATCTCATAATTCCCTCACAGCCAAACACCTGTCAATCTCAGTCTTGAACATACTCAATAGCTGTGCATTCCCAATCCTCTGAGCTAGAACATCCCAAAGGTTAACAACTCTTTGAGTGAAGAAATGTCTCCTTAACTCAGTCTGAGATGACCAATCCTTTATTCTGAGACTGTGTCTCTCCATCCAGTGTTTCTGTGTGCTTGTGTGTCAGCCTTTCTGGAAAGTGGGGTATTGAGAAAATGTACTCCCTGGTGTCGAAAGGTAGCAGATTCCATTTGTCTGCACTTTTGTTACCTGGTATACCTCCCAGTATGGTATTGACTGTTTCCTGCATGGCTCTATCCAAAAGGACCAATTGCTTTTTCAGCTCCGAGTTGCTCAAGTGGCTTTTGTGAGTAACGTCATCTACCGTCCACAGGAAGTCTTCAGCGGTTATGGTGAGATTCACCGAGTGACGCTCACCATCGCAAAAGCTAAACCCCTCAGCTTGAGACACTGTCTGGTTGCCTATAGTCAGAAGGAGATCCTAAGGAAGGATAAAGAAATGAATTCATAGGTCAAGACATTCTACCTCTCTCAGCTTACATTACACTAAGAACAAGGAATCAGTGAGTGGAGATTGGACAGCAAGATGTTCAAGAACAGAGAATGCACATTGAGGAGAGGCCCAGTGTTAGAGGAATAAGTGAGGAGTGACAAGAAGTTGTTAAAGACAGGAGGGAGCAAGGGCTCAGGATGTCATGAAGATCAAAAGGACCAACAACACAAAATGTTATGAAAGCAAGCATCCATGTCTTGTAATTGGTGCACTGCAACATGCAATGCTTATGATCATGGGGTTAGAGTCCATCCATATTAATAAGAGCCAGTAAAGGTTTGGGACACTGTTACAGGACAGAACCTTACCCACCGCAAACCACTTTGGGCTTCCCATGTCCTTTCTAGAGCTGAGGAATGGGTTAATTAAAGGGCTCAAGCAAGGGCGTGCCTCTGCAGAAGGGATCTCGATGTTACCAATCAGCTGGGCATCTAGCAATGCAGCATATGCAATTTTCCCTCTGAACTGCTCTGCATCTCACCCTCAGTACTGACCCTCCGACAGTGCATTACTCCCTCAGTGCTGACTCTCCGAAAGTGCAGCACTCCCTCAGCACTGACCCTCTGACAGTGCAGTACTCCCTCAGTACTGACCCTCTGACAGTACAGAACTCCCTCAGTACTGACCCTCTGACAGTGCAGCACTCCCTCAGTACTGACCTTCTGACAGGGCAGCATTCCCCCAATACCGACCCTCTGACAGTGCAGCACACCCTCAGCACTGACCCTCTGACAGTGTGGCACTCCCTCAGTACTGACCCTCTGACAGTGTGGCACTCCCTCAGTACTGACCCTCTGACAGTACAGAACACCCTCAGTACTGACCCTCTGACAGTGCAGCACACCCTCAGTACTGACCTTCTCACAGTGCAGCACTCCCTCAATACTGACCCTCTGACAGTGCAGTGCTCCCTCAGTACTGACCCTCTGACAGTGCAGTGCTCCCTCAGTACTGATCCTCTGACAGTGCAGCACTCCCTCAATACTGACTCTCTGACAGTACAATACTCACTCAGTACTGACCCTCTGACAGTACAGTACTCACTCAGTACTGACCCTCTGACAGTGCAGCACTCCCTCAGTACTGGCCCTCTGACAGTGCAGCACTCCCTCAATACTGACCCTCTGACAGTGCAGCACTCCCTCAATACTGACTCTCTGACAGTACAGTACTCACTCAGTACTGACCCTCTGACAGCACAGTACTCCCTCAAGATTACACGGAGTCACTTTGAGCTGGAGTTTTTGCTTGCTTCTGGAGTGAGAATTGAAACCAAAACCTTTTGGTTTGGAGGAATTGATGTTACCTGTTTGTGAGTTTAGCCATTCTTCAAATAATTTTCGGTATGTGGGCATCACTGAACCTCCCTGGCACTATAGATGGTGAGGTGCCTCATTGAACACAAGGAGTCATTTTGATACAATTGCTAGCTCCTTTCAGAGGGCAGTTAGGATTCAATCACATTGGTATAGGAGTGAACTCACAAAAAGGCCTGGAATGGGTAAGTCAACAGATTCCGTCCCTAGAAGGCAGCAAATGAAGCTGTCAGGCTTCATGCCCACATTTTTCACATGAGTTTTATTTCTTCAGATTTAAAGGATGAGTTGAGATTTTAAAGGTGTTGCCATCCAGTCCTAGAAACAATAATGTGACTAAAGTAAATTACCTGCTTTTTGCCTATTGGCATTGAGTTGGAGTAAGTTAAGGCAAGTGACAATGGGACATCCTCTCCCCTGACCAGAGCAAATAACACACCAGTATCTTTTGATGGTAGCATATGGAGATTCAGCTTAATTTTCCAACCTCCAGAAGGATCTTCTGTCATATCTGAAAGAACATTGAATAGAGAGGCACTGTTTTAGAAAGAAGAAATACATTGTTATGATTTCACAGATTTTGCAAACCTAAAAGTTACTGCTGCATCTGCTTTCACTACTCAATGAAGGTATACAGCCCAGAATCAAACCCTTCAGTGACCACGTTTCCTAAACTGAACTAGGCCCATTTGGCATATCCTCCTAAACCTTTCCGATCCATGTACCTGTCCAAACATCTGTTAAATGTTGCAATTGCAACTAATGGGCAGTGCATTCCAGATCACAACAATGGGGCTAGATTAAATTGGAATATCTGGATGGCATTGATGAGTTGGACTGAAGGGTCTGTTTCTTTGCTGTACATCTCTATGATTCTTAACTCACTGTGTAAACAACTTCTCCTTTTCTCCCTAATTGGCTCTTTTGCCTATCAACTTTAATATGTGTTGTCTAGTGGTGTACCCGAGAACTCTGTGGGAAGTTAGAGAAGTGATTGCTGGGTCTCTTGCTGAGATATTTGTATCATCGATAGTCACAGGTGAGGTGGAGGTTGGCAAACATGGTGCCACTGTTTAAGAAGGGCAGTAAAGACAAGCCAGGGAATTATAGACTGGTGAGCCTGACCTCAGTGGTGGGCAAGTTGTTGGAGGAATCCTGAGGGACAGGATTTACATGTATTTGGAAAGGCAAGGACTGATTAGGGATGGTCAACATGGCTTTGTGCATGGGAAATCATGTCTCACAAACTTGATTGAGTTTTTTGAAGAAGTAACAAAGAAGATTGATGAGGGCAGAGCAGTAGATGTGATCTATATTGACTTCAGTAAAGCATTCGACAAGGTTCCCCATGGGAGACTGATTAGCAAGGTTAGATCTAATGGAATACAGGGAGAACTAACCACTTGGATACAGAACTGGCTCAAAGGTAGAAGATAGAGGGTGTTGAAGGAGGGTTGTTTTTCAGACTGGAGGCATGTGACCAGTGGAATGCCAAAAGGATTGGTGCTTCCTTTTGTCATTTACATAAATGATTTGGATGCGAGCATAAGAGGTACAGTTAGTAAGTTTGCAGATTACACCAAAATTGGAGGTGTAGTGGACAGCGAAGAGGGTTACCTCAGATTACAACAGGATCTTGACCAGATGGGCCAATGGGCTGAGAAGTGGCAGATGGAGTTTAATTCAGATAAATGCGAGGTGCTGCATTTTGGGAAAGCAAATCTTAGCAGGACTTATAAACTTAATGGTAAGGTCCTAGGGAATGTTGCTGAACAAAGAGACTTTGGAGTGCAGGTTCATAGCTCCTTGAAAGTGGAGTCACAGGTAGATAGGATAGTGAAGAAGGCGTTTTGTATGCTTTCTTTTATTGGTCAGAGTATTGAGTACAGGAGTTGGAAGGTCATGTTGTGGCTGTACAGGACATTGGTTAGGCCACTGTTGGAATATTGCGTGCAATTCTCGTCTCCTTCCTATCGGAAAGATGTTGTGAAACTTGAGAGGGTTCAGAAAAGATATACAAGGATGTTGCCAGGGTTGGAGGATTTGAGCTATAGGGAGAGGCTGAACAGGCTGGGGCTGTTTTCCCCGGAATGTCAGAGGCTGAGGGGGTGACCTTATAGAGATTTACAAAATTATGAGGGGCATGGATAGGATAAGTAGACAAAGTCTTTTCCCTGGGGTCGGGGAGTCCAGAACTAGAGGGCATAGGTTTAGGGTGAGAGGGGAAAGATATAAAAAAGACCTAAGGGGCAATTTTTTCACACAGAGGGTGGTACGTGTATGGAAGGCGCTGCCAGAGGATGTGGTGGAGGCTGGTACAATTGCAGCATTTAAGAGGCATTTGGATGGGTATATGAATAGGAAGGGTTTGGAGGGATATGGGCCGGGTGCTGGCAGATGGGACTAGATTGGGTTGGGATATCTGGTCAGCATGGATGGGTTGGACCGAATGGTCTGTTTCCATGCTGTACGTCTCAATGACTCTACCAACCATTCTACCCCAGAAACCGTTTCCCCTCAGTCAAGCCATCAAAATACCCCAATATCTCCTGAATGAATGGCTTGGCAGTCAGTTATATTCAAAAACAGATTCCTTTTAAAAGAGTCCCCCATTACATCTGACGCCTTTCATGTCCTAAAACTAACTCAAAGCCCAATAAAGCTAACAATTGCTTCAAAATTCAGGAATAATGCTCTCTGGCCTAATCTTTTAACCCATGTTCCCAAGAAAAGAGTGTCACTTACTGTAGATCAATGGAAGCATAGCATATCCTATGCCAGGGAAGTAGGAGCCTTTCACTATATTCTGATAGCACTGTTTGCTTCCTATATTCCGAATAACATCTTCAATTCCAGCAGATCCTTGATTCATCCAGGTCCATCTACGCATGCAGCCATCTAAGCGGGGGTTCATCTGGAGACAGAACAGAGTTTCAGGTGTGAATGAAGGTGTGAATGCACAAAACCGAGAAAGATGTGCTTTCTCTTCCACAGTTTTACATTTGACCTGATTAAGATTTTGTGTTTATTTTATCTTAGTCTAAACTAAGTCTGGGTGGGATTCTCTTTGGAGGGTCGGTGTAGACTTGACGGGCTGAATGGCCTGTTTCCACACTGTAGGGATTCTATGATAAACAGGTCCCAGCCCAGAAGCCAATCCTTAAAATGTTGTGAACTCAATTGGCCTGACTGTATCAATGCTGATGAGGAAAATGCCTCAAAACATGTAATCTTCTTTCACAAAATAAGTTAATTCCAATATGTCCAAACAAGTCTCTCTTATTGATGAATCTCAGCTGGCCACAAAAAAAAACAACTTGCTGGATTGTACTTCAAGATTAATTTGCAAAGCTGCTGGGGTTTGTGGTTAATTAGGACTTGCCTGTCAAAACCATTCTTCCTCCCAGGGTGTTCACTGAGCCAGGACCCTCAATTTTATTGCACAATATTTTAACACTTTAAAACATTTCACAGTTTTTGCATGTTGTGGGGGTGTGGGTGGCATGTACAAGGTCATTCTTTATTGCTCAGCACTTGTTGCCTGGATGCATTGAGCCAATCACAGAGTGCGGAATTGGGAATCAGCTCCAGGCCACATCATGTGTGGATGGCAGCATTTCTATCCTGGAAGGATACACTTTAGCCGGTGAGGAATTCCACATCAGTCCGACAGTGCTCACAGTCACTTTCCGGTGCCAGGCCAGACATTTCCAGAATTACTGAATTGAATCGCACAGTGTTTCCATGGTTTGGATTCGGATCTGACAACCTCTAGGAATGTTGTGCAAACCTCCAACCACTGGGCTGTTTTTATTTAATCCAGATTTCACATGAAGGGCTAAACTGAGCAGTTAAACCTCGAGCCTAGGACAACTCAATGGAAGTCATTCAGGTATACTTCATTCGTTAAAAAAAATCAAATTAAAACACCCAGTACCTGTTTTGTACCACTCAATTTCCCAGATTTACTTCATAAATACACCAAAAACCATCCAAGTTATGGACAGACATGCATCTACAATACATCTTATCATCCCTTACAGTCATAGAGATGTACAGGTGAAAACAGACCCTTCGGTCCAACTCCTTCATACTGACCAGATATCCTAAATCAATCTAGTCCCATTTGCCAGCTTCCCACAATTTAGACATTTGCAAGATTCCAGAGCCAGTGATAAGCTGAATGTGGTATTGTTTGAGTGAGAACTGACAGGTCAAAATCTGAAATAAGCATCTCAGGCAAGTTCAATACTCCCTCGGTAATGACCCTCGAACAGTGCAGTGTTCACAGCACTGACCCTCCAACAGCGCAACACTCCCTCAGTACCAACCCTCCAACAGTGCAGTGTTTACAGTACTGACCCTCCAACATGCAACACTTCCTCAATACTGACTCTCTGATAACTCAGCACACCTTCAGTACTGACACTCCAACAGTGCAGCACTTCCTCAGTACTGACCCTCCAACAGTGTAGCACGCCCTCGGTACTGACCCTCTGACAGTGTATCACTCCCTCAGTACTGACCCTCTGACAGTGCAGCAGTCCCTCAGTACTGATCCTCCAACAGTGCGGTGTTTACAGTACTGACCCTCCAACATGCAACACTCCCTCAGTACTGACTGTCTGACAGTGCATCGCTCCCTCGGTGCTGACCCACCCACAGTGCAGCACTCCCTCAGTACTGACCCTCCAATAGTGCAGCACTCCCTCAGTACTGACCCTCTGACAGTGCAGCACTCCCTTAGTACTGATCCTCTAACAGTACAACACTCCCTCAGTACTGACCCTCTTACAGTGCAGCACTCCCTCAGTACTGATCCTCTAACAGTACAACACTCCCTCAGTACTGACCCTCTGACAGTGCAGCACTCCCTCAGTACTGTCCCTCTGACAGTGCAGCATTCCCTCAGTCCTGACCCTCTAACAGTACAACACTCCCTCAGTACTGACCCTCTGACAGTGCAGCACTCCCTCAGTACTGTCCCTCTGACAGTGCAGCATTCCCTCAGTACTGACCCTCTGACAGTGCAGCACTCCCTCAGTACTGTCCCTCTGACAGTGCAGCATTCCCTCAGTACTGACCCTCTGACAGTGCAGCACTCCCTCAGTTCTGACCCTCGAAAAGAACAGTGCTCCATCAGTATTGGTCTCTGGACAGTGAGTCCTCCCTCAGGATATTTGGCGGCATTTGCAGTGCTACTCAGATATGGAAACAGTCCATGTGCATAAACAGCAAGATCTGGACAATATCCAGGCTTGGGCTGATAAGTTACAAGCAACATTCATGCTACACAAGTGTCAGGCAATGACCATCTTAAACAAAAGAGAATCTAACCATCATGTCTTGACATTCAATGGGATTACTACTGGTGAATTCCCCACTCTCAAAATCCAGAGGTTACTATTGACTAGAAACTTAACTGGACCAGCCATATAAATACAGGGGCTACAATGGCAGGTCAGAGGCTAGGAATTCTGCAGCAAGTGACTCACTTTCTGTCTTCCCAATCAATGCCTGTTTACTATCTACAACGTGTAAGTCAAGCATGTGATAAAATACTCTATACTTTCCTGGATGACTGCAGTTCCAGAATGCACTGAAGTAAACTCCCTAACACTCCTCGGACAGCACCTCCCGAACCATGAACTCTACCATCTAGTAGCCTAAATGTAGCAGAGACATGGGAACACCTGCACCTAGAAGGTCTCCTCCAAGACACACACCATCCTGACTTTGAAATATATCATTGTTCATTCAAAATTCGACAGCTCCCTCCCTACCAGAACTGTGGGTGTCTCAACATCCTAAGTGCAGCAATTCCTGAAGGCAGCTCACCCCCACAATGTTATCCAGGGCAATTTGAGATGGGCAAAAGATTCTAGCAACAATGTCCATGCCACATCAGCAAATAAAGTAAAAAGGCTGGCCCGCCATCACTGCAGCTCTCTGTCAGCACTGCAGTGGAATATTAGATTCCCAATGTCCTAGTCCTGCCATATATTTCTGTCTCAATATCTTAACAATGCAGACTATACCTTACTGACCAACCGTAGTGAGGGTAAATTGATGCACTAATTGCTTTTAATACAGGAGTAAATCTCCAGTTCATTTAGCCAATAGACATCAGCTGTGGGGATTGGAGAATTATGACTATAGAATCTTGTCTCCTTATCTCCAATCTGCGCTGGTGCTGCCTCATTTCAGAATTCCAATCCTTCAAATCTCTAGAAAAACATGAACACAAACAGGAAACGCTTCTATTTATCCCACTATTATCTCCAACAATTTAACCCACTGGTTCCTGTACCACTTATATAATTCACAGTTTGTGAAAAACTGGGATTCTCAAAATGCTTTTGGCCAGACTTTTACTTTGGAAGTTTCTGGCTGACCTCTCCTTACACTGACCACATAGCCTCGAAGTTGTTTCACAGATTCATTACTTGGTTAATTGGAATCTGACCACTTCTCTCCCACACTGACTTTGGCCAGTTTTCAGAGAAGTATCTTTAACAAGGCTACAGGAAACAATGTTCAATTTATTCCAAAACTTAGTTGGACCACACTTGGAATGTATCAAATATATTCTCCATATCAGAAAAAAGAATGCAGCAGTGGTAAAAGTTCAAAAATGATTTATGAATGTGATAGTGGAGAGATTATCACAACCTTGAATGGTTTAATGTAACGGGACTCTTTAATGTAGAAAAGATAGGGCGGAAGGAACGCCTCACAAACGTTTTAAGGTATAGAAGGCATAATTAGTAAGTTAAAAAACGAAAGAACTGCGGATGGTGGAAATCAAAAACTAAAACAGAACTTGCTGGAAAATCTCAGCAGGTCTGACAATATCTGTGGAGAATAGCCACAGTCAACATTTCAAGTCCAATGACCCTTCTTAGGAACATAATTAGCCGACGTTTGGGTAGAGTATAGGAGCTGGGAAGTCTTGTTACAACTTTGTAAAACATTGCTTAGGCTACAGATGGAATACTGTGTGCAGTTCTAGTTGCTACACTATTGGAAGGATATGGTGGCAGAGGAGATTCACCTGGAGTTAGCTTGGGATGAGAATTATGAGGAGAGACTGGGCAGGCTGGAATTGTTTTCCTTGGACCAAGGAGGCTGAGAGGGGTGATCTCATTGAGAGGGACAAAACAATGAGAGGCATAGACAAGGTAGATTAGATTAGATTAGATTACTTAGATACATCTGCCAGGAGAAAAAGATTCTCCTTTGGCCCAACAAGTCCACACCGACCCGCCGAAGCACAACCCACCCAGACCCATTCCCCTACATTTACTCCTTCTACTATCATGAGAATCTTTTTCTCCTGGCAGATGTATCTAAGACCAGAGGGCATAAGTTTAAGGTGGTTTAGAGGATATCTGAGGAAATGACTTTTCACCCAGAGGATGGTGGAGCCAGGTACTCTCGCAACATATAAGAAGCATCTGATTGGCGCTTAAAATGCAAGGGCCTAATAGGCCATGGACTAAATGCAGGTAAATGGGATTCGTGCAGTTTGGACTTTGATGGTTGGTACAGACATGGTGGGCCGAAGGACCTGTTTCTATGCTGGATGATTCTAATTATAATGGTGTATAAACAGATAGACAAATGGAGAATGTTTCCACTTGAGACCAAAATTAGAATTGATCACTTTAAGATAATCAATCAATCCAATAGGAAATTAGGGAAAATATCTTTTTTCCTGAAAATTGGTGAGGTGAATAGTATAGAAAAATGTAAGGCAAGACTTGAAGGATTAGAAAGATTTGACAACAGCGTGAATTGAAGGTGATTGGGAAAAGGCTCATGTGGAGCAGAAGTAGTAGCATAGCCCAGTTGGGCTGAATGGCCATTTTTCGGTGCCAGACATGTTAAGACATGATGAGGTCAATTTCAATGATTCTGTTACATGGCTTCTCACAACCCAACGGCATCTTGGGACAGTTTGTCACCATGCTAGGTGTTTTGTCTCACTTTCAATTTATGTATCTTGGTCTATTAAGGTGGGTGATATCATTTCCAGTTCTTTTTCTCAGAGTTTGGTAAATGGGGCCCAAACTGATGTGTTTATTGATGGAGTTCTGGTTTGAATGCCAGGACTCTAGGAATTCCCGTGCGTGTCTCTGTTTAGCCTGTCCCAGTCGAAGTGGTGTCCTTCTTCGCCTGTGTGTAAGGATACAAGTGATAGTGGGTCTTGTTGTTTAACACCAGTGCTTCACTGAAGGCTCACTGATGATGTTATCTACCATGGTAATGTAACATCTGAAAACAAACCTTCCAGCTCAGCAAGCAAACTTACAACCTGAACCTCAACCTGAGCTACAAGTCTTCTCAAAAATCACAAACATCTTGGGAATAAAAATTCATCCTGGATGGGGGTCACATTCAAGTACAAAGGTCAGCTTGTTCATAACTCAGCTCATGTTACCATCACATCCCAGAGAAGAGGAACTCTGCACCTTTGTGAATGGGATATAATTACCTTAAAGCCCTGAGACCTTGTTCCATTTATTCAGAAATTCACAAAGCTTGTCACTTTTAAAGCAAACTGCATAGAATCATAGAGTCATAGGGATATACAGCATGGAAACAGACCCTTCAGTCTGACTCTTCTATGCTGACAAGATATCCTAAATTAATCTAGTCCCATTTGCCAACACTTTGCCCATATCCCTCCAAACCCACCCTCTTCGTATACCCATCCAGATGCCTTTTAACTGTTGTAATTGTACCAGCCTCCACCACTTTCTCTGGCAGCTCATTCCATACACACACCACCCTCTGTGTGAAAAAGGTGTCCCTTTGGACCCTTTTAGATCTTTCTCTTCTGTCCCTAAAGCTATGGCCTCTAGTTTTGGACTCCCCCATCCCAGGGAAAAGACCTTGTTTATCTACTCTATCCATACCCCTCATGGTTTTATAAACCTCTGGAAGACATTGACGAGGCTTAAATGAGTGAGTGGGTCTTTGGAGTCAAAGTTTGACAAATGACAAAACATCGCGAAAATTTATCAATAAAACCCAGCTTCCTCATTTCTTTAAATTTCCTTTGTTTCTTTTAACTGAAATGCTGACTGATGAGCTTTGCTGTTCACCACTCGCTCTACTTTAAAGCAGTTTGCAAAACGGCTGTAACATGTTTCAGTAACGGGTGATTACAGTTGGAAGGATACGATCGGCCTGTCTGGGTAAACCGGCGATGGATATCTTTATCTCTGTCGTTTCATTGTCCAAGGAAAAGAGTCGGCTAGGACTGTTGATTTTGATCACAGACTCCTGGGCGACCTTCACTAACACACTGCTCTGAGTTTCTTCCACAGAGATCTGAAAAGAGAACCAATGTATGTCATTTAGCTCTGGACATGATCAGGCACACAGACACAAGAGGAGACAAAAGTAATGAGTCACTGTAAAGTGAGCCCTGTTCGTGCAGGAAATTAGAACCTTCATTTAAAACCAGGCGAATCTCCAAACACATAAGGACAAACTATACTCAACCACAATGTGAAACAAAAATATAAAGCAGCTACACTGCTACAGTGCCTTCAGAACATCCCGAAGCATATTACAGTCAATTAAGCACTTCCTGAAATTAAACAGGATACTGGTAACAGCCAGAACATTTATTTTTGCTTGGGTGAGGAATTGCCAGGACACCAGGGAGAAATCACTGCTCCTTTTTGAACTTATGTCACAGGCATTTACATCCACCTGAGAGGGCAAATGGAATGTGAAGGTGTGATGGAAGCAAGCTCAATAATGAACTCTCAAAAGGACAGTAGATCAATGCTGCCAACTTCGTTTTAAATGGCACCTAATAAACCAGTGCTCTGAAAAACCAGCAAAAGTTATATCCCTGAAATGCCTGTTTACTGTATTATTACGATTTTCAAGCAATCAGTTGAGGTTGTGAGTGAGAAGGCTCTCTGCTAATAAGTTTTATTTCAGGCAAAGTTGTATTATTATTTAAGTGACTTGTGCTGTAAATAAAGTTGAACAGTGATGTGTATAACCCCCTGCACTAAGCTTATCTTACTTAGTGTGTGTTTTAACACTGATTATATGAACCTCTTGATCAACCGGAATATTTGATCAATCAGCACATTCCTGGCCCTACAGGTGCCAGTTAATGCAAGGTTTACTGTACTTGGAAAGGAGAAATTCTGCAGTGCTATGAATAAAGTAAGACTACATTTTAACACTTTCAGAGAGTTAGTACAATTTCAATGGAAAAAATGGGCTGCTTTTGGCCTTTAGATTTGGAGATAACTTACTGTGTGCCAGATTCCATCATTGATTACTGGTCCAGCACTGATTGTCACCTTGGCTGTGTTCTCATTCTTGAACTGAACTTCCAGCTTTCCATCCCGAACAGCGAACAGGAACCAGGCACTGTTCCCATTCGTTTCAGCATAGAATATAACACCTTCCGAGTCATAGGTCCTCAGGTCAAATTTTGCTGTAAACCTGTACAACATGAAATGACTTTCAACAATAAGCAGTGAACTAAACTTCAGGAAAAAGAGCAGGGAATATCAATTCTAGACTTGATTAGTCAAACGCACTCAGGCTTCAATGTTCTATACTAAAGTTAAGCCATCTAAAATTGGCTGCCCTTGTCCTATTATGGCTGTATTCAATGACTTTTATTAGCTCTGAGTCAAGCAACAGCTTGATTTTAAGATACTCACCTTCAATTTCTGCATGGGCTCATCCTTGCATACCTCGATAGCTCCTCCAGCCCTATCACCCTCTCCGATATATCTGCATTCCTCTAATGCTCATCTTTTGAACATTCCCGGTTGTCATTGCTCTGCCGTTTATGGCTGTGTCTTCAGTCATAGAGTCACAGAGATGCACAGCACGGAACCAGACCCTTCAATCCAACTCGTCCATGCTGACCAGATATCTTAACCAAATCTAGTCCCATTTGCCAGCACATGGCCCATATCCCTCCAAACCCTTCTTATTCATATACCCATCCAAATGCCTTTTAAATGTTGCAATTGTACCAGCCTCCACCACTTCCTCTGGCAGCTCATTCCATACTGGTACCACTCTCTGTGTGATAAAGTTGCCCCTTAGATCCCTTTTATGTCTTTCCCCTGTCACCTTAAACCTTTGCCCTCTACTTTTGGACTCCCCTACCCTGAGGAAAAGACCGTGTCTATTTACCCGATTCATGCCCTCATGATTTTATAAACTTCTGTAACATGTCCCCTGAGCCTCCAATGTTCCAGGGAAAACTGCCCCACCCTATTCAGTCTCTCCCTAAAGCTCAAACCCTCCAGCTCTGGCAACATCCTTGCAAATCTTTTCTGAACCCTTTCAAGTTCCACTACACTGGCCTTAAATGCTCAGGAACTGCCTCCCTAAATGATACCACGTCAACCTCATTTCCCTCCTTCAAGACTCTCCTTAAAATTTCTGACCAAACATTTGCCGATCTGTCCTGATATCATACTTTGTTTGAGAGTACTGCTGTGAAGTAACATAATGTTTCATCACATTGAAGGTGCTCTATTAATATAAGTTGCTTCTTCATTCAATTTAATATCACCTCCTGAACCACCAGTAACAAAAAAACAGATGACTGCTTACTTAGCATCACATTGCTGATCATGGAATCTTGCTGTGCACAAAATGGCTGCTACATTTTCTACATTACAACATTTAGAAAAGCTTAATTTAGCATATAGCATTTACAGGAAATTGAAAACACTCATAACAATTTAAATTGTGCTGTCAACTTGTTCAATAAATCAGACAGTCAGAGTGGATGAAGATTCCAATAAAGTGAGCATCACAAGAATTAAAGAAGGTAAATGAGAGCTCAACTGTACAGTGCCAAAACCTCACCTGCTGTTAGCGGAAATCTTGAATCGAACATAGACAACAGGAATGCCAGCAAAGAGCTCCCCCATGTTTAGAATGTCTGCCTTCCTGCTAGTCTGCAAGGCGACGCATATGGGGATTTCCTGACAGAATACAAAGTTCACATTAATAACGCATCAGCTCTCACACTTGCAAACATTTAGAAATTCCCATCCCTTCCACCATTCCCACTTATCCCAAACAGTCTCCTATCATCGGAAAAATATCACTAACTATCAGGCAGGACTACCAGCATCAGTTATAAGGTGCCACAGAAGCAGCCCATCTGCACTAAAGGAATTTGCCTGATCCCTGACCTGCAGCATTGACCGATTGGCACAGATTCCACTGGAGTTGGGCATCTCATAACATGCCTTGCTCGTTAGATTTGTTCTTGCAATCGGTCATCTTGCAAATGTTCTCCCCTCACTGGGAGTGTGAGCTGTTAACAGTGAGGTGAGGGCGACACAGCATCTAGGATCTCAGTGAAGGATGGGATCAACAACTTACCTCCTTAACTAATTGGGATCCAAGAATTGAGAATGATACAGAGAAATAATGGAGGTGGAAGTCAATTGAATTTGAGTCAAATCAGGGACTGAAGAAACAAAGAGAAGGGGAAATACTAGCTTTAGAAAAATTTTGACAGGGTTCAGAAAAGATTTACAACGATGTTGTCAAGGTTGGAGGGTTTGAGGTACAGGGAGAGGCTGAATAGGCTATGGGTGCTTTCCCTGGAGCATCGGAGGCTGAGGGGTGACCTTAGAGAGGTTTATAAAATCATGAAGAGCATAGACAGGATAAATAGACAAGATCTTTTCATCAAGATAGGGGAGTCCAAAACTGGAGGGCATCGGTTTAAGGTGATAGGGGAAAGATCAAAAAGGGACATAAGGGGCAAGTTTTTCACACAGAGGGTGGTGCGTATATGGAATAAACTATCAAAGTGGTGGAGACGGATACAATTACAGCATTTAAAAGGCATCCGGATGAGTAGGGATATGGGCCAAATGCTGGCAAACGGAACTAGATTAATTTAAGATATCTGGTCAGCATAGACAAGTTGGACTGAAGGGTCTGTTTCTGTGCTGTACATCTCCATGACTCTAAGTGAGAAAAAAGTCAGTAAAGTAAGAAAAAAAAACATTTCACGTTTTTAAAATCGCTGACAAGAATTTTGCTTAAATCAACTTATTTGAACATGTCATGACCCAGCTCCATGGTCATCACATCCTGAGACCAGGCTTCTGGCCTAAAGGTAGCAATAATACTGTTGTGTTGCATCTCACTGTCAGTACGTATACCTTTATGGGACACGCTGAGGATAGCATGTGATCTGAAGATATAATGATCTCACACTACATCTTACCTCAGGTGACATGGAGTATGATACCCTTTTGGAAACATGCTCTTTTGTTCTTACATAATAGCTTAGTGTTCGCCCACACATCTATGTGCCTGTGGGATGGATGCTGCCTGGATTGGAGGGCATGTCTTAGGAAGAAAGGATGAGGGAGCTAGGGCTGTTCTTATTGGAGCGAAGAAGGATGAGAGATGATTTGATTGAGATGTACAAGGTGATGAGAGGCAAAGATACAGTGGATAGCCAGAGCCTTTTTTCCAAGGTGAAAATGGCTATCATGAGGGGCATAATTTTAAGGTGATTGGAGGCGATATCAGAGGTAGGTTTTTTACACAGAGAATGGTGAGTGCGTGGAATGCACTGCCAGCACTGGTGGTAGAGTCAGATACATTAGGGACATTTAAGCGACTCTTGGATAGGCACATGGATGATAGTAAAATGAAGGGTACGTAGGTTAGTCTGATCTTAGAGTAGGATAAAAGGCCGGCACAACATCGAGGGCCGAAGGGCTTGTACTGTGTGGTACCGTTCTATGTTCTATAACAATTTTCTGAAGGTGGCCGGGCAAGTTGAAATAGTTGCTAAGAAAGCTTATAAGGCTTAGATTTATAAATAGAAGCGTAGAGTATAAAAACATGGAAGTGATGCTACATTCTACAAATTATTGGTCAGACCACATTTGGAGTATTGTGTTCAGTTAGGAGCTCCTAATGTTAAAACCACAGACCGAATGTGAAGGAGATTTACTGGAATGATACAAGGAGTGAGGAATTGTAGATACAAGGAAAGATTGGAGAAATTGGGCTTATTCTCCTGAAGCAGAGAAAATTAAGAGGTCACTTTATTGAGATGTTGAAAATTACGAACAATTTTGACAGGGTAAAGAAGGACATTCTGTTTCCACGAATTGATATATGAGGAAGTAGGGCTCACAATTTCAAGACTGTCAGCAAGAAAGCTAGGAGTGAGCTGAGGAGAAACTTCTTCACTCGGAGTCGTTAGGATTTGGAATGTGCTGCCTGTGAGAGTGGTGGAGGAGGTGGATTCCATCTGAGGTTTCAAAGAGAGTTGAATATATATGGGCTAAGGAAACGGAGAATGGAATTAGCTGTGCAGCTCTTTCAGGAGCTGGTACAGATATGATGGGTGAAATGGCCTCTTCCTGTACTGTACAATGCTATAATATGATAAATTCAATGGTGGTGGAATTTGAACTCAATAACACATTTGGAATTAAGAGTCAAATAATGACCATGACTTAATTGTCAATGGTCAAGAAAAACCCTTCTGATTTACTAATGTCCTTTAGGGAAGGAAACTGCCATCCTTACCTGGTCTGACCTACGTGTGACTCCAGACCCACAGCAATGTGGTTGACTCTTAACAGCCCTCTAGACAATTAGGGATGGGCAATAAATACTGGCCTAACCAGCGACACCCTCATCCCATGAAGGAATAAAAAACTACAGCTGGAGCTACATCCTGATTCAAGGGAGGTGACAACTTCTGTCATTCACTGTGGGATTTACCCATTCAGAAAATAGCTATTTGGCATCAATGTAACACCAGAGATTTATCAACAGGAAATCCATAAACTGGTCCAAGGAATCCCAGGTGACATCATTAACTCCGAAGCCAATCAAGAGGAGCATAATGAGAGGCCGAGATCACTGCTGGCCAGACCACAGTCAACAGGAATAAAAGCAAAATACTGCAGGTGCAGGAGATCTGATATAACATTAAGTGCTGGAGAAACTCAACAGATCTGGCAGCATCCTATGGAAACGGCGGATTGGACGTCAAACATTAACTTTGTTTCTCTCTGCACAGATGCTGCCAGAGCTACTGCCTTCCTGTTTTTGTGCAGATAAGTGCTTTCTAGGCATGACAGAGCTCACAGTGGTGGGGGGGGGGGGGGGAGCTTAAACTCATGAGCAAATCAATTCTGCCCAAACTGAGATCAGCATGAATAACAAGACGTCAGCAAAGTACTGGAGGTTCAAACACACCGTCTTTACTAGAGAAGGAAGCTGAATTATTCATATGGTTTGTAACAGTTACGCACAGATTAAAGATGGCACAGAGAGACTGAAAAAGGTTCAGACAAAGATCTGGAACTGGATGATATCAGACAGAGAATCCAAGTTGGGAATGTGGGGGGAATTGCCCACTCAGGGTGGACATTGCGATCTGAGATGAACAGTGCACACAATCGGGAAGACGTTCTTGGCAGCAAAAGACTTGGAGTGTCCCAAAGCTTGTTCCTAGGTGGATGAGCATGAGGGTATGGTTTGTACTTAGCAAAACGTAGGAATCAAAGTATTTCACCAGGGACAGAGAAAGATGTCAGGAGTTTGTCAAAGCATGACGAGGTGTCAACATGTCAGTTGAATGAACCTCGCAGTATCAGACATCAGCACACTGTTAATGGTAGGTTACAGCCCACTTCCAACGGAGTTCAAACTCATGGGGGATTGACAAATACACCTATCACTGCGAGTATGCTGTGCTGAAGTCAACAACATTAATGGGAAAATCATTTGCACTGACGGAAATACCTTCAAGGTGCAATGTACCAGTCACTTTGTTTGACCATGGGCTGTAATTTGCTTTACAGATTCTTGCGGGTAACACGAGGTAATCTAAATGACCCAAGCAGCCAGTGGCACGGTGGTTACCACTGTTGCCTCACAGCGCCAGGGACCTGGGTTCGATTCTGCCCTTGGGCAACCATCTGTGTGCACCTTGCACGTTCCCCCCGTGTCTATGTGGCAGTCCCAAGATGTGCAGGTTGGGTGGCTTGGCTTGGGAAATGCATGGTTATAGAGGAGGGGTATGAGTCTGGATGGGCTGCTCTTTGGGGGTTTGACAGGCTGAATGGCCTGCTTCCACACTGTATGAAATGGAGAATGAAGAAATGGATATAGGTAAAGATTACACAGTCTGAGATTTTAAAAAATTGAAAGGAAGAATAGTTGTCTTGTGGCTCTGTATCGAGTATGTATTATAATGGGAAAAGCTTATTAAGTCAAAGTATGGCACCATGATACCTGAGTTGAGGAATATCAGTGATGATCAGGATATTGGAGGTCTTCAAGCAGGAAATAGGGATGCTAAAAAGGTTTATACAGTCACAGATGAGGAGCTAGACTGTCTGAGTGATGCACATTGATGAAGTATTATTGCTCAAACAGAGAACACTGAACATGTAAAATTGCTCCCACTATTTTAATCTAAGCTGTAGATTGTTATTGTCCAGCAAGAAAACCGCGTAACTGTGTCAGAAAGAGTACTGCACAACAGGGAAGCTTCAACAAGTATAATGGAGACAGCAACATAACAGCAGATGAACCAGATGTGGAAAACTAACATCCAGCAATCCAGAATTGCAACTCAGTGATATTGATGGACGGCAGCTTGTTATTCAGAGGAAATATCATCAGTTCCAGAGGACACAAAGCTTCCTCATCCTGATGAGGTGATCACAGTCCGTGAGACAGCAGCAGATCACAGCATGAGACAGACTACAACAGGATCTCAGAATTTGCATTGGGATTATGGTTAAAACAAGATGGGTTTTTTTCTGAACACTGCTCTTAAAAGCGGCTCTGCTGAAAGAAAGAAAGTGCAATACTGATACAAAGATTGAAACTATATTGGGTTGTGTTGCATTAGCTGTATGTGACAGTCATTAACTGAAGTGACTTATTGACTCAATGAGTTCAGAAAGTAATGATCTTTTAAGTTTGCTTGCAAACTATATGACATTATGTTTGAAAGACTTCATTTGTGTCATACTAGAAATTCACAACCTAGGCCTGGTAAGAGAGAAAATTCAGAGCAATGGCTCAGCTTTTAGATCCTGCATGTTACTTGAATAAGAAATGGAAATAACACTGGGTACTACATTGAAAAAATCAGATAGCACATGTGAGAGCAATAAGAAATAGACTCTATTAAAACTTTGCTAATCTTTGTGAAAAAGTTAAAGCTGTGACTTTAAGTGGCTCAGTGGTTAGCACTACTGCCTCACAGCACCAGGGACCCAGGTTCGATTCTAGCCTCGGGTGACTGTCTGTGTGGAGTTTGCACATTCTCCCCGTGTCTGTGTGGGTTTGCTCCGGTTTCCTCCCACAGTCCAAAAATGTGCAGGCCAGGTGAATTGGCCATGCTAAATTACCCATACAGTTAGGTGCATTAGTCAGAGAGGAAATGAGTCTGGGTGGGTTACTCTTCACAGGGTTGGTGTGGACTTGTTGGGCCAAAGGGCCTGTTTCCACACTGTAGGGTATCTAATCTAAAAGTGTTATTTCTATAGTGTAAAGGATAAATGTTGATATTGCAGGTAAAGGGATGTCCATCTTAATTAAAATGACAGCTCTTTTGGGACACTAAAAGCAACATTGGCCAACTGAATGGCGTGTTGGTAAAACTGGCTAACTTGATGGTATGCTGAGATTGTAAGCCAGGAATCTTACAGAGCTCATTGTCAAACTGAATCAGGCCAGACAGATATGCAAGTCCTTTACCTTGATTGACTATATTAAGTAACTGTTGATGAGACAATGCTGTGAGGTTTCAGTTGGAACAATAGATCGGAGTTTTGACAGAACTGTGTTTGAGACAGCTCAGCTCCTGGGGTCAGTTCAATCGACAGTGAAGTTACAATACCCAACACTGCCTTTTGTAACACCCTTACCTGAAACAGAAACTCAATGACATGGAGCAACTGACTTATGTTAATTTCATGGCTGTATCAAACTGGCGTAACTACACAGGAGGAATCTGTGTTCGTTACCATGCCGACATAGTAAACTATAGTAAGCCACTGTACTTGGGGATGACATGGACAACTGTACTTCAAGGGACAACTCAAATGAGAGAGGCTGACACTCCGGAGACAGTGTCAGCACAAGAAGCAGGACCCTTGGGGAGGAAGAGAACAGCCTCATCCTCAGGCAGGCCATCTGTAATCGGTTCTTTACCATCTGCACTTACAAAGTGGATTTTAAACCAGTCTGAGAACATAGACTTTTAAGAACTGAAAGGCTGCTTGGGAAATTAGAGGGACAGGTGGTTGTCATAGAATTGTGTGTATTTCAACAATAGTAAACCACATCTCATGGTAAGGCACATTTCATTATTATTGTACTGAATCCCAACAAGTCTGCAAATATCCCAGACCCACATGAAAACGACACTTACATTATGTAATTAAGATAATCTACCTTGTCAATGAAGTCAAATTTCATGACTTCCATGACTACTTTGCTGGACAGATTTTGATGATTTAACCAAGGAATGCGAGATTAAGACAGGATTGGACAGAGGAAAACAGACAAACAGAAAACAGACGGTACCATGTTCAAGAAAATACACGATTTACTAAGAACTAGGTCTTGCCAATCTGCGCCAACCCCATACCTGAATATAACCAAATGTCATACCTGGATATAACCAAACTTCCAGCCTGAGGTCTGGCAGTTGGCAGCACTGTATTCAGGAAGGGAAATGGCACAGCAGTGTGGGCACTGGAAGCTGGTTCTCAGAGGCCAGTTTTACTCTGCACATGTACATTTGATGCTGTAACATGAACAGGTCTCTCCGCTGTCCTAGCTGTCCCTCAACCAACATCTGGACAGGGGGATAATCTGATCATGATCACACTGTTGTTTCTGGGAGCTTGCTGTGTCTAGGTTAGCTCTCTGGCATTTCCTACATCACAAGAGAGACGCCAGTAATACGTCATTGTCTGTAAAGCACTAGGAGACAGCCTGAGGTTGTGAAAGATGCACATTATTTCTTCCTTCACCTGACAACTCTGACCATCAGGGGATAATCTCTCTCCTTTTCGCCCATCACAGAAACAGGAGTAGCTGCCGGGGAAGTTCACACAGCCATATGCACACAAGCTCGCTGCACATTCATCGATATCTGTTTGGAGAAGATCAAACTTCAGAAACACATTTTCCCCCTTCATTTAAAAAGAATGTTTCTTACTGAAGGAAATGTAAATTCACAGAACCGCTGAAGAGATAAATAACACAGAGCTCATCGATAGGATGCTGCATACAACTTCTCATCATGTTTTCCAACATAAATATTCAGACAGTGTGCAACTGGATGTTCGGATTCCAACATGAGAGAATGCTCACAGTGGGATGGCTGTGTGTAGGATGGACAGGAAATGGGTCAGGAGTTCGAATCCCACTGCCACAAGTTGTGTAAAATCTGGTGTTTTGCAGCTGTCACCACAATAAATAGTCATTTAAAAAGTGCAGCCATAACTGGGCAACGCAGTGACTCAGTGGTTAGCACTGCTGCCTCACAGCTCCAGAGACCTTAAGTGACTGTGTGCACTTTGCACATTCTCCCCATGTCTGTGTGGGTTTCCTCACACAGTCCAAAAATGTACAGCTTAGGTAGATTGGTCATGCTAAGGTACCCTTAGTGTCCAGATTAGGTGGGTTAGACATGGGAAATGCAGGGTTACAGGGATGGGACTGGGTGGGATGCACTTGCAGGGTCAGTGTGGACTTGATGGGCTGAATGACCTGCTACCAATCAGTAGGGATTTTAACAACTGTTTCACTATACTGTTCAGGGAAGGAAATCTGCCCTAGTTACCCAGTCCAGGCTCATATCTGACTCCACACCCACAACATACTTTTAAAAATTCATTCATGGTACGTGGGAACGGCCAGTATTTATTGACCAATCAAATGACAGAAGATCCATCATCATCTTTAGGCAACTCCATCTTACTCAATCACCTGCTGCAAGCTAGACAGGTACCAAATCAAGGGGTCTTCCAGTGCAAGAGGCCATTCTGCCCATCCTACCTGTCTTGGCTCTTTGAAATAGATATCTAAGTAGTTCCACTGTGACCACTTATTCCCCGCAGGCCTACAAATTTCTCCTCTCAGTTCAATTCCCCGTTATTAAATTGGCTTTCCCTGCCCTCTCAAGCAGCGTATTTCAGATCACATCAACATACTGTATTAAAAAAAGTTCTCCTCATTGTTTCTTTTGCTACTCACCTTAAATTTCTATCGGCTGGTTACCGGTGCTTCTAATATTGGAACTGTTCCTCCTCCCTGATTCTGGCAGAAACCTGCAGGAGTTTGAGCACTGCCACCAAATCTCTTCTCTTTTTTCTGATCTTAGGACAACAACACCAGCTCCTCCATGTTAACTGAAGCCCCTTCTTCCTGGTGTCTGGGGTTGTCAATGAATGCTGGCATTGCCTGGTAACAAACTCACCTCCCAGTAACAAACAATGGGGAACTGAATCTTACAAGTGTGTTTCTTGGTGAGATGAAGAATAGGAGGTGATGGGTGAAGAGCACAAAACTGGCTGTGGGTGGGTGCAACTCCTTCTAACAAAAGGTTTTGCCAGGCCAGCCTATAGGCTGCCTCTGCTTTTAACGCCAGTTTTCGGTCAGATGCCAACTGAGGCCCTGGTACTGCCCAAAATGTTTCCGTCACCAACATCACTTCCAATTAACTTCCTGTTCCAAAGAAATGCAACATTTTTGTGCAGAAGTAACTGGTGCAAGGACAGTTACTGTGTCACTACTCAGCACCAGTGTGAGCCTCACAATTACACTTAGCTGTCATTCTCATTCCAACCTGCCACAGAAAGCAGACGAGGCCACAAATATTGAATGTTTTCAAGGAGGAGAGAAATATTGTTCTTGGAGCTAAAGGATACGGGGAGGAAACGGAAACAGGGGGCTGAGTTGGATGATCCACTGCGATAATATTGAATGGCACAGCAGGATTGAAGGGCTGAATGGCCTGTCCCATTCTTTCCAGAGTTTTTGTGCAAGTTGCTGTCGGCCTTTGAGAGATCTCTGTTCAGCCCTTACCGTGGCAGTTTTTCGTGACAGGATTGAAGGCGTATCCTGCAGCACATTTACATTCGAAGGTACCCGGCAGATTGTTGCATGCTGCTTTCCCACAGATTTCTGGGTGCATAAAGCATTCGTTCTTATCTGAAATGTTAAAGAGCGTACAGCATGAGTCAGAATTCAATGAAGTAACTCATATTTTGATTACACCTTGCCCCCCACATCTGGGCATCCCAAAAAAAACTGCATACCAATATTTGGACATATTCTGACTGTTGGAGTGTAGGAAATCAGCAGCTAATTTGTGCACAGCAAGATCTCATAAAGTGTCAATTGGAAGCTAGGCTCCCCTAGGTAGCACCATCCCAGAAGACTAATATTCATTTCTACAGACTTCAATTTGCACATGCTCAAGCCAAGGAAGATGTCGGTCACCTTCCTCTTTTATGATCTTACAGCAATGGCTGATTGCCCCTGATCAGGTTAACCCGTCTCTTGACCCACAACAACAACAACAACAGACATTGCTGGAGAAACTCAGCAGGTCTGGCCGCATTGGTGGAGAGAGAGAAACAGAGTTAACATCTCAAGAGAATGAGACAGGAAAGTAGACAAAGGGATTGCTGACATTAGACCGAGTGGGAAGTGAATAGGTGAGAGGTGTTAACAGAAACTGTGAATTGTTGAAAGTGGAGGGAGGAGGGGTGGTGGTGCAAGTCAATGCTGAAAAGACAAAGGAGATGAGGATGGACTGAGAAAAGATTTTACCAAAGAAATTCATGTTAGACTTAACAAGGGTCATGTGTTGTGAGCTCACATAAATGGTTACGGAGTAGAAACAAAAGCTCGATTACAATGACAATTTGTCGTCTGAAAACATTTATGTGGCCACAAACGACGGCTGTGAACAGAGGCCGATCAAGATGAGTGATGAGGCTCAGAAAAGCAGCATTTGCAATGCAAGGGTTCAGCCAGGTATTAAGTGTGTCCCAGGACAGTCAGGCAGGTTTTTGAGAAAGCCAGGGTTAAAAGAACTTGCTTGGGGCAGTAGTATTGGTAAATCTTGCATACTCTGGGTGTGCGACAGGAACAATAGAGCTGCATTTGGGAAAAAGGAGATTATGAATGGTATACCACTTGGAAAATGTGTATAAGGAACGTGTGTAATGACTTGGATGGACAAAATCAAAATGTGGAGCTGCCTTGCTTTGGGACGGGAGGTGAGGGCAGCAGAGGGAAATACCTCAAAGTATGACTAGCCCTCATCACAGGGACAGAGACACACACTATGTCTGTGTCAGCTCTTTAAAAGATAATGCAACTAATTCCACTTCCTCAGCACTTTCCCAATAGCCTGACAATTCTTTCCCCTTTGAGTATATAATGTATCAAATTCCCTTTTGGAATACTGAAGTAATATTGAACAGAACATACAGCACAGAATCTCAATTACAATGACGACTTGTCCTTTGAAAGCACTTGTCTGGCCATCGACAATATCCGGCTGGGAATGCAGAACATTCTAGATCATATGACAACCTTTGTATTTTAAAAACAAACCTTCCTCATTACCTCCTGTGGTTCATTTTCTGATAATCTTCAATCTGGGTCCCTCTGGTTAATGACTGTTCTGCCACTGAAAACAATTTCACCTTACTTACTCCATCACAACTTCCATAAATTCAAAACTTTTCATTACATCTCCCCTAAATGTTCTCCTCTCTGAGAAAAGCAATCCTAACTTTTCCAAACTCTCCACATAAGCAAAGCCCCTCGTTCTCAGTATTTCACAATAAAGGAGGAGAAAGTGATGAAGGGCTTATGCCCGAAACGTCGATTCTCCTGCTCCTTGGATGCTGCCTGACCTGCTGCGCTTTTCCAGCAACACATTTTTCATTTCACAATAAAAACAACTTGTGAAGAGCTTATGCTCAAACCATCGATTCTCCTGCTCCTCGGATGCCGCCTGGTCAGCTGTGCTCTGCCAGCCCCTTGCATTTACACAGCATTGTTAATATAAAGCAAAACACTCCAAGATGCTTCACAGGAGCATTTATTAATCAAACTGCTACAAGTTCACAGGAAATAGTACAGGCAGGATTGTGACTTTGTTGAATTGTTTTCGAGATGGATATCAGCAATGAGTACCTCATGGACATTATATTACAACAGTACGCTAGAAGGTATCTTAGTACAGGATTTCAGTTTATCACAAACACCCCCCAATCATGCAAAAGGAATTGTATCCATCATTTACATCATGAGTCACCTATTGCACATACAGTCGTTAAATCATGCCAGTCTCCTAAAGGTACAAGTGTGCTTTGTCATTGGCTGTTCATCTGAGCAATACTTCTTCACTAGAAAGTGCTGTTTCCCCATCACTTGTTGTTTCCATGATTCCTGGTGTTGCTCGATTTCCATTGTTTTGGTGTTGTGGACCTCAGGGACCGATGGTTAACCTGTGGGCTGTGTAGATGATGAGTGCATAGCTTCCTGACTGGCTGCTTGCAGTGAAATGCTTTTCCATTGTACACAATAGCCTGTGGTGCTAACAGTATATCAGGATGCCCCATGTCCACCTCATACAATATGGGTGGCAACTGATTGATGCAATTCCCAAGTGTGTGCCAATTGTGCTGACCTTTGCTGAGAGGGTTGAAGGTTTGTACTCTGAATGGCTCTCCAATATTCAAATCTAGCAATATCTTGCCAGTTTGGTTGAAATGAAATTTGGTTTCCAGCTACTTTATCTTGATTTTATCACTCACACCAGTTATTATTTGTTTCAGTAGTTTTGTTTTTGTTGTTGGAAGAGCAGTTTAGGTTTAGTGTGATGTTACTCTTTGTACTGGACTATTCCCCAAGCCTTCAGGCAGTGTGTTTATCCAATACTCAATTTCTTTATGGTTCTGTTGGTGACTTTCATTGTCACTTCATTGTTCTGGGGATAGCATGGGGATGATGTACGGTGTTGGATTTCCAAATGTTTATGAAGTAACTGAATTCTTCACTCAGGCACCAGCTGTAACAACAAATGTGTGCTTTCAGGCGTTCAACAAACTCAATAGCAGTCATGGAAGTCCGCTGGTTTACCTCAAACAGGTCATCTTCAGGGACACGATAACCAGATCTTGCATCAGTGAAGAATTCTACTCCCTGCTCCATCCATGGTCTGCCCTGGATGTCATGTGACCCCACTGACTCCATACTTTGTTTAGCTTGGAACTTATGACAGGCACAGCACTGCCGGATGCGGTCCTTGATTTCAAAGCTCATGTTTGGCCAGTGCCATACATTTCCTGCCTTTTTCAGATTCAATTCCTCAGTATAAATGCACTTTAGCATCTCTTCTCCCAACTCTGTAATGATATTGACTTGATTTCCTTTCCATAATATGCCATTTCAGACTATCAGCTCCCCTTCTAAATGGTTATTATGCTCTTGACCACCAGGAGTATCCTTGACACATTTGGATATCCTTTCATCATTACTCCTTGCAACACTTGGAGTGTTGCATATTGTTGGGTAGTTTGTTTGATGTGATTAAACCTCCTGTCTGTTCTAGTTAATGTCACTGCTCTGAACACGTCAAGTTGCTGCTTCTCATTGGATTTGGAAGATTTCACCCTCTGTCAAAGCATCTTTGACCCTCTTCATAAGGATTGCTTGTCATTGTTCTCTCTTACTTTATCTCACGTCCAGCTATTACCTCTGGTAATGAAATAAATTATTCAAAACCTTGAAGCAGACCAAATCTTGATGAAAATGCTTCAAAGGGGCTCAGCTGACACTTTGACCCTTTCAAGTAGATATCAGTGAACAGTTTCCCAAACAAATGGATAATCAGGAATTCTTTCTTGACCCAAGCTTAGGATCATTTTCTGTGCTTAATGTTTGAATGAATATGCAACCAATTATTCTCCTCACACAAGGATGCATCTCACTGGCCTCACACTGCTGGGCTACATCATCATTTGATTTCAGCACTACGGTTGCTATCATTGGTTACTTGACGGCTTCTTGTTCTGTGCCTCAGAACCACTGCACATCTTTGACAGTGAGTTGATGGAATGGTTCACACTGTGGTGACAAATTGGGGAAGAGTTTTGCTAAACAGTTGACAACTCCAACAAATGTGCCTTGATATCTGATGGATGCTGCTACAACTCCGGCCTTTCCAAGATTTTCACTGCCAGTACACACCCTAGGTTGGCTTCAGGAATCTTCAATTGAAAGTTTTTCATGCTCAGCTTTTGGGTAATCTGTGAGTTTTAACATTTGCACTAGATTTTGATCGTAGTCAGTAATAACTTCTTACATTGTGTCTCCGTATCAGTAAACTAGCAGATCATCCACTTCCAGCTTTCATTTTGGGAAGATAATAACTCTGTCATGGTGTTGGCATTAATACTCACCTGACCGATGGAAATGCCAAGCACCATGTGCAACCACTTGCTATCCAGAAAGTAGTTACAAAGCAGCTCTCTAACCCTTTGCATCAATAGGAATGAAGACTTTTGCCTTTGCAAGCTCGAGCAGAATTCTAGCTTTCTCAGTCCTTTGAGTCAACACATTGTCTCAGTATGTTTCACTTCAGCCATGCAGTTAGTCTATTCTGGAGGAGGTGCTTCTTGCTTGACTAATCCCTTCTTTTCCAGCTCTTTCTTGTCTTTCAGCCTTGGCCATGAGAACCACTAGAACCTTTCTTGGATGATGTTTAAATGGTTTTCTCATCCAGTTCAAGATGCTATTCACCAGGAAGACATTCAAAACAAACCACTGTATTCCTCTAATACCTGTCCCATGGTCAGTGGTTTAGTGCGTTGTGAGATGTTGCAAACTCAAGTAGGATTTCAGAGGCATTTTAAACGTGGGAGTGTTCTGAGAGGTGGACAGGGTTAGGGAGGGAATTCCAGAGTTTACGAAATGAACTAAACATCATAGCATGACAGGATTTGTGTAAGAAATGGAAACTGAAGTGCAATATCCACCCCCACACATGGACACATTTACAAGCACATCCATTTATATACACAAATATTCTTCATGCACACACTGACACAAATGAATATATTCACACACAAATTCCTTCTCACATGGATACATACACAATAAAAGCAGACAAGCACACATACATCAGCATTTAAACACATATTCACAAACACACAGACACATTTACGCATGTACACAGACACATAGAATTAGAGACTCATACAGCACAGAAACAGATCCTTCGATCCAACCAGTTCATGCTGAACATAATCCCAAATTAAACTAGTCCCACCTGCCTGCTCCTGGCCCATATCCCTCCAAATGTTTCTGATTCATGTATCCATCCAATTGCCTTTTAAACGATGTAACTGTACCCGCATCCACCACATCCTCAGGATGTTCATTCCACACGCAAACCACCCTCTGTGTAAAAACATTGCCCCTCGTGTCTGTTTTAAATCTCTCTCCTCTCACCTTAAAATGTGCCCTATAGTCTTGAAATCCCCAATCCTAGGTAAAACACAACTCCCATTAACCCTATCTATACCCCTCATTATTTTACTTCTATAAGGTCACCTCTCAACCTCCTATGCTCCAGTGAAAAAAGTCCCAGCCTTTCTTTATAACTCAAACCTTCCATACCCGTCAACATTCTTGTAAAACCCTTTTGAGCCCTCTTCAGTTTAATAATATCCTTCATATAACTGAGCGACCAGAACTGGACACAGTATTGCAGAAGATATGCACATGTGAACACTCTCTCACCAGGTGCATATATGGATACACACATACAGCATACATAGACATACAAACACACACACTCTCTCAGGCATTCACACAAACAATCACACACAAGCAATCATACAGGCATTCACAGCAGGTTTAACTAACATGGAAACGTTGAAGTATTTATGGCACTGAAGAAGAACATTGAACCTATTACTTCTTTTATGGTCAACAACACCCACCCAACCAAATCCCCCAACCCAGCTCTGGCCATAGCTGTTAGTTTGCAGCATCTCACATCTTTATTCAAACGTTTTTCGACATGCTGAGGGCTTCTGCCTCTGTGTTTCTCACCAATGCAGTTCCGTTTATTTGAAGCAATATAGAATCCTTCATCACAGTAACAGCGATAGCTCCCAGGCACATTGTGACAGGAATGGTTGCAAGCTTTCTCCTCCAATATCCCACTTTGGCATTCATCGATATCTGTGCAACACAAATTAAGGTGTAAGTTTGCATCTTTGATGATGATCAAACTTTGAACAAATAAGGCTAAAACATGACAAGATATTATAAAACATTTTTACAAAATTGGCAAAAGGTTTGTTACCAAGTTCCGAGCAAAATAAAATTAACATTTAAACCATTTTTTCTCATCACTGCAGATATTAATTGTTTTCTGGAGCTCACAATTTAAATTTTAAGTCAATTAACTGAAGGAACAGGGGCCACAGAGGGACCTATGTTCTCATCCTATAATGCAGATTCTGGTGGCTGATTGGTAAAAATAAAATCATGCATTTCTGTAACCCCTCTTATACACTCGGAGATGTCCCAAGCTCTTCACAGACAATAATGTACATTTTGAGGTACAGTATCATACTATTGCAATGTATAGTATTAAACTACTGCAATGTGTAGTATTAGACTACTGCAATGTGTAGTAGTATACTACTGCAATGTGTAGTATTATAATACTGCAATGTATAGTATTATACTACTGCAATGTGTAGTATTATACTACTGCAATGTATAGATTATACTACTACAATGTATAGTATTATACCACTGCAATGTGTCGCATTATACTACTGAAATGTATAGTATTATATACTGCAATGTATCATTTGAAATACTGCAATGTTTAGTATTATACTACCGCAATGTACAGTATTATACTATTACAATGTATAGTATTATACTACTGCAATGTATAGTATAATACTACAACAATTTACAGTATTATACTATTGCAATATATTGTATGATACAACTGCAATGTATAGTATTACAATACTGAAATATGTAGTATATTACTACTGCAATGCATTGTATTATACTACTGCAATGTATAGTATTATAATACTGCAATATAGAGTATAATACCACTGCAATGTATCACATTATACTACTACAATGTATAGTATTACATACTGCAATTTATAGTATTATAATACTGCAATGTTTAGTATTACACTACTGCAATGTATAGCATGATACTACTGTGATGTATTACAATACTGAAATGTGTAATATATTACTACTGCAATGCATATTATTATACTATTGCAATGTATAACATTATAATACTGCAATGTATCATATAATACTACTGCAATTTATAGCATTATAATACTGCAATGTAACATATTATACTACTGCAATGTATGGTATGATATACTGCAATGTATAGTATGATACTACTGCAATGTACAATATTATATACTGTAATGTATAGTATTATACCACTGCAATATATCGCATTATACTACTGTGATGTATAGTATTATATTCTGCAATGTATAGTACTATACCACTGCAATGTTTAGTATTGCACTACTGCAATGTATAGTATGATACTACTGCAATGTGTAGAATTATATGACTGCAATGTATCATATTATACTACTACCATGTATAGTGTTAAAATACTGCAATGTATAGTATTATACTACTGTAATGTATAGTATTATATTATTGCAATGTATAGCATTATACTACTGCCAGGTATAGTACTATACTACTGAAATGTATAGTATTATACTATTGCAATGTATAGTATAATACTACTGCAATGTATTGTATTATAATACCGCAATGTACAGTATTATACTACTGCAGAGTATAGTATAATACTATTTCGATGCATAGTATAATACTACTGCAATGTATAGTATTATATATTGCAATGTATCATATTATAATACTGCTACAATATATAGTATTATACTATGGCAATGTATAGTATTATACTGCTGCAATGTACAGCATTAAGCTACTACAATGTACGGTTTTATACTACTGCAATGTATCGTATGATACAACTGCAATGTATAGTATTATATACTGCAATGTGTCTTATTATAATACTGCTACAATGTATAGTATTATACTATGGCAATGTATAGTATTATACTGCTGCATTGTACAGCATTATACTACTACAATATATAGTATTATACTCCTGCAATATGTACTATTATACTATGGCAAAGTATAGTAGTATATTACTGTGATGTATAGAATTATACTACTGCAATGTATAGATTATACTACTGCAATGTGTCGTATTATACCACTGCAATATATCGCATTATACTATTATAATGTATTGTATTATACTGCTGCAATGTATAGCATTATATAACTGCAAGGTATAGTATTATACAACTGCAATGTATAGTATATTACTACTGAAATATATAGTATTTTATTACTGTAATGTACAGTATTATATACTGTAATGTATAGTATTATAATACTGTAATGCATGATATTATATGTCTGCAATGTATAGTATTACACTGCTGCAATATGAAATATCATATTACTGCAATGTATAGTATTATACTACTGCAATATGTAATATTATATTATTGCAATGTATAGTATTATACTACTGCAATGTAAAGTATTATACTAGTGCAATGTATAGTGGTATACTCCTGCAATGTAACATATTATACTGCTGCAATGTATAATATTATAATACTGTAATGCATGATATTATACATCTGCAATGTATAGTAATACATACTGCAATGTATAGTATTATACCACTGCAATGCTTAGTATTACACTTCTGCAATGTATAGTATGATACTACTACAATGTATAGTATTATATACTGCAATGTATAGTATTATACTACTGCAATCTGTAGTATTATATGACTGCAATGTATCGCATTATACTACTGCCACGTATAGTATTGTACTACTGCAATGTATAGTAGTATACTCCTGCAATGTAACATATTATACTACTGCAATGTATAGTATTATACTACTGTAATGTATGGTATTATACTACTGCAATTTATAGTATTATAATACTGAAATGTATAGTATTATACTACTGCTACAATATATAGTATTGTACTACCACAATGTATAGTAATATACTGCTGCATTGCACAGCATTATACTACTACAATGTATAGTATGATACTACTGCAATATATAGTATATTACTGTAATGTATAGTATTATATACTGCAATGTAAAGTATTATACCACTGCAATATATTGTATTATACTATTGCAATGTATAGTATTATATACAGAAAGTCATAGTATTATAATACTGCAATGTTTAGTATTACACTATTGCATTGTATAGTATGATACTACTGTGATACTACCACAATGCATAGTATTACACTAGTGCAATGTATAGTATTATAATACAGCAATGTACAGCAATATAATACTGCAATGTATAGTATTATACTAGTGCAATATATAGTATTATATTAGTGCAATGTATTGTTTATAATACTGAAATGCATAGTATTATGCTAGTGCAATGTATAGCATTATAATACTTCAATGTATAGTACTATACCACTGTAATGAGTAGTATTACACTACTGCAATATTTGTATGATACTACTGCAATGTATAGTATCATACTACTACAATGTATAGTATTATACTCCTGTAATGTGCAGTATTACACTACTGCAATGTATAGTATTATGCTACTGCAATGTACAGTATTATATACTGCAATGTATGGTAGTATACTACTACAATGTATAGTATTATACTCCTGTAATGTGCAGTATTACACTACTGCAATGTATAGTATTATGCTACTGCAATGTACAGTATTATATACTGCAATGTATGGTAGTATACTACTGCAATCTATAGTATTATATGACCGCAATGTATTGCATTATACTGCTGCCATGTATAGTATTATATACTGCAATGAATAGTGTTATATTACTGCAATGTATAGTATTATACTACTGTTATGTATAGTATTATATTATTGCAATGTATAGTATTACACTACTGTCAGGTATAGTATTATGCTACTGCAATGTATAGTACTATACTATTGCAATATATATTACAATACTACTGCAATGTATAGTATTATACTACTGCAATATATAGTATTATACTGCTGCAATGTATGATATGATACAGTATTATATACTGCAATGCAATGTATTATACCACTGCAATATATTGCATTATACTACTGCAATGTATAGTATTATATACTGCAAGTTATGGTATTATAAAACTGCAATGTTTAGTATTACATTATTGCATTGTATAGTATGATACTATCAAAATGTATAGTATTATATGACTGCAATGTATAGTATTATACAACTGAAATGCATAGTATTATACTAGTGCAATGTATTGCATTATAATACTGCAATGTATAGTATTATACTACTGCAATGTATAGTATTACATACTGCAATGTATCATATTATACTACTTCAATGTATAGTGTTACATACTGCAATGTATAGTATTATACTACTGCAATGTATAGTATTATATTTGGCAATGTACAGTATTATACCACTGCAATTTATCGCATTTACTACTGCAATGCATAGTATTATATACTGCAATATATAGTATTATAATGCTGCAATATTTAGTATTATACTACCGCAAAATATAGTATGATACTACTGCAATGTATGGTATTATACTACTGCAATATAAAGTATTATACTACTACAATGTATAGTGTGATACTACTGCAATGTGTAGTATTATACTACTATGATGTATAGTATTATACTACTCAATGTAGAGCATTATAATACTGAAATATATAGTATTATACTACTGCACTGTGTAGAATTATACTACAGTAATGTTACATATTATACTACTGCAATGTATAGTATTATATACCGCAATGTATAGTATGATACTACTACAATGTATAGAAATATATACTGCAATGTATAATACTATATCACTGCAATATATCACATTATACTACTGAAATATATCGCATTATACTACCTCAATGTACAGTATTATATACTGCAATGTATCATATTATACTACTGCAATGTATTGTATTATACTACTGCAACGTATAGTACTACTGCAATGTAATATATTTTCCTACTGCAATGTGTAGTCTTATACTACTGCAATGTACAGTCTTATACTAGTGGAATGTATAGTATTATACTACTGCAATGTATAGTATTATATGACTGCAATGTACAGTATTATACTACTACAATATGTAATACTATACTACTGCAGTGTGTAGTATTATACTACGACAATCTGTAATAGTATACTACTGCAATATATAGTATTATAATACTGCAATGCTTAGTATTATACTACTACAACGTACAATATTATACTTCTGCAATATATATGATACTAGTGCAACGTATCATATTATACTACTTCAATGTATAGTATTACATACTGAAATTAAACTACTGCAATATATCGCATTATACTACTGCAATATATAGCATTATATACTGCAAGTTATAGTATTATAATACTGCAATGCTTAGTATTATACTACTGCAATGTATAGTACGATACTACCGTGAAGTATAGTATGATACTACTACAATGTGTAGTATTACACTAGTGCAATGTTCAGTATTATACTAGGGCAATGTATAGCAATATAATGCTGCAATGTATAGTATTATACTAGTGCAATGTATAGTATTATAATACTGAAATGCATAGTATTACACTACTGCAATGTATAGCATTATAATACTACTATGTATAGTATTATATTACTGCAATGTATCGTATTATACTACTTCAATGTATAGTATTACATACTGCAGCGTATAGTATTATACTACTGCAATGTATAGTATTATATACTGCAATGTACAGTATTATACCACTGCAATATATCGCATTATACTGCTGCAATGTATAGTATTATATACTGCAATATATATTATTATAATGCTGCAATGTTTAGTATGATACTACTACATTGTATAGTATTATACAACTGCAATGTGTAGTATTACACTACTGCAATGTATAGTATTATATACTGCAATGTATAGTATTATACTACTGCAATGTGTAGTATTATACGACTGCAATGTATCGCATTATACTACTGCCATGTATAGTATTATACTACTACAACGTATAGTATCATAATACTGCAATGTATAGTATAATACTACCGCAATATATAGTACTATACCACAGAAATGTATAGTATCATACTACTGCAATGTATAGTATTATACTACTGTAGTGTATAGTATTATACTATTGCAAAGTATAGTATTATACTACTGCAATATGTAGTATTATACCACTGCAATGTATCATATAATACTACTGCAATGTGTAATATTATAATACTGCAATGTATAGTATTATACAACTGCAATGTTTAGTATTATACTACTGCAATGTACAGTATTATACAACTGCAACGTATAGTATTATACTACTGCAATGTATAGTGTAATACTACTGCAATGTATAGTCTCAGAAACAGCCAGGTGGAAACGACCAGGTCGCCTTTTTTATGATGTTGGCTGAGGGGGAAATATTGGCCAAGAGCCCTCAAAGATAATTCCCCTGCTCTTCCTTGAAATTATGCTGTGGGGGTATCATCAGTAACCATCTGAAAGGGCAGTGGGGCTTCAGCTTAATGTTAAACCCAAAAGGCATCACTGCTTTGACAACGCAACACTCTCTCAGTACAGCTTGGAGCGTCAGCTCAGCTTCTTATGTTCCAGACTCTCAATCAGAAATTGAATTTCATAAAGTTGGGATTAAGAGATAAGAGTACAACCCACTGAGGGTATAGTTTTCACCATAATTGAATGTAAGTTTATAGATAGCAGACATGTCCCAGTGATACCCTGAGAATGAAGATGGTTAGAGTAGAAAGAACAGAAGCAGAGTTTGTTACTTCTTCGGGCATGGTTAATGCCATTTTAGGGGTGGGTGGTGTTTGCTGCTGAGTAGTGAGGTGATGACAAAGCGTCATCCCCAGAAAGATTTCAGTGGAATATCAGAGAAGAGGACAATTGGAGGACAGATCAATGGAGGTTTCATTGCATAGCAACATCCAGTTTAATATTTGGAAGTGTTGAAGTCTGCCATGAGGTACACAGTAAGGGAAAGAATCAGAGGAGACATGTGAATAAACCACTTAGAACATAAGAATGCAAGAAATAGGAGCTGGAGTAAGGTATATTCAAGCTCAGTCCAGGATTCATTGAGATTGTGAATTCTGCTTCTGGATTCTGCTTCAACACCTATTTCCTGCAATGATCAGTCAATCACTAGGTGTTTGTTCCATGTAGAAATCTTAGTCTGGAACATACTCAATGACTCAGCCTCCATAAACCCAAGAGAAGAGAATTCCAAAAACATACTATCCTCTGAGTGAAACGATTTCGCTTCATCACAGTCATAAATGGCCTGCCCTTTATTCTGGGAGATTGATGCCCCCAGGCAGGAGAAACCATCGTTCCTGAATCTATCCTGTAGAACAGCACTCTTATCTCTTAATCCCAACTTTATGAAATTCAATTTGGGTTCAATTCCAGCCTCAGGCAACTGTCTGTGTGGAGTTTGCACATTCTCCCTGTGTCTGCGTGGGTTTCCACTACGTGCTCCAGTTTCTTCCCACAGTCCAAAGATGAGCAGGTCAGGTGGATTGGCCGTGGGAAATTACCCATACTGTCCAGGAATGCATAGGTTAGGTGTGCTAGCCTGGGAAACATAGATTTATGGGATAGGTCTGGGTGGGGTGCTCTTTGGAGCATTGGTGTGGTCTTGTTGGGCTGAATAGCCTGTTTCCACAATGTAGGGATTCCATGAAGATATGCTGCAGAATCTCACCAAGGCCCCTTTGACTGTATTTTCCAACATATGACCACTACAGTTTGGAAGGGCATGGGAACACCACAACTAACAAAATGCCCCAAGCCCTGGCTTGAAAATATTTTGCTGCTTCTTCAGTGTCAAAGTCCTGGAGCTCCGTCCCTAATATTCTGGATGTATATACACCAAATGGACTGCTGCAGTTCATCCCAATTTTCTCAAGGGCAGTTAGAGATAGGCGATAGGTCTAGGCAGCAACACCCACTTCCCATGAACGAATAACAAAAAGGAGGCCAGGCAAATTACTCATTTTGAGGTAAATTAGGGATGGGCAGGAAATGCTGGGTTTCCCAGTGATATAAACACCTGATGAAAGAATGAAGAATCACCCAGGATCTGGATAATTGCAGTGAGACTCATTTACTCCTACATTCAAATCCTCTTGTAGTAAAGGCTATTTGTCTCCTCAATGACTTGCTGTACCTACGTGGTAACCTCCAGTGCATCATGACCAGGAACACACAGCAAGATCACACCAACCCTCTGAAGAGTAACCCACCCAGACCCATTCCCCTTTACTCAACATCTCCCCCTAAACATTAAACCTAACCTACACATCCCTGAACACTATGGGCAATTTAGCATGGCCATATCACCTAACCTGCACATCTTTGGACTGTGGTAGGAAAGCCATGCAGATACAGGAAGAAGTTGCCCGAGGCTAGAATCGAACCCGGGTCCCTGGCGCTGCAAGGCAGCAGTGCTAACCACTGAGCCACCGTGCTGCTTCTCTGATGTGGAGGTACCTGTGTTAGACTGGGTCGGACAATGTCAAAAAACACACAATTTTTGAAATAAATCAGTTCGACTATAACTTGGTGTCTTATCACATTTCTTCACATTGAATTGCAGCTGCCATATGTTTGCCCACACATTATTCTCTCTAAGTCCCCTTGACGCATCTTTGCATCTTCCCCACAACTCACACTAACACTGAAATTTACAGTGAGTTGCTCCCGCACTGCCCATAATGGCAATGGAAGCAAATTCAGAAAATGACTTAGAGTCATAGAGTCATAGAGATGTACAGCATGGAAACAGACCCTTCGGTCCAACTCGTCCATGCTGATCACCTTTCCTAACCTAATGTAGTCCCATTTGCCCGCATTTGGCCCATATCCCTCCAAACCCTTCCTATTCATGTACCCTTTCAGATGCCTTTTAAGTAGTGTAATTGTACCAGCCTCTGCCACTTCCTCTGACAGCTCATTCCATATAAAGAAAATATTTCCAGGGTTGTGAGAAAAGATCTACAGTGAATGGGATTAATCGGACAGCTCTTTCACTGGTCTGGCACAAGCACAATGGGCTGAATGATCTCCTTTCACAGTGTGCTTAGCCCAAGTGAAGACTAGCGCATCCCTTGCAAAAGATGAAATATTCCCTGGAGAGATGAGGGGAATTAACCAGGAGCTGTTTCTTGTCAAAAAGATAAGCAAAACAGGACAGCTTTATCAGAAATAGAGATACGCCTACATGAAGAGAAATAGCTGATAACAAAAGGTTTCACTATAAAGGCTGGTGAAGGAAGGAATATAAAAACCACAGGGGAAGTGATAACAGCCTTGACAGAAACTTGGAATCAGACCAGGAACAAGTTGTCCCTAGTTATCTGACAGTTAGAAAGACAGAGACAATAAAGGAAGGAGAGAGAAATACTATTGAAGCAAAAAATTATTAGAGCAATAGGCCAGAAGATTTTATTAATGATGGACTTTAGGCAGGATCAGTCTAGGTTAAGAGATAGTAAGAGATCCATTACTATTTTGGTAACACATTACAGAGCACTAAATGGCAAAGAGATATAAATATAATTTCGATATGATTGTAACAGTGACCGGCTGGAACTACATAGGATTTGACCTGAACATTGATTAAGACTACAAGGGTTTCAGTTCAAAAATGGGGAGTTAGTATCAGAGAGTGTTCAGAACTGTTACCCTTATCTGGGGTTTAATGTCCGAGATCTGGGTTTGATTAATAAAGCAGGATTAGCAGGTGCTCTGAAGATAGAACACCTGCTCCTGGGATGCTGCCTGACCTGCTGTGCTTTCCCAGCACTACTCTAATGTAGACTCTGATCTCCAACATCTGCAGTCCTCACTTTGGCCGACATGAGGATTAGAGGCTGGATTCCAAATCACATTGAAAATGGAAACAGAATAAGGAGGTCAATGTAAATGTTTGCAACTGAAAAGTAACTCATACCATTGGGATGAAAGGGACCAAACCCAGATTAAACACATGGACACTCAGAAAGCAACAGCACCGTGAAATGATCAACCTCAAGGAGCTGATGCAGGGAATAGTTCAGCATCATTTAAAAAGGGTACTGAAGAATCATTTAGAAAGGAAGGTGTAAGAGGATGGGAAAGAGGACAAGGAGATATAGTCAGAGGTGCGTGGGTGAAGAGCGAGCACTGACCCGGGGGTGAAAGATGGCATCAATGATCACTTCCTGTTTTGCCAAGTCTGAGATTCTCTCTTGGCTTCCAAAATCTGCTAAAGGGTTTGACATGCCTTTGCAAATGGACAGGTTAACAGCTTATAATTCCCGTCTGGATATCAGCTGGACCCTTTCTGTGGCTTCCCTGAGAAAAGCTTCACCGATATAAACCATGCAAATGGAGCACAATGGCTTCAGTTCCAGGGATTCATTCGGGACGTACCTTGCTGACACGTAACTCCCGTCCAACCTTCTTTACAGACGCAGGCGAATGCAGCCACTTTGTCCACACATTGAACGGAGCCTTCAGGATTACACGGTGAAGGGCTGCACTGGTCTGGAATTTCTGAATCAAACAGCAGACAGTAAAACAAGGCATTGATAAGATACAATGATAAGGATACACAAAGACACACAAGATACACAAGGAGCTGACTAAAGATACACAGAGAATTATTAACTCAACAGGCACTGAATGAGAGAAGGTGGATTGGCCCAACTAATCTTCCAGTGTTTGAAAAAGATTTTCAAATGTTCTTTCAAATCCCTCCATGGCTTCATCCCTCACTACTCCTGCAATCTTCTCTCGCCCCACACCTCTCCAATTCTTTTTGCATATCTCCAATTTTGGTCTCTAGATCTTCTCCGATCTTAATTGTTCCACCATGCGCAGTCATGTCTTCACTGCCATGAATTCTAAACTCTCAAAATCCTTTTCTAAACCTCCCCTAACACTCTCCCCTCCTTCGAGATGTACTTAATAACGTATCTCTTAGACCAAGCTTGTGACTATCAAGAAAATGGCCGTTACCTCATGATAACAGAAGTTCTGTTTCCTGTTCTGTCAATGGCAGCTTTCAAAAGGACAGAAGGGAGCGTGGGGTTTTCAAACTGACCTGACCTCATTAACAGGTCGATTAAACAAATTAAGAGCTTATTAAGAGTCAGACTATCAGAAATTGTGGAACTTTGGTGGAGGCAGTTGGACTTTAAGAACCGTCAGGCCTGAGACACAGTTAGGCTCAGGCAGACAGGCAATAGGTCAGAGGTAAGGACAGAGGTCAACTTGATGGAGCTTAGTGGCATGGTATAGGCTGGTGAGTTCCCAGACCCATTCAGAAGAGCATGCAATAGGGCAAAGGTTGAAGGGCTATTGGAGGTAATAGTGAAGGGATATTGCTGATAGTCTGTGTTGGGGTGGTAGAGATCAGAAGAGATAATATTAATGTGTCCCTCACAAGGATTGCCTAATCTTCCAATGGAGATGTTGAACACCACTTGGTGGAAGCAGTCAAGTTAGGAAGGGTACAGTGCACCCTGAGTGGGGGACTTCACTAGCCACCAGCAACAATGACTGAGCTGGTCGGGTCCTTAAGGACATAGCTGCTAAACTGGTTCTGCAATAGCTGGTGAGAGAACCAACAAGATGGAAAACCAGACCTGACCTCATCCTAACCACTATGCCTCCCACAGATATACCTGGCTACGACAATATTGGTTAAATTGACCACCACACAGTCCTTGTGTAGTGACATCCCATCGTCATACTGAGAATACCCACTATTGTGTTGTGTTGCACTATCACCATGCTAAATGAGATAAACTTCAAACTGATCTAGCATCTCTGTAAGGCATTGTGGGTCATCGGCGGCAGCAGAATTATACTACAACACAATCTGCAACCTCTTGAGCAGCATATCCTCCACTCTACCATTACCACTGAGCCAAGGGATCAGCCCTGAGAAGAACAGGGGGGCAAGCCAGGGACAGCACAGGACATCACTAACAAGGAGTTAACCTGATGAAGCTACAAATCAGAGAGTTCAGGCAGTATCCAAAGAGAAGGAGAATCAATGTTTTGGACAAAATCCCTTCATCAGGAATGAGAGAAGCTTTGCCAGGTTCACTACTTTTTAGTGATGTCCTGTGCTGTCACTCCTGATGTAGGGCTTTTGCCCGAAATGTCGACTTTCCTGCGCCTTGGATGCTGCCTGACCTGCTGTGCTTTTCCAGCTCCACACTCTTGACTCTGATCTCCAGCATCAGCAGTCCCCACTTTCTTGAAGCGACAAAGCTGGTCTACTTGCGTGTCAAATAGCAGAAACAGTAAGAGCTAGACAGAGCTAAGTGACTCCATAACCAATGGATTAGATCAATGGTGTTCTGTCATATCCATTCATGAATGGTAGTGGACAATTAAGCAAATCGCTGGAGAGGGAGGTTCCATAATATCCCCATCCTCAGTAATGGGGAGCCCAGCACACTAATGCAAAAGATAACACTGATGTATTTCCAAATCTTCAGCCAGAAATGCAGAGTGAATGATCCATCTCAACTTCCTCCAGAGATCCCCAGTATCTCAGACAATTTGATTCACTCAATGTGAAAACACACAATGGATAAAAGCAAGGGACACTGCAAAGGTTGTGAGCCCTGGCAACATTCCAGCAACAGTACGGACAATCTACATTCCAGAACTTGCCACTCCCTTAGCCAAGCTCTTCCAGTACAGTTCCACACTGGCATCTACTCGACAATGTGGAAGATCGCTCAGGTATATCCTGAACATAAAAAAACAGGACAAATCCAACCCACCAATTACTGCCCCCTTCAGTCCACTCTCAATCATCAGGGAAGTGATGGAAAGGGTCATCAACAGTGCTATCCAAACAGCATCGGCTCCACAATAAAAACCAAAAGAACTGCAAATGCTGTAAATCAGAGACAAAAACAGAAATTGCTGGAAAAGCTCAGCAGGTCTGGCAGCATTTGTGGAGAGAAATCAGAGTTAACATTTTGAATCAAGTGTCCTTTCTTCAGTTCTGAGGAAGTATCACTCGACCTGAAACATTAACTCTGATTTCTCTTCACAAATGCTGCCACACCTGCTGAGCTTTTCCAGCAATTTCTGTTTTTGCACCTGCTCAGCAATAACCTGCTCAGTGACACCCAATTTGGATTCCACCAGGGCCACTCAGCTCCTGATCTCATTACAGCCTTGGTTCAAACATGGACAAAAGAGCTGATCTCCAGAGGGGAGGGGGGAGTGACAACCCTTGACATTAAAACTGTATGTGAATAAGACCTTCTTTTCAACCTAAGGTCAGATTTGAGATGTTCACTGATAACTGCAGAAGGTACAACACCATTTGTGACTCCACTAATACTGGAGCAGTCCTCGTGCATCTTCAGCAAAACCTGGACAATATGCAGGTTTGGAGTGACATGTGACAAAAAACATCTGTGCCACACATATGCCAGGTAATGACCAACTCCAACAAGGAACAATCTAACCATGTCAGCTAGACCCTCAATGGCATTTCCATCACTGAATTCTCCACTATCAACATTCTGAGAGCCTGAATTGACCTGAAACTGAACTGGACGAGAAGTATATAAACAGTGGCTACACAATCAGGTCAAATCCTGCTGGGATTCCTGCAGGGAGTTACTCACCTCCTGACTCCCCAAAGCCTGTCCACCATCTACAAGGCATAAGTCAGTAGTGTGTTGGAATACTCCCCACTTGCCCGGATGGGTGCAGCTCCAACAACACTCAAGAAGCTTGACACCATCCAGGACAGAGCTTGATTGGCACCACATCCACAAAAGTCCACTCCCTCCACCATTTGCAAGTTCCCCTCTAAGCTCCTTATCCTGCAGAGTTGAAAATTTACCACCATTCCTTCAGTGTCATTGAATTAAATTCTGGGACTAACCCCCACCCCTCACAGCTCTGCGGGTGTATCTGCAACACATGGACTGTAGCAGTTAAAGTAGGCAGCTCACCACCAACACCACCACCTTCTCAAAGACAATTAATGAGCAGCAATAAATAGCAGTCCAACCAGTGACGCCTACATCCCATGGTGACATTTTAAAAATACACACAGGAACCTCTTCAACGATTCAGGTTTGACAGCAGCAGGAAGGTGTTCACAAAAACAAAGGAACTGTGTGGGTAATGAGTGGCTGACGATGTGGTATGAAAGTAACTGTTTCACAGTCTAAAATACAAGATCACTAACAGAACCTTTTTACAGGTATACACTCATCCTGCCTTCTCCAGAGGGAAGCTGCCTCCATTCCTGTATTTCCACAGGCTCACTGGCCAGCAGACCCATCCTTTACTGAATGAAGACTCTGACCTGGGGCAAACCACTGAGGGTCTTAGTTTAGAGACCGGGAAGCGAAGCTGTCTCCCAGTGCCTTCCCCCACAGGAAAATATCCCTCCTGGCTTCACTCTACACTCGATCTCTTGATCGATTTTGGTGAACTCTTCCAAGACAGAGAAGCTAATTCAAGAAATTCAACATTATTCTAAACGCTAATGAATATAATTTCACAAGGTAAATGGAGATCTTTCAATGTCTCAAATCAGTTGATTCAAATAGCAAAGCATTTGCATTCTATTATCCAACAGGCACTGAAGAGCTATCCATCCACATGCTGAGTGCTGTCAACAGCAGCAAAACCTCACAACAACAATGATTAGATTAAATTCCTTGCAGTATAGAAACAGGCCATTTGGCCCAACAAGTCCACACTGACCCTCTGAAGAGTAACGCACCCAGACCCATTCCCCAGCACTCTGGGCAATTTAGCACGGCCAATTCACCTAACCTGCACATCTTTGGACTGTGGGAGGAAACTGGAGCACCCAGAGGAAACCATTACAGACATGGGGAGAACATGCAAACTCCACATAGATGGTCACCCAAGGCTGGAGTCAAACTTGGGTCCCTGGCGCTGTGAGGCAGCAGTGCTAACCAGTGAGCCACTGTGCCATGCACAATGATGAGCACACTCTTGGTGCCTAGGATACTGTTGGACAACATAGAATCTGAAAGAATTAATGGCTGAACACCATGGTGCAGCAACAGACTTTCTGGGGAAGGCAGGGCATTCTTAAAGTGTGCAAAGGGAAAGTATAATCTCTCTGCACATAAGGGATAAGTGACAGCCAAAGTGTGTGTGAAGTGTCATTTTATGGACAAGTATAATAACCAATGGTAGAGGCTCCATTAACTCCAGTCTGGAAAGTTATTCATCAATAGCGTGAGTAGGGATCTTCTCCACCCAGCTGGGAAGGATGACATTGCCCAGGTTTAGTACCAGATCAAAAAGGACCGAGCTCTGAGATCACAGCCCCCTTTCAGTAACGCACTGAAGTGTCAGTCTAGATTATTGCATGCCAGTGTCTGGGAAAGGTTTTGAATCCTCAACCTTCTAACTCAGAGGGGAGAATGCTACGCACTGAGCCACAGACAGCATTTGCACAATCAGGAAATTTATTCAAGGATGATCCAGAAAGAGCCCACACTGGATCAAGGGCTATAACACCTGGCTTGAAATAGTACAGGGTTTAGATGCCTACTATGTGCCAATTACTGAAACTGTGACACTACAAAATGAATTGTTATCGAAAATACTCATTCATTCAGCTCTTCAGGGTAGATATTTGCCAATGCTGCTTAGTTTGTGGTTCCAATGATTATAAGTGACTCCTGTCCCAGCTGCAAGTGTAAGCTGTGATCTGCCCGGGTAAGTTTAGAAGGGAAATGTTCATCACATTCAGTCCACTTACTCATAAATCATCCACTGTACACATGAAAATCGGGCACAGCCCTCTCTTACTTCAAGTTTCAACTGTACACTTCTGCCCATGTCCCCAAACTTACCGGTAATACAGCTCCGCAAATTCGCAGGATAGCTTTTGAAACTGTGGTACCGGCTTGGAACGCCTACCTGGTAGCGGCTGAGACAGTCTGCAGGGAAGGCAAGGAAAAAGTCTGAGTGCTCACAGTAACAACACTGGGACATAGGAGCGGAAGTAAGGCCATTCGGCCCATCGAGTCCACTCTGCCATTTAATCATGGCTGATGGGCCTTTCAACTCCACTTACCCGCACTGTCCCTGTAGCCCTTAATTCCTTGCAAGATCAAGAATTTATCAATCTCTGCCTTGAAGATATTTAAAGTCCTGGCCTCCACTAATGAATTCCACAGGGCCACCACTCTCTATCCCCATGCCCTTCATCCAGATCATTCATATATAAAGTGAACAGCTGTGGTCCCAACACTGAACCCTGCGGGGCACCACTTGTCACTGGTTGCCATTCTGAAAAAGAACCTTTTATCCCAACTCTCTGCCTCCTGTCAGACAGCCAATCCTTAATCCTTGCCAGTAGCTCACGTCAAACACCATGGGCCCTCACCTTACTCAGCAGCCTCCCGTGAGGCACCTTATCAAAGGCCTTTTGGAATTCTAGATAGATAACATCCACTGGGTTTCCCTGGTCAAACCTACTTGTTACCTCTTCAAAGAATTCTAACAGGTTTGTCAGGCACGACCTCCCCTTACTAAATCCACGCTGATTTGTTCACATCTGACCCTGAGCTTCCAAGAATTTAGAAAGCTCATCCTTAACGATGATTCTAGAATTTTACCAACAACCGAGGTTAGGCTAATCGGTCTATAATTTTCCATCTTTTGTCTTGATCCTTTCTTGAACAAAGGGGGTTACAACAGCGATTCACAGGTTGAGTTTGACAATTCACCCATGGCTGCAGATTTAATTTACATTCCCAGTGCAGATTCTCACCGCAATGGGATTAAATCGGGAATTCTTTTTGCAGGGAAAGGAGAATAAATTGAAGCGTGGAGAAAAGGGGATGGTGAGATGGCAGTGGTTCACAGTCATTCCATGTCACATTGCAGGAGACAGTGGACAACCTGATATGCATGGAACACTCCTGTTCTATTGGATAAATATGACCACTGCAAAGGTGTGTTTATCAGGACACATTGACCAACATGGTAAAGTGTTCGCTTCTGAGACAGAGTCCAGCTGCTTTCTGCAGAGAACAGAGAATCTGTGTTCAGGGAATTCCAATCTGTGTCCAGGGAATTCCAATCTGTGTTCAGGGAATTCCAAACTGTGTTCAGGAGTTCCAGACCCACCAAACTGGCAGTGCTGTACATAACCGAAAAGAGCAAAATTAGAACTGCATTCAGATCTGGGTCCAAGTCCTGAGGATGGACAGGGATAGAGCACAGATTCAGCAGCTGATTAAATTACCAGGCTGCAGGGACGAGGCTTGCAAATCCCTGAGAGTTTAGGAAATTAAGGAATAATCTATCTGATGAGATTAAAGTGATGATACAGAGGAACTATTTCTTCTCATGGGAATGTCAAGAATTTGGTTGGCTTCCTCTTTCCAATTTCCCCATTTCAAATGGATGCACCAAAACTGCTGGTTGTTCAATCTTCTCATTACCCATTAACCTTCTGACGATTTATCCAGACCGGGGCCCAATATCAATTTACACCACCGTACCTGAGACTGGATTCTTCCGTGGCTAATGTGGGACTTGAGTGCAGGGTCTCCTGGTTCAGAGACAGGAACACTACCAACATTACGACTCAGGCAGAGCCCAGAACAATGGGCACTACCTTAAATGTAGAGCCTGATTTTACAGGGGTGACATCAAAAGGCATTTCTCCACACAAAGGGGCTTGGAAATCTGGAACTCTGATGCTTTATAAAGCTGTTGTGGCTGGGAGCCAATGAAATTTTTTCACGACCAAAACTGTTCAGATTTTGCTGTACCACCAACACACCCCAGGCATGTTGTCAGAGTGGCCAGTGAACTGTGAGTTGGTATAACTTGTTTAGTCTCCTCACTTTTAGTGTTCAAATGTTTCGACCCTCCCTAACAGCACTGCACATTTACCAACAGGATTTAAGAAGGCAACCCACCATCACCTTCTCAAAGGCAATGAGGGATGGGCAATGCATGCTGGCCCAGCCAGTGAAGTCCACTTTCCCCAGCCCTGGATTAAAAACACCCAGGAACAAAGCTGCAGGCTTGAACAAAGTAAAGATTGTGGCAAACTCATCTAACATGGAAAAAGCTACAAGAAAAACACTGTGGTCAGCCTTCTCCTTGACAAGACAAATTAGAAATACACATATTTTTTCATTTGTTGTACAACTACATTGTGGGAACCAAAGGTAAGGAAATGCAGAATGTTATTCATGTACACGCACAGATGGCTGGTGTAGTTCAGCTTCCCGGACATTTTTCATTTTGGCTTTATTGTGAGATTCTCATCTGTCTCTTTTTCTCAATCATTACAGCATAAGACATTGATTCTAATTTTGGAACTGTGCGGGTCTCCCCTATCTGTGAATTTCCCATTGGTCAATCAGACAGATCGGTAGCGAATTCAATTTTGTTTTAACCTGGACGAGCTCCTGTTCATTTCTCAGACGATTATAGTTTCCCCTTGAGATATTATGTAAGCATTTTTTTTATTTGCCAGTAACTCACTCCCTTCTCTAGTTAAAACTCTGGGATTGCTTTTGCAAGAATGCCATGATCAACTATACAAAACACTGGCACGGCCACACTTGGAATATTGTGTACAGTTCCGGTCCCCTTATTTCAGGAAGGATGTGGAAGCATTGGAAAAGGTGCAGAGGAGATTTACCAGGATGTTGCCTGGTCTGGAGGGAAGGTCTTATGAGGAAAGACTTTGGTCTGTTCTCATTGGCAAGAAGAAGGCTAAGGGGGATTTGATAGAGACATACAAGATGATCAGAGGATTAGATAGGGTAGACAGTGAAAGACTTTTTCCTAGGATGATGACGTCAGCTTGTACGGGAGGGCATAACTACAAATTGAGGGGTGATAGATTTAAGACAGATGTCAGGGGCAGGTTCTTTATGCAGAGAGTGGTAAGGGCGTGGAATGCCCTACCTGCTAATGTAGTCAACTCAGCGACATTAGGGAGATTTAAACAATCCTTAGGTAAGCACATGGATGGTTTTGGGATAGTGTAGGGGGACGAGTTGAGAATGGTTCACAGGTCAGTGCAACATCGAGGGCCGAAGGGTCTATTCTGCGCTGTATTGTTCTGTGTTCTATGATACTTTTTCAGAAGTTACATGACACCAGGTTATATTCCAACGGGTTGATTTGAGAACAGTAGCTTTTGGAACACTGCTCCTTCACTACCCAACAGAAGAACAGTGCTCTGAAAGCTTGTGCTTTCAAATAAAGCGGTCAGACTGTAACCTGGTATCATGTAACTTCTGACTTTGTTTCACCCAGTCCAGCACCAGCACCTCCACATCATGGACAGTTTTTTATGGTCAAGCAAAAAGGTATGGTGTTCTTGTCTGGTTTGCTGAATAAACTTTTTAAATCACTAATCCCAACCAGACCAGATTTCATTCAATTATAGAGTTATAGGGTCACAGAGATGTGCAGCATGAAAACAGACCCTTCAGTCCAACCCATCCATGCCGACCACATATCCCAACCCAATCTAGTCCCACCTGCCAGCACCTGGCCCATATCCTTCCTATTCATACACCCATCCAAATGCCTTTTAAATGTTGTAATTGTACCAGCCTCCACCACATCCTCTGGCAGCTCATTCCATACACGTACCACCCTCTGTTTGAAAACATTGCCCCTTAGGTCCATTTTATATCTTTTCCTGCTCACCCTAAACCTCTAGTTCTGGACATCTCCACCCCAGGGAAAATACCTTGTCTATTTACCCTATCTATGCCCCTCATGATTTTATAATCCTGTATAAGGTCACCCCTCAGCCTCCGACGCTCCAGGGAAAACAGCCCCAGCCTGTTCAGCCTCTCCCTGTAGCTCAGATCCTCCAACCCTGGCAACATCCTTGTAAATCTTTTCTGAACCCTTTCAAGTTTCACAACACCTTTCCGATAGGAAGGAGACCAGAACTGCACACAATATTCCAACAGTGGCCTAACCAATGTCCTATACAGCCTCAACACGATCTCCCAACCCCTGTACCCAATACTCTGACCAATTATTTTTCAGCAATATCAATTGCTTTAGGACTTTCATCTTTTAATTTTTTTACCCAATACGAATCTGCCATTCAGCTTGCAAATTATTTATCTTAATTAAACAAAGTTCTAGTTTGCTCAATTAAATAAAGTTCTAACTTGCTTCCTGAACTGAATTCAGTTCCATTGGTTGCTGCAATTTTATTTGGAAACTTAGCACTGAGAGGAACAGGTGATCCATATTCTGTCTTGTTCCACTCACTGGACTTGGTTTTGGTTCTCCTACAAAGTGAGTTCGCTTGGGTTCCTTGATTAAGTGGGACATTCCCCTCATTGCCTCTGGATCTGCTTTGGGATTTCCTCAGTCCCTTCTGTTCCTGTGGATTTTGACTGAGCTGTTCAACCTCCATGGACTTTATGCACTTTAAGAAGACTTCACAGCTTAGAGGAAAGACCTGGAGACAAACAGCTAAAGTCCAACCTAACATTTTGAAAACGAAGGATAATTTCTCTGCGTTGACCCATTGCAAAGTGATGGCTCAAAGTTTGTGAAAAGATTTGTAGCTCGGGTGCTCGTTGTTGTGGTTCTGTTCGTCAAGCTGGGAATTTGTGTTGCAGACGTTTCGTCCCCTGTCTAGGTGACATCCTCAGTGCTTGGGAGTCTCCTGTGAAGCGCTTCTGTGATCTTTCCTCCAGCATTTGTAGTGGTTTGTCTCTGCCGCTTCCGGTTGTCAGTTCCAGCTGTCTGTTGCAGTGGTCAGTATATTGGGTCCAGGTCAATGTGCTTATTGATTGAATCTGTGGATGATACCACTATAAATGCCAGATCACAGAAGCGCTTCACAGGAGGCTCCCAAGCACTGAGGATGTCACCTAGACAGGGGACGAAACGTCTGCAACACAAATTCCCAGCTCAGCGAACAGAACCACAACAAAGTGATGGCTTTGGAGAGTAGGTGAGACTGCGGTTTTTTGTGTGTTTTAAGATTTTTCAAACTGTTTTCTATATTTAGATAACATAGTTTGTTTTATATTATTTGTTTCTTTTTATGTAATAAACTTATCTTTTAATGTTAAAGAAAATCTGCAGCCTTGTGTGCCTATGTTTCAGTTAAACATAGAGACAGAGAAAATAGCTGCAGGAGTAGGCCATTCAGCCCTTCCAGCCTGCGCCACCATTCAATATGATCAGGCTGATCCTGCAATCTTGGTATCCCACTCCCACTTTCTCCCCATACCCCTTGATCCCTTTAAGCTGCAAAGGCCACATCCAGCTCCCTCCTGAATGCATCTAATGAGATACTCTAACAGCTTCCTGTGGAAGAGCATTCCACAGGTTCACAACTCTCTGAGTGAAGAAATTCTTCCCCATCTCCATCCCAAATGGTTTACCCCTTATTCTTCAACTCTGAATGGCTCCCATGTTAAATTAAAAAAAAGAGGAGACCTATTAAGCCAGATTTCATTCTGGGTTCTGACTTGTCCAGTAACAGCATTAACTGGGATGGTAACATTGGTCTGAATCTCATTCAACCTTGGTCATCTGCTCAGTCAATGTTGTTAAGAACTTTGCCTTATTGAGGTTCTTTCTATCATATCCAACTATCAATAACTTTTAAATCTTCCATTTCTAAAGGACCCCAACTTCTACCAATTTAAACCCTCGCTGTCCATAAACATTTGTGCAAAGTCACCATTTTAAGTTATGATAGTATTTGTACATCATACTTTGCTGTTGTCATTTCAGGTTTAGTTTCAAACAATTTGACTTGTTAAGTTCCCTTCAACATCCACACTCCTGGTAGTTAAAATGTGGCTCTGTTAACCACAGATTACATCTTGGCTTTTAATACAAATTTGGCTTTGGTTCATTTTGCAATGGGTTCCAATTGCCATGACCACAACAATCATGCCCTCAAAGTAGTCAATTAACCAAGATTTATATAAACTCAGTCATAGTTTGGAACCAGTAGATAAGCGTCAATCTTAAACAAAGAAGTTTCTGTTGATCTTTGGAAATGTTCACTGAATTTTAAAAGGCATCTTGTGATTTCCTCCTGAGGTAAGTACAGTCCAGTCCCAATTCTAGCTCCAGCCATGAGGATGACTTGTGGAAGACACTTTAACAGATTCTTTATCTATTTTAAAGACAGAGTTGCCTCATTTACAAAGTATTTAATTTTTTATGTAAATATTTATATACTATAAAGTCATGTCAGTTTGGGAGGGGCACTGAAGTTTATAGAATGGAGGTAATGAATAGAGTTAAGGGACAGGAGAGACACCATCTAACGCAATGCTGACAGGCTCAAGGGACTTCTCAGCCTCCCCCTATTCCTTTAACTCACTCCATATCTCTCACACTGTTTCTCAATAACCATGACAACAGCAAAAGGTCATTTTAACACGCTACAGCGTTACAGTTGATCTGCAGAAATGGCAGTGATGGGAATCAAACCCACACCTCCTTAGAGACTGTGTGGCTGAGCAGTCTAAGGCACTGGATCCATATTCCAGTCTCTAAGGAGGTGTGGTTTTGAATTCCATCACTGCCATTTCTGCAGACCAACTCTAACGCTGCAGCGTGTTAAAACAGCAAAAGGTAACTGACATACTCAGAATTGTTCAGACACCAATGGCAATGTCAGCACAGAATTGAAACTCACCGAGATACTTGGGATAAAAGTATTCCTGTGGAAGGAAGGAGAGATAAATATCAGCAAATACATACTGCTCATATCAGAATCGACATCAACCTCAGCTTCCCATTCACAGTCACCACTGAGACAGGTTAGCTGCCTCATTCCCAAACAATATCTCTTAATTTTTTTTCCAACTTCCAATTCTCAAATCGACTTGTAATTCTCAACATTAATGGGTGAGGGGGAAATAAATTCACCCTGGGAGCGTGACCACTTAGGACACATCCCAGACACCAGGGTCACAACAGAAAAACTAACAAGGATTCCCAATAAACCCCAAGAAGCATCCCAACAGTATACCTTTCAGAAACCTGTAAAATATATAATTTATCAGCACGTTAGGGCCTGGATTACCTTGGCGCACACACTGCCATCAAGCCCACATCCCCAAACCTCTCACTGTTTCCCCCAAAGCTCTTAACAATCAATAAAATATTTCCGAGGTTTCACCACTGTATCAAATACACCAGGAAATGAGCACAAAGCAAGCTCCACAAACAGCACTGAGATACAACGACAAATACTCCATTCCACTGCTGTGGGTTGAGGAGTAAAGCTTGACATGAACACACACAAATGAGTGATGCTGGCTTTCCACAAAATGAAACTGTGGCATCATGTGCATTCAGCTGAGAGCTCAACTGGAGCCTTGGTTTAATTAATCATTGAACAGGAAAGCTCCTTCACTACTGACCCTCCGACAGTGCAGCACTCCCTCAGTACTGTCCCTCCGACAGCGCAGCATTCCCTCAGCACTGACCCTCTAACAGTGCAGCACTCCCTCAGAACTGACCCTCTGACAGTGTAGCACTCCCTCAGAACTGACCCTCTGACAGTGCAGCATTCCCAGGTACTGACCCTCTAACTGTGCAGCACTCCCTCAGAACTGACTGCCTGACAGTGCAGCACTCCCTCAGTACTGACCCTCTGACAGTGCAGCATTCCCAGGTACTGACCCTCTGACTGTGCAGCACTCCCCCAGAACTGACTGCCTGACAGTGCAGCACTCCCTCAGTACTGACCCTCTGACAGTGCAACACTCCCTCAGTACTGATCCTCTGACAGTTCAGCACTCCCTCAGTATGACCGCCAACAGTGCAGCACTCCCTCAGTACTGACCCTCTGACAGTGCAGCACTCCCTCAGCACTAACCCTCTAACAGTGCAGCACTCCCTCAGTACTGACCCTGTGACAGTGCAGCACTCCCTCAGTACTGACCCTCTGACAGGGCAGCATTCCCTCAGTACTGACCCTCTGACAGGGCAGCACTCCCTCAGTACTGACCCTCCGACAGCGCAGCATTCCCTCAGCACTGACCCTCTGACAGTGTAGCATTCCCTCAGTACTGACCCTCTGACAGTGCAGCACTCCCTCAGCACTAACCCTCTAACAGTGCAGCACTCCCTCAGAACTGACCCTCTGACAGTGCAGCACTCCCTCAGAACTGACCCTCTGACAGTGCAGCACTCCCTCAGAACTGACCCTCTGACAGTGCAGCATTCCCAGGTACTGACCCTCTAACTGTGCAGCACTCCCTCAGAACTGACTGCCTGACAGTGCAGCACTCCCTCAGTACTGACCCTGTGACAGTGCAGCACTCCCTTAGTACTGACCCTCTGACAGGGCAGCATTCCCTCAGTACTGACCCTCTGACAGTGCAGCACTTCCTCAGTACTGACTATGTGACAGTGCAGCACTCCCTCAGTACTGACCCTCTGACAGTGCAGCACACCCTCAGCACTGACCCTCTGACAGTGCAGCACTCCCTCAGTACTGACCCTCTGACAGTGCAGCACTCCCTCAGTACTGACAATGTGACAGTGCAGCACTCCCTCAATACTGACCCTCTGACAGGGCAGCATTCCCTCAGTACTGACCCTCTGACAGTGCAGCATTCCCTCAGCACTAACCCTCTAACAGTGCAGCACTCCCTCAGTACTGACCCTCTGACAGTGCAGCATTCCCTCAGCACTAACCCTCTAACAGTGCAGCACACTCTCAGTACTGACCCTCTGACAGTGCAGCACTCCCTCAGTACTGACCCTCTGACAGTGCAACACTCCTTCAGTACAGACCCTCTGACAATGCAGCACTCCCTCAGTATTGACCCTGTGACAGTGCAGCACTCCTTCAGTACTGACCCTCTGACAGTGCAGCACTCCCTCAGTACTGACCCTCTGACAGTGCAGCACTCCCTCAGCACTGACCCTCTGACAGTGCAGCACTCCCTCAGTACTGACCCTCTGACAGTGCAGCACTCCATCAGTGCTGACCCTCTGACAGTGCAGCAATCGCTCAGCTCTGACCCTCTGACAGTGCAGCATTCCCTCAGTACTGACCCTCTGACAATGCAGCACTCCCTCAGTACTGACCCTCTGCCAGTGCAGCACTCCCTCAGTACTGTCCCTTTGACAGTGCAGCACTCTCTCAGTACTGACCCTCTGACAATGCAGCACTCCCTCAGTACTGACCCTCTGACAGTGCAACATTTCTTATTTATTGCATGCGGAGTGACAGGTTGGATTATTTACTCAATTCTGCAGAATGGGATTTGACTCCATGACCTTCTATGGATGGTGTAAAGAACAGAAAGTACTTACTGTTTCCTGATTGTTCTCAAATATTTCCCTAGCTTCCTCTCGATTGCAAATTTCTTCAATGCATTCCCGCTCAAGGGAGCCTTGCTTGTGCTCCTCAAACATCACATTTGCTCGGCGGTGTCTGATGAGGAACTGTGAGGCTTGCTGTTGTGACAGGACTGTGTAAAGGTGAAAACATTTGGGTGAGTGACTGTTCACTCACTCGGTGCTCAATTTCACTGCCTGCAGGTAGTCTTCACTGAAGTTGTGGTTGTATTCCTGAAAATTGTCATTTTGACAGTAAAATCTTTAAATGAAGTGTGGTTTCCCGTGAGAAACAATGTCAAAGCCAGAGTTAGGTTTCTGCAAACATTTCTTGCCCAGAAAATAATGTACAAGTTTAAATATTGTGTCGTACAGATACAGTGCTGTGAATTCCTACCTCAAATAACTTGCAAAGCGAAACAAATCATTAAACATTAAAGAAATATCATATTAGTGGAAGGCAAAGCACTGCCCTTCATATGGTGGGGTTTGAAATGGGCAATTTTGATACGTCAGGGGGCAACTTTTCTACCAAGGCAACATATCAGAAGTCGAAATCAGGTGCTCTTTATTAAACCATAAATTGGAAGTCACAATCCAACAAATTCAACAATAGCAATGAGAAGGAAGAGCTAAGGGTGAAGGAGGTTGTATGAATTGGTTGCATTGTGCTGCTTTTGTCTCTCTGGCAATGTTCTTTGTGAGCACAGTACAGTACAGCACTGGTCCAGGCCCTTCGGCCCACCATGTCTGTGCTGACCCCAAATAATCCCATCTACCTCCACATGGTCTATATCCCTCTACTTCCTGCCTATTCACATGTCAGTCTAAATGCCTCTGAAACGTTGCCATCGTATCTGCTTCTACCAGCTCTGTGTTCCAGGCACCTACCACCCCCCCCCACCCCCACCCCCACCCCCCCACCCACCCCCACCGGGGTAAAAGCCTGCCTCACACATCTCCTTTAAACTTTCCCTCTCTCACCCTAAACCTGTGCCCCCTCACATCTGACAATTCCACCCTGGGAAAAAGATGTCCAAATATTCACTCTATCCATGCTTCTCATCATTTTATATTTCAGACCATCCCTCAGCACTTAGCAAAAACAATCCAAGTTTGTCCAACCTCTCCTTATAGCTCCAATCCAGACAACAGTCCTAGTAAACTCTCCAAAGCCTCCACATCCTTCCTATAGTGTATTGACCAGAACTGTACATAATTCTCCAAATGTGGTTTAACTAACGTTTCATACAGATGCAACATTACTTGCCAACTTTTATACTCAATGCTCTGACTGACAAAGCTAGCATTCCGTATGCCTTCTTTACCACTTTACCCACTTGCGTTGCCACTTTCAGGGAGCTATAGACTTGAAACCCAACATCCCTCTGTCTTTCAATGCTCCTAAAGGTCCTACTATTAACTGTATACTTTCCTCGTGCAATTGATCTTCCAAAATGCATCATCTCACACTTGTCCAGATTGAACTCCATCTGCCAATTGTCCACCCAAATTCCAACTGATCCATATCCTGCTGTGCCCTTTGACAACCTTCCTCACTATCCACCAATTTTCATGTCATCTGCAAACTTACTAATCAAGCCCAACTTCATTTTCATCTCAATCTTCTATATTTGTTACAAACAACAGAGATCCCAGCACTGATTCCTGTGGAACACCCCTGGTCACAGACCTCCACAACTACCCTCTGTCTTCTATGACCAAGCCAATTTTACATCCAATTTACCAACTCACCATTGATCCCATGTGACTTTATCTTTTGTACTGGCCTACCATAAGGGACCTTATGGTGGTGAAGTAGACAACATCCATTGACGTGTGCTCAATCATCTTTATCTCTTCCTCAAAAAAATCAAATTGGTGAGACAAGACCTCCCATGCAGAAAGCCTATTCCTAACAAGTCCATTCTTTTCCCAATGTGGGTAAATCCTGTCCCTAAGAATCTTCGCCAATAATTTCCCTCCTGCTGACGTAAGACTCACCAGCCAATGCCAAGTAGCAATTAAGGCTATTTTCTCCGGCTCCACACATAAAGTCCCTCCTTTGTCCTGGAATGGACTTAACTCTATCCCTGGTTACCCTCTTGATCCTAATATCTGCATAAAGTGCCTTGGGATTCTCTTTAATCCTACTTTCCAAGGAAATTTCTGGCCTCTTTTAACCCTCCTAATTCTTTGTTTAAGTCCTTTCCTTTATATTTCTCAAGAATTTTGTCTTATTTCAGTTTCATAAACCTTCAGTATTCTACCTTGCTCTTTTTGTCTAAACTTTCAGTATCTCTTGTCATCCAAGATTCTCAAATCTCACCTCACAGGAACATGTTGGTCCTGAACTCTGATCAACTAGCCTCTAAAAAACTCCCACATATCAATGTGGATTTACCCGCAAACAGCCTCCCCCAATCTAATGTCACCAGTTCCTGCCTAATACTGTTGTAATCAGCCTTCTTCTAATTTAGCACTTTCATCCAAGGACCAATCTTATCCTTATCCATAACGACATTAAAAATTGCAGAGTTATGATCACTGTTCCCAAAATACTCCTCCACCGAAACTTTAATCACTTGGCCAGGCTCATTCCCCAATTCGAGATCTTGTACACCCCCTTCCTTGGTTGGACCAACTACATACTGTTCTAAGAAACCCTCCTGGATGCACCTAACAAATTCTGCTCCAGCTAAGCTCCTAGCACTAAGACTGGGAGTCCCAGTCAATACCGGAGACGTTAAAATCACCCACCACAACTCTGTTGTTTTATGTATTTCCATGATCTACTGTTCCTCTATCACCTAGTGCCCATTGACAGGCCTATAATATAACCCCTGCACAGTGACTACACCTTTCTTATTCCTGCATTCTATCCCTAACTCTTCACACGATGAACCGTCCAAGATGTCCTCTCCCAGTGTAGCTGTGAAATCCTCCTTAATCAGTAATGCAACTGTCTCACCCCTTGATATCCCTCTCTGAAACATGTCACCTCTGGGGTACTGACCTGCCAGTCCAGCCTTCGCTCAACCCAGTTTCTGCAATGACTTTAACAAGCTTGTTTTCTGCTCTGTTTCATGCTTGGTTATTACAGGAAAGCCAGGATTGGGAAAGCCAGCTTCTCCCATTGACAGTTACTGACCCGGCCCTTCCACATGATGGTGCAGAGTGCCAGGACCAATCTTGAAACCCTGTTCCTGCAGCAGCAGTGCCCTGTGGCTGTACCACCAGCTGCTGACAATGCTCACCTTCAGCCTCATCCACTCTGCTCCTGCTCTCCACCAATTACTTGTTTTAAGTTCCGCTGTTCCATGCTGTCCATTTCATGGCTGAGTGGACACAACTTGCTCCCCCTCCTACCTGCGATTCACTCCTTTCCCTGGGATCAGAGCAAATAGAATGGCCCAGGTACACTGCTGCAGTGATGTCCACTTGCCCACCATCCGAACAAAAAGGAGAGAGAGTCTGGGGTGTAGGTGCTACACTAATGAACAATCACGACTCCCGATGTCAAGGCACAACTCAGGACACCAACAGCACACTCTTGTAACAGTTACAAGAAAGGCAATATGAGGTAGAAAAACGAGTCCAAAGAATCAATAAGGTTAGAATTCACTGATATTAAGCAGAGTCACCTAAAGCAAGGGCTTAGTCTACATTAAAGGTTCATCTATACAAGTCCTCTGGGTAGATTTGACCAATGTACTGGTAGTGTGAGCTGGTGAAGCAAATGTTGAGAGTAGGTCCTATCAAATCTTCTTTTTGTTGTCCATTACTTTCAATTTTACATTTTAACAGGAACACACTTTGAAAGTATCCCACTTACAGTACAGCACTTCGAGACATTCTCAGGTGAAGGATGATGTCAAGGAAATGCAGGTTCTCTTTCTTCTTTTTAGGCACTACCTGGATTAGGGAATGACTCTGGTTTGATGAGTTCTGAAATAGCGGATAGACCCAACGCACAATCTACAATCTACATGGCTCCCTCCATGTACAGGCCCAGTGGTGCTGGAAGAGTTGGGTTGATGGATTGTTTGGAGGTTTATGCAATCCATCCAACACCTCACTTTAACCTCTGCAAGTTCCTGACAAGTCTCCTGAGTGGCTTCCCAAACAAGTGCTCCCCATTTTAATCAGTCACAAGTCAGGAACCAACAGGGATATCTGACCCTCCAGTTGCTTCTTCGGCTGAATGGCCACCAGAGGGCAGTCAAGGTCAACAATGGCTTCCTCCATGGTAAAGTCTTTTAGGGTCACCTCATAATTTGCACTCCTCAGCCATGGTTGTTGGTATATCATCATAACAATTGGAATGGAGAGACAAGGAAAGAGGGGGAGGGTATTGGCTGGTGTGTAGAGGAGGTGGAGAGCAGGAAGGGGAAGGAGGTGAGAAGGGATAAGAGGAAGATGGGAGGACAGTGCAGAAAAAGGGAATGTGGAAGAGGAGCTGGAAAGAGGCAAGGAGGCAGGAGGAAGAGGAGGAGGGGGGTAAAGATGAGGAAGAAAGGATGGAGTGGTGAGAGGGGTAGGAAGCCAGTAACAAATAGACAGACCTCAACAATCTGTAACCCAGCTTCTCAATGTCACAATAATGTGGACAGCAACCATTCAATAATTCTATCAGGAAGTCTACCTAAAATCACAGGCTTTGTAAACTTTACCAAGCCTCCCATGGCACTACTTTGGTGACATGAACTTTCACCCACGTCATCCAAAATATTATTGGAAGCACGGATTTACCATAATTTCAGAAGTCAACTGGAGCAGTATTGCACTGTTTGTGAATGTTCAAAAAGCTTAATTTAATATTATAGCCACACTGGAAAATGAAAGGGCAGTGGAAGCGGATTCCTTGGAATTTCTGAAGGGAACAGAATAACTGCTGGAGAAAGGGAAGTTTGCAGAGTTATGGAGAAGGGACAGCAGAATGGAGCTGATTGGATATTCTTTAAAGGGTCATCACAGGCATGACGAGCTGAATGATGGCAAATTGATCTGATTTTATGTCACACCTCTATGTACTGCCCTGAGTACCGTGGGAGTTGGTGAAGATGCTGATTTTGTGTAATGATCGATGAAGGATGCACAGTTGGGCTTATTGCAGTTTGCTGATGGAGGTTGTGGAGTTGGGAGCATGCAGCAAGATTGGAAAGCGCCAGTTCCAGAGGGTGCAAGGTGGTTGTGAGAGGCAGCCGTGGAGTTATTACCAATGACACTGAGCTCCTGGGTCTGGCAGAGAAAGCCAAACGGAAGGTAGGATGGGAAGAGGTCTTCCTTCAACTGATTCAATCTTGTGAACACAGAACTCTGTGACTTTAACTTGAGTTACCTAAGACTCTCGATTCTGGTGGCCGTTCTGTCCTGAATCTCATGTGGGCTGCTGTTTGTACCGAATAAAAAAAACCAACTTGCATTTACATAGTGCCTTTAACATAGTGAAAGTTCTCAAGGTGTTTCACTGGAGCAACCTGAAGACACATGCAGAGAAATTATAATAAATGCCTAAAGAGGAGTCTGATTTTAAGGAGCATCTTAAAGGGGGCAGGAGAGAGGCTGAGAGACTTGGAAAGGAAATTCCAAAGCTGGAGGTCAGGCCAGTCACCAATGGTGGAACGATGGAAATTGTGGGGCTAGAATTGGAGGAAAGGAGAGATCTGTGAGTGGTGGGTCTGGACGAAGTTACAATGATAGGGAGAGGCAGATTGGCCAGGGGAGGATTTGAAAACCAGAATGATAATGTCTAAGGGGAGCAGGTTTGACTGGGGAGCATCTTGATAGGCTGGCCTAGTCTGAGTGACTAATTAGCCCTTTCAACCAGAATTTCCCCACCAAGGTTCTTTATTTTTGCAAAAGCTGTTACTTGAATCTGACGGTCGTGTGGGAAAATGAAACAGAGGACGGATAATTCACAACAAATCGAACGAGGGCAGTGCACGCTGTATCAAAGAAAAACTCCAAAATACTGAATGTCAGACCTTAGCTACACCTTTCAATAGTTCAAAGTTTGCCCCTGTCTTGCCCATCTCAGTTGCACCCTGACTAAACAGGATGAGAGAGAGAGAGATGTTACAATCTGACCGATTTGCTTCCAGTTCTTGTGCAATTAGCTGCGGAGTAACGAATCTGAAAGGGTTTAAAACCCTCCTAATGACAGTTCCACTGACCGCAACATTCATCTGTGACTGATTACTGTCAGGCACACGGCCAGGCGTCCTGATGTGAAGCCTGCAGATCTCTGCGGTATGTAATGCACCAAAACAAACCCAATCGGATTGCGCTGGCCCCGGGAAATCCTGGGGACGGAGAGGGGGCGGTGGGAGGATGGAGGGAGATACTCACAGGACACCGCCTGGGACATGGCAAGGCACAGCAAGGCGACGCGATACAACCTCCCAGCCATGGCGAGAGGCCGACAAGAGGGACAGCGGCGCCCACAACAGACTCCGGGATCCCACGGCCTGGCCCAGGGTCAGTGATCTGAAGCTGCCCCGGGGGGAGGGAGGACGGTAGGGGGGGGAGGGAGCTGGGAGGAGAGGCTTCCAGTCCTGCTCGAATCAGAGCCGTGCACAGCCAGAAAGGGAACGTGGGAGTGTGTGCTGGATTGCATCTCTGAGGATGTCTGCATGTATCTGTGGGTGTGTGGGAGAGAGTTAGATCTCTGCATATATCTCTGTGTGTGTGAGATTGCATCTTTGATGGTCTCTGCATATATCTCTGCAGAGGAGTTAGATTGCATCTTTGAGGGTCTCTGCATCTCCCTCTGTGTGTGAGAGAGATTGCATCTTTGAGGGTCTCTGAGTATTTCTGTGTGTGAGAGTTGATTTGTATCTTTGAGGGTCTCCGCATACGTCTGTGTGTGAGGTGGGGATTGTATTTGGTGATATGTTACGCATGGGAGTCAATGTGTTGGGAACTGTATTTGGAAGGCTGTTAGATCTTGCGGACCGAAGTCTGCATGTTATTGCTGACCACACTACCCTCCAATACTCAGTATCAAAGTGAGGAAGTCTTTCCTCCTTTAACAAGGATATTATTACATTGGAGAGAATGCAGAAAAGATTTACCAGGATTAGAGGGTTTGTGTTATGGGGAGAGATTGGTTAAGCTGGGTCTTTTTAACTGGAGTGTGGGAGGTTAAAGGGTTATAGAGTTTTATAAAATCATAAGAGACATAGGTAGGTAAATAGCAAAGGTCTTTTACCTAGGTTTGGGGAGTTCAAAACTAGAGGGCATAATTTTAAGGTGAGAGGAGAATTAAAAGGAACCAGAAGGGCAACTGTTTCACACAGAGGGTGGTTAGTGTGTGGAATGAACTTCGAGGAAGTGTTGGGTGCAGGTACAGTTGCAACATTTGAAGGCCATTTTGACAAGTACTTGAATAGGAAAAGGTTGAGAAGTCAACTGCAGCCAAGTGGGACTAGTCGAGTTTAGGAAACTTGTTCAACACAGGTGAATTGGACCGAAGGATCTGTTTCTGTGCTGTATGGATCCATTGATTCTTAAGTCTTGCTGCAATTATCCAAAGCTGTGGTGAAGGATTCTCATGGTGCAATGGTAGGCTTCCTATCTCTGAATGCCCGAGTGCACATCCCATCTGCACCAGTGGTGAGCTACAACCCACCTGGACAGGTTGGTTAAGAAATATTGACTAGGCTTTGGTGAGGCCACGCCTTGAGCTGTGCAGTTCCATGAAGGGAAGACTGTGCATTGGGGTAATCCAACAAAGGCTTAGAATACTGATTCGTGGGATGAGAGGATTGTCCTCTAAGGAGAGATTGCATGAACTAGGCCTTTATTCACAGAGAGGAGGTCTGATTGAAATAAAGGAATTTGACAGGTTAGATGCTGATCAAATAAATCCCCTGGTTCTGAGATCTCGAATACCTGGGGTCACTGTCAGAATAAGGATCAACTATTCAGCAAAAGGACAATGTTCTGCACTCAGTGAATCTTTGATATTCTCTATTCCACACCTCCCTCTTTGAGTATATTTAGCACAGAAGTTGATAGACTTTTCAGTTTGAAGAGAACTAAATATCAGGGGAATACTGTGGGAAAGGGGGGGGGGGGGCAAGATAGATGATCAGCCGTGATCCTTTGTGGAATGGTGGACCAGGTGTGAGGGGCTGAATGGCCTCCTGCACCTATTTCTTCTCTGTTGCCCTGCTGATTGTCACCGCCATCATCTGGTTCAAGTTAAATGTTCGGAAGATGGAAGCCATTTTCTTCAGTTCCCATCAGAAACATCATTCCCTTGCCACCAAATCCACCCTTTCTATAGTCACTGGCCTAGGATGCACCAGACCCTGAGCTGATCTTAATCCCATATCTTCTTAATCACAAAACCTTCTACTTTCACCTCCATTAATCTTTGTCTTTTCATTTATTCCAAACTCTGTTGACACCAGCGCACTCATCCACTGCTCTTGTGCTTGCTAATCTATATTTGGCTGTATCTTTATTTTACATCATTTATCCTTATATCTTTCTATGGCCTCTCCCTTCCTTTCTCTGTAACCTACTTCACTCTCACAACCATCTTGAGATATCCCTTGCTCTTCCAGCTGGCCCCTGGTGCTATCCCTGGTTCCCTTCATTCTGTCTTCAGGCATCAAGTTCCTAAACTCTGAAGATCTCTCCTCAAATCTCAACATCACTTTCACCTTCCCCGGCATTCCTACCATGTTGCACAAGAATATTTATCTCTCATTTGGTTCTCTTGCCAATTATTTTTATTCAAAGAAATCTCAAATGGGTAGGAACAAAGTGGGGGCAATTGAACAGTCTGGAGAGTAATATTATTGGAGTGCTTCCAAACACAGAATGAAGGACTTGAACATTCCCAAAGGTTCCCACCACTGGTGGGCTTTCATTGCCTCATGGATGGGTCTGATGGAGTTTAATTGATAAAAGCCATAATCAGTCAACAGTCGAGAGTGTGGTGCTGGAAAAGCACAGCCGGTCAGGCAGCATCCCAGGACCAGGAAAATCGATGTTTCGGGCATAAGCTTTTGCTCGAAATGTTGATTCTCCTGCTCCTGGGATGCTGCTTGACCAGCTGTGCTTTTCCAGCACCACACTCTAGACTCTGATCTCCAGCACCAGCAGTCCTCACTTTCCCACATATTCAGTCAACAACCCACTAACATCCCATGTGGCTCTAGGATGGGATAATTGGGTAACTCCTTGAAGGGTGGAAAATGGGGAAATGGCGTAGGAATGGCATGGGTTTAATAGTTCTTCCAAATAGCCAGCACAGGAAGGGTGGGCTAAACGTTCTGTGTCTTTGCATGATTTTATAACTTTAAAGTGAATTTGATGAACCATGCCTTTCCATCCTCTAAAAATCTCTACATTAATTGCCTCATTTGTGGGTGTGCAACTCAGGTCGGAAGTAAGCCATCATTCTGATCTCACCAATGTCCAATACTTATACCTCCTTCAAACCAATTGGTATTTATACAATGTCCTTAACATAAGAAATAGAAGAGTTGGATGAACATGGAGAAGGAGTGACACAAAACCAAAGTGTGGGAAAAATAGCATTTGTGATTATGGAAGTGAGACAGAACAATGAAAAGATACAGGGGTTTCGAGAGCGTGTTCTACTGTACAGAATGCTACTTAAGGCAGGGATGAGAAAATGACTCAGGAGAAGATTCGAGGGTGGGAGGAGGTGAAGACTGGATTGTGGAGTGAGAGGATTTGAAGGTGCAGAAGAGGATTGGGGGCACGGTGCAGGAGGGGATCGGAAGGCGTGAGTGAGGATGGGAGGCTGTGGGGGAATTGGAGAATGCAGGAGAAGGTGCAAGAATGGAGTAGATTGCAGAGGGATGAGGGAAGTCAAGAATGCAAAAGGTTGCATTAAAAAAAAGCATGATGTTCAATTCAGTAACTTGGAGGATTCAGAGACATTGTATGTCATCATGGGATGGTGGGGAAATGGAACAGAAGAACATGCAGCCAAAATTCAAGCCCTTCCGAAGTTGATGGTGGCTGGCATGATGGCTAGTGGAGAAATGCTCATCAAATCACAGTTAATGTCTCCGTTGTTGTGAGGCTGAGATGGGGAAAAAGACAAAGAGGCTGGTGATGAATAGGCATTGCCTGGACTGGTGTAACTTGAGCAGTTGATTAAGGTAGAGTCAGTATGAAGAGAATAACATTGAGGCTGATGGTCTTCTCCACACAGTTCACTGCAATCCTGATTTGTTCATAGCTTGACATCAATATGCACAACATGCAGAGGACTGTTCACTGATGGGATGGAGACAGTGAGTTGACATCAACTAGGAGAAAGTGAGGTCTGCAGATGCTGGAGATCAGAGTTGAGAGTGTGTTGCTGGAAAAGCACAGCAGGTCAGGCAGCATCCGAGGAGCAGGAAAATCGTCTGGGTGTGATGCTTTTTCAAGGGTTGATGTGGACTCAATAGGCCGGAGCCCAATTCCTGATGTTGCCTGACCTGCTGTGCTTTTCCAGCAACATACTCTCAACAGTGAGTTGGCAGTCAACAGGAGACATACAGAAATTGAGATTAGAGTCAAGATTAGAGTGGTGCTGGAAAACCACAGCAGGTCAGGCAGCATCCAAGGAGCCTGGACTCTAATCTCCAGCATCTACAGTCCTTACTTTGTTCATACAGAAATTGACCCTCTCGCTATAAGAAAACCGCCCCCCCCACCCACCCTACACACAATGGGTAACCCTCTGGCCCTGTGTCATGGATCCAGTCAGATGGGAATTACAGCAACAAGGTCCATGTTTATAGATTGTCAGATTCCATTCCAACTATTCCAGACAGTTAGCCCACCTTGAAGCTGAACCCAGCACTGAGGGGGTGCTGAACTGGCAGAGGTGCTGTCTTTTGGATGAGATATTAATTGGGGACCTCAGTTTCCCACTCAGGTGGATGGAAAATATTCACACAGCACTGCTCTGAAGAACAAGGTAGTTAGATCCACTATTCTGGATCATGATTTCCTTCTGCCAAAATCACAAAAACGTTATTAACTATTTATCTCACTGCTGGCTCTGGAATCTTGCTGTGCACACTGTCCTCATATTGCCAAAGCACTGCATATAAAATGTCTATAAAATGCTACAGTGTGTCCAGAGATTCCTGACAGGTGCCATGCACATCATTTGTTGTCTAATCCTCCACCAATAAACAGTCAGTTCTGCTGTAACGCGGTACTTCTATCCCCATGCAATCCCGTATTATAAGAAAATTGTGTGTTTGCAGCACCATTTACACTAATAGGGCCGGAATCACGTTATAACCAATACACACTTTAAAACTTCATGCTTTAGAAATAATGTCCCCAATTTTTCAATGGTATTACAGCAAATTCGTGTTAAGAAAACATGCATTACAACAGAACGACCTGTAGTTGGAAAATATGAAGTTCACTTAAAGAATAGGAGAAAAGGAATAAGGTATTCATAATTGTTCAATGATGCATGTCACTCAAGTCCATGTCCCATTCTGAGAAGTACACTTTTCAGGCCATGATTTGCCTTGGAATTTCTATAGTGTGGAAGCAGGCCATTCGGCCCATTGAGTCCACATCAACCCTTGAAAAAGCATCACACCCAGAAACCTGCACTTCCCATGGCTAACCCACCTAGCTTGCATATACCTGGATGATTTAGCATGGCTAATCCACCTAATCTGGCCATCTTCAGACTGTGGGAGGAAACCAGAGCACCCAGAGAAATCCCACACAGACACAGGGAGAATGTGCAAACTCCACACAGACAGTTGCCCGAGGATGGAATCGAACCTGGGTCCCTGGTGCTGTGAGGCAGCAATGCCACCCATTCACCTCCGCTGTCCCATCTTCACAGCTATACTTCCCTATTTACACTGTTGCTTTACCCCTTCCCCTTCAGGACATTTCAACCAGTTGTGTTAAAGACATGAGCAGACAGCTGTTAAAAACTTGCGATTTTATTTGGCAGATAAAAATGCAAGGAGTCCAATTAGTAACACAGGTAAAGTGTTAAGTTGCAAGCACTGGAGGAGAATCGCATCAGCTGGCAGGTCAATTGGGGACTCTCCACATCATTAAACATTTCTCAATCCATTTTCCTTTTATTGGATCAGGAGTCTTACCTACTATACAATTTATTCAACATTTTTCTAAAACACGATAAACCAATTCTAACACTAGGACAGTGCTTCCATTAAAAACAGATACATAATAATAGACAACTCCCTGCAACGTCAGAGGAATTCTATCTACCTATCATTGTGATCTTTTTTCCATCCCTTGATTACAAATGAAGATTTCAGCCCTGCTTTCTGTTAAAACTGAAGCAGGAGGCATTGGGGTCAGTACATATGCCACAGCAGAATGCCTGGGTCCTAAACTCTATAACTGTCATTAGTAATGGTATTAACAAATGACTTTTTTCACAGTGCATGAGTAACATTCCATTTCGCAAAGCCCTGATAGGGGATGCACCAATGCAAGATCACTGCACCTTCAGTCATTATACTGTGTCAGGTGGACTGTAGTACCACTCACGTCCTTGGTACAGCATACCCAACTGCGAGGGCTTTTTATGACTGCACATACAACAGGAACTGGCACAGAGTCTGTTTTTCCAATTGCAGATAAGAGTTTCAGCCTGAGTGACTCAAATCAATAATCATTGGGACAGGACTCTTGGTGCGTATTGGCCTCATGTACACACACTGGCACCAACTGTAGAAGACAGCAGTGCCTGTGAACTTGATGGATCAGACACTGTAGCAACACTGGGCTCCTCTCACTAGAAACAGAATCCTCAATCCAGGAGGGGAGAGGAGCGGTCTGGGGTATGATTCAGAAAGTAATACTATTAATGGATGTCTTCCCTGTCGCTCTATAAGGAAGTAGGGTGAATACTAACTGATGTTGACATGTCCAAAGGGTATATTAGCAAGGCTCTGCTGAGACTCCGACACCACCTCCCCCTTGATTGGGATACTGGGCAGAAAGCTCCCTCTCCATCCTGGCTTCCAGTTTGGTGATGTTACCAGAGTTCTTTCTTGTGCGCTTGCAGCTGGTGAGATTCTATTGCTTCCTTACTTCAATACTCAGCTCAGTTTCCATCCGCACGACATTACAATGGATTGCTTGAAGACTGGTTCACTTTCGATGATCATTGAACTGATCACTCCCCGAAGCAGGTATAAAATAATTGCCTTAAAAGGCAAATGGCTAGTCATCCGGTACCATCAGACGACTAAAGTGCACACTAACTGTTTGTGAAAACATTGTTAAAATCATAAAGAAAGTGTGTAAGTTGAATGCTCCAAATCTGTACAAATGATAACGAATTATGTTCTGCGCTTTAAACCTCGTGTTCAGTCTGTGGTTGCTAAATATCCAGCACCTTCAGCTATTAGAGTAATACTCTTGGCACCCTCAGGTCTTTCTTAAGGCAGTTAGTCACACAGAATTGGTTGAAGATCCTGAGTTTTGAGTTATGTAACACTGAAGAGACTTATCACCAATTGGATGCTCCCTACAAAAGAAAACAACATGCACATTTCAATGAACTTTCCAGTACAATTTGTCACACAGTTGAAAAAGGTGCCATCTGAATTCGCAGAACTTTAAATAGGAATAATGAATACGAAAACAAGGAAACTATGCTAAATGATTAGGAAACCCTGGATAGATCTCAGCTGGAGGATTGTGTCCAATATTGGAAAGGAAGTCAAGGTGTGGAGAAGGAGATTTACTGGACTGGTTTCAGGGCTTCAGTTATATGGAGAAGCTAGAGTTGCTCCCCTTACAGCAGAGAAGGTTAAATGGCAATTTGATAGGCATTCAAATTCATGAAGAGTTTGACGAGGTAAATAAGAAACTATTCCAGTGACAGGAGGATCAGTATCCACAGATTTAAGGATTTCACAAAGGAAATGGAGGTGATATCAAGAAGCTTTATTTATGCAGTGCTGTGACCTGGAATGGGCTACCTGAAAGGGTGGTGAAAGCTGATTTAATAATCTTCAAAAGGAAAATGGAGAAATAGTTGAAAAGGAAAAAAGATGCAGTTCTATGGGAAAAGAGAATGGAAGTGGGACAAATCTGATAGTTCTTTCAAATAGCTGAAACAATTACAATGGGCTGAATGCTTCCATCTTTATCATTCCATGATTCTGTCAAAGGCTTTCCTGCTCCTCGGATGCTGCCTGACCTGGTGTGCTTTTCCAGCACTACTCTAATCTTGACTCTGATCTCCAGCATCTGCAGTCCTCACTTTTGCCTAGTAGTGGAAATATGTCATTCAGGGGAGAGGGGAGGAGGGGACTTGCCCACTCACCCTCTTTTCGTGGGGGTTGAAATGTATTGCCCCCAAGATAAAGGCATGCTCCATGTCTCTGTTGATGTCCCTGTGTGATTGATAAATCATGTGATGACAACGTGAGAGCAGGAATGTTAGACCATATTTATAGCCGATGAAACAGGCCACACAATCCCACAATAAGCTCCTCCCATCCTATCCAACTCGACATGTTTTCAAAGGGATAGATTGTTGGAGGAAGGAAAAATTTGAAGATGCAACTCTTACTGGCTGCCATACTTGGTCCTCTTGAATTTATTCGTTGTATACTGAGCATGCTGCAGCTCCAGGGTTTGCACAGCAGCTAGAATCTGCTTTGATACTTTATACGTCTCCTGAGGGTCATCAATGATGAATGATGAATACTCCTCCTGCTCCGGACCATCATATACAGACTTGCTGCCACATGCCTCTGGTAACGAATGAAACAGAGGTGATTACTTTAAGAACTAGAGGAGCTGCTTGAATTTCTACAGCATCTTTCATACCTCCCCAAGGCATTTCACAGAAATACTGTCAGATACAAGTCACTTGATGAGATATTCGGAAAGGTGACCAAAACAGGCAGATCTTAAGGAGTGTCTTCCTTCAGAAGAAGTGGAGAATTATAGAGAAGGAATTCCAGAGTACTGGACCAGATGGTTGTAGGCATGATCACTAGTGGAAATCAAGAATGCCCAGAAAATCAGAGTTTAATAAGTGCAGAGATACTGGCTAAACTTATAAAAGTTAGCACAGGTACTCACATTTAACAATGCCCCTTTAGCACTGCTCAGTTTTAACGTTATTAAGATACTGGGGTTTGAAATCCATTTTAATGTTGTTTACAGTGGACAGTGATTGCCCTATTTTGGCACAACCCCTTGCTCTCCTCTGCCGATGCTGTACCAGGGAGCACACCCTTCCCCATTCCAACCCCCACCATTACTACATTCTGCAGGTCCCACCTGACAGCATCCTCCCTGACAGAGGTGGCTTCTGCCAGCAAGACATAGGGGAGCAGCGCCCCCTGGCTGGCTGGAGGGCACACATACCCCAGCAGTCCCAGCCTGTACCTGAGACTCACTGCCCCGCACTCTGTTCCACTTAACTCATCTCTGCTTCCATCACCGCCCCATTCACTCTCCCTTTCTCCTAATCCCTTGCCATCCCATTTTCTGCTCCACTGATACTCCTAGTGCGCTTTGATGGACAGCCCCACGCACTTTCCTTCTGTAACGGTAATTTAATAATTTCCTATTCTGCCCTATTGATCCAATGGAAATCAGTGTCATATTTTCAATAAAAATATCACAGTTCGTTAACAGTGAGCGGGTCCCTTGCAATTACATTGGCAGCAAATATTTCTTTGTTTGGAACAGCCATTTTTCTCATATGGTTCCCGAACTGCGCAGAATACCCCAAACCAAGGCACTACCTGTATAACAGCATCCTCATGTTTAGGTTGTTAACTCGTTATGGATCAGTGATTAATTTTATGCTTTTAATCAATTATTATTTGTGAGGGACATTCTGAAGATTTGATCAGTTGCTGGGTCCATGCAAGACCTCTCCCTACATGGCCTCTAGAGCAATAGTTCTTCTTTGTGGCAATAACTCTGAGATTACAGGTGTGATGCCAAGTATGTAGGCAGTATGACTGGTGGAGCATATCAAGCACGTCCACTTACATAACCACTTACAGTGTGCAGCACGCCAACCATGCTCACCCAACCTCGGGTAAGTGTCAGGAAAGCATACCCACCATGAGTTGTGGTTCTGCTACTGGAATCCACTTATTCACTAATCCAGACTGGACTAAGAGTTACACCAGAAACCAATTTAAGATCATCAGGCAAGACCGCAGTGTAATGCAATTATGCAGCCTAAAAAGAATTTGACTTTAATTTCACCTTTTTCATTAAAAAAAAGGTCATGGAGACAGTCAATCCTTACTGCATCCCCATGGCAACACCCTGACCAATCAGAATCTACCTGCCTGCTCTGTGAATTCAGATTGAGAGTTAACCTTTCTTGCTGCAGCTCCAGGCCCCTCATGGCCAAACTGAGCAGCACCCTCTCTCACACTGAATAAAATGGTGTCCCTTTTCCCCCCACAATTCTGTTTCTCCTGTCCTAGTCCTGATGAGTGCAAAGCAAAACGCTTCAACTTCTTGTCTCTTTTTAGCAATACTTTAATCATTGCCAATATACTTCACCTTGTAGTTTCTCTAACTTGGTCCTGTAGTTGTTGTAGAGTGAATATATGTGCTCAGTCTCCCTGTCACCATCTACATCGAGCTGGATGTTAGCTGGTAGCCCACTGCATAGAACCAGAAAGACCACTTCAATCACACAGCATTCTCATCTTTTCAATTAACTTAAATTAATTCTGGGCATCAGAAGCTAAACCAATACGGGAGCATTGCCCCCTGAAACCAAAACACTGAGTTTGCATTTGGACACTTTTTAGAAATAATTGTCAAGATCCTGGGGATCACACGCACTGGAGACTCATTGGAATCACACGAGTGTCAAGAAGCTTCAGTGATGAAAAGAGGCCAAACAGGACTGATACTCCTGTGAACGGGGTGTCTAAAATCAGGAGTCGAGTCTCAGGGTAAAGGATATGCTGTTAGGATGAAGATGAGAAGAAAAATCTTCATGGATAGTCGTTTTGTATTTTTCAAGACTGAGGCTGATAGATTTTTGGGTGCTTAGGGAGTCAATCGATAAAGGTTAATATGGGAGTTAAGTCAAAAGGTCAGCCATGATTGTTTTGAATAGCTGAGCACAGAGGGTCTGTAGAGTCCTGCTCCTATTCACATTATGGATTATACTGACATAATGAAATTGGAGTGGTTTGTTTTGGAGCACAGGGAGGTTTAGAAAAAGACTGATGGAGAGGTTTTGATAAAGTAAATGGGAAAATTAGTTACACTGGTGTGTGAGTAAGTAGGTAGTGGGTATAAGGTTATTGTACAGATAAAAGAAACAGGTTAGGAAAATTTGTTTTAAATGCTAAAGGTGCTAGGATATAGAACGCCAAACTGGAAATAGTAAGGGCAGGAGAACCCCAAATATCTTTTAGAGATTGCACAAAGGAAATCTTTAAAAAGTCTCAGTGTGAGGCAGGGCAACACAACTGACGGATCACTCTTGTCAGCACAGTCAGAATAAGCCAAACGGCCTTAACTGAGCTGGTAAATTCTTTGACCTGTTTTGCAGCTGAAGATTAGGAGAATCCTGGACTGCACCTCGTCATTTCCTTCTGGGAGTGCTCTCTACCTGATGCTCCACTGCTATTCATTACAATCTGCATAAAGTGTAACGATTCTTACCCTGTACATGGCGTGCAGCCTGGTGCAGTGTCTGCACTCGTCTTACAGCACAGCCAATGGCCATTGAGGTAGGCAGAAGGATGGTACATGGTCAAACGCTTTTTGTTGCATTGACTAACTTTAGTCAAGATGTCGATCCAGTCTTTTGCCTCCACGCAGTTGTTGGCCTGTATGTACAGAGCTCTTTCCGGCTGGATAACTTGAAACATCTGAATCAAACATCACAAATTAACAGTTATCAACTCTGGTTTGAACAAAAGCTCAGCAACTTTCGTGAGTAGGTCAGGCAGCATCCAAGGAGAAGGAAAATCAACGTTTCGGGCATAAGCCCTTCTTTGTGAGTAACTGTACATTCCCAGATTTTCTGAAACTCGGCTCTCAGTGCTGTGTTTAGGAATGCCCATTCCGTAAGCGAGGAGCAACAGATTAACTGGAATTATTTCCCAATTAAACCAGGTGATGGCAGTAGCCATTATTTCCTGTCCCCACCTCTTCTGCCTCACAGCACCAAGGTCTCAGGTTCAATTCCAGTCTGGGGCGACTGTCTGTGTGGAGTTTGCACATTCTCCCAGTGTCGGCATGGTTTCCTCCTCCTGCACTTCCATCACCATCAGATTCGAAGCTCTGCACTTGCTTCCCATCAACTGCTTCAGAAACCAACATCTTTGTTTTTATTATCTCCGGATGTAACCATACCATTGCATTTTTGGCTGGCCTCCCAGCTTCTGCCCTCCTCCTGATCTTCTCCCAGGACCCCTTCAGGTTTTGCTCACAGGACTTACACTGGTACAAAGATTTCCCTGATATTAAAATTTCATCTTTGGTTTGAAATTCTTCTATGATCTTGTCCCCACTCACTCTGATAGCTCTTGCATCCCCGCAACCCTCTAGGATTTCTGCTCTCCTCTAATTCTATATTTAATTCCACCATTTCCTCTATTCTACACCCCTGATTCTAAACACTTCACTGGTGGCTCGTTGGTTAGCACTACTGCCTCACAGCACCAGGGACCTGGGTTCAATTCCACACTCAGGCGATTGTGTGTGGAGTTTGCACATTCTCCCAGTGTCTGCATCGGTTTCCTTCGGTTTCCCCCCACAGTCCGAAGATGTGCAGGTAAGGTGGATTGACCATGTTAAATTTCCCAGAGTGTGCAGGCCTGGCAGATTAGCCATGGGAAATGCAGGGATGGGGTAGGGCTATGCAGGATGCTCATTGGAGGGTCGGTGTGGGCTTGATGGGTGGAATGGCCTGATTCCACACTGGAGGGATTCTAGGCTTGCCATGACTCCAGGCCCTGGCATTCCCTCCCTAAAATTTCCACTATGCTTTCTCACTCTCTCTCGCTCTCTTAATATCTTCCTTAAAACCTTTCTTATTGGCAGAGATTTTGGTTTCTCAACTCAATACCTGCTTCTTTGTTCAAGTGTCAATCTTAGTCTGATTGACAGTCCTGTGAAGTGTCCTGGAGATGCTTTCCGCTGTGTAAGGTGCTATTTAAAATAGGTAGTTGTGATTGTATCTTTAGCCCCTCATTGTTGACCACTCAATGACTGGAAACAATTTGTTTATAATCAATCTGTCCGAGCCTTCCAGAATTTTAAACAAGAACATCTGAAACTGTATTACATTTAACTCACATTTTTCATTTTGAAAGATTCTTCCTCCAGTTTTTCAACCGCAAGAATATTTTCAATTGGAATATTATACAATGGATGATCACCTGAAAAAGAAAATTGGGAAGAAGATTCAGTTATTCTGCTGCTTACAAACTGATACCAAAACCCAAGTTATTCACTGTTCCTGGGAAGCCTTCTGATTATGGTCATTCATTAAATCACAATGGAACTGATCAAACTCACAACATTGAATATCCAGCACAGAAACACTCCATTCAGCCCATCTGATCCATGCTAGCATCTAATCCTTTTCTACACTCTTTATCCAATTCTAATACTAATATATCCTTCCATTCCTTTCCCCTTCATGAGTTTGCCTAGCTTTCCTGTAGGTGCATCTACACCATTCATCTCAACCACTCCTTGGGATGCTGGGTTCCATTTTCTTACCAATCTCTGGGCAAGGCATTGGGTTTATTAGTGACTATCCATACTGTACTGATGTGCCTGTGGTATCGGGCTCGTTCAGAAGTACAGTCTTCTTACACCTACCTATCGAACCTCTTCCTAAGGTTAGTGACCTCCCTACTCTGCATGTCAATAAGTGACCAGAGTTAGTAGCGAGTGGCAAATAAGCTATGGCAAGGTGCTGGGGGCAAATAAAGTTCACGTGTGATGGGAGGGAGAATGCAAGCTCATTTTAGTCAATCGATTCCTTTCTCCCAGAGCAGGAAGGCCATGTTGACAGATTCTAGGGAACATCTTGTAGGTGGTGGGCAAGAAATTGTCTAAATGACTGAATGATAAGACTCTTAAAAAAAAAGTGCACACTTGATCAACAAAAGAGGATGGCCCTTGGTGTCTGTCTGATGACTGTACAACTGGGAGTAACACAGTTAAGAGGCATAGCAGAGTGGAACATGATGAACAATGAATATGCTATCCTTGCATGACATTAACTCTCTCGGTCAAGAAAGGAAAACTGCATGATGGGCCACCTTTGTGCTTGTGATAGGTGAACTCATGATTGGTCAGCCGGAACCATCTCTTCTTAAAGTTCTTGATACCAAAACGATTTCTTCCCTGGGCTCTCTTGATCATAAACCTGGACAGAAAACCATCAATATTAGTCAGGAAGGTCAACAAGTCAAATCTTTACAGTCACCAAGGAAGTAACAACAGGCAGGAAATAAAACACCGGGAATAATCAATGGGACAAAGTATTGAAAAGGCACTTTGTCCTACAAAGGGTTCTCTTTCAGAGAGCTTATCCGTGAATTAATACAAACACAACAACCTGTGGAAGTCAAGCACTGGAACATTCCCTCTCTGTTTAGATTGGCTTGTAGTCTTTAAAACTGACAAGACTCACAGACCTCTTTACTGAACTTGTGATTTGTTTGTATGATTCTGTGTTTTTTGTATTCATTAATATAACATTGACATTGCTGTCTGGGCCAGCATTTATTTCCCTTTCCTAACTGCCCTTCAGAATGTGGTGGTGGTGGTGGTGAGCTGTCTTCTTGAACTGCTGTTGTCCATATGATGCAGGTTGACTCACATCAAACCACACTGAAGGAATGGCAATATATTTCCAAGTCAGGACAGTGAACAGCTTGAAGGAGAAGTGGTGTTCCCATGTATCTACTGCCCTTATCCTTCGAGATGGAGTGGTCATGGACATGGAAGATGCAGTCTAAGGAGCCTTGATGAATTTCTGCAGTGCATCCTGTAAATGCACTGCTGCTACTGAGCGTCGGTGGTGGAGGGAGGTGATGCTTGTGGATGCGGTGCCAATCAAGTGGACTGCTTTGTCATAGATGGTGTCAAGTTTTTTGAGCGTTATTGGAGCTGCATTCGTCCAGTCAAGCGTGGGAGTATTCCATCATACTCCTGATTTGTGTCTTGTGGATGGTGGACAAGCTTTGACAGTCAGGAAAAAGAGTTACTAACTGCAGGAATCATAGCCTACTCTTATAACCACAGTACTTGTATGGCTACACCCATTCAGTTTCTAGTCAATGGTAATCCCCAGCATGTTGACAGTGGGAGATTCAATGATGTTAACATCACTCAAAGGCTGTGCAACTGCTGCCAGGAGGTCAAATAAGTCAGTCAAGTGGTAACAGGTAGAAAAAAAAACTTCAGGCATGTGAAGTGAAATGACAACAATAGAGACTCAGAGTAATATTACAGCAGGACAGGATGAACAGGCAGGGTCTCTTTTCTACAGAAAACTGAGGTTTAAGGGTTCACCCGATTGAGAAACTTAAAATTCTGAAGGAGTTCATTAGGGTAGATTGGAGAAAACATTTCCATGTGTGGAGATGACCAAAATCAGAGGACAATACTCCAAGATAGTCATCAATAAGTGACTGATCTACAGGGAGATGCCAAGAAACCAATGCCCAAGAGGTTTGAAGTGAAAATGGAAAGAGAACAGAAACTGAGCCAGCAGATATAAAATGCACCAAGCACAAACGAATTAGACTCCGGAAATGGGAAAAAACACACAGCCACAAGAATGTATCTCTAAAGTGCTAGAATTTAGAAGGCTGAGAGTTGATTTAATCAAATCTTTCAAGATATTAAGCAGAGCAGACAGGGTGGATTGAGGAAGACGATTTCTGCTCATTGGGGAGTCTCAGACTTGGATATGCAGTCCAAAGATTAGGGTCAGACTTTGCAGGAGTGAAATGAGGAAAACACTAGGAAGCAAAAGGCAGTGGAAATTTGGAATTCTCTTCCACAAATGATGACTGAAGCTAAATCAATTATCTGCTTAAAAATGATTGACAAGACCTTTGCTAAGCAAAGGGATGTGGAGTAAAGGAGGGAACATGGAGTTAGATCATACATCACCTCCCATCTCATTCAACAGCAGGACAGGCAAAGGAAGACTGAACAGCCTAATTTTATCTATAGAATAGTTCACTGATCAGATACCTTCAACAATTTATTTTAATAATGTGCAGTATCATGTCATTAGTTGCCTCCTCATCTACTTTCATCAAACTTTATTTCTCTCCCTTTGGAACATTAAATCTGAACATAACCAATATTGATGAAGATTGACTTGCTAACACCATAGCTCACTTTCACTCTACAGCTGTTGCAAAAACTAGTTACCACTGTCCAGTTGATTTGTGTTAAATATTAACATTTTCCTAAAATGCTTTATCAGCTGCCAAGAATGTGAAAAAGGTCAAGCTGAGTATGTTGTTGGATACAAGTAGATGTTAGGACAGAGGAACCAGGATGGACAATGGAAAAACATTATAAAAAGAAATATTGGTGGAAGGGTGGCTCAGTGGTTAACACTGCTGACTCACAAAACCAGGGACTCAACTTCAATTCCAACCTTGGGCAAATGTCTGTGTGGAGTTTGCACATTCTCCCCGAGTCTGTGTGGGTTTCCTTCCACAGTCCAAAGATCTGCAGGTTAGGTGGATTGGCCATGCTAAATTGTCCCATAGTGTTCAGGGATATGTAAGTTAGGGGTAAATATAATGTAATTGGGGAGGGGAATGGGTTTGGGTGGGGTACTCTTTGGAGGGTTAGTGTAGACTTGTTGGGCCAAAGGGCCTGTTTCCACACTGTAGGGATTCTATGATTTCACAGGGATGTTCTAAATGTTGAAGGCTTTTTATGGAATAACTAAGGAACTAGAAACGGTTTCTCGTGACAGAATGTTCAGAGACCAGAGGACAGAGGTGTAAGCCAATTGGCAAAGAGGTCAGGAGGGCACTGAGGAGATTTTATTTTACTCAGCTGCAGTGTGGAGCCTGTAAGGGTGCTGGAAGCAGATTCAAGAGCAACTTCCAAAAAGAAATTTGGATTAATACTGCAGTGGAAGAAAAGGAAAAATGTATGTGACTCCAGTCCTGTAGCAATGTGGTTGACAATTAGCTGCCTGCCAATGTAGCCCAGCAAGAGACCCCAGAGGCTGAGGTGTGCTTCACCACCATTTTCTCAGGGCATCCAGCAAATGGACAAGAAATGGCACCCACATTCCGAGAACAATGTTAAAAAATGATATACAATGTGATATGCTGGTTTTGTACAGTCATGGAGTCATACAGCTTGAAAACAGACCCTTCGGTCCAACCAGTCCATGCCAACCATGTTCCCAAACCAAACTAGTCCCACCTGCCAGTACTTGGCCCATATCCCTGCAAACATTTCATATTCGCGTACTTATCCAAATGTCTTTTACATGTTATAACTGTGTCCACATCTACCACTTCCTCTGGAAGTTCAATACACACACAAGAAACTCTGCATAAAGAAGTTGCCCCTCATTTTTAAAAAATCTTTCTTTCTTCACTTTAAAAATATGCCCTCGAGTCTTGAAATTCCCCCGAACTAGGGACAAGACACCTTCCATTCAACTTATCTATATCCCTCATGATTTTATAAACCTCTATAAGGTCACCCCCCAACCTCCTACACTTCAGTGAAAGAAGTGCCAACCGACACAGCCTTCCCTTATAACTCAAATCCTCCATTACCAACAACATCCTGATAAATCTTTTCTGAACTCTCTCCAGCTTGATAGTATCCTTCTGATAACAGGGCGACCAGAAATGGACACAGTACGCCAGAAGATGCCTCACCAACATTCTGTACAACCTCAATATGACGACCCAACTCCTATACGCCAGAGACCTGGGTTCAATTTCCGCCTCAGGCGACTGACTGTGTGGAGTTTGCACATTCTCCCTGTGTCTGCGTGGGTTTCCTCCGGGTGCTCCGGTTTCCTCCCATAGTCCAAAGATGTGCAGGTCAGGTGAATTGGCTATGCTAAATTGCCCGTAGTGTTAGGTAGGGGTATGGGTGGGTTGCGCTTCGGCGGGGCGGTGTGGACTTGTTGGGCCGAAGGGCCTGTTTCCACACTGTAAGTAATCTAATCTAATCTAATCTATACTCAAAGGTCTGAGCTATGAAGGCAAGCGTGCTAAATGCCTCCTGCCTACCAATGACGCATACTTGAAAGAATTATGCACCTGAACCCTGAGGTTTCTGTGTTTTGCAACACCACCCAAGGCTCTACTTTTAATTGCACATGTCCTGCCCTCGTTTGTTTTACCAAAATGTAATCTCCCATGTTTATCCATCTATTAAACATAACTGTCTTTAGTTCATGTGAAGATTGATAGGACCAACAAAATCCTAATTGCCCTGTCGAAGATGGACAGGAAATAAAAATGGAGTGAACGTGCAGAGCAGTAAAATGTTTGCATATGAAAATGGGAGAATACAGAAACTCACCCTTCCTTTAATACAATGGGTTGCTCAATGCTTTTGTGGTCCTTCCTTCCAGATGAGGAGATTAAATCTAGGAACTTCATTCAAAACAGAAAAGGTAGTAATAAAGTGACTTGCATCTATTTCTATGCCATTACTTAAATCTTTGTGCCACCAATAAGCCATAACAAAAGCAACTCATCTGCCTCTCCCCGGCCATCATAAAGCAGCTTTAAATATTAATCCATAACATTACGATCATTGTTGTTTCCTTCTGTCTAATCACAAGCACAAACCATAAATCCAAAAACAAATCCTGACTCCCCCCGTCACTTCCAATCCCTAAATCAACCCAAGCCCCATCACAAACCCAAACCCGACCTACAAAATGCTCATCACCGGAAGATACTTACATTTCTTACAGCTTCTGTATATTTCTGCTCATTAAAGTGCTCGTAGAATGTGGCCATGTAGGATTCTTTGAAGCTTGCCTGCAGATTAAATAAAGGCAACAGAAGAAAGTCTTTAAAAATCTGAGAAAACAAACAAGCAGCATTGAAATGTTTGTTAAGATAGCCCGAATTACCAATTGGAGTTTTAAACTGAAATGCATTATTTATTGTCACTTGTATTTAAGGGAAAATACAGTGAAAGGCTTCAAGTTGAAAAGTTGTTACATTTTGTGAAGTAGAGTACTTTTAATTGTCATTATTCAGCAATAGAATCTCTGCTCTAATGGTCCTGCAGTCTCATGACTTCTGTCTTGTTCCACATTATTGCCGTGGTGCCAAAGGAGCTCATGCATGTACAGTAGCTGCCTCAACTCTTCAAATCAGCAGAATTATCTCATGCCAACTTCCTGCCTTTTCCTGATGTGAAGGAGCTGGTGTTGGACTGGGGTGGACAAAGTTAAAAATCACACAACACCAGGCTCTTAAGAAGCAGCGCTTCGAAAGCTAGTGCTTCCAGATAAACCGGGTGGACTGTACCCTGGTGTTGTGTGATTTTTAACTTTGCCTTTTCCTCATACCCCTTACATACAATTCCTATTCAAATAATCATCCAAACTCTCTTGAATGCCTCATCTGAACCTGTTTTACAACCACCTGGTTGCATTATTTGCAGTTGTATTATTTGAGCTTATTTGCAGTCATATTCTTAAAATTGAAATCAAGTTCTCAATCACCATGATTGGAGTTGACCTTCTTTCCTCTGAATGATGAGTCCAGTAGCATAATGAGTCCACCAGCATATCCGATCTATTGGCTTAAACGCCGTCTAAACCTTGTTTCCGACTGGAAGCATGGGTTTGGGTCACTGCCCTGTACCTGGTTGCTATTAAATGGGGGTTGGTTAGCTCAGTTAGCTGGGCAGCTGGTTTGTGAAGCACAGTGATGCCAAAGGGTGTGGATTGAATTCCCACACCAGACGAGGCCACCATGGAGGTGTCACCTTCTCAAACACACCCTGCGCTTGAGGTGTGGTGACCTTCAAGTTAAACTCACCAACAGTCACCAGTCTGTAAGACATGAGCAGCCCTAGGGCCCTTTGGAATGATGGCAACTTTATCTTTACTATTAAATATAGTTCCTTCACTTATTAGAATGCGGAATAAGTAAATCAGAGGACTTACAGACTTGGATTTGGATAAGCTACCCAAAGTCTGGATGGTCTTTGAAACCAGGGTCAGTGTTCGCGCTGTTAATGGATCCTAGAGGAAATGAAGAAATCCGTCAGCACTTGGGATGAAGAAGATGTTCAAAACTCAGCAAGTCACAGTCACAATAACTCAACTGCATTTGAATACAAATCCTTTACAGGTAAAGGAGATAACTTTGGTAGTCACTACCTTACTGTCATTAGCTTCCCTCTGATAAAATATTGTTGACACACTGATCCACCTCTGTCTATGAGTCTATGACAAGAGTCAGACATGAGGTGAGGAAAACCTGCTGTAGTGGACAACATGACATCCATCGATTCAAAGTTACTTGTTTCACCCAAGAACACTTATCAACAGCTTGAAGAGAATTATGAGATGTAAGTTAAATACAGGTAAATACGGCAGAGAAATACCTTACACCAAGTTACACATGTTTGACGAAATAATTAGCTTTAATTGTGTTGATTAAAGGATAATCATTGGCCAAGACATGAGAAGAACTTCAAAACTGTGGCTGCGGGATCTTTTATCTACACCCAAGAAAGATGGTGAGGTTTCTGTTTAAACTCTTATTAGAAAGCTGCACATCTGACAATGCAGCTTTCCCTCAGTCAGCTTGGATTATGTGATCAAATCTCTGGAGTCATCTCAAACTCAGGACCTTCTGACGCGGGATTGAAAGTGTTATCAACCGAGTTACAACTGGAACCTTGAGTTAACAGAATATGGAATGTTTTGTCAAAGTAATTGATCAAAATTAAATCATTCAAGAGCTGGATAAATACAGATCAAATACCAAAGGTTATTTGGCAGTACAGAATCTGAGTGTGGCTGAGAAAGGGGGGCACGCTGTAATAGCTTTTTTCCTTTTGTACTAATCATGACAGATTCAAGAATGCCACATTTCAAGGTGAAGAACTATTGATGTTGTATGAGAATAGGGAACAGCTTAGCTGGGTGTTGCGCACGGACAATAGCTCAGAGCATTACTGACCCCAGTTCTGAGGAAGGGTCATTTGACATGAAACATTGACCGTGATTGCTCTCCACCGATGCTGCACGACCTGCTGAGCTTTTCCAGTGGTTTCTATCTTTGTCCCTGATTTACAGCATCAGCAGTTCCTTCGCTTTTTAGTATTGACCCACTCTTGATTGAGGCAAAACTGATGCAATCCTGGACACGTTTTTTCCTTATACATAGAGGACAGATGTGACTATGTATAGATATTTTATCTGTCCTGATGGATGCAAGATGAAAACCTTCGCACCATATCCTTTTTTTTCATCAATATTCAAATACAAAAAGACATGTAAAGTAGGACTAGTTTCAGAAACTAAAGTGACTGTGTAATATCAGCACTGACAGGTTCCTACATGCCACAAGGGCCAGTGCTGTTGAATGAGCCTGTCTCGTGTTACTAACATTTCCATCTTTCTGTTTGCTTGCCCTTTTGTACCCTATTTTCGAGAATGAGTCCTAACTATTGCATTAGTTCAGCTCTTGGATGTGTTTGTTCTGCACAGTGACAAAGTCCACATTTTGGACTTACCGGATGGTGAGGGTAAAGTTGGAACAAATTAGGTGAAAGGATGGCTGGAGCGAAGAACCGCAGGAAAATAAAACTGCTTACAGCAGTGTACCTTACATCAGCGTCACCTAGGAAAACAACAGAACCCAGGTTACCTTCTCAATTTTGCAGACAATTCTGCTTAGATTTACACAAGAGGCTTAACCAACACAGTGGCTATTCTCTTTTATCTGATAATTGTACACAACAGCCTCACTTATTACAAACTTTCACTGCTAAAAAGATCTCCTAATTATATATCACACAACATCCCAACATCTCTGTGCTTCTGTCATTTCAGCCTTTGTGGCAAACCTGATATTAGTGATTGACCAAGGGAAGTTGTGCCTTCATCTGCTTGGGCCCTAAGTTGTAGAATTCCCTTCCGAAACCTTCCCACCTCTCTCTCTCTTGCACTTCCTTTAAGATGCTGCTGAAGAACTACCAATCTTTTGGATTCCTGCCCGAATATCGTCTTCCACAATTTTTGGCTGAGGAGCACCTGAGGATATTTCACTATGTCCAAGGTGCTATATAAATTCAAACTGTTGTTGTTTATGCTTAGTTCATTGAATCCTGGAGAATAGTTGTAGTTATGTACAAATACCAAACAACGCACTAGCTGAATATTTCCTATTTTTTGATGGTGAAATATTGGCCAGGACATGGAGAGTTCCCTTCAAGCTGCACCAAGGGAATCCTTACATCTAATTCCGTTATTGGAATGAGGATGAAAAAGACCAAAATAGGCTTCTACACATCTCGTGTTGTGGAACTTACAGCCAGATCTATTTGGTCCAACCAATCCAAGCTGCTCTCTATGCTGCACATTAGCCTCCTCTGCTTCTCTGTCATTTCAGTCTATCAGTACATTCTTCTATTTCTTTTGAACTGATGCATTTATATAGCCTCCGCTTATATCCAGTCACCTTTATCCTGTGGTAGCGACTTCCACAATCCCACCACTCTCTGGTTAAAGAGCTTTTTTGATACATCCTTGTAAACCTTCACTGCATCTCCGCGAGTGGCTCAATATGCTATTACTAATATGCAGACCAGAACTGTTCCCAGGGTTCCAAATCTGGTCACACTAAGGTATCCAGTGCTGTGGGGCCACAATTTGTTACAAGTTCAATCTCATCTCAACCATCAGCTGGAGTTTTTTTTTAAATTCAGTCGTAGGACGCTGAGATTACTGGGTAAGCTAAACAATTATTGCCCGTCCCTAAGTGTCATTAAGAATGTGTTGGTGAGCTGCTTTCTTGAACTGCTGCAGTCTGTGCAGTGTGAGTATACTGCTGCTTGGGAGGGAATTTGAGAATTTGATCCCACAACAGTGAAGGAGAGGTGATATAGTTCCAAATCAGGATGGCATATGTCTTAGAGGGGAACTTGTAGGTTACAGTATTCCCATGTATGCGCTGCCCTTGTCATTCTAAATTAAAATAGTCACAGGTTTAGAAGGTGCTGCTGAAGGAGCTCTGGTGAGTTGCTGAAATACATCCTGTGGATGGCACACACTGCTGTCACTGTGCATTGGTGTCAGACAAAGTGGTGGATGGGGTGCCAATCAAGTGGGCTGTTTTGAAGTCAAGCTTCTTGAGTGTTGTTGGGGCTGCACTCATCCAGCAAAGTACGGACTATTCCATCGGACTCCTGACTTGTCCCTTGTAGATGGTGGACAGACTTAGGAGAGTCAGAAGGTGAGTCACTCACCTCAGGACTCCCAGCCTCTGACCCTACACTTTTGGTGCACAGTCTATATGGCTGGTCTGTTTTGAGTTTTGTCAATGGTAACATCCAGGATGTTGTTAATGGGGGATTCCACAATGGTGGTGCCATTGAATGGTCAGAGTCACTCTTGTTGTCATCCTGTTCCCCCCCTCAGTCAAAGCAAAATGCTCAGAGATACTGTGTAAGTTTAACTTCTTCATCTTTATTCCGGGCCCTGGAGGGAGAGAGAACAATCGCCCATGTACACAGGGAGCTGAGTTCACGGTCTTCTCTGGAACAGCAGTTTCTCAAAGAACTATGTTGTCATTTTACAGGGAGGAGCATCAGATAAGGCAACATACATATTAATTGGGCAACAATCAACTAGTATCAATAGCAGAGACCAAGCCCTTTACTGTTATACAATGAATGTTCTTAACTCTGTTAACTGGATTCATACAATGGATACTTTTCCCCTTTTTAGCTGACCTTGCATACTGAACACTTCCAACATTGTTAAATGGCTCTACTTAGTGATTGCTTTTCCACCTTGTTAACTCATTATCTTTGCCTCCAGCACCCCATTGATAACTGTAAGTTCTTATCTGATCAGAGTCATGCTCAGCTGAACCTCTTAACTCAGAACTTAACTCTTTCCCTGCCTGCTTATATCCGATACACATTCTCATTATTGAAGATGGTCTTTGATTGGAACTTGCATTTGATAAATTTTATTTGTTACTTATTGACCCAGAATAAATATTATCCAGGTCTTGCTGCATATTGACATGGAGCACTTCGGCGTTTGAGGAATTGCAAATGGTGCTGAATGTTGGAGTAGACAGAATGGGTCACTTTACCTTGAAATCTCTTTGCAGCAGATTCTCTCAATGAGAAAAAGATGTCAGACATGACTGTTGGACAACTCATACCAGACTTGGTAATGACATTGAAAATTCTTTCGACATATTGCCTGAGGTTGTCCTGTAATGAAATCGGAGGTGGCACTCAAACACTGAAATTAATGAAACAGAAATCACATACTGTTGATTGCAAACACTGAAGAGCCTTACCATGTTAGATTCCAGGTTTTCACCATCCTTCAGCTTAACTGGGTCAATCTCACAAGGTTTGTGCATTCCACATATCTATGAAATAGAAGTCAAAAAAGGTTTACAATTCAACTGAACTTATACTCGTCAGTCAACCTAAATAATTCAAATATGTTTAATAGATCTTACACAATGTTCCATCTTGATACCTTCCCTTTGCTCATAAACCATTCACAAATTCACTGTAAACCAAGACTTTGCAAAATTGGAAATCATTCTCCAAATGATGAATCATAAAACACACTTTCCCTTTGGCTTTGGATTCATTACAAGCCTGTTAGATCCAGAGAGATCTTAATGAAAAGAGCCAAAATGTTCATCTGTGACAAATTCAGATCCACTCAATAATGGCTGAGCTGAAATGTGTGTGCACATGTAAAACAGAGAGTAAGAATGTGAGAATGAGTATGTGGGAGTGAGTGTGCAAGAATGTTGTGATTCTGTTCGCCGAGCTGGGAATTTGTGTTGCAGACGTTTCATCCCCTGTCTAGGTGACATCCTCAGTGCTTGGGAGCCTCCTGTGAAGCGCTTCTGTGAGGTTTCCTCCGGCATTTGTAGTGGTTTGTCTCTGCCGCTTCCAGTTGTCAGTTCCAGCTGTCCGTTGCAGTGGGCGGTATATTGGGCCTATTGGGGCCATTGGGCCACTGCAGCGGATAGCTGGACATTTCCGCCACTTCCAAACAGACCCCACCACCAGGGATATATTTCCCTCCCCACCCCTTTCCACCTTTCGCAAAGACCATTCCCACTGTGACTACCTGGTCAGGTCCACGCCCCCCTACAACCCACCCTCCCATCCTGGCACTTTCCCCTACCACCGCAGGAACTGTAAAGCCTGCGCCCACATCTCCTCCCTCACCTCTATCCAAGGCCCTAAAGGAGTCTTCCACATTCATCAAAGTTTTACCTGCACGTCCACTAATATCATTTATTGCATCCGTTGCTCCCGATGCGGTCTCTTCTACATTGGGGAGACTGGACGCCTCCTAGCAGAGTGCTTTAGGGAACATCTCCGGGACACCCGCACCAATCAACCACACCGCCCTGTGGCCCAACATTTCAACTCCCCCTCCCACTCTGCCGAGGACATGGAGGTCCTGGGCCTCCTTCACCGCCGCTCCCTCACCACCAGACGCCTGGAGGAAGAACACCTCATCTTCCGCCTCGGAACACTTCAACCCCAGGGCATCAATGTGGACTTCAACATTTTCCTCATTTCCCTTTCCCCCACCTCACCCTAGTTCTAAACTTCCAGCTCAGCACTGTCCCCAGGACTTGTCCGGACTTATCCTACCTGGCTATGAGAGAGACACTGTGTGTGTAAGGGTGTGAACGTGAGAGTCATGGCGTTTGTGAGAATGTGAGAGTCAATGTGCATGATACTGTGTATGTGAGTGTCCATGTATGCATGCAATTGAGTCTGTGAGAGTGTTAAGTGCGTATATTTGAGTGATTATGAGTGTGATCTGTTTTTTGATCTGATTAACATAAACCCTAACCCTGACAAATACTGCTCACCTCATCAACAATTGGCTTCAGTGTGACCTGTAGGTAATGCCTCCCGGCCAGTTTCATTGTTTCATCGATGCACTTGGAGGTTAGGGAGTTCCCTCGGAATATGGTGTTTGGATCCCTGAAAAGGAACAAATCTGTATAGTTGGGTGAACTAGAACACAGTGACTAAAGATTTGCAAAAGGAGACAGTGTTTGAGAGTCTGCAAGTGTCTGATTGGCTGACCAGGAATCTGCCAAGAGATTTTCCATATTTCTCACTCTGCTTGCAGTGTGTTACAGACCTCAACATTGGCATCACCTCCAACATGTTCAGCCTATGAAGTCTCTTTGTTAGTAAACCCAGCATGTTGAGGTTAACAATGTTAGAAGTCACCAAGTTATAGTGCAACAGGTTTAATGGAAATCATATACTATCGAAGCACTGCTCCTTCATTAGGTGAAGTGGTGAAGAGATTACAAATAAACCTGTTTCACTATAACCTGTTGTCATGTGACTTCTGACTTCATTCACCCCAGTCTCACCTCCACAACAAGGGTTTACCAACAGAACAGCCCTGAATCAGGTGAGTGTTTAGGAACAGTGACCTGGCAGTGGGTTCAGTGTGGTTCCTCTGACATTAGTGCTCCCAGCTCAAGTCATAAAATACTGCAGCATGGAAACAGTCCCTTTGGTCCATCATGCCAGTCACCTCACTAACTCTCACTTGCCCATGGCCTTATATATTACAGCAGTTCAGGTGTTCATCTCAATACTTCTGAAATATTGTGATGGTTCCCTGTTCAGTTGTGAGTTCCAGATATCCGCCACCCTCTGAGTGAAAGCAAAGTGCTCCTTAACCCCCCTCTAAACCTCCTGCCCTTTACCTTAACCCAATGCCCCCTGGTTATTAGGAGAAAGTGAGGATTGCAGATGCTGGAGAGTCAGAGTCGAAAAGTGTGGCGCTGGAAAAGCACAGCAGGTCAGGCAGCATCCGAGGAGCAGGAGAGTCGACGTTTCGGGCACAAGCCCTTCATCAGGAAGGCTCCCCACCACCCAGGTAATTGACCCCTCTACTAAGGGGAGAGGTTTCTTCCCTATCTACTTTTCTCATAGTTATTTACACCTCAGTCAGGCTCCCCCTCCAGCTTTCTCTGCTGTAAGGAAAACAATCCCAGCCTGTCATCTCTGTCTTCGTAGCTAAATCACTCCAGGCCAGACAATGTCCTCTACACCTCTCCAGTACAATGACATCCCTCCTTTCATGTGGCCACCAGAACAATGTGCAGTATTCCATCTGTGGCCTGACCAATGTTCAAAACAGCTCCATAATAAGCTCCATGCTTTTGTAGTCCTTATCTCAACTAAGAAAAGCAAGTATCCCTTATGCCTTGCTAACTAACCTGTCCACTTGTCTTGTTGCCTTTATGGGTCTAGGTACTTGCACACCAAGGTCCCAATCATCCTGGGTACCGCTCTTCATCACACAAACTAAAAACTTGTGTTTACGCAACACCTTCATGATTTCCCATGCTACATGCTGAAAAGGTCTTGAAACATTTTGTTGTGCCAGTCAGGGAGAGTGGACAGGGGGGAGCTTGTTCCCATCTCCCCACCCCCTGGCGGAACAAAACAAGGTGAGATTGGAGGCTTCGCTGGAACGTGAGCCAGTGTAGGTGACACCAAGTGAGGAGGGAAGCAAGCAGGAAGAGCAGTTTGTGTAATTCTACCAACAATACTCAGAATCAGTGAGATGACGTTTCTAAAATAAAATGTTTACTCACAGGGTCCTGTTTATTTCAGCATTTGCTATCGCGCTGATGAAGGGGACAATCTTGCTGTAATGCAAGAAGAGTCTGACCAGGGGAACGGCAGCTTCCTGTTTCTCCCGACACACTTCTCCCAGCACATGAGCAGCTGATGCGGAAACTGGCTGTGGAGAGTTAAACAGGGACAGCATCAGCATTGTTCCATGCACAAGAAAATGGCCACTCTGCTCTCATCACTGAAAGAAGAATGGGAAATGTCAGGATTCTCTTCCCTGCGGTTCAGAAAAGGGATGACATCACCATTACTGAAAAGGAGGTCAATTGGCCCGTCACACCTGTGGTATCTTTTCAATTGTTGGCTGTAATGTCGATCCTTGCGCTTCACCTCCTCCAAGCCTTTTCATGTCCAAATACCAATCTAACTCCTTTTTTTAAAATGATTGGAAATGCTGATTTTGGACCAGGGTGGACAAAGTTAAAAATCACACAAGACCAGGTTATAGTCCAACAGGTTTATTTGGAAGCACTAGCTTTCAGAGTGCTGCTCCTTCATCAGGGAGTGCTTCACTGCCTGATGAAGGAGCGTCGCTCTGAAAGCTAGTCCCTCCAAATAAACCTGTTGGACTATAACCTGGTCTTGTGTGATTTTTAAATTTGTCCTTTTTTTAAATTGTATGATTTTGCTTTGACAGTGCGGTAAGTGGTTTCCAGGTGATACAGTAACATTAAATCAACAGAAGGGGGCAGCAAGGGGCTGTGTAACTGCCTGGTAATTCCCTACAACAATGTCACCTCAAAAAGATAAAAATCACACAACACCAGGTTATAGTCCAACAGGTTTAATTGGAAGCACACTAGCTTTCAGAGAGACACTCCTTCATCAGGTGATAGTGAAGGAGCATCGCTCCGAAAGCCAGTGTGCTTCCAATGAAACCTGTTGGACTATAAGCTGGTGTTGTGTGATTTTTAACTTTGTACACCCCAGTCCAACACCAGCATCTCCAAATCATGACCTCAAAAAGAATTTGGCATTCCCAAAAAGTTGCAACCAGTAACAGAAGGGGCTCATTTTTCTTTGTGAAATTGATTTAACTCTAAATTCATGCTGCAAATTGCCCACAAAGAATTTGCAATATTCTGGTCTGTTAAGGCCCGAAAGTTCAGTGAAATCCATGTAGGCTGCTTTCTTAGGGCAGTTTGCAAACCCCCCCACCCCCCACCGCCTTCACAACCCTGTTTAAAACAGCGCCACTATAACCTGTCCCCAGTGTTTTGCCTCCTCCAAAGCTGGTCATACTCCAGTTTCAGGGATGGAGATGGGAAAAGGATACTGTAATGGCAGGGCTCTGTAAGGAGAGCTGGAAATGGGGAGTAGAGGGGGTGGGGTAGCAAGTGGTTTGGTTGGGAGGGGCGTGCGAGAGTGGGATCCTCTCTTAAAACACTCTTTACGAACGGAGGCTTGGCATGCACCCCTTCCTTGTTGACCCACCCTCCCCAGTGTCCCCGATCTCCAGAAACCATCCCCTCTTTCAAACATCATGTCCTCCTGGGATTCTGCTTCTAACAATGACACCTTCCCTGAGACCCATACTTGTTTGTTCCTTTATTACCATCTCCCTCATCTAGCACCTCCATCCCTTCTGACATTTGGTCTCTCCCCAGCACCCACTTCCCTGGATCCACAGTTAGGGAGTCATACAGCTGTGCAGCACGGAATCAGACCCTTCAGTCCAACTCGTCCATGCCAACGAAATATCCTAAATTAATCTAAACCCATTTGGCTCATTTCCCTCTGAACCCTCCTTATTCATGTACCCAACCAGATGCCTTCTCGAAACCTGTCAAAATCTCAAACTTCTTACAGTTTTGATGAAGGAACACAAATCTTCCTTACTGACTCGGTTTCTCTCTACAACAGTACTGACAGACCCATGGAGTTTTTCGAGCACTTCTAGCTTATTTTTTAAAAATAAAATTCCGTTTTGCTTTTGTTTTCGGTTCCAGAAGTTGAAGGAAGTTCTGCGGATGTGCCAACTGGACTTTCAGCTCAGTCTGGGAGGAGCTAATGGAGCGAGGTGGGGGAGGAGCCAATGGAGAGAGGTGGGTGGGTATGATAGCTGGTGCAGAGGCGAAATGGTGACTGAGGTGGGGGCGGTTTGGGGCAGGGAAGGGGTGTGTCATTTTCATGGTAACTCAGTTCCTGACACAGACTGTGAAGTGGAAATCTACTGAGCTTCAACCTGTGCTCACTGGGAATACAGGGTTGAATGTTCACCCCACATGTGTTACCAAGACCGTCTTTCAGGTGTTTGAGTCAAGAATGGGTGCAAATGGGAGGCTGTTTGTCCTCTCTTGTGTCTGTATTCTCGTTTTGCAAGTTTGATTTACTTCAATGAGTTTGAATAAAGTCTCCCATGAATGTTAGCCCTCAATTTGGGACTAGGTTTCGGGTTAGCGTCAGTTTGAGAGTTAAGATTAGGATCTAATTTAAGGTTACCGTTAGGTTAGACCTCGTATAAGATTGAAGGTCAGAGTACACAGCCCTACCTCAACATCTGCTGATTTTAATAAAAGATCCCTCAAGGGGTCGTAATATTGAGAAGGGAAAACATGGTCCTCAGTGTAAACAACATTTAGCCGCAAGGAACCCAAATCAACAGGTTTATTTGGCTTGCCATTATCTCTGGGCTGAAGGAAATACCTGCAACATACAACAGTAAGAAAGGAAATTGTTAATTTTCCTCATCACAGACATTCAACATAAATATAAATCATCTCTATTTATCAAATTTCTTTTTGTAACTCAAAATGGTGCCAGATTGTGGCGACAAAACACTTTTTCGAGATATATGTGATAATAAATAACTCAAATATACACACTAAACATTTGCTTATACCCTCAAGGGAGTTGCCTACTTCCCCTTCCCATCAGCCACCTCTGAAATCCTCCGATCAACCACAGAACTTACACCAGGCAGGAAGCAGTCCCGTACTGCTCCATGGAACATTGCAGGCAGCTCAAAGATGGGCAGAAGGGCAGTACACAACCCACCTGAAGAATTTTCCAGACAGCCCCAATACTGCTCCCCTCCCCTCCACCACCCGTCCCCTCCTCCCTCCAGCTCCAGTCTGGACAATTCACCCCAAAGAGGGAGAATTAAGGGGAGAGAGAGAAAACAAAAAAAGAGACAAAACAGGAAAATAAAAGCTTTTTTTAAAAATATCTCAAAGTAAAAGCTTACTGGCAGCAGGAAAGAGACTTCCACTGAAAACTGTTCCCCTTCTAGGTCAGAGAGATTGAGTTGTATTACAAAAAACACTTGGTCAATTAAAGTGGCATTCACCATGAAAGCACATAATCCCAAAAAACAAAATGAAATTGTTGATAAAGAGCTCCTTCTGCTATAAATTACCAGCCCAGGCTTTCTGTGGTGAGTTTAACAAGCAATTAGGTTAGATTACTTACAGTATGGAAACTGGCCCTTCAGCCCAACAAGTCCACACCGACCCTCCGAAGAGCAACCCACCCAGACCCTACACCTAACACTACGGGCAATTTAGCATGGCCAATTCACCTAACCTGCACATCTTTCAGACTGTGGGAGGAAACCGGAGGAAACCCACGCAGACACAGGGAGAACATGCAAACTCCACACAGTCAGTCGCCCAAGGTGGGAATTGAACCCGGGTCTCTGGTGCTGTGAAGCAGCAGTGCTAACCACTGTGCCACCCATAAATTAATGTGCAAATCTAGGAAGTTTTTAAAATTAATAAGGAATTTGAGGGGGGGGGGGCTGCCATTGGTGTGAAATAAACTGCAAGGAGATATAATCTGACCAACAAGTTCTGGAGATTCATGAGTCCTGCCATCTCTCTTCATCCCCTGATTACTTACACCTGAATAAGGACCATTGATAACAGGATCGTTATCATTACCCATGAATAGCTGGTCCTTGATTTCCCTCTTCCTACTTATAAATTTATGCAAGAGAAAATTAAATAAGGTGACCACTATACAGATGCTCAATTTAATTATTCTGTCAGTACACACACGTTCTGTGCACTCCCATCCAGAACTTGCTGGATTGCAATTCCAGAGGAAGTATCCAATCTGTCCTTCCTCTCTCTAATGCGGGTATATGAGGCTCATTGGTAGCATCTTTACATGTTATCCAGGAGATGGGATTAGCTAATGGAGCACAGAGGATTTGATGTGAAACAGCTGGGGAGACTGTTATGGAGCAGTGATGTCACTGGACCCATTCTTTGGAGGCTTAGGTTCAAATCCCTATGCACCAAAATGTTGAAATTTATATTTGTTGATAAAGTCTGGAATTGAAAGCTTAGTTTCAAGGTGTCTATGGACAATTTCCCATATTGTAATCCCCTTTCCTTTGCCATCCTTCCCTAGTCTACCTACATGTGAATTTTAAAGTAAGTTTATTTTATTTACTTGTAGGATATGTGCTGGTCAGCATTTATTGTCTGTCCCCTACTTGCCCTTGAGAAGGTGCTGGTGAGCTGCCTTTTGAATGGCTGCAGTCCTTCTGTTTAGGTAAATGCACAATGTCCTGAGGGAGGGAATTCCAGGATTTTGACCTAGTGACACTTAAGGAACAGCGATATATTTCCAAGTCAGGATGGTGACTGGCTTGGTGGAGAACTTGCAGGAGATGGTGTTCCCATATATCTGCTACGATAGTCCTAGGTGGAAGTGGTTGTGGGTTTGGAAGGTGAAACCATGGATCTGTGCTGTATTTCTGCAGTGCATTTTGTTGATGGCACACATTGCTGGATTTCTACCACTTAGAATGTGAAGACATGCTAACAAATTCCTTCCCAATGTCAACCTGATGCATTTAAGTCTGTGCAATGTGGAATTTTTTATTAACAGGCTCTTTGTGTAACTATTTTTTTAACTACACTCCATGTGGCTTTATTTGTAATGTAGGCTACTTTTGTTTAACCACTGTATTGCATTCCTGTGTGAAAAGGGAGGAAATGTAAAGCCGATTGAGTTTGCTGTGGGAGGCACACAGGCCTGGCAGCAGTGTGTCATAAACTTTCTTGCAGCTCTCTTCCTTAAAGTTTTTATAAGGTACATGACAGGTATATGCATCAAAAAGTATGGCGTTGGAAAAGCACAGCCAGTCAGGCAGCATCCGAGGAGCAGGGAGAGTTGACGTTTTGGGTGGGAGCTCTTCATCGGGAATGTGATTCTTGAAATGCCGACTCTCCTGCTCCTCGGATGCTGCCCGACCTGCTGCCCTTATTCCAGCACCTCATGTTTTGGCTCTGATCTCCAGCATCTGCAGTCCTCACTTTCTCCTACGTATGTCCATCAATCCACCGTCATCCACCAGCATGCTGTGGGATAACGCCTTGAATTCCGGGTGACAGGGTGTCACAACTTTTCGTGATAGAAACTGACTCGCTGGTTCCAAATTCACATTAAAAATAACGGTGAGGTAAATAGTAATCAACATTAACTATGTACAAATCAAAAGCAACTTCAAGCTGAGCTTCAATGCACGGCTAAATTAAAAAAAAACCCAAAAGTTAGTGTCAAGCTGCCTCACTCCACCATAAACCAGTGAAAGTAACTGCCTTAAAAAGTAGGAACAGCTATATTTGCATTCGAAATACAGAGTAAAACCATCACGTAAGTTTGAGTTTTCTATTTTAGTCTACATATTCTTGTTAAGGCTGTGACAAATCCCAAACAATCACTTTGATGCTGAAAATTAACTTTTATAAAAGTGGAGTCTCATTTCTTCACCTTTCAATTGCAATAGAAGATTCAAAAGAAACATAAAACTTTTCCACCTCCTCACTCTCCCTCTCTCTCTCTATTTCACTGTCTCCTGATCTAAGATAAGATCAGTATTCTAACCTACCCTTCCTGCTGTGACTGCACCATTCATTAACAATTCTTCAAGCTGGTTTAACAGGTTCGCAGTTGCTCAAACTGGTCTTGCAGGTCCCAGTTGCTTTGTGGAGAGAGCTGTGCTCTTGTCATTTCCCACTCGCAGCATGTTACTGTGCAGAAGTAGGGGACACTGTAGCATTGCAGTCATGTCATTAGATCAATAATCCAGAGTGCATAATCTTCTGGGAACAGGGGTTTGAATTCCATCATAGCAGATAGCTTGAAGTCACTATGTTTGAGACAGTGGCTCAGTGGTTAGTACTGCTGCCTCATAGCGCCTGGGACCCGGGATTGATTCCACCCTCAGGTAACTATCTCTATGGAGTTTGCACATTCTCCCTGTGCCTGCGTGGGGTTTCCTCCGGGTGCTCCTACAGTCCAAAGACGTGCAGGTTAAGGTGGATTAGCCACAGGGAAATGTGGGGTCAGAGAGATGGGGTGGGTCTGGGTAGAATGCTCTCTGGAGGGTCGTTGTGGACTAGATGGGCCGAATGGCCTGGTCCCACACTGGAGGCTATCAATCTATGATCCACTTATTTTGAACATTGAGTAAATTTGAGGAGGTAGACAGATTTTCAAATACCAATGGGTTGAGGGATTATGGAGAACGGGTGAGAAAGTGGAGTTGAGGACAAGGTGAGATCAGTCAGATTATATCCAATGGCAGAGCAGGCCTGGGGAGCTGAATTGCCTACTCCTGTTGTTCAAAAGGCAAATTCAACAGAGGGTTCATCGAATACAATAAATTCTAGCTTAATGTGCATTGTAGAATGTAGATATTTTGAAAGATCATAGCTATAAACAATCCGCTTAATTTTTGCATAGAGGGAAATTGTTTTATGGCAGTCATTCGAATAGGATGTAAGTAATTGCCTATTCAATCAGTTGCTTCATCAAGAACAATGCTGCTGTTTATGCAGTCAAATTGCACAATGGTGAAATGGAATAAAATGACCCCTTAGAGTAGCAGGGAAACGTACGGGCCATTGAAACTCGGCAAGTGCAGCATCTAGGTGTGTTACAAACATTCTGGTGATGTGAGATGCTTTGACATGTGGCTCAAAAATGGTTCTGTGCATCTGTCCTTCCCTTGCGTGCCAACCAGATGTGGCTTAAGTCACCAAACTGTAGACTCAGAAACCAGTGACATTTTCACCACTTGCAGTTGGCAGCACACCCACATTAAGGCAAACAACTCAACAGTTGAAGGAAAGTTCAAGGTGCAGATTGTTGTTCAGTCTATACCTTTAAAAAGGGCATTATTGAACTGAATGAGCTCTCAATTACCATGCTTGATGGGATGAAGACTGTTTTAAAATCTTCAAAGGGAGACGTAGTTCTCCAAGAAATTCATCACCAAACTTTAAGTTACTGGCATTCCAAAGGTCAATCCTAGAAAAATAAACATTCCATCTCTTAGTAGAAGCAAAAGATGTCACAAACTATCAAAGAACTTTAAGCCCCATTGCTTATTATAGGATGTTAGCAGACTAATATGGACCTCAATAAATATAGACCGCATATTTAATACAAGAGTATAACTGTACAATGATTGCCTTATTTGGCTGATATTTGGAAATAAAAATCTGGTCTTGATAAAAGTGATGATGATGCCGTCAGATTGTTTTTACAAGCACTAGATCCACTAAATGTGAATTCCTCACCTCAGGCCTGGGTTGGTTTATTGATAAGAGATTGACTAACAGACCGTGGTCACCGTGATTAGTCCTCAATTCCATTATTGCGATGACTAGGATGGTAGACAATGGTCTAAACCTTTACTTTTGAAACATCCACTAATGCCTACATTCCTACCCAAGGACTATTCCCCACACAGGCCACTCAACTTAATTCCTCTCTCCACATTACTCTCATGTACTCTGATATCCCATCAGAGCTAATCCCATTATCCCCTTTCATTTCCAGTCTAACCCTATTCATTCTCTCACTTTCACAAATGTTTCACATTGCACGCAGTCCATTGCTATTCTTCCCCTTACTTCCCACATCCTTTAATATTCCACATGGTCTAACTTTACTCTGATGCTCATTTCATATACCCTGTAATATCAGCTCTAGTCTGATACCATCCCCCCTCCTCACTCCCCACATCCTTGCCTATCCCATCCAGTTGGGGTACTTTCCCAAATGACGACTCCTGGTATTTTGCCTCTGTACCAGGAAGTGGTGGGGGTAATTAAGGGTAAGGATTAATGGTTAGCTCATTGGGCTGGACGGTCAATTTGTGATGCACAGTGATGCCAACACTGAAGGGTCAGTTCCCATACTGGCTAAGGTCACCATGAAGGCCCTACCTTCTCCACCTCAGCCCTTAGCCGAGGTTTGGTGACCCTAAGGTTAAACTCAGAATGAGTCGCTTCTCTCTAATGAGAGAGCAGCCCTATGGTCCTCTGGGAGTATGATGATTTTCACTTCTCTTAACATTGAGTTAGTTCACCATCACCAATCAGCTTTTGTTTTGAAACGGTCCTTTCAATTGATTAAGCAGCAAAATCGCACTGGTGTGGATGAGGCACTGTTCTTGGATTTTAAAAAAAGCTTATTGCATAATAGCAATCAGTCCAATTACCTATTTGGCCAGGTATAATTACTCAGACCTTAGGGAGCTGGTGCAGATATATCTGCTCCTTTTGAAAGCTAGAGTAGAACTCCTTGTCTCAACTCAGTCAAATGGGTGGAGCCAATGTAACATGAACATTAACCTCTTCAACACCATTTCCTTAAGCACATCTGTCTAATCACATCCTGTTGCTCATTCTCCAAAGCTCTTACAATCTTTCTTTTGCAATAGTGCCTATTTTTTTTTGGCAGATCAAATCACTGCACAAACCTTCCATAAATGTCCACATCTTCAGTCACACTGCACCTCCATCTTACAAGCAACTATCTAATTCCCTTCTATGATAATTTATGGACTCTGCTTGAACAAAGCTTTGAGACAGAGATTTTCACAATGCTGAGGAATAGGGCTGTCTCAGGAGATACACAAAAGGCAAGGGAACATTTAGCAGGGTCAAAAAGCTTACAGCATGTTGTATTGGATAAAATGAGGTGTTAGTATAGGTCAATGGAATTAATCCAACATGAGCAGAGAGTGTGAAGGAGAACCCCCATTTACAATGATGTGACTAGTTCCTACTGCAAAGCCGACATGAACCTGTACAAATGAATCACACCACAAAGCGGTCAATCAATGTCATAGTTTTGCCTGCACAGGAATAAGGGCGCACGTTTTTTTAAGTTAATCCGGGAAACAACTATGTTATTTGACAGCAGACTCAGAAACAAACTCCAGCTTCCAGCAAACCTCCTCACCTGATTTCCATCTTCTCAACGTGTTCCTCCTCAACATCAAAGTGTGACTTTCGGTTGTAGCTACATGGCCTTGTCACCTGCAATGAAATCAGGAAACGAGAGATGGAGGGTTAGAATTCCCTTGCAGAGGAAGTTTGTAATACAGCATTTAAGGTGAACATCTAAACTAGCTACAATACACAATGATTCCCAACTTTAGAGGGTAGCGAGACAGAAAGGTTTATAATGTTCTGACCAGACACACAGTGGGTAGACTGGGATCTCTCCGCCCTACAGAGGGACAGGGTCTATGAGCTAATGCCATGTTGCTGCATACCTGCAGTGGTTCCCGACTAGGATGATGTAGAAACACACAACAACAGCAGACATAGCAACCTGAACATCAATGATTTAACCAGCTGTACTGTATTAGATTATGTTTTGATGAGAGAAACTTGCTTTCTGTCAGATCTTTCCACGTAATGCAAGCTATAGGGTGATAGAGTCATACAGGGCAGGAAACAGACCCTTTAGCCCAGCTGGTCCATACCAACCAGGTTTCCGAAACTGAACTAAGTCCCAGTTTCCTGCAATTGGCCCATATCCCTCTAAACCTTTCCTATCCATGTATCTGTCCAGATGCCTTTTAAATGTTGCAACTGTACCTGCCTCTACCACTTCCTCTGGCAGCCCATTCCATATATTCACCAACCTCTATGTAAAAAGGTTGCCCCTTGGGTCCCTTTTATATCTTTCTCCTCTCACCTCAAATCTATGCCCTCTAGTTTTGAACTCCCCTACCCTAGAGAAAAGATCTTGGTTATTCACCTCAAGATTTTACAAACTTCCAGAAGGGCACACCTCAGCCCCCTAGGCCCCAGGGAAAAATGTAACAGCCTCTCCTTATAGCTCAAACCTTCCAGTCTCGGTTGCATCCTTGTAAATCTTTTTTGCACCTTTCCCATTTTAATAATATTCTTCCAATAGCAGGGCAACCAGATTTGTACACAGTACTCCAAATGAGGCCTCACCAATGTCTTGTAACATGACGGCCCAACTCCTGTACTCAACGGTCTGACCAATAAAGGCAACCATAACAGAGGCCATCTTCACCACCCTGTCTACCTGTGAATCCAACTTCAACAAACTATGTACTTGCATCACTTGGTCTTTTTGATTGACAACACTCCCCAGGGCTCTATCATTATCTCTATAAGTTCAGTCCTGGCTTATATTGCCGAAATACAACACCTCACATTTATCCAAATTAAACTCCATCTGCCATTCTTTGACCCACAGGCTCAGTTGATCAAGGTCCTGTTGTTATTTTAGATAACCTTCTTCACTGTCCACTATACCAACAATGTCAGTGTCATCAGCAAACTTACTACCCATGCCTGCTACATTCACATCCAAATTGTTTATATGAATAAGGAACAACAATGCACACAGAATTGACCCTTACAGCACCACTGCTGGTCACAGGCCTCCAGTCTGAACAACAACCCCTACCATCACTAACTGTCCCTACTGTTAGACACTTTTATATCCAATTGGCTAGACCTCCATGGATCCTGTGTGATCTAACCTTACTAACCAGTCTACCTTGCAAAACCTTGTTGAAGGTCTTGCTGAAGTCCATTTAGACTCCAAAGCATTGACATTAAAAAGGCAAGGCATATGGTATAAAAAATGAGTTGGGCAATGAGGAATTAAGGATGTGGAATGGGAAAGGATTGGGAATTAAGATGCTAAGGGAGAGAAACAGAAGGGATAGAAAGATCAGGTTTTTGCAGAGGATTTTGAGAGGAACAGAGGACAGTAGGAGTGGGGGATTAGTAATTTGGATGCAGAATTCCAGGGGGCAGGAATTTCATAGCTGTTGGTATTCTAGGTCTTAGTGAATCGAGTGGGGTGATCCCAATGTTGTCACTGCACTGGGTCAGAAATGCCCAAAAGAGAGGTTCACGAGAGATTTTTTTATAGAGAGAGTTTTTCCTAACACATGAAAACACAATCACTTGACATAAAACTTCAGACGTTTTTATTTGGTGTGTCTGAAATAGTTTTGGAAACAGAAGAAAGCAGCTCTGTAAGTGAACTGGGTAACAGTGCCAGAAGTCAGCCCTGAGCCTGCCAGGATTCCACATCAGGAGTGTATATCAGGAATCTGGACAGGGAGCTCACAAGGAGCGTCAGTACTAGATGTTCCAGACCCCACTGACACATTTGCTCAGTGTCATCGGAAAGAGTTTACTGAAATAATTCTCATTCAAATGTTCATCACAATGATTTATTAAAGAGTTGAAAAGTGGTGTAACAATGAGTAATGAAAGGCTGAATTTCACACGGTCTATCCAAAACTAAAACACAATTATCTACGCTTACAGCCTGTACTTATGAAGATCAAATGCAACAATTTGAAGCAACTCTTCAATGAGAACTTACCTCAAAATAAAACACTTCATCAAACTGTGGATTGTTTGTCTTTCGTTTCACTTTAGTTTTCTTCAACTCAGATCTGGTAACCAAGCAAAAATGAGTTGGCAGCTTTGTCAATGCACAGTATGGAAGCTAAATACAGATGGAAACTTTTAAAAGTGACAAGCAAAATACTGTTGGGAGACCTGTGATAAAATCAGTTTGCAACTGGTGATGTTCAACAGGTCAGCCAGCAACTTTGCAGAGAGAAAGGGAGGATTAATTGTCCAGGATGATGCCACAGTGTTAATGATTCACAAATAGTGGGACATGAACTCATTTCAAAGACAACTCACCTCTCAAAGTAACTGGTGGGTATGATTTATCACCATGTGCAACTTCACTCTTGATTAAAGGCGATGTGAAACCAGTGTTTTACATTCCTATTTTTCTACCACTGCCAAACCCCCAACCCTCTCTGATTCTGGGATTTCTGCTGCAAAGAGGTTGGTTCGAGTCATTCTCCCCATCTCTGAATGAGTCATCCAGAAACATTGCCAATACGCTACTGCAGCGGGCAGAGGGAGAATTCGAATTGCATACTACAGAGCTGGCTGGTGGCCAGACACAGTAACTGTCCTGACTGTGAATACAGCAGAGCTAAATGTTGGGGTTCAGGGAAATAAAATCTGGACATCTTTAATTCCAGGCTGCAGGTTGAAAATCTATCCCAATATCAGTAGAACTTGACCAAGAGTTGTTACAACAGAGAACATGTTTGTGAAAAGGAAGTACACAGGAATGTTAGTAAAATTTAGATTGTGTTTGGCCATTGCTGCAGGTTACAATCAAACAATAATCATAATTAGAAATGTACAGATACCTGGATGGGCTAGACAAGGTCACCGTTGCATATGGATCACATTGTCCATTGACTATTGGCAGATCTTCGCATTCTATAACACTGAGTGGAAACAAAAAATGAGAAACAGTTCAATCATTGAAAGGGTGATGAATTTCTGCTTTCCCATTCTTTACAGTAGCACCCGTGTCCTACGTTCCTCACAAAATGATGAACCAATTTACCTAATGCAGAAAACATTTGAGTGAATTATGAGAGGGTCAGGACTGAGTGAACGCGGCACTGTCAGAGAAACACTATAGGGGGAGGTCTGTCCTGTGACAGGAACAGTTCAAAGGAACCACTAAACTGTCAGGGGGTCAGTGACTTTATTTGGACCTGTGCATATCGATGTGTGCACATATATGTACAGAGATAGGGTGGTGTGCATGTAGGGTGGTGCATGCATGTGCTAATGTGTGTGTATCTAAGTGTTTGTGGAGAGCCTTATGTGTAAGAGTGAATGAATAAACATTTGTGTGTGTGAGCTTGTGTATGTGCAAACATAAGTGTGTGCATGAGTGCGAGTGTGTGCTAGTTTTGAGTGAGTGATTGGATGTGTGTGTGCATGTGAATGTGAGCATAAACGTAAATGTGAGTGTGTTCATGCATGCATGAGAATGGATGTGAATGTGTGCAAATTTATTCATGAGTTTGTTGATGTAAGTGTGTGTGTGTGTGTGTTTCACAGAGACTGTATGCATGCATGTGCATGTGGAGGGACTAAGGGGAAATTAAATAGTCTTGATTCCATTAGTTGAAATGTCCGAGGGACTGGGGCTGACTCAAACCGAGCAATTAAACTGTTGGAAGAACATGACGTACTGTAAAATTCACAAGCTCCACTGGCAGCAAATTGACTAATCTGCCAAATTAATTCTTTTAGAAGCCAGATGAAGATAGACATCAATTATGCTAAACAAGTGTCCAAACCGAGACTCAAGCCTGGAAGGATATGGAGAATGGCGATGAGGCAAGTGCTGTATAATTTCCAGTAGGAACCAAATTGTCATTTCCTTTCCAATAAAGTAGGAGATTCACACAGTCCCTCTGAACAAGTTCGAACTTGTTCCACATCTTGCATGTGTCTGGAGCCTCTGGGTTTGTCAGCAAAGTATCCATCCCTTTGGGAATACAGTCGGTGCTTTACACAACACAAACATTATCAGTGTTTTCGGCTAAAATATTTCTTTTCCTTCCCATTTCAAAGGGAACCCTAAACAAGACAGATATGATACTGCTTTTTAGTTGGCACTAAATGCTTCTGTTTAGCATTTTTAAATGTTTAGCATTATGCAATTTAGCACTTTTGCAGGACATTATTTTCTTTGTCATTCATGCAAACAGAAAGTACTAATCATTACCAATTAAAGGAAAAAAGACTTGCATTTCTTAAATGTGTTTCACAACTATAAGACATCCCAACATTTTCCAGTGAATGAGGTATTTTGAAGTGTGTCATTGTGCTGAAGCAGGGAACTTAGCTCCATTTGTAGCCACTAACTCTAGCTAGAAATTCACTTGCAGTTGGATTTTTGCTCCCATTTCCTCACTGTTATCTCTGCTGTCCCCAACGAACTATCCTCAGTCCACTCCTATTTCTCATCTGGACCCCATCCATCATCCAAAATCAGCACTGCTTTTCACATGGACCTGGATAGCTCTCAGCCTCACCTCAGCATCAAAACTCCTCCACTGTCATTGAATTAGACTTTATCCAGAAGCCAATAACAGATGAATAGGAACGTCTTCCAACTAACCATTGGGAAAAATGGAGCCTTTAGTTCCAGTCCCCATGACTAACTTTGTTCCCTAGCAACAGTCACCATCCCTCTCCCTGGCAAGTGTTTTAAAATGCTGCAACGTTGGTATCGCGTTCGATAACCTTCGAATGACATGGTCACCCAGACCAATTATTTCCAATTCCATTCCATCTGCAGATTCTGTCCCTTTCTCAACTGATCTGCTCCTAAAGCCCCTACTCATCTCCTTGTTTCCTGTGGCTGATGATTCCAAATCATTCCCAGCCAGCCTCCCAACATTCTCACTTCTGCAGCCTGCAGGCGATTCAAAACCTAGCAATTTGTAATCTAACTGACACCAAGTCCCATTCACCCTTGACCCTTACATTCACTGGCTTTGGTTGGTCAATGCCTCAATTTTAAAATTCTCACACGACACCAGGTTATAGTCCAACAGGTTTATTTATAATCTCAAGCTTTTGGAGTGCTGTTGTTTCACCAGGTGAAGTCTCATTTTTTGCTTAAAATTTTCACCTTTGCTTTAAAACCAACTAGCCCCATTCTCTGGCCCTACATCTCTCCATTCCTATAACTTACACTAGCCCCAGAAACCCCTTTGTGGATCGCTGATTTTGATCACTCTGCTATTGGTGGCCATGCCTTCAGCTGCTTGGGTGCCAAGCTCTGAAATTCCATCTCTAAATCTCCCTACATCGCTTCCTTTTTTTAAGCTATTCCTTAGTGGTGTGCCTTCATGGCTTCTTTTGAGGCGAGGGTCTCACCTTCTGTTTAGTAATGCTCCTGTGGTACCTCTTGGGTGTATTTTATATTGCTAAAGGCACTACGTAAACACAGGTTGTTGTTCTTGCTGCTGCATCCAGTTTGAGCTCAGCAGGTTCCCATAAAGGTTATTACAACTGCGATTGGTGGAATGAGCTGCTATTTATCTCCATAAGTTCCACCATTAATAAAAAGGTTTTGATCCATCCTCCAAAGTGACCAATTGTTTCCACTTTGCACTGTTATCCAGAATAAAGGAGAGTTTTGTTTTAATGGGCTCAATTATTATAAAACAATACTCAATCATAAAAACAAGTGGAAATACTGGGTAACATCTAAACTACAACTGGAAGTATAATCCCCCTTTAATCCCCAAACTGTCACACTCAACACAACGATAAAAGGTTACTTTAGAGATGGTATTTTTAAAAAAGGAAAATGAAGACCACCATTATCGGCCCAGTGTTCTGAAAAACGAAAGACAGAGTCTGGTGAACCCTCAGTCCGTTGAGTTTCTTGTTGACAAACTGAACTGCTAACAGATGTAAACCAATGAAAGATCTTCCAAACAAGCTCCAGTTCGGATTGAAATCCGGAAGATTCCAAGGTTTTGGATGGTGGTGAAAGCTCAGCTTATCAGTGTTTCCAACATAGTTAAAGTACTGAGGTATAGAAACGTTGTCAATCCCCAACAGAGGGAGAGAGGGACCTGCAGCATTCCTGAAGCTTTGGAGGTTTTTCTCCCTGAGTGTTTGTGAAACTGAAACCAAGTTCAGGAATCCGCCATCAGCACAGGAACCCAATAGTCTCTTCCAAAGCTAGGGTTTAGTCCAAAACAGGGCAATAAAGCCCATTTCTTATCTCCAGCAAAGCTGTTTGGCTACTTTTTCAATGTCTTTTGACCTTCTGTATTCAGCAGGTGGATTACGGTCCACATTCAACTGTTGACTTCATTTCCAAGAAACCAAGAAAGTATCAAAACAATTCAAAATTCCAGTTCTCCACATAGTTAATAACTATAAATACCTTGCTTATGGTCTGGACTATATTTACCCTTCAATTAACATCAACAAAGATAGATACATACACTACTTACCTCTGTTGTTTCTTACTATGTGCAACTTGGCTGCTGGGTTTAGCTGCACAATTACAATGACTGCACATCATATAGTAATTGGTTGCTTGTTGGCTCCTTAAAAGTCCTGCCTATTGTGACATGGACACATGCTTACTCCTGATGTCCCTGAATATCTGACCCAATCTAATCACACTCTCCTCCACACACCCTTTAATATCCCATTCTACTTCTCACTTTCAATAGCTTGCAACAGTTCTCTTTATCAAATAACAATCTAAATTTCTTTCATGGGATTATTGCACTTAGCTCTGCCAAATGGTCTCTCTTACATTCTAACCATCCTCATTTGCACGAATGAGTAACTGCAGTGAATGATCTTCCTATTCTGTCCCGATCTTGTGATATGTTTTTCCATATTGTACCAATGCAGTAAACCCAGCATTTCACTGGCTACTTGACATCCAGAAACACAGCACTGTGCAGAGAAGTTCCCGTGACATTTTTCACATGGCCGAAATGGAGGACAGGATCTACAGGTTTTGTAACATTCTATGTCTATATCTAGCACCTTCAATATATGTTACAGCACAGACCAGCAAAAGTTGGTTAGTTCATCAATTGGGAGAGTGTGGTGCTGGAAAAGCACTGCAGGTCAGGCAGCATCCAAGGAGCAGGAGAATCGACGTTTCGGGCAAAAGCCCTTCATCCCTTCACACAGCTAACTTGAGTGGATGTTGTAAGATATACAAAAGCCATGACCGAACACAGTGGTAAAAAAGGCTTATGGGACAAAATGGTCCCTCCTGATCCTAACTATTTAAACATTTTAAAATGTGCTCTATCACCTTGAGAAGGGAAAAAGACTTCTAAAGGCTGATTGGTCCACAGGAATCTGGAAGAACTTGTAATTCAAGCACAAATAATTTCCTTGTGAAGAACTCCCCTGGGCTCACAGCCAGAGTAAATGGCAAAATCACAGAGAAATTCTCGTTGCGTAATTGATTAAGAAACAAGAATTGGGGAAGTCTGGTGGCTCAGTGGTTAGCACTGCTGCCTCGCAGTGCCAAGGATCTGGGTTCAATTCCAGCTTCAGGCAATCATCTGTGTGGAGTTTGCACATTTTCCTCATGTTTGCATGGGTTTCCCCTGAGTGCTCTGGTTTCCCCCCACAACCCAAAGATGTGCAGGTTAGGCGGACTGGCCAAGGGAAATGCAGGGTTACAGGGATTGGGTGGGATGCTCTTCAAATGACTGGTATGGGCTGAGTGCCCTACTTCCACACTCTGGGGATTCTATGAAGAACAGGTCATGAGAATACAAAAAATAAACAGAGTCTCACCGTGTGCCCAACTTATGGCAAATGGTCCCAATATCAGTGATGACTTCACTCAGCCTCAGCTCCAGGTGAACTTTGCCCTGAAATAATTTGCATAATGAGGAGTTACAAGATGCACAAAGACAAGACTGCAGCTACACACTGAGGTTTACTCATTAACAAAGAGAAGACTTAGATTTTTAAACAGCTCCGCTTACATCCTCAGGAAACACAAAATACTACACAACAATTAATTTGTTTTCTTAAATTTAACTTATTTCCCTAATCAACCTATTGAGAGACATCATTACATACCTCTGGAGCAGGTGGGCATTGAACCTTGATCTTATAGGAGGGATATTACCACTGCACCACAAGAGGGCCCAGATATAGAACATCTGCATGACAACCTCGTGCACAGGCCATGCTGTCCTTTCCTGTATTGTGTGAATTTTATTACATGTGCTGCTGAAACAAGCACTTTAATGCAATCATGGATCTTTACATTGAGAAATGTAGCTGTCTGCTTTTGATTCAACCAGCTAAGGGATAAATATTGACCAGAACAGAAGGGAGAACTCCTGGCTCTTCAGTGAAATTGTGGCTGCAGGATATCTGATATCTACCTCTGGGAAGTGACTTAGTCTCAGTGCATTGTCTCATCCAAAAGATAGCACACTTAACAGTGCAGCATTCCCTCAATACTGACCCTCTGACAGTGCTGTAATCCCTCAGTACTGACCCTCTGACAGTGCAGCACTCCCTCAGAACTGATCCTCTGACAGTGCAGTGCTCCTTTAGTACTGCACCATGATGCCTGGTAAGGTGTGACAGTGGATATGTCAATAGACTCATAATTCAGTGATAGGGAGGTGAAATCTCATACGTTGCAGTTGGAAAACTTGAATTTTATTCTCAATTAAATATGTAAATAAAAATTGAGCATGAATCTGTCAACATGCTAGAAATAGAGTTCATGACATTCATCAGTTCCAGGCCAGGATTTCCCAATGAACAGATAACCATTTCTAGATGGGAGTTGTATGTGGTGACTCCCCCCCAGAAACCCCAATGTATCAAACTCTGTAGAAATTGCGAGGGAAATTGAAGAGTTGGCACGGTGGTTCAGTGGTTAGTACTGCCGCCTCACAGCGCCAGGGACTTGAGTTCGATTCCAGCCTCGGGCAACTGTCTGCGTGGAGTTTGCACATTCTCTCTGTTTCTGCGTGGGTTTGCTCCGGTTTCCCCCCCACAATCCAAAGATGTGCGGGTTAGATGAACTGGCCATGTTAAATTGCCTGTCGTGTTCAGGATGTGTAGGTTAAGTGCATTAGTCAGTGTAAATGTAGAGAAATAGGGGAGGAGAATGGGTCTGGGTGGGTTACTCTTCGGAGGGTCAGTGTGGACCTATTGGGCCAAAGGGACTATTTCCACTTGGTAGGAATTCTAAGATTCTGTGAATTCTATGATAAGAAATTCCCCTGCATCTCCAATCCTTCTAAAACAAGACCCTGAGAATTCAAAGGGTTTTGCTTCTACTGAATTAAAAGTTATCCAGTAAAAGGTAAACGATTAGTCTAACTCCTGGATAATTCTCAAATTGACCCCCTCAACTCCCATGTCCTGCACACTTCCCCAGCTTCCTCTCCTCCAAACGTCTCCAGTCCCTGGGCCCTGATCCAACATCCATCCCCAGCCTTGGCCTCCCTACTCTAGCAGCAGACACCTGCCTCATGCAACACCCACCACCCTCCTGGGTCCCAGGGCCACCCTAATTTTGGCAGCCTCTGTGGTCCCACCATCGGAGCAGCTGTCCACCCTCCCCAATCTTCAGTCACAAAAACCTTGCTGCTGAACATAACACTGCCCTTTCCACCCCTCCTCACCAGACCTCATGCCCCTGTCCAATAGTGCTCCATCACGTGCCCCCCCCTTGCACCCTGCCCAACCTGACACCCTACTCACTCGGCACCCAATCCTCACACTTACCTTTCACACCTAACTTTTCACAAGAGCTGGCAAAGTCACTGTCTGAAGAGCAGTACACATCAAATCACAGAATACAGCAACTAATGCAATGAGAAGATCGTGTGGTCTGCCTTCCTCCGAGTATTCTGCACAGTGAGGACACAATTGGAGTTAGTGTACCTCTCAATTTCTGCAGGAGCAGTGAGTGGAATTTCCTACCAGGAAAACAGATTTTGTTCTTAACATAAAATAAATAGTGATGGAGTGGAAAACTATGACTACCACTCCTTGGTGAATCCAGCACTTTAAGTCAAGGTGAGTCATACGTTGTGCTGTATCGGTTGATCTAACATATCAGGAAATCTCATTTCCCCATGCTGAAAATCATGTTTTTGCACATATTCAGTGAATAGATTAAACCTCCTTTTCAGTCACAACACACTTTATTATGAGTTTACCTCAACGTTACACCCTACAATTCTAACCAATTCACTTACTGGTACCTTATAACTGGACATAAGGGATCAAGCAGTTTATAAGGGCTCTTGTACAAAGATGCATGAGAATTTAAGACAGACCCATTCTTTCAATCGAATGCTGATGACACTTCGAGATAATGATTTGCCATGCCTATGGGGTTAATTTTTTTATACTCAGTGTACAAGTTGATCCTTATTTTTGGAGGCTTTAAAAGATCCGACTAATATGCCAACATCCACAGGAGTCTGCATGAAACCATAAACAGACCAGAGTAGGTAGTTTTGAGCTCTGTGAGATAGGAGAGGTATTGAGAGAACTGGAAGAGTGCAGCTCAAATTCATCAGGATGGTAACTGATGTCAGGGCATATTAATATGAAAAACTGAAATTTGTGGATCATTTTCAAAATAACTACGGAACCACAGAAAAGTTACAGCTCAGAAAGAGGTCATTCTGCCCACTATGTCTGTGCTGGCTGCCCATTCTAAATTCACTCTCCAGCACCTAACCCTTTGCCTTGCATGTTATGGTGATTCAGGTATAGACCTAGGTTGATTCTAAATTAGTGAGTTGAGGGTTTCCACCTCAGCCAGACAGGACAATGAATTCCAGACATCTGTCACCCTCTGAGTGAAAGAGAGGTTCCCCTCTTGGCCCCTCTAGTCCTTCTAATGATTACCTTACATTTGTGCCCTGGTCATTTTCCTTGGCAGGTTTTCCCTGACCAGTCTGTCCAAGCCCCTCATTATTTTTCACACCTCTATTAAGTCACCCCTCAGCCTCCTCTGTTCTAAGGAAAACATCTCTAACCCATCCAATCTCTTCCCGTGGCTGCAATTTCTAAGCCTTAACAACACTCATGGAGATCTCCTCTGTATTCTCTCTAAAAAGCAATTATATCCTCCCTGCAATGTGCTGAGCAGAACTGTGCACAGAATTCTGGCTGTGATCTTACCAATATCTTATATTGACCCTGATGAAGAGGTGATGGTGAACAAAGTTAAAAATCACATAACACCAGGTTATAGTCCAACAGGTTTATTTGGAAGTACTCACTTTTTGGGATTTTGCCTGCTTTCTTGTATTTCTGCAGAAAGCTAGTACTTCCAAATAAACCTGTTGGACTACAACCTGGTGTTGTGTGATTTTGTTTTATTCAAGGTTTGTGAAGGTTTGTAGCTCAGGTTGAGGTTTAGGGTGTAGGTTTGCTCGCTGAGCTGTAGGTTTGATATCCCGACGTTTCATTACCTGGCTAGGTAACATCATCAGTGACGACCTCCAAGTGAAGTGAAGCTGTTGTCTCCTGCTTTCTATTTATATCTTTCTCCTGGATGGGGTTCCTGGGGTTTGTGGTGATGTCATTTCCTGTTCGTTTTCTGAGGGGTTGATAGATGGTATCTAGATCTATGTATTTGTTTATGGCGTTATGGTTGGGGCGGCAGGCCTCTAGGAATTCTCTGGCATGTCTTTGCTTAGCCTGTCCCAGGATAGATGTGTTGTCCCAGTCGAAATGGTGGTTTTTTTCCTACGTGTGTAGGGCTATGAGAGAGAGAGGGTCATGTTGTTTTGTGGCTAGCTGGTGTTCGTGTATCCTGGTGGCTAACTTTCTTCTTGTTTGTCCTACGTAGTGTTTGTGGCAGTCCTTGCATGGAATTTTGTAGATGACGTTGGTTTTGTCCATGGGTTGTACTGGGTCTTTTAATTTTGTTAGTTTCTGTTTGAGAGTCTTGGTGGGTTTGTGTGCTACTAGGATTCCGAGGGGTCTTAGTAGTCTGGCTGTCATTTCTGAAACTTTTTTCACCACAAACCCCAGGAACGCCATCCAGGACAAATAAATTTTGTTTTATATTGACCTAGCACTTCCCCAACTCATATATTTAAGAACTCGCTCAATGAAAGAATGTAACCCTTATGCCTTCTTTAGCAACTTATCTACCTGACCTGCCACTCTCAGGGACTGGTAAACATGCACTCCCAGGTCTCTCATTCCCACTATCTCTGTCAACACTCTTTATTGGGTATTGCCTTGCCCTCTCCAAATGGAAATCCTTGTACTTCTCAACATTTAATTCAATTTGCCACTTTTCTGCCATTGAATCAAACCGTTGATGTCTTTGTGCAGTCATCAGCCATTCTCTTCACTGTTAAATATACAGACAATATTTGTGTCATGTGCAAATTGCCCAATTATGCTTTGCACATTTAAGTCTAAATCATTAAAGATACCACAAACAGTACAGAATCCTGGGAAACACTACTGGGAACCACTTTCCGTTCGCTAAAACATCCGTCAACCAACAATCTTCATTTTATGCCACTGAGGTCATTCTGAATTCAATTCAGATAAGTGCGAGGTGCTGCATTTTGGGAAAGCAAATCAGGGCAGGACTTATACACTTAATGGTAAGGTCCTAGGGAGTGTTGCTGAACAAAGAGACCTTGGAGTGCAGGTTCATAGCTCCTTGAAAGTGGAGTCACAGGTAGATAGGATAGTGAAGAAGGCGTTTGGTATGCTTTCCTTTATTGGTCAGAGTATTGAGTATAGGAGTTGGGAGGTCATGTTGTGGCTGTACAGGGCATTGGTTAGGCCACTTTTGGAATATTGCATGCAATTCTGGTCTCCTTCCCATTGGAAGGTTGTTGTGAAACTTGAAAGTGTTCAGAAAAGATTTACAAGGATGTTGCCAGGGTTGGAGGATTTGAGCTAAAGGGAGAGGCTGAACAGGCTGGGGCTGTTTTCCCTGGAGTGTCGGAGGCTGAGGGGTGACCTTACAGAGCTTTACAAAATCATGAGGGACATGGATAGGATAAATAGGCAAAGTCTTTTCCCTGGGGTGGGGGAGTCCAGAACTACAGGGCATAGGTTTAGGGTGAGATGGAAAGATAAAAGAGATCTAAGGGGCAACCTTTTCACACAGAGGGAGGTACATGTATGGAATGAGCTGCCAGAGAAAGTGGTGGAGGCTGGTACAATTACAACAATTAAAAGGCACCTGGATGGTATATGAATAGGAAGGGTTTGGAGGGATATGGGCCGAGTGCTGGCTGATGGAACTAGATTGGATTGGGATATCTGGTTGGCATGGACGAGTTGGACCGAAGGGTCTGTTTCCATGCTGTACATTTCTATGACTCTAAGTCATCACATGATGAAGCTGTGGCATTTTCCCTAGGTTTCTTTTAAAGAAGAGATTGAACAAGCAGTATGTAGTAACATAAACAGCCTGCCAGGCCCTGGAGATTTTTTAAAGTTGGAACAATAGAAGCAGCCTGGATGGGTGCGGCCGGCTCTCACAGATCAAGATTTCTAGTTTCTAGGTTTCAGTTTAGAGAGAAGCTGCTGGAGGCTTCGAGAAGTAAAAGCTATTTTCTCCCTCTCTCAGTTGCAACTAGAAGCTGGGGTTTCTCTTCCAACTCTGGGTATTGCATGTGAGAAAATCTGTTTTCTGAATTTGCGCTTTTGCTAAAGGATGCGTTTATGAGATGTTACTATATTGGAACAGTTAATTAGTGATAGTTTCTGTATCTATTATTCTGTCAAGCTTTCCAATCGAGTAAAGTTATTCTAAGCTCTTTCTTTTGTTGTATTTTAAATATAGTGTATGAATAAATTGTGTTTTGCTTAATGTCGAGCGGTTTGACCAATCAAATTGCATCTGGATCACAGCACTTTGCATTTACCTTTAAAACAAGAATATGTTCGTGTCTAGGCTACCTTCTTAAAATATTTCGAGGGAGTCTGGTTTGGTCCATAACAACATTCACCTGTGTCCCATGGGCAGTTTTTCTTTCTGAATAGTCTACCATCTGGGATTTTGTCAACGGTCTAAGGAAAATCCACTTATCTTCATCAATCGTCCTTGCTACCTCCTCAATAAATTCAATAAGTTAGTAAGGCATGGTTTTCCATTAACAAAACCGTGTTGAAAATCCTTGATTACTCCATACTTTTACAAGTGACAGTTCATGCTATTTCTCAAGCTTGTTTCTAGTAATTTGAGGTCAGGATGACTGGCTAATAATTAGTTGGTCTGTTCCTCACATCCTTTTTGAATAAAAGTACAAAGTTTTCAGACCTGCAACCTCGGGTATCTAATAAGGATTGGAAAATGATCCTCAAAGCATTTGTTATTTCCTCCCTGGCTTCTTTGAATAGCCTTGAGTAAAATTCACCCAGACCTAGTGATTCAAGGAGGACAATCTTTCTAATATTTCCTTTCTCATTTTGCTTATTTTATCTACTGTTTCATACTCCTCCTGTTTAACCAGAATGTCAACATCACCCTTCACCTTTATTAAGGCAGAGACATATAATGCATTAAAATCCATGCCTACCTATCCTACAGCCATTCATAACAGACCAGGTATATCCTTGATTTACCCAATCCTCTCCTTAGTTCTTGATTTCAATGTACTGACAAACCATCTTTGAATTTTCATCAATTTTACCTGACAATATTCGTTCTTATCCTCTCTTCGATTTCATAATTTCCATTTTCACTTAACCTCTGCATGCTCTATAATCCTCTAAGCCTTTGAAAGTATACATCTTTTTGAAATTATCATAAGCTCCACTTTTCTACTTTATTTTGCCTGCTATGTTTTCTGGATAACCAGGGGCTCTCGATGTGATCATACCACCTTTTTCCCTGGCAGGGACATGCCTACACTGCGCCCGTAAAATCTCGCTTTTGAATACCTCCCACTGATTGGCCACTGACTTTCACTTCAGCAACTGTAACTTGTCCAACTTTGCCGGACAATCTCTCAACTTTGCCTTCTCCCAGTTAAGAAGTTTTACCCCCATTCTACCTTTGTCCCTTCCCATCGTGATGCTAACTCTACCTGTTTTACGGTCACCATCTCCAAAATGATCACCCACTGCTACATCGTCCACCTTCAATTCCTCAGACCAAATCTGGAATGGTGTTCCTTTTAATTTGGCTTGTTATGTATTGCCTACAAATGTTTTCTTGAATGCAGTTCACAACGTTTGTCCTCTCCATGTCTTTCACACTGTTTGCACCTCAGTTAATATGATGGTGGGAAAGATCCCCAATTATTATCCCCTATTCCTGATGAACGTCGATTTTCCTGCTCCTCGGATGCTGCCTGTCCTGCTATGCTTTTCCAGCACTGCTCTGATCTAAACTCTGGTTTCCAGCATCTGCAGTCCTCACTTTTGCCCCATTATTATCTCCCTATTGTTTTTGCATTCAGAAATTTGCCGACATTTGTTCTCTCAGGCAATGAAGAGTAAGGGACAATTTGAAAGAAACGTTTGAAGTCATGAGGAGATGGAACAGAGTATACAGGAAGAAAACCTTTCAATGATCGAAGAGTCCAAAACTAAAGAAATAAAGAAAATCAGATTAAATGCAGAAGATTTAGGATTGAGAGCAAAAGCAATTCTTTAGACAGTGATTTCTTTTAACAGCGTGGAAACAGGCCCTTCAGCCCAACAAGTCCACACCAACCCTCCGAAGAGCAACCCACCCAGACCCATTCCCCTACATTCACTGCTGACTAATGCACCTAACACTATGGGCAATTTAGTATGGCCAATTCACCTAACCTGCACATCTTTGGATTGTGGGAGGAAACCCACGCAGACACGGGGAGAATGTGCAAACTTCACACATTCTGTGTGGAGAATGTGCAAACTTCACACATTCTGCAAACTTCACACAGACAATTGCCCGAGGCGGGAATTGAACCCGGGGCAGTGCTAACCACTGAGCCACTGTGTCGCCCCAAGAGACTTTGCAATTCACTATTCCAGTACTGAATGAAGTTAAAAATCACACAATACCAGGTTATAGTCCAACAGGTTTATTTAGAAGTACTAGCTTTTGGAGTTAGACTATAACCTGGTGTTGTGTGATTTTTAACTTTGTCCAATCCAGTCCAACACTGGCATCTCTCCATCAGTGATGAATGAAGCAGAGATCACATCAAAATTTCAGAAGAGGTTTCTAGGTGGTTGAGGGAAAGGAGGTTAAAGGGATATGTGAACTGAGTGGTCATGTGAGTTAGGAATATTACAGAAACAGTTCTGAGGAAGGGTCACTTGACCTGAAACGTTAACTCTGATTTCTCTCCAGAGATGCTGCCAGACCTGCTGAGCTTTTCCAGCAATTTCTGTTTTTGTTTCTGATTTACAGCATCCGCAATTCGGTTTTTATATTGTTAAGAATACTAGGTTGGCTGGGCCATTGGTAAACTTCACAAAAATGTAGAAGGGGGCTCACCAGTACCTTCTCAAGGACAATTAGGTATGGGTGATTAATGCTGGCCCACACACCAGCACTCACATTCTACAAAAGAAGAAAAAAAGCAAAACTGTGAAGTGAAAAAAAAGTGGAGTAGCGTAATACAAAGTTGGAAATAAATAGAGAAAGAGAGTGGGACACACACACACACACGCACGAACGAAAATAGAAGATGTAGAATAATTGTGCAGTGGTTACTCTGTGTACTCAAGACTATATTCTAGAGCTCTGCACAGTGACCATATGGTCGGAAAGATCTCCAGTGTCTAATGGCAGAGCGGACGAAATGCTACATGCTTTGAAAGCTCTTTTGACCAAAATGACACAATTGCTGTAATGAAAATTACCAGAGAAAAAAGCACATGGTGAAAAATGGCAAAGGGAACATCATTCAGATGTCGGACATGTTGCTTGGATTTTTACCTGTGGCAGTTTTAAGTTTGTTGAAACAAAAGATTCTTCAAAATAACCACTGGATTGTTATGAGCTGTTCTTTATTTTTCTCATCCAAAGCATTAATTTTATGTCGAAGGCAACTTCACCCACAACCATTAGTCTTAACTGTACATGACATACTGGCCAACTGCCCAGCCGCAACAGGCAACCTGCCAATTGGAGGAAGTCCAACGGTAAACACCTGTCAATGCTGAGACTTAAATCCTACCTTCCAGACCTGTAGGGGACTCGGCCTGGAGATGCCAGCTCACCTGAGTGCTCTTACCTGCAACTTCACAACCTGGCGACTGCCCTAAACTCACTTTGCACTCGACAATGAAATTTATCCTGGCCCTACCGTCACTGTTTGTTTCAGTCAAAAGGGTCAAGTGGTGTCGGGTGGAAGTATGCATTTGTGAAACTAAAAGGTCAACCTGATTGAGTTGAGGCTTTTTTTTTTCTGTGCTGTAAAACTCTACATAATTCTGCGCAACCATATAGTAATACTGGTGATGTGTTAATTATGGCTCCCCCTTCCTATTAACAGCAGCTCTGGGCTCAAATGCTAATCAGAGCTGCAAGTGTCAGAGGTGTAATTTTGTCATATATTTGTCACCATTAACCAAGGTTTCACATCAGAAACATCATTTCATAAATTGCTCTCAGCAATGATAGACTACCACGAAACAGGAATTAGCAGATTAGATAGAGAACTGGTAAATCTGTCTGTATTGACGGAGGAGATGTTAAAAATAAACACTCCGTCACTCTTAACATCCAGTGTGCTAGAAACTGAGTAATGTGGCATTGACGATTCAGGCATTATCATTTATTAGGCCCCAAAATAGCAGGCAGGAAGTAGGTCAACAGTTCCAGCTAGAAGTTCACCTTTCTCAATCAGGTCATTCAAGCGATATTGTTTCACTACCCCAGAAGCAGTTGTCACTGGGCTTACATGTGAAAATTAGGATTCTAATGCCAACTTCAGATTCCACAGCAATACAGGTTCCTTTTGACAGAGACAGTGGCATCGCGAGCTGCACTTGGGACAAACTAGCAGCGGCCATCGAGCAGAAGGTAGGTAACTATCTGAATGTGGAGCCAGGACGACAGGAGCACTCCTCTGGATCTCAAGTTAAAGGCCCCAACCTTCTCTCCCAAACCCCAATCCCATTTTCACCTCTCTTCACCCTGAACCTTCCCATAACACTTCCTCAAAAAGGCCCAATGATGGACACTCCAAATTCCTAGGCCACGATCTTTTTCAGAGTTAGATGTGGATGTGGATATCACTGACAAAACACAGAAATTGTTACAGCACGGGAGGGAGCCAGTCAGTCCATTATGTCTACACCGGCTCTCTGAATTAACAATTCACTGAGTGCCTTTTCCCAGCCTTTTCTCCATAACCCTGCATATTGTTCCTTTTCAGACGACAGTCTAACTCCCTTTTGAATGTTTCAATTAAACCTGATCCCACCGGACTTAAAGTCTCTCTCTGCAAATGTGACTCTTCTCCCACTGATGGAACAGCAAGGTGCAAATGAAGGCGGTTGCTTGTCACTTCAATTGAGAATAGCAGGATTTCGGATTTGCTATACAGCATCAGCTGTGTAAGCATAGCTGGTAGTGGAGAGCTCTTCTGCCTCTGAGATAGAAGATTGTACGTTCACATTTCAGCCTCTGAACTGGAGCAAATGTTCATTTACAAAGAGCACTGGTGAGACCGCATAGATCACAGAGTCACAGAGCATGGAAACAGACCCTTCAGTCCAACCAGTCCATGCCAACCACAATTCCAAACTAACCTAGTCCTACCTGCCTGCTCCTGGCCCATATCTCTCCAAACCTTCCCTATTCATGTACTTATCCAAATTTCTTTTAAACACTGTAATTGTACCTGCACCGACCGGTTCCTCAGGAAGTTCATTCTACACGTGAACCACCTACTGTGTAAAAACTTTGCCCTTCATGTCTTTTTGAAATCTCTCTCCTCTTACCTTCAAAATGTGCCCCCTCATCTTGAAAGGCCCCGTCACAAGGAAAAGACACCTACCATTAACCCAATCTATACCCCTCATGATTTTATAAACCCCTATAAGGTCACCTCCAATGCTCCAGTGAAAACAGCCCCAGCCAGACGATCCAGCCTTTCTTTATAACTCACATCTTCAGCACCTGGCAACATCCTGGTAAATCTCTTCTGAACCCTGTCTAGCTTACTGATAAGCCTCCTATAACTGGGTGACCAGAACTGGACATAGTACTCCAGATGCGACCTCATCAATGTGCTGTACAACCTCAAAATGATTTCCCAACTCCGATACTCAAAAGGCAAGTGTGCTAAGTGCTTTTTTAACCATTCTGTCTACATGTGACACAAACTTCAAGAATTATGCGTCTGAACCCCTAGGTTCTTCTGTTCTACAACATTACCTAGAGCCCTACCATTACTGTATAAGTCCTGCCTCTGTTTGCTGTACAAAAATGCAATGCCTCACATTCATCCAAATTGAACTCCATTTACCATTTTTCAGCCCATTGACCCATTTGATCAAGATCACTTTGTAATCTCAGAAAACCTTCTTCGCTATCTACCATGCCACCAATTTTGGTGGCATCTGCAAACATGCCTTTTACATTCTCATAGAGTCATAGTGCCATAGAGTCATAGAGTCATATACAGCATGGAAACAGACCCTTCGGTTCAACCCGTCCATGCCAACCAGATATCACAACCCAATCTCGTCCCACCTGCCAGAACCCGGCCCATATCCCTCCAAACCCTTTCCTATTCATATACCCATCCAAATGCCTCTTAAATGTTGCAATTATACCAGCCTCCACCACTTCCCCTGGCAGTTCATTCCATACCTGTACCTCCCTCTGCATGAAAAAGTTGCTCCTTAGGTCTCTTTTATATCTTTCCCCTCTCTCCCTAAACCTATGCCCTCTAGTTCTGGACTCCCCGACCCCAGAGAAAAGATTTTATCTATTTATCCTATCCATGCCCCTCATAATTTTGTAAACCTCTATAACGTCACCCCTCAACCTTCGACGCTCCAGGGAGAACAGCCCCAGCCTGTTCAGCCTCTCCCTATAGCTCAAATCCTCCAACCCTGGCAACATCCTTGTAAATCTTTTCTGAACTCTTTCAACATCCAAATCATTTATATAAATGACAAACAAACACGATCCCAGAACCAAACCCTGTGGATCACCACTGGTGAAAAGGCCTCCAGTCTGAAAGGCAGCCTTCTACTACCATTCTCTGTCTGCTGCTCTTAAGCCAATTTTGTACCCAATAGGCAAGCTCACCCTGAATCCCATGTGACCTAAATTTACGAATTAATCTACCATGTGGAACCTTGAGATCCTGAAAGGGTGGTGAAAATAGGATTGTTGAATATTTTGAAGGTGGAGGTGGATAGATATTTTTGGTGAAAAGTTATGAATTGTGGAAGGCATGTGGGTTAGAGGTTGCATTCAGATCAACCAAAGAGCACTGGTGAGACCGCTTAGATCATAGAGTCACAGAGCAGGAAAACAGACTCTTCGGTCCAACCAGTCCGTGCCAACTACAATCCCAAACTAACCTAGTCCTACCAGCTCCTGGCCCATATCTTTCCAAACCTTCCCTATTTTTTAAAATGCGGAGCAGAATGGAGAGGCCAAACGGCCTACTCCTGATCGTGGATTAATATTTCACATGATTCACAAATGCATGGCTGAGGAACTGCTGCACTGTCAAAGCTGTTGTCTTTTAGATGGCTTTAAACTGAGTCTCAGAAGAAGACAGCAGGGCAATTCTCTCTGGTGTCTGAGGCTAATATTTTTCATTCAATCCAACATCACCAGAAGCAGATGATCTGGTCACGATCACATGGCAGGTAGTGAGAGCTAGCTGTGTGCAAATTAGCTGCTGCAATTTCCAACATTAAAACAGTTACTGCATTTCAAAAAGTGCTTCAGTAGCTGTAAGGTTCTATGAGATGGCCTGAAGTTATGGAATGTGGCTCTTATTATGGGTCTGCCACTTGTTACCCAACTGAACTCACCTGCACTTCGGAGTCAGCATCCACGGGCTGAAGTGGGAACCAGGTATCTCGATTGTGATATTTCTGAAGTTCCTCTTTTTTGATGGCAACTTTGCCTGTAAAGAGAAGTAGGGAGGATTTGTATGGTTAATGATAACCCTTCTCAAAATTACACTATTAGCGCACATCCTGAATTCTGTTCTTCTGTCTAATAACAACCCAAAATATTGCAGCAATGCTGGAATTTACATCAAGTTGGACAGCACCAGTGAATATAGAAATAGGTTTTACAGTTCAGGTTCCACTGGAACCCAGCTGATTTCGACTGGCTGCTGAGTGTATCCAGCATTTCATGCTGGTATTTCACATTTTTAGCATCTGCCGTATAATTTTGTGGCCAACATTTACATTGGTTACATCCCACTTAGAGCACTTGCAGATTCCTGATCTCTGTCAGCCCTGGTCAGATGATATGAGGAACACTGCTCATAGCTTTGGCCTCTGCCAACCTTGAGTAGAACACACTTGGGAAACTGAGAAAAGTTTTGACCTGTATGTTACAAACAGTATACACGAAAGAAAATGCAATAAAGGTTTTTTAAAAATTACATCGAGGTCAAGAGATGATAGTTATCTGATAGATTGATCATGTTGGAGATCTTTTCCCTTAAGTAAAGATGACTGTGGAGGTGACCTGCTCTTTGTAATTATGAAAAGGTCCAATCGGTGAATATAGAAAAGATACTTTCTAAAGGGGGGAATCCAACGCAAGATAAGAACTAGTAAATCCAATATGAAATTCAGGAGAGACATCTCTATGCAGAGAGCGCTAAGAATGTGGAACTCACTACAAACACAAGCTGCTGCAGTATCGGAGGAGGGTGTGAATGGTGAATACAGTGCAATTGTCAGCAAACATCCACTTTCCTAAACTATTGACGGAAGGAAGTTTATTGAGAAAGCAGCCTAGGACACTACGCTGGGGAGTTCTGGGCTGAAGTTATTGACTTCAATCACAATCCCCTTCCTAGGTATGATTCCAACCAACAAGGAGTTTTCCCTCTGATTAACATTGATCGAGTTGAGCTATCAAATGTTACCTCGATATCAAGTACATTGACTATCATCTCACCTCTGACTTCAGCACTTTTGACCATGTTTGCTCTGAAGTTGTAATGAGGTTGGGAGCTGAGTGACCCTTGTCAGTCTGCAGGCTACTGCTGATAATTAGCTGTATTGGATTGGTCCTTTTTTTTGTATAGAACAAATCAGGACAATTTTCCACATTGTTAGGTAGATGCCAGTGTTGTAGTTGTACTGCAACAGCTTGGTTAGGGGCATGGCTAGTTCTGAAGCATCAGTCTTCAGTACAATTGTTGGGATATTGTCAAGGCCCATAACATTGGTAGCTTCCTGTGCCTTCAGCTGTTTCCTGATATCATGTGAAGTGAATTGCATTAGTTGAAGATTTACATCAGTTATCATCAGGAGGAAGCCAAGATGGATGACCCACTAAGCAATTTCTGCCTGAAGATGACTACAAATGCTATAGCTTTTTCTTTTGCATTGGTGTGCTGGGGTCCCCTATCATTGAGGGTGAGGATATTTGTGGAGCCCCCTCCTGCTGTAGTTGTTTGATTATGTATCGTCATTCACAAGCAGACAGCAGAGTTTAGGTTTGACCCATCAAGTTCCAAACCTCTTCGCCCTATCTGTTGTAGCTGTTTGGAACACAAGTTCTCCCTGTACAATTAAGGGTGTTGTAGCCTTTGAGGTAAGGTGCAAACAAATCACACGGCTGCAATGGCAAATCTGGAGCTCATTTCAACAGAAACACTTCCACGTGTGAAAATCTCTACACAAACAAAGGAACACAAAAACAGTCAGCTTGTCATTTCTGGCAACTTCGCCTGTAACAAATTACTCCTGACCAACAGAATGACGGGATGTTTATCCAGTGCCTCACTTGATCATTAACTACAGCAATGGAATTAGACCCTTGGAATCTCCACCTCTTTTTTACTGTAGGTTTTCATTCCATTTCCATGTCATAGATTGATCAGATAGTACAGACTACACCTTCAACATGAAGCTTGTCCATCCTTAATTTAATCACCATCGTTGATGTTAATGGGGCTTGGTGTTAATTTTTGTTCTCATTACTGCTCTGGGAAGTGTCTTAGGACATCTACTACATTAAAGAGCTACATACTTGTTGTTGTACACCTGAAAGAATGTTGCAATGACTGAACAGAAGATTTCTTCTGCTTATTTCAGTTACTGGCTTCACCTTGTAATTCTTGATCGCTTTGGAAAGCAACAGAACGCCACAATGGGATTTCAGAAATTTGTCACACATGGAAAATCAATATGAATAACACCCAAAACACCTTATATATTTTTATAGCTGTAATGGTTAACTCATAATTTAAAATGGTAACTAAAAACTAGGGGTACTTAATGGACTTTTAGATAAACACATGAATATTGAAGGAACGGAGGAATATGGACCAAGGACAGAGAGAAGGGATTAGTTTAACTTTGGGTCATGTTCGGCACAGCATCATGGGCTGAAGGACCCTCTCCTGTACCGTAATGTTCTATGTTCAAAATGAGAGTCTCAATCCAAACCATGAAATAAGTAACATTCTTATTTAGTGATTATTTTCTTTCTCTTACCTTCCACAGAAACTGCAATCTGCAATAACTCCATTTGATAATTTACATTCACAGAGCTTCTCTGACATAGAATCATGGAACCTTTAAATCCATTAGGTCGAGACAGCATTCTCCACCCTCATACAATCCTGGGTGTGCATCATTCTTTGATGTTTGGTATCATCTTCCATCAAATATCTCCACAACAGCAACCCCACCTTATCTTCAACCACCAAGCCTATAACAACTGTTCACTCACTCCAGTGATTTTATTCTGTATTCAAGTTCTGGGTCAACATTTATTTCATAAACAATGGCACTGAATTAAATATATAACAATCCCGTCATTCCCAGTGGGCATGAAGGAAAATCATGAACAAGAATTCCCTTCTATACTTCCAATTATTATATTTAGTTTCTTTCAAAAACGGACAATTTTAAAATGACCAAGACAGAACAAATGAATTCCAGCAACTTTTCAAGTCTCCGCATTATCCGAACAGCCCGGCTAAAGCAAGCACCAAATTCTTAGAAACAACTTGTGTGTCTCCAGCCAGCTCTGGACAAAAGGAAAACTGTTAGAATGGACATTAATGGTTGACAGTGGCCTCTTTGATTCATAATGGAAACTCTGATGGGGAAGGTAAAGCTCACTGATGTTTAATGACTTTCCAATTAGTATCCTGAGATGGGCTATCAGCACTGTAAATGCTTATCTTTGTCACATAGAGACAAAAAAGCCTGCTGATGCTGGAATCCATAGTAGGCAGGCAGGAGGCTGGAAAAACACAGCAACACAGGCAGCATCAGAATGTTTCGGGCATAACCCTTCTTCAGGAAACCCTTCATTCTTAAAGACAGGTCATACCCGAAACGTTGACTTCTCCACCTCCTGATGCTGCCTGGCTTGCTGTGTCCTTCCAGCCTCCTGCCTGTCGACTTTATCTTTGTCAATGACTTTGTCATGTTGCGGCAGTACAGGTCATTGGTTAGGCCACTGTTGGAATATTGCATGCATTTCTGGTCTCCTTCCTATCGGAAAGATGTTGTGAAACTTGAAAGGGTTCAGAAAAGATTTACAAGGATGTTGCCAGGATTGGAGGATTTGAGCTACAAGGAGAGGCTGAACAGGCTGGGGCTGTTTTCCCTGGAGCGTCGGAGGCTGAGGGGTGACCTTACAGAGGTTTACAAAATTATGAGGGGCATGGATAGGATAAATAGGCAAAGTCTTTTCCCTGGGGTCGGGGAGTAGAGGGCATAGAGAGTATAGGTTTAGGGTGAGAGGGGAAAGATATAAAAGAGACCTAAGGGGCAACTTTTTCACGCAGAGGGTGCTACGTGTATGGAATGAGCTGCCAGAGGATGTGGTGGAGGCTGGTACAATTGCAACATTTAAGAGGCATTTGGATAGTTTTATGAATAGGAAGGGTTTGGAGGGATATGGGCTGGGTACTGGCAGGTGGGACTAGATTGGGTTGTGATATCTGGTCGGCATGGACAGGTTGGATCGAAGGGTCTGTTTCCATGCTGTACACCTCTATGACTCTATGACTGATGTCAGAGATTGCTGAATTCTAGGATTCCCGGTCAGTTAATGTCGGACTTCCAGAGGAATAATAGGTGTCCAATCTGCAACAACAACGTGCCTAGCACCCTCCAACTCTGAAACACAAACAGAAATTACTGGAGAAATTCAGCAGGTCTGGCAGCATCAGTGGAGAGATAGTTCTGAAGAAGTGTTACTGGACTTGAAGCGCTAACTCTGCTTTCTCCCCACAAGACCTGCTGAGTTTCTGCTGCATTTTCTGTTTTTGTTTCAGATTTCCAGAATCCACAGTTCTTTGTTTCACCCTCCATCTCTGACTCTGTCTCCAAGTTGCTGGCTAGAAAGAAGTTCTACTTTTTTTTCTGCAAGAAGGGAGGTTACTGGGCCTAGCTCACAGTTCATACTGTTATAGGACACTACTTCAATAGTTGTCACTCAAAAGAACTGATTTTTAAGACCGCTGGATTTGACAGAACTTATAAACATATTTCCTCTCCTGGGAGAAAGTGAGGACTGCAGATGCTGGAGATCAGAGCTGAAAAATGTGTTGCTGGAAAAGCGCAGCAGGTCAGGCAGCATCAAAGGAGGAGGAGAATCGCGTTTCGGGCATAAGCCCTTCTTCAGGAATCTAACCCCGAAACGTCGATTCTCCTGCTCCTTTGATGCTGCCTGACCTGCTGTGCTTTTCCAGCAACAAATTTTTCAGCTATTTCCTCCCCTGTCCTTTCTTCCTTCATTTTCTGAGTGGTTGTGCGTATGGATAGAGTACTGAAGCAATTCCCTCACATCTTGTAATTTCATTTTAAAGATTTTATGGCTGAGGGTTTATTTCAAAACTTGGAACTCGAGACCCAAGGATTGGAGGAACTCCTGCCAGTCTATCTCAACAAAAGCCAGGAGTAAAAAGGGAAAGGAGTAAATCAAACAATGCATCACTGTCTTGGGCTTAAGAGGAGCTATAGAGATGTCCAGCACGGAAACAGACCCTTTGGTCCAACTCGTCCATGCTGACCAGATATCCTAATTTAATAGAGTCATAGTCATAGAGTCATAGAGATGTACAGCATGGAAACAGACCCTTCGGTCCAACCTGTCCATGCCGACCAGATATCCCAACCCAATCTAGTCCCACCTGCCAGTACCCAGCTCATATCCCTCCAAACCCTTCCTATTCATATACCCATCCAAATGCCTTTTAAATGTTGCAATTGTAATCTAGTCCCATTTGGCAGAGAAAAACAATGACAATTTATTTCACTCCCATGTCCCATTTGATGATAAGAATACAGCTTGGGGAAGCTTGCTGTGTATAATTTGGCTACTGTACATTTTTATATTACAGCTTTAACTACACTTCCAAAGCTCTTTGGGACATCTTATGGAAGGCATTCCAAAAGTGCAAGGCCTGCTTCTTGAAGGAATGATGCGTGCTGGGTTCTTTAAGAAAGTTAAGAGTTTAGTTCCTGCAAATAAAATGTGTTCTTTCCCTTACTCCCAACCATGTTCCCCTTTGAATAACAATTTATCAACTGTTCTCAAAGTGTTAAGTAGCGTACTGCAGCTTGGAGTTTAAGAGCTTGTATAAGTTACAATTCCTCTTTCTGAGTCTTAAAGCAATGAATAACCAAATGGTGAGTCACCTTATGTGAATAAATAAATGTCAGTGCAACCATTACGTACCCTTTCAATCAAGCTTGATTAACTAATTTAGTAAGTTCTCTGAGCCTACTCTCCCAAGACGTAACATGTCTCTTCCACCACTCTCACCCTGTCTGTATGTATAGATGAACCAGCTGTTCATTTGTATTCTCAACAATGTCGTTATTAGTTTGTTCAATATTTTATCTGCCCAAAAGAGGTAACTGTGGTTTGTTAGAATAGAATCAAACTCAAATGTTTTTAATGGTTTACTTGATAGAGGTTTACAAAATTATAAGGGGCATGGATAGGATAAATAGACAAAATCTTTTCCCTGGGGTGGGGGAGTCCAGAACTAGAGGGTATAGGTTTATGGTGAGAAGGGAAAGATATAAAAGAGACCTAAGGGGCAACTTTTTCACACAGAGGGTGCTACGTGTATGGAATGAGCTGTCAGAGGATGTGGTGGAGGCTGGTACAATTGCAACATTTAAGAAGCATTTGGATGGCTATATGAATAGGAAGGGTTTGGAGGGATATGGGCCAAGTGCTGGCAGGTGGGACTAGATTGGGTTGGGATATCTGGTCGGCATGGACGAGTTGGACCGAAGGGTCTGTTTCCATGCTGTACATCTCTATGACTCTATGATGTGCTACTGTACAGAACCAAATGCATTTGTGACAATGTATATATAGATCAAAAGTCAGACGAGAGCAGGTTATAGTCCAACAGGTTTATTTGAAATCACAAACTTTCAAAGTGTAGCCTCTTCATCAGATGATGGAGCAATGCTCTGAAAGCTTGTGATTTCAAATAAATCTGCTGGATGACAACCTGGTATCATTTGACATCTGACCTTGTCCACCCCTGTCCAACACTGGCACCTCCACATAATGCATATATAAAGAGATGTTTTTACAAAGAAAGTATACTTTTGAAATTATTAAAATTGGTATTGTCATGCATTTAGAAGTGTGAACGCATTAAAGTGTTGAAGCTGGGATTGTAATTAAGCTTTCTGAAGTAAATGTCTGAGGGGATTCAAGAGAGATGTTAAAACAAAGTCCTATTTGCCCTCAGGTGAACATGAAACCAAATCGAAGGCATTATTTTAAAGATGAGCAGGGTATTTCATCCCAAAATCCTGATCGATATTTATCTCTCAACAATATCACTAAACCAGATTATTTAATCATTCTCCCCTTGATGCTTGTGGGAGCTTGCTGTGCACAAACTAGTTGCTGTATTAAAACATTACAGGAGCTACACTTCAAACAGCGCTTCATTTGCTGTGGTCTAGTGCACTATGAACTTGGAGCCCTCGGCTAATGGCTTGTGAACACAGATTTGAGTCACACTGCAGCAGGTTTTGAAATTAGAATTCAATTCCTAAATCTGGAATCAAAACCTAGTCTAAGGGCAACCATGAAATAATTGCCACTTAAAAGGCCTAACAGCAATCTCCTTCAGTGAAGGAAATTCTGCTGTCCTCACTTGATCTGATTTGCAATGTGACTCCAGACCCATAGTAATGTGGATGCCTCTTAACTTGTCCTCTGAAATGGCCTTGCAAGCTGCTCAATTGCACCATGGGAAATTCTGTAAAAGGGAATAAAAGTGGATGGGCTACCCAGCATTGACCAAGACTCAGGCTCTTGACCCTGCAAATTCCTTCTGAGTAAAATCAAGGGTTTCATGTCAATATTGAGAGAGCTACCCCATGGGTTAGTCATTAAACAGCCTGATACAATTAATTCCAAGGAATCATACCAAACAGCAAAGGTCCTAGACACCGTCATCACCATCTCTAGGCATGTCTTGTCCCAACAGCAGGAAAGACTCACCAGAGGCAGTGGCACAATGATAGAGAGTCAGGAGGGATTTACCCTGGAAATCCTCAAGATTGATGCCAGACCTCATAATGTCTCAATGGCATCAGGTCAAACATGGACAAGGAAACCTCTTGTTGATTACCACTTACCCCTCAGCTGACAAATCAGTTCTCCTCCATGTTGAACAATGGAGAAGGCATTGAAGGTGGCAAGGCTGCGAGATATACCCTGACTTTAATGGTGGACATCTTTAATGTCCATCATCAGCTATGGTTCAGTGGCACCATGTCTTACCCAATTAGCTGAGTCCTGAAAGGCATAACTGCTGGACTGGACCTACAGCAGCCAGTGAGGGAGCTAACAACAGGGAAGAACCTACTTGACCTCATTCCTCATCAATCTAGCAATTATATTGACAGTATCAATAAAAGTGACCACCACATAGAACCTATGGAGACAAAATCCCACCTTCGTATTGAGGATACCTTCCATGATGCTATGTGGCATTACCATTACAAATGGAATAGATTTTACACAGAAATAGCAATTCAAGGAAAGGCATCCATGAGGCACTGTGGATGATCAGCAGCAGAATTGTCTACAATCTACAATCTACTTATCTACAATCTCTAACCTCATGCATTGACATATCCACCACTCCATGTTTACCATTAAGCCAGCAGATCAACCCCGGTTGAATGAAGAGTGCAGAAGAACATGCCAGGTGCTGCACCAGGCATTTCTAAGAATGTGGTGTCAACCTGGCGAAGCCATAATTGTAAAATACCCCTGTGCTAAACACTGTAAGCAGTATGCAAAAGACAGAGTTAAACAGTCCAACAGCCAACAGATCAATTCTAAGCTCTGCAGTTCTGCCACATCCAGTCATGAGTGATGGTAGGCAATTGGACAATTTAATAGAGAAAAAGGCCCCACAGTGTCACCCGTCCACCATGATGGGGAGGCCCAGCATACCACCTCATATAGCAAGGCTGCAGCATTTGCATTAACCTTCAGCCGGAAGTGCTGACTGAACTATCCATTTCGGGTCTGCTCCTAAGGGTCCCAATATCACAATGCCAGTCTTCAGCCAATTTGACTCATTCCATGCGATATCAAGAAAAAGCTGAAGGCACTGGATACTGAAAAAATATTACCTAAAGAGCTGTGTTCCAGCCCAACTGTGCCTCCAGCCAAGCTCTTTCAGAACATTTACAACGTTATTATCTACAGGTACACATTATAAATGGCAGAACCCTTAGGAGCACTGACATCCAGAGGAATCGAGGCATACAGGCCTACAGATCCCTCGAAGTGGCAACACAAGTGGATATGATGATCAAGAAGGCATCTAGCATGCATGATTGCCTTCATCGAATATGAAGTTGGTAAGTTATGTTACAGCTATAAAACTTTTAGGCAGGCCAGATCTGGAACATTGCGGACAGTTCTGGTGGCCTCACAAGAGAAGGATGTGGATGCTTTGGAGAGGGTGCAGAGAAGGTTTATCAGGATGTTGCCTCCTGGTCTGGAGGGTTTCAGGTAAGAGAAGAGGTTGGATAAACTCAGGTTGTTTTCACTGGAAAGATGGAGGCGAAGGGATGACCTGATAGAGGTCTACAAAATTATGAGGCACAAATAGGGCGGATAGTCAGAGACGTTCTCCCAGAGTGAAAAGGTCAACTATAAGAGGATATGGGTTCAAGGTGAAAGGGGAAACATTTAGGGGTGAAGTAAAGGGAAACTTTTTCACACAGAGGGTGATGGGTGCCTGGAACACACTGCCTATGCAGGTGGTGGAAGCAGGTATGTTAGCAATATTTAAGGCATACCTTCATCGACAATTGAACAGCAGAAGAACAGAGGGATAGAAACTGTGCACAGGCAATAAGTGGCAGGTCCAAATAAGGATTGGAATCAGTGCAGGATTGATGGGCTGAAGGGTCTGTTCCTGTGCTGTATTGCACTGTTAAATTGTATAAATGTGCTAAATTGCCCAAATATTGCCTTTTCATGAAAAGCAGGGCAAATTCAACCTGGTCAATTACCAACCTATCTGTCTACTCTCGCACATTTGTAGAGTGGTGGGAGGGGTTATCTCCCAGTATGCCCTCTTGACTGTGTGGATTACAGCACTGACTTCCCATTCCAGACGTTTCTGCTGAGATCAGATCTCTGAGGTCCATACAAAAGAAATGAAACTAGAGGACAAGGTTTGTTTCAAACATGGACAAAAGAACCGGGCTTCAGAGCTAAGGCAAGAGTGACTGCTGTGACAGGAAGACAGCACTTAACCAAGTGCGGCATCATGGATCCCCAGCAAACCTGGAGTTAATGTGAATCAGGGAAAATCTCTCCAGTGATTACAGCCAAAGATAATACAAAAGAAGATGATTATAATTTTGGGAGGTCAATCATTTCAGCCACAGGGCATCACTACATGCGTATCTTAGGCCCAATCATTTATAGTTCCTTCATCAATAGCTTTCTCTCCATTATAAGATGAGAGGGTGGAACGTTCACTGATAATTGCACAGCATTCAGTATCATTCATGATGCTTAAGTCACTGAAGCACTCTATGTTCAAAAGCAGCAAGACCTAAACAACATTCAGGCTTGGGTTGAGTGGAGATAACATTAACGAGTGCTGGACAATAACCATTTCAATGGTATTCCACTGTCAATGTTCTGGAGCTTATTATTCACCATAAACAAAACCGGACCAGTCACCTAAATAAAGTGGCAACCAAATCAATTAAAAAACTGGAAGTTAGCTGGTAAGCAACTCATCTCATGACTCCATAAAGCCTGTCTACTGTCTACAAGCCACAACACTCATATTGTTACTGTTTGCTGCTAACAGTATGCTACCGTCATACCAAAGAGACATTCTGCCTTTTGCACAATTGATTAATGTAGTATATGAATTTCAGTGCCTGTGTGATGCCACTTATTGAAGCATATATCCAGAAGACTGGATACAAAACACATCAAACAGTTTTTCCCTTGGACTGTTCACAACTAGCGACATACCCAACCTACCCAGGCTTGAAAAACTCACCATAGTATTCATCATTTGGTGAGAAATTGCAAGTGGATAGCAATTGCTGAATAATCCCAAGTGTGTGCAGAATTATGCTGACGATAAATTTCTGACGGTCAGTCATGCTCACAGTGTGGTACCATTGTATGTGCTGGAAGTTGGGCATGTTAATATACAGAGCCCAGTTCATTGCTGACAGACAGAACATAGCCTGTTACAACTCAACAAAATAGGTGACTCATTTCTCACAGCAACATCCAAAACAATCAGAGTTGACCTGCCTGGTGTAAAGTTTTTTACAAGCTTAGTAAATAATCAATAATCGTTAATAGCTGCATTCCCGATAGCAACACCTCTACCTATCAGAGTCCACTTTCCAGCCAATCAGCACTAGCCTCTCAATATACAGATGTTTTTTCTTAAAATGCATCTAAACCAAAAGAACCAGAATTGGGTAAACAAGGGGAATTCTTTCAAACCAGTTTTAAATTGCCCAATGTTTGTTCTGAATTTAAAATCTCAAATGCAGGAAATGTAAAGGCATTTCAAGGCATTGCATCTGGAAGCTCTGACATTATGGATGCACTGGAATAGCATTAGGACTGTCATCCATCTCCTTGTGAATAAGGTTTCAGGCATGATTACAGATTATGCAATCTGTTTATCCAAACATACACTATGATGACACATTCTGGAAACACACTTGCGGTGGGGAAATAGTGAGCAGAATGAATAATGCTGGAATGTTCAAGTCAGAAAAATAAATGACAACACAGCTTAAGGCGGGTTGCAGATCGAAGCTCACAGTAAGCACATAAAGATCCAGTTTTACATCTCTTCAACCAAAACTCACTCCCACAGTCATCAAATGATCAAACCTGCCCCCAAATCTCTGTGCATCTCTACATAGGACTGATTTCCTTTGCCATATCCATGATATGGCAGCTGCCAAAATTTGAACCCTTGAATTTGTTCCCTAAACCTTTTCAACTGTCAAAATACAACCAAAATTTTGCAGAAATCTGACACAAACACAGAAAATGCTGAAGTAAACTCAGCAAGTCAGGTAGTATGTGTGGAGAGAAATAGAGGCAATTTTTGAGTCCATTATGACTCTCCTTCAGAACTGAAAGGTGTCCAGAAATAAAAGTGTTTTTATGTTTTGATAGAGGCAGATGTGAAGCAAGAGGCAGATGTTACACAGTCACTGAGGAAGGACAACTGGGTGAAAGAGTAAGCTTTAGCAAATGCTTTACCCAACAAAAGTGAAGAGGAAGAAAGCAATGAAGGTGAATAAGCCAAAAGATGAAAATAGAAATGATACTATCGAAGGGTCAGTACTGAGGCAGCTCTGAAAAGTCAGAGGGTCAGTTGAGAGGGAGTGCTCCACTATCAGAGGGACAGTGCTGAGGGAGTGCTGCACTGTCAGAGGGCCAGTACTGAGGAAGCGTTGCACTATCAGAGGGTCAGTACTGAGGGAGTGCTGCACTGTCAGAGGGACAGTACTGAGGGAGTGCTGCACTGTCAGAGGGTCAGTACTGAGGGAGTGCTGCACTGTCAGAGGGTCAGTATTGAGGGAATGCTGCACTGTCAGAGGGTCAGTACAGAGGGAGTGCTGCACTGTCCGAGGGTCAGTACTGAGGGAATGCTGCACTGTCAGAGGGTCAGTATTGAGGGAATGCTGCACTGTCAGAGGGTCAGTACTGAGAGAGTGCTGCACTGTTGGAGGGTCAGTACTGAGGGAATGCTGCACTTCAGAGGGTCAGTACTGAGGGAGTGCTGCACTGTCAGAGGGTCAGTACTGAGGGAGTGCTGCACTGTCAGAGGGTCAGTATTGAGGGAATGCTGCACTGTCAGAGGGTCAGTACAGAGGGAGTGCTGCACTGTCCGAGGGTCAGTACTGAGGGAATGCTGCACTGTCAGAGGGTCAGTATTGAGGGAATGCTGCACTGTCAGAGGGTCAGTACTGAGAGAGTGCTGCACTGTTGGAGGGTCAGTACTGAGGGAATGCTGCACTTCAGAGGGTCAGTGCTGAGGGAGTGCTGCACTGTCAGAGGGTCAGTACTGAGGGAGTGCTGCACTGCCAGAGGGTCAGTGCTGAGGGAGTGTTGCACTGTCAGAGAGTCAATGCTGAGAGGGTGTTGCACTGTCTAATGCTCATTACTGACAGAGTGCGGCACTGTCATCAGTGGAAAATTGGTCAGAGCCTGCACTGTTGGAAGGACAGGAGTGAAGGAAAGCTACACTGTCACAGAGGCATCACTCCATACTGTGAGATTTCCAACATAGGGTCACTGACCCACCAGAGACTCAGGACTGCCAACTGACACAAGGCTGCTAGTTTAAGGGGCAGAGGTGAAGGTAATGGGAAGCAAGGGCAGGAGGAACAATCGTACTGGGTCCCGTGCCCATTCCTGTTGCCGGGTAGCCTCAATTTGACACCGAGTCTCCAACAAGGAGAGACCAACCTCCCCCACCTGCCTCAGGAGCACAGGGGTGAAGCTGACAGAGACCACACTCTTCCACATCAATGAATACCCCTCTGCTGCTAATCCTGCCCCAGCGGAGGGCATTAAATTCCACTCACTTGTTGCCACATTCGCAATATAGATGGTTTGGATTTGGGGACCATGGGTAATGTGTCAAAGTTTGCAGGTGACACTAAGATGAGTGGCAGAGCAAAGTGCAGAGGTCTGTAAAACTGTGCAGAGGGGCATAGATACTTTAACTGAGTGGGCAAAGGTCTGGCAGATGGAATACAATGTTAATGAATGTCAAGTCATCCATTTTGGTCAGAGTAACAGTAAAAAGGATTATACGTGAATGGTTAAAATGTTGCAGCATGCTGCTATGCAGAGGGACCTGGGTGTCCTTGTATATGAATCACAGAGGGTTACAAGTACAGGTACAACAAGTAATTAGGAAGGCAAATTTAATTTTGTCCTTTATTGCTAAAGGGATTGAGTTTAAAGCAGGGAGGTTATGCTGCAGATGTACAGGATGCTGGTGAGGCCATACCTGGAGTACTGTGTGTAGTTTTGGTCTCCTTACTTGAGAAAGGATGTACTGACACTGGAGAGGGTGCAGAGGAGGTTCACTAGGTTGATTCCGGAGTTGAGGGGTTTAGCTTATGAGGAGAGGCTGAGTAGACTGGGATTATATTCACTGGACTTCAGAAGAATGAGGGGGCAACCTCATAAAAACATATAAAAAATTATGGAGGGAATAGTTAAGATAGAAGTAGACAGGACATTTCCGCTGGCAGTGAAACTTGGACGACAGGGCATAGCCTCAAGAATAGAGAGAGCAGATTTAGGAACAAATTGAGAAGGAACATCTTCAACCCAAAGGGATGTAAATCTATGGAATTCCCTGCCCAGGGAAGTTGTTGATGCTACCTCAGTAAGTGTTTTTAAAGCTAAGATAGATTTTTTTTGAACAATAAAGGAATTAAGGGATGTGGGTGAGAGCATGGAGAAGTGGATCTGAGTCCACGAAAAGATCAGCCATGATCTTACTGAATGGCAGAGCAGGCTCAAAGGGCTGGATGGCCTTCTCATGCTCCTAGTTCTTATGATCTTATGTTATGTTAATATTCAAACAATAACATCACATTGAGTGCACTTCATTGGATGTGGATGAAGGTGCAAAATAAATTCCAGCTTCTTCCTGAAATGTGGAGGATATCTGCTTCTGGAAAAGAGGATAGGGAGAAGGCAGTGGAAACAGGTGTTTGGAGGGGTCAGGAAAGGTGGGGAGGGGAAGAAGGAGGACGGAGAAGGCAGCGGAAAAAGGGGGCTGGACGGGTTAGGAAAGGTGGGGAGGGGAAGAAGGAGGATAGGGAACGGGAAGAAAGAGTGAAGTGGAGGTGCCAAGAGTGCTGGAGGGGTCAGGAAATGGAGGGGAAGAAGAAGGAGGAGAGGGAAGAGTATGAGGGGGTGGAGGCAGGAAGGGAAGCTGAACCAATTCAGGCAAAACCAAGAGGAGTTCTCTCCAACCTAAATCCCTGTGGCTCAGGATGGTTTGAGTGCAATCAGTTGTGAGCGTATCTGTTGATTGCCAACTTCGTGATGCAAAAAAGCATATTTCACAGTCTGAGTGGAGACAAGTTTACATCAGGTTTAATTGCTAAACAAACAGTTAATTTGGAACATGAGGTCATTGACTTGATCACGAAGGATAGATCACTTGAAATTGTCCCGCTTGCCAACATTTGGAGTGATTCCTGACCAAGACTCCATAAATGGTCTTAGTTCAGACTCTGGACTGACCATTGACTTCACAAAGACGCTATGTGGAAGACAATATTTTGAATGTTCAATATATTCACAATCCGTGCCTGATTACTCTACCATGATCTCCCTCCCACAATGCACACTCACCCACGACTTGAGGGAGTGTGAACACCTCACCGAACCTCTCTCATTCGGCAAACATATTGCCCCCACTTTCAAAGCAGCTCATGGAATCCTTCATTTGTGATGGTGTGGCAGATGGCAGGAAATGGGCATGGGGATGGGGAGACTTTGGGCACATTGCATTTGGCACTTAAAAAGTAAAGGCCAATGCGGAACCAAAGGAAAGAGATAGACGTTCCTACGTCCCAATTTTCAGAGACTGTGAGGTTCCAATTTCTTCATGTGTCTGTGGAGTTATTTCAGGGTGATGAGAGTGGGATCTTGTGTGCCAACACCTGAGAGGATTAGAGACAAAAATACTGCAGATGCTGGAATCCAAAATAGACAGGCAGGAAGTACACAGCAGGCCAGGCAGCATCAGGAGATGGAGAAGTCGACGTTTCGGGTGTAACCCTTCTTCAGGACTGGGGGGTGGGTGTAGGGGGATCTGCAGAGAAAGGGGGTGGCGGGGCAGAGTGGTGAAGTGGGGACAGGAGAAGACAGGTAGAGGGTATCACCTGGTTAGTCAATGGGAGGAATGAATCCAGTTGGTGGCAGGGAGCAGTGGCAAGAATGGGGAGGGGGTGGGAAGGGAGTCGGGGGATGGGGAGGGCGGTTGTTTGAAGTTGGAGAACTCAGTGTTGAGTCCTCCGGGCTGTAGGCTACCCAGGCGGAAGATGGAGGTGTAGAAGATGACAGTTGTTTCTTTACTTCCCTGAAAGCTATGGTTTGTCAATGCAATCATTTCCTCGGCTGACCCTTTTTTAAGAGGTGATGCAAAGGTACCAGGATGGAGGCCAGGTTATGTATGAACTTTCTGTAATAATTCACCAGCCCAAGGAAAGAGATAAGTCCAGTACAGACACTGGAGCCGGGACACCTTTGATCACCCTTACTTTATCTTCCAAAGGGTGTAACCTGGTCTTGTCAACTCTGTAGCCCAAGTAGGACTTTTGGGGGTCGAGAGTGTAGTGCTGGAAAAGTACAGCAGGTCAGGCAGCATCCGAGAAGTAGGAGAATAGACGTTTTGGGCATAAGCCCTTCATCAGGAAAGACTCTTGGGGGGCCTGGAAAACATATTTTTCCCTTCTTAGGTGTACACCTGCCTTGGGAAAAAGTCCTAGGACTATATCTAAGTTGTCCAAGTGCTCCTTATTATTTTACCCTGTTACTAGAATGTCATCCAGGTAAATAGTGACCTGAAGTAGATCTTCCAAATGTTCCCCATTGTCCGTTGAAAGATTGAACTGGCTGACGATCCTCCAAGTGGCAGTTTTGCATATTGGTACAAGCCCACATGAGTATTAATTGTAGCATACTTCACGGTATCCTCATCTAAGTGCAGTTGTAAGTAAGCATGGCTCATGTCCAGCTTTATGAAGGACAGCCCCCTGCCAGTTTTGCGTATAAATCCTCTACCTGAGGGATTGGGTGTTTATCCAGTGACATGAAGCGAATTACCGTTTGTTTAAAATCCCTGCAAAGGCTAACCGACCCGAGGGAAATCACAGTCAATATGACCAGCGATGCCTGTTCTGCAAATTGGACAGCTTGATGATTCCTTCACTTTCCCGCTTTCAGATTTCTGCCTCTACTTTTGCCTGTAAGGTAAGTGGCACAGGGTGGGCCTTGAACAATCATGGAACTGCTTCCTGGTCAATAGGAAGGTGGCCTTGGCCTCTCTGATAGCTGACTCGGAATGAGGCAGTAATAAAGTTAAGGACTGTTCATGTATAAATAAATTAGGTGATGGGATACCAGCCTCTGTGAAGTTATTCCAAAGCCCAAGTCTGTTCAGATCAATGGGGATATATATTAGTGTACATATCTGATCTGAATGGTGGTGACTCTTAGCTGGTACATCTTTAACACTGCTCATGCAGCATTGGCTGCCAATCACATGCGATGGGGCAGCTTACTCTTCTAAAGTTTAGGCTGTGTCTTTAAGAAAAGCCACACAAAAAGATTGATGTAATGGAGATTCTTACAAAGTGAACACCATGTCACATACAGGAATAAAGACTGACGAATGCAGTGCTTCAAGTGGCAGTGGAGAGATGTCGTGTTTCCATTGGTGGAGGTGGTTGCTAGGATACCGTTATGGATGATGACTATCAAGAAAGGTACAAGAAGCAGATGTCCAGGCAGGCCAAGCCCCCACCCCATCACACAAGGACCTGGCAGGAATGCCACAACCTGATATCAGTTGGGTGGCCAAGGTCAGTGATTGCATCTTCACATGCCGAGACACTGAAGCACCAGCCTGTCACATTGCAGCAAGCTTTCATTAATCTCTCAGCAGCAACAATCTTGACAGTCAGGACTCATGCCAACATCCAAATATTCCAACGAGCCTCACAGACTAACAAATGCCACCAGCATCACCTCCTCTCACTCCTTCTGTAAACCTACAGCTACTCAGCTATGGCAGGGACATTACCCTGAAACAATGCCACACAATCACTGACATTCAGCCCTCACTCCTGAAAAGCATGCAATGGAAGTGGATGAGACCACAGCTTGCAGAGGACAAGGACATGTGAATTTCCTTGGCGTTACTGGACAGAAGATTCTCTGCTTCATTGGGTGAGCTAGGACAAGGCCTACGACATCTAAAATCATTGAGAACATTAAAATACATTATGTGTTCTCGCCTTAACACCCTTCTCAACTCCCAGTCACAGCAGCACCAGGAGGTGGGAGAGTAACAAGGCATCTTTGATAAGGAAATTCTGTCACTTCACCCAACTCACAGAACCACCAGTTCCAACTCTGGCACTGCCCTCGTCCTCGGGGGTCAGTGTAGGGTTTAGATCCCTCCAGGTTCTGCTACAGGGGACTCAAAGCAGCACCTTGATGAAGCAAGGGAACACTGATGGATACTCCTCTGTCAAACCCAGGAATTAGCTCCAGAAACACTGCAGAGTTCTCTCAGGCATTTCCAGAAAGAAAAGTTCCAAAAATGTAAGTTGGCTGCAAGCAAGGTGTCCTCAATCTCTACACAACATGACTGCAGACTCCCTTCTGCTACTTCACTGTGTTTTCTCTTGTATAACCAACCATGGTGTTAACTAAAAATGCATTGCCCCAATTTACGATACTGACTGCACTGGTCCTTGTCAGCACTACAGCTTGCTCCTGGAAAACTCAGGTGGCCCTTTTGTTACCAACAGAAATAATGCAGCGAAACTGAACTTCAACCCTTTGACTTCAATAATTACTTGACTGCCTGCCGCAATGAATTCCTGATCTTGCAACCTGTCACTTTGTATTGCTGGATCCCAGCCTGTGTCGACACTTGTGGGCAGCACGGTGCCACAGTGGTTAGCACTGCTGCCTCACAGTGCCAGAGACCCGGGTTCAATTCCCGCCTCAGGCGACTGACTGTGTGGAGTTTGCACATTCTCCCCGTGTCTGCGTGGGTTTCCTCCGGGTGCTCCGGTTTCCTCCCACAGTCCAAAGATGTGCAGGTCAGGTGGATCGGTTGTGCTAAATTGCCCGTAGTGTTAGGTTAGGGGTATGGGTGGGTTGCGCTTCGGCAGGTCAGTGTGGACTTGTTGGGCCAAAGGGCCTGTTTCCACATTGTAAGTAATCTAATCTAATTCTCCTGTGACAATAATGGAATCTGTGTACATGGATAATCACTGGATAATGGGATGTGCACGGGAGACCTCCCATCTTCTCTGCCTCCCTGTATTCATGCTTTCTTTCCTGCCAACAATGCATCGAAGCAACAAAGAGGCAACAAATTTGAGTGAAGAACGTGGAGTTTCCCTTTAAGAAAGTACATGCTGAATGTGGCTGGCCAACTCGGGATTGAAAATACTCCGAGAGGTTTTGTCACATGCCCCCTCTGATTGCCACACTTAGTCAAAAATTTTCTAACACTCTAACCCACTCCAATATTTTTTGTCAGTGACAGGTAAACGTGTTTAACGAACATGAAAGCACAACACAATTTTGACAACCCCACTGGATTATCTCAGGATTTGCTTACAGCAATGTCCAGAAAGTTAGCATTGTATTCCTGGAGGCTTCTGGGTAACCCCGAGGCATGGGTCACTCCCGGTTGGATGACAATTAGCCAGAAACATTTTGGGTGAGGTAAACCCAGTGTGTGAATCAGGTGTGAACATTGCAAAAAATCCCAGAAGTTGATTTGAGCAAAACTCCAGAAAAAAGTTGAGTTCCTGCACCATTTGTTCCCACATGAAATCACTTCCACCTCCTCAAAGGAACAGTGAGATGCAGGGGGAACGGCAACAGATATGTCTCTGCTGTTTCCCAATCCTATTGCCCATGACAATCTATTTTAGAATATGCAAATCCATACAGTGTGGAAACAGGCCATTAGGCCCAACAAGTCCACACCGACCCTCCAAAAAATAACCCACCCAGACCCTTTCCCTACCCTATTACTCTACATTTCCCCTGACTATTGTACCTAACCTACACATCCCTGAACACTATGGGAAATTTATCAAGGCCAATTCACCTTATCCTACCTTACATACCTTATCTTAATGTACTCTGAAATGCATTCAATAGAGTGATAGAGTCATACAGCACAGAAACAGACCCTTCAGTCCAACTAATCCATACCGAACATAATCCCCCCAAAAAAAACTAGTCCCACCTGCCTGCTCCTGGCCCACATCCCTCCAAACCTTTCCTATTCATCATTTATCCAAGTGTCTTTTAAACATTGTCACTGTGCCCACATCCAGGGAGTTCATTCCACACTTGAACCACTCTCTGTGTCAAAATATTGCCCCTCATGTCTTTTTCAAATCTCTCTCCTCTCAACTTGAAAATACAGCCCCTAGTCTTGAAATCCCCCTATCCTGGGGAAAAGGCACCCACCATTTACCCTATTTATACCGTCACTATTTTATAAACCTCTATAGGGTCACACGTCAACCTACTCCAGTGAATAAAGTCCCAGCCTGGACCCTCTTTATAACTCAAACCTTCCAGCAACAGCCTGGTGAATCTCTTCTGAACCTGGTCTAGCTTAGTAATATGCTTCCCATAACTGGGTGACCTGAATTGGACACAGTACTCTAGATGAGGCCTCACCAATGTCCTGTACAACCTCAACACAACTTTCCAACTCCTCCACTTAAAGGTCTGAGCAATGAAGGCGAGTGTGATGAACGCCTTCTTAACCACCCTGTCCACATGTGACACAAACTTCAAACATGTTTTGCAAACTGGAACAAATGAAAAACCATGAGAACGCCAACATAAATAAACATGAGACACCACAACCAATTGAAACTGATCCTAAAACCCTGACATTTCTATAACTGTCTTCAAATCTGCTGTGCCAGGTCAGGACTAGTACTCGACATTGGATATCCCCCAATGTATTGCTTTCAATTCCCGGACCCAACTGGAACAGCTGCTCACCAATTTGCATTCTCATTTTGGCTAAAAGATAAAGCTTTACCGACAAAAAAGTTCAAAATCCTACTTTCCTCAGGGCCTGTACTTACAAAGACAACTTCACACTGCTGTTCATTGTTGTTATCGAATTAACAATCTTTCAATATTGAAGGAGGCCATTTGACTCTTGTACCTGCCCTAATTCTTTGAAAGATCCATTGATTCCACTCTCCCACTCTTTCCCCTCGCCAGTGCAAATGTCTCCCTTTTAAGTATTTATTAAAGTCTCTTTTAAAAGTTTTTACTGAATCTGTTTTCACTACCCTTTCAAGCAGTGTTATCCAGATCACAACTATGTGAGAAATAGAAGTCTGTCGCCAAATCAACTTAACTGTGTCCACGCTGATTGCCAAACATCCTGCCATTGGAACAGTTTCTCCTTAATTATTTCATTGAAGCCCTTCATGCTGGCGAACAGCTCGAATGAATCTCACCTTAATCTAAGGAGAACAAGCCTGCTTCTCCAGCATACAGTTTGTTTTATGTCACCCAGTTCTTGAAACCACAATAGGAGCAACTGCTCATGAGAGAACTGTAGAAGCAGAACTGGATCAAATCTGCAATGTGTCTGATTTTTCTGACAGTGAGCTGAACCCTGGAAATGGAGGGGTTTTTTCATCTACTAGCACGAGTCATAGAGTAATACAGCACAGAAACAGACCCTTTCCATGCCAAACATAATCCCAAACTAAACTATCCTCATCTGCCTGCACTTGGCCCATATCCCTCCAAACCTTTCCTATTCATGCACTTATCCAAATGTCTTTTAAACATTGTAACTGTACCCTCATCCATCACTTCCTCAGGAAGTTCATTCCACACACAAACCACTCTCTGTGTAAAATGGCCCCTCGTGTCTTTTTAAAATCTCTCTCCTCTCACTTTAACAATATGCCCCATAGTTTTGAAATCCCCAACCCAAGGGAAAAGACACTACTATTCACCTTATCGATACCCCTCATGATTTCATAAACATCCACAGTAGTCACCCTGCATGCACAGGAGGACATGTTCCAAGACCTACTGTAGAAGGCCAAAACCACAGATCGTCGCAAACCCATTCACTTAAATGGGAAACATACCCTCCCAGCAGCCCACTGGTCCTTGGTTCTGGAACGCTCCCTTTTATATGTTCAGGCCGTAGGAAACCATGGGTAACTGATTGTGCGGAAAATGATTCCGCGGATACGGGGGCTCGCACTGTATAAAGTCACCCCTCAACCTCCTATGCTCCAGTGAAAGAAGCCCCGGCCCATACAGCCTCTGTTTATAATTCAAACCCTCCTTTCCCAGCAGGCTGAAGGGACAGGTGGGCTTTACAAAGAATCGCGGAGAGAGAAAAGTGGAATTGAGAGAGGAAATATCAAAGCTCACAGATCAGGCAGCTGAAGGAACGGCCACCGGGGAAGGACTGCCAGATATCGGGGATGGAATGTCGGATATCGAGGAGGGAGAAGAGTCCAGAGTTGGAGGAGTGCAGAAATCTCAGAAGAGCTGTAGGATTGGAGAAGGTTTATAGATAAAGGCAGGGGTGAGACTTGAATACAAGGATAAACATTTCAAACTTGTGACATTTCTGGACCAGGTGTAAGGAAGAAGATAAGACTCACGTGCATGAAAGAAAAATAACACATACTGCATGAAATGAACAATCAACAGCATTTAAAAAACACTCAACAGCAAGAAGTATTGACTCTTTCAGAAAACAGAAATAATGTTGTTTGGAATGTAGTTCTTCAAGTTTTGGACATCACTCATATCCTAGGACCGAATGAACTCAGTGCAATCCCAGTAGTATATTTGGGGTTCCTGCCAAGTTGGGTCAATCTGAGGTGAAGTCAGTTCTCTTGCATTATACCCGTTCCACATGAACAGAGCTCAAGATAGAATAGTCCTCCAACAAAAAGCCATGAACTCCCTCAGCTGCATAAAAAAACAATAAAGAAAAATCTCCAATTTATGCAATGTTACTAATTTATCAGGATATCCCAAGAATTGCACTATTGGAGAAACAGCACTGAGGAGGAGCTGCATTATCAGAGGGTCATCACTGAGGGAGCACTGCACTGTCAGACTCACAGTCTTTCAGATGATATATGTCTGCTAATTCTGATCAATATAGGAACAGGAGTAGACCATTCAGCCCCTCGAGCCTGTTCCACCACTCAATGAGATTGTGGCCGATCTGTGGCCCAACCCTAAACCTGACCTGCCTTTGACCCATATCCTTTAATATCTTCACAGAATGTGTAAAGGTTTGTAGCTCGGGTGCTGGTTGTGGTGGTTGTGTGTATGTTCGCCGAGCTGGAAGTTGATTTGCAGACATTTCATCCCCTGTCTGGGTGACATTTTCAGTGTTTTGGAGCCTCCTGTGAAGTGCTGTTGGACTGTGTCTCCTGGAATCTATTTGGTTCCATTCCTGCTGCTTCCAGTTGCCAGTTTGTGTTGCTCGTTGTTGTGGCCAGCATATTGGGTCTAGGACTATGATTTGTTGATTGAGTCGATGGATGAGTGCCATCCTTCTAGAAATTCTCTGGCTCTCCACTGTTTAGCTTGTCATATGATCGTTGTGTTGTCCCAGTCAAATTTGTGGTCCGTGTCATTTGTGGCTACTAGGGACAGCTGGTCATGGCGTTTAGTGGCTAATTGGTGTTTGTGGATGCAGATTGCTAGTTGTCTGCCTGTTTGTCGAACATAGTGTTTGTCCAATCTTTGTATGGAATCTTGTGTACCATGTGCAAGACCAACTTAATTTCAAGATTAAACAACTACAAAATCTCAGACTTAAGATTAACAATAGATCCAGCATCCACTGCCATGAGTGGAAGAGAGTTCCAAACATCTCCCACCCTTTGTGTAGAAATGCTTCCTAATGTCTCCCCTGAACTATCCAGCTCTAATTCACATACAATTCCTCCTAATTCTAGAAGCCCCAACCAGTGGAAAAGTTTATCTTTATCTACCCTGTCTTTTTCGATTAATATCATGAACACTTCAATCAGACCATCCCTTAACCTTCTAAATTCTAGAGTAAATAGGCTTAATTTGTATAATCCTTCATCATAGCTTAACCCCTGAAGTCCAGGTATTATTTTTGTAAACATAACTTGTAGTCCTTCCAAGACTTTAAAAAATCCTTCCTAAGATGTGGTGCCCAGATCTTCTCACAGTACTCCAAGAGGGGTCTAACCCAAGTTTTGTCTAACTACAGCATAACTTCTGCATCAATGTATTCCAGTCCATCATTCCATTACCTTTCTTAACTATTTTTTGCACCTGTTCATGATCTATGCACCTGAACTCCTAAATCTCTTTGGATATCCCACCATACTATCTAGAAAGTATCTCATCTATCCTTCATTACCCCAAAATGGACGTCAGACGTGCCACAGCTTTGCCCATTCACTCAGTCCGTCAAAAAGCATTACCGACATAAAAGATTCCAACACACTACGCAAAAAAGACTTGCAATGACTCAGTATTTTGTGTGTAGTAACAAGACCTCAAAACATTTCGCAGTTGTATTTCTAAAGACAGGCAGGGGAGGGTAGCAGGAACATATTCCTCTCCACTGTTAAAAGCCCTGAGACTGGCTGTTTTCTGTGCATAACTGATCCATCACTCAATGCAAACCAAACAATTATCGTTTCTTAAATCTTTGGTTCAATTGATTTTGTCAGCACAACAGCAATTAGCAGATTGACTTCCCAAGACTTCTGAGTTTTTTTAAAAACAGTTGCAAGTGCAAGAGCCCATGAGAACAACACTGAGTGTGCAAACCTCAAAGCTAAAAACTAAGCCTAATAATTCCAAAGCAGAAGAAAAATGCATTGAATCAGTCAGCCTGCCATAACATGACTCTTGAACCATTCTGTTCTTATTTATATAACAATTTAACAATGAAATCTGATAGAGATTTTAGGACTTCACCAACTGCCAGGTAAATCACTCGTGACTCAGTGGATAGCACTCTCAAGTATGAGTCAGAAGATCAGGCACAGATCCATAGATGTGAGCCCATACTCTTGCACTGTCAGAGGGTCAGTGCTGAGGGAGTGCTGCACTCTCAGAGGGTTAGTACTGAGGGAGGACTGCACTGTCAGAAGATCAGTACTGAGGGAGTGCTGCACTGTTATAAGATCAGTATTGATGGAGTGATGCACTGTCAGAGGGTCACTACTGAGGGAGAGCTGCACTGTCAGAGGGTCAGTACTGAGGGAGAGCTGCACTGTCAGAGAGTCAGTACTGAGGGAGTGCTGCACTGTCAGAGGGTCAGTACTGAGGGAGTGCTGCACTGTCAGAAGGTCAGTACTGAGAGATGCTGCACTGTCAAAGGGTCAGTACTGAGGGAGTGCTGCACTGTCAGAGCATCAGTACTGAGGGAGTGCTGCACTGTCAGAGGGTCAGTACTGAGAGATGCTGCACTGTCAGAGGGTCAGTACTGAGGGAGTGCTGCACTGTCAGAGCATCAGTACTGAGAGATGCTGCACTGTCAAAGGGTCAGTACTGAGGGAGTGCTGCACTGTCAGAGCATCAGTACTGAGGGAGTGCTGCACTGTCAGAGGGTCAGTACTGAGAGATGCTGCACTGTCAGAGGGTCAGTACTGAGGGAGTGCTGCACTGTCAGAGGGTCAGTACTGAGAGATGCTGCACTGTCAGAGGGTCAGTACTGAGGGAGTGCTGCACTGTCAGAGCATCAGTACTGAGGGAGTGCTGCACTGTCAAAGGGTCAGTACTGAGAGAGTGCTGCACTGTCAGAGAGTCAGTACTGAAGGAATGCTGCACTGTCAATGGGTCAGTACTGCGGGAGTGCCACACTGTCAGAGGGTCAGTACTGAGGGAGTGCTGAACTGCAGGGGATCTGTAAGAGGGAGGGTTGCACTGTTAGAGGGTCAGTACTGAATGAGTACTATATTGTGAATGGAATATCAAAGCTCCAGGACACTTTTGATTCCCAAGAAATTTCAATTCAAGTTTATCCCTCATGCGACAGATCCCTGTTACTGTTGGTGGGGCCTGACTGTGTTTCTAGCATTGACATGTAAGAAATGTCAGCAACAAATATGTGCACAGCAAGGTCCTATTAACAGCAATAAGATAAAAGATCAGACAATCTACTTACAGCTGTCAACTGAAAAATTATTTTTGAATATATAAACACCATGACTTCAACTGAGGGAGCAAATGAACAAATCACACAAGATATACAAGAAACAAATTTCACATATTGTTGGAATACACTCCTGTGAAGCATCATGGGATTTTTTTCTCTACATTAAAGAAATTGTATAAAAGTAAGTTGTTGTTGTCATGTAACTAATCATTGTGTAGCCGTGTCAGAGGGTCCTCTGCCATATTCAACCTATTTTGTGAGTTAGGATTCCTATGCCTCACAGGCTGATTTTAATTCTCCTGCTCAGCTTTCAGAACAGAAAATAACTGAATACTTCCCTCGCTGCCATACAGCCAGGGATCTGAAAGGAACCTAAGATTCTAAAGCACACCAATAACCTGGATTAAGGTAAATTCTCTTCAGTTATGGAATATATCACCCATCCTGCATAACATGCACATGTTTTCCAAGGCTAGCGCTTGGCCTGTAGTGCAGAGAGGTAGCATGGTGGTTATGTACTGAGCCTAGTAATCCAGAAGATTGGATTAATGATTGTGGGACATGAGTTCAAATTCCATCATAGTAGCTATGGGAGGGGATTTAAATTTTGTATGATAAATAAACTGGAAATTGAAAGCTAATCTCAGTAAAATTAGTGAATTGCTGCTTTAAAAAAAAGGTTTGCTGTGTTGTTTAAGGAAGGAAATCTGACGTCCTTAGCTAGAGCAGTGTGAGTTGATTGTCCTCTGAAGTGACCTAGTACACTACTCAGTTGCTTAAAAATCTATGAAAATGTCTAAAACTATATTGTATGTCATCACCATCTTCTGACGGGAATTTAGTGAAGAACAATTAATACACTGGGAGCAAATCGATAATTAGCACAAACTTCAATATGGTGAATGCTTATTTCCGTGCTGAAGACTAACCAATTATCTGTTCATCCCTTTTACAATCGTTATTATAATATGATTTCTTTCATCCCCTGAAATTAGTATTAACAAATTAAAGAAAAAGGGAGTGATTTGTTTTCTAAATACAGCTGGAAGTGATATCCACCCTGAAGTACTGCCTGCCCAGGTAAAATTGACAATAAGTGTTTGGAACGATGCAGAGGAGACAGATCCATCCCACCAACATCCCCAAGAGCTGAGTTGGGAGATATTATGTACTTGACAAAAGGCCAATGTTGGAAGATCTATCTGCAAATTAAATAATTGATCAGCAAATGTTTCACTTACCAATAATTGAATCCCTCCGAAAGACATCTCTGTCAAAAATATAAAATGCTAAATAGCGGAAAGTTCTTGGAATTTCACAATAGAAGTCTTCACCATAAAAGGGGCTGAAAGAGAGATGGTCTTTGTAAGTTGATTTGCTTTCAGCCTTTCTTATAAAATAAATCATTATATTATTAAACCCTTAGTTTGTGTTCAGTCTAAATGGTTATCAGGTTCATTTGTGTTGTGTTTGAGTTACCAGGCTAATAGCCCAGAGAAAATGAAATCAAATTCCACAACAGGTTCAATTCAGTTTAAAAATATAAAAGGATGATGTCAGTAAAAGTGACCATGAAGTTACTGGATTGCCATAAAACACCAGAAGGATCAAGAATGACCTTTAGGGAAAGAAACTTGATGTAATAGCCAGATCTGGTTTAATAGGTGACTCCAATCTCACAGCAACTGTCCTGAGCTATTTAAGCTGTATCAAATCCAGGGCAACTGGGGATGGGCAATAAATGTCAGTTTTGTTAGCGACTCTAGGCTAATAGTAAGTTTATCAAAATGGAAACAGTTGCTTGTTAGTACAGAACTGGAATATTGCTGTAAACAGAAATACTTGTCTTGCACGCATCAGGACAAATGCCAAACTTCAACAGTCACAATTGAAACAACAAGAGAAAAGGGTGTTGTTTGGTCGGCATGTCAACACTGATTGCTGTGGACAGGGCCATGTTTTGCACCTTTGCAAAGAAGCTCTGGAGAGAGTTGGAGTGGTTTTTGTCAAGTTTCATCCATGGAGCTCCATGCTGGAGTGCTCTGTGCTCCACGGGCTGTTAATTGGGGGAGATACACATCGACTACACTTTAGATTAGATTAGATTACTTACAGCGTGGAAACAGGCCCTTCAGCCCAACATGTCCACACCGACCCGCCAAAGCGCACCCACCCATACCCATTCCCCTACCTTTACCCCTGCATCTAACACTACGGGCAATTTAGAATGGCCAATTCACCTAACCTGCACATTTTTGGACTGTGGGAGGAAACCGGAGCACCCGGAGGAAACCCACGCAGACACGGGGAGAATGTGCAAACTCCACACGCCTGAGGCGGGAATTGAACCCGGGTCTCTGGCGCTGTGAGGCAGCAGTGCTAACCACTGTGCCACCGTGCCGCCCATTTAGATTCCCTACAGTGTGGAAACAGGCCATTTGGCCCAACATGTTCACACAGACCCTCCAAAGAGTAACCCACCCAGACCCATTTCCCTCTGACAAATGCACCTAACACTATGGGAATTTTAGCATGGCCAATTCACCCGATCTGCACATCTTTGGACTGTGGGAGGAAACCAGAGGAAACCCACGCAGACATGGGAAGAATGTGCAAACTCCACACAGACAGTCACCCAAGGCTGGAATCGAACCCAGGTCCATGGTGCTGTGAGGCAGCAGTGCTAACCAATGAGCCACCATGCCACCCTTTGGGGAGCCATCAACTCGGTGAAAAACGCTCTTTGGTCTGCCGGAAACATGTTGGTCTTTCAGTGTAAAGAGTTTACCTCGACTGCGTGGTGCAGATTGGCACATTGCCAAGTCCAGGACTACATGCTGAGGAACACATTAAAGCTTGGGGCAGCTGCCGCCAAGGCACAGTAGGGAAAGACCACCAACTAAGGTTTTTCTGCCAAAGTATAACAACAGTTTGTTAAGATCCAAGACCCCTTCGTTGTCATAAAAGGAATGTAAATAGGTTTCTTTACATCAGGAGAAAATGCTTTGTTTTGCAACTGCATGGAAGCTCTGAAGAACAGCAAATGCCAATGTGTTGTTTTTTTGCTCTGTATAGAACTATTAGACCTTTGCATGCACTTACAGATTTTATAAATGAATAATATATATTTTGGTATGAAAAAAAAGTTCAAGTTTTGCACCTTTTCTGAATTGCTGAGCAGCTTAGAGGATCTATAGTTCCTCAGTGCTTTCCCCATGACAATGGCTTGGCAATTTGACTGTCAACTTGCCAGACAATCTACACTCTTTTCCCCTGGAATATAGATTGCTGAGATCATTTGAAATTTTGCATTCTTGAATTAGTTCAGATCAGTGCAAGACAAAAAAACTTATGCAACAGGTCTCTTTTTAGCAATTCTCAAAAAAATGATTTAGCAAAATACAATTTGGACAGGACTCTGGGCAACACCGAGTCAATGATAAAATTCAAACAATGTAAAGCAATCGTGAGATGCTCACTCACTGGAACACTTATGGCTTGACAGGCCAAAACCTGGGAATAGCTACAAAAGAGTAATCGCAGCTCAAAGAACTTCAAAGTAGAAATATTCCATGTTTGATCCTTTAAACTTCACATGACTCCCAGATGGCTCTTTAGTTTTTCAGTGTTTGCCTTGGAACATCTGACTCCTAATTGTACAAACTTGAAACCAACTTCATGAAGGCAGAGACAAGCGGGGAATCTCAACAACACAAGAAAAGTTAAAAATGATGAAAATGGTCATTTGACCCCCATTAAAATAACCTCTCTCATATGTTCCATCAGAAAAACATACATTTTTATAACACCCCTCATGACCTCCAGAAAAGTTTTACAGCTAATTATATATTTGTTGAACCACAATCACAATGCAATGTCGTAGACAGCAGCCAAAACCTGAATAGCGAGTTCCCACAAACAGCAATGTGATAGTTGAGGGATAAATATTGGCAGGAAATTAAAGAGACCTATCTTCTGGTCATCAAAACAGTGGGACCTTTAATTTTTGCCGAGTGGACAGACAGAGCTTCAGTTCAATGTCTCATCAAAAGGGTAAACTGTTATATTTTCCATAAAGAGTAAGGAACGAACTGCTTTGTGAACCTGTATTCAGGCGCCACATTCATTGCTGCATGTCAGTCATGTGACCTGTAGCAATGTATCAGTCTATGAGTCACATGGATAGCGGCAAGAAAAACAGCCAATGAAGTTCCCGCATTTGATACTAAAACTGTGATTAATTCCAACTTATGGAAAACAAGAGACATAAAACATATGAAATAGTTTCTGTGGTAATGTGATAGAGCAGGCCAGCATATCAGGCCCTCATTCAGAATTGTTCTTATTCATTCTTAGAATATGATGTTAGGCTCATTTAAACCTGTTGGACTAAAACCTGGTGTTGTGTGAATTTTTAACTTTGTACACACCAGTCCAATACCGGTTCTTCCAAATCATTACCCATTCCTAGTTTCCCTGAAGGGAGAAAATGCAGTGGGTAGTGCCCGTGCTTCTGAGCCAGAGGTTCCCAGTTCAAGTCCCACTTCATGGCCCAAGAAAGCGCACTTGTAACATGCCTTTGAGTTTTGAAAATCCTTCCACTATACACCTTAAAATGTGTCTTAAAGAGACAGGTCCAACTTTGCTGATAAGTTAAAGTTGAAAGCTAATCTTTTATGTATATTTCGCCATTAAAAATAATTCTAACACATTCTAGTATTGTGCATCAACATTATAACTCTCAGCCTCAACTGGACAGTCTGCCTTTATTGTGAAGGAATAGATGTGCCTTGAAGTTGACCACAGAGGACGGGGGGGGGTCATTTTGGTAAACATTGCTGATAAACACCACCATTCAGCAGAGTTCCTGAGCAATGCATCAGCTGTTTGTGATCGAAAGAACATCATCCAAGATCACAAATTCCCCACAGTGCTGGTAAGGTTGGTCGTGCAACTCGCAGAATGAATGTTAAAGATGCTGTGAGGGAGGGAGGGAGGGGTTGAACGGATTTAGGAAGTATTTGTTCCATGGCTGAATGTTAGAATGAGGCTTTGTGTACTGCAGCATCTGGCATTAATTTCTGTGTCACATGACAGTGATTAATTAGTATTCATCGCAAGGTCCAGTCTGAGTGCAAGGGCTGCAAATGATTCAACAAACCCCGCTGTTAAAACCATATACAGCTCCAGAATTTTATAAAAGCTGAGACAACCTTGTGTCACACTGGTAGGCCACGTGCCCGGGAGGTGTGTTATAATATGTCTGAAGAGGTTGACTAAAATAACTATTTTAACGTGTAATTTTTAGAGTTATTATAAGATAGGGGATCATTGATTATGAGAAGTAACGTCTTCTACTCAATCCCTTTTCTCCTTCACTCCTTTCCTCCCTCTCCTTGGTCACTGCTTTTCCACTTCCTCTTTTCCTACTTCACCTTGCCACGCCCTCCCCTGCTTCGGAGTCTCCCTTTACCCATTCACCCCGTCCCCACTTTCCTCACCCACTGAATGGTCAGCTGGGAATTAAAGGTTTCCAGGCCATGAGTGGGACAAAGAACTGGGGAGTTCTCCTTACATTCTGACCATCATTACTCCCTTAAGCAACCTGAAAAATAACAGGCTTAACTAGTCATCCACTTCATCTGTTGTGAATACTTGCTTGCTTAGTTTGCCTCATGAATATTGGCTGCCCCTCTAAAGTAATCTACAGCATATGCAGTGCTGTAGGGTGTTGTGCCAGCACAGTAAAGAACAACGACAATGCAACTTTATTGCTAATTTACTGGTGATTACAGTTCATTGTTAGAGACCAGAAGCTGGAAGCTAAACCTTAGGAAAAGCACTAAAAATGTCCACCCCTACCCACGTGACAAGAATGTGCTGTATTTTGCCTGGTAGCACAGCCATGACCCTCCCTTCTCAACCCATCCCTCAGATACTGACTGTATTTTTCTGTCTTAATTCAGCATTAGAAAACAAGAGGCCATTCAGCCCACTGGGTCTGTTCTGACATTTCATTTGATCGTGGCTGATCTGTATATTAATTCCAACTACCCAGCTTTATTCTATAATCCTTAATACCCATCACAAATAAAAACTGGAAGTGGCAATTGTCCCTCTGAAGCCTCAAGACTTTTTTAGGGGGAAACAGCTCCACATTTATTCTCCCTTATGTGAAAAAGTGTCTCTTGATATAACCCTGTTTGGCCAGTTTCCCGTTCTAAGGTTGTGTCTCCTCGTTCTGAGCCCAGCCCAGGACAGGACATAGTTTCTCTCGAATGAACATCATCGTAAACATTTCAAATAAGTCATACATTAATTGTGCCTAGTTGAGAAAATGCACACCTAGTCTATAGAAACTATCCTGAAGAAAGTGAGGACTGCAGATGCTGGAGTACCAGAGTTGAAAAACGTCGTGCTGGAAAAACACAGCAGGCCAGGCAGCATCCGAGGAGCAGGAGAATCGACGTTTCGGGCATAAGCCCTTCTTCAGGAATGAGGCTGGTGTGCCAAGGGGGCTGAGATAAAGGGTAGGGCAGAGGGAATTTGGGGGAGGGGCGCTGGGAATACGATAGGTGGAAGGAGGTGAGGGTGAGGGTGATAGGCCGGAGAGGGGGTGGGGGCGGAGAGGTCAGGAAGAAGATTGCAGGTCAAGAAGGTGATGCTGAATCCGGATTTTGCCTGGTAGCACGGTCATGACCCTCCCTTCTCAACCCATCCCTCAGATACTGACTGTATTTTTCTGTCTTAACTCAGCATTAGAAAACAAGAGGCCATTCAGCCCACTGGGTCTGTTCTGACATTTCATTTGATCGTGGCTGATCTGTATATTAATTCCAACTACCCAGCTTTATTCCACAATCCTTAATACCCATCACAAATAAAAACTGGAAGTGGCAATTGCCCCTCTGAAGTCTCAAGACTTTTTTAGGAGGAAACAGCTCCATCCGGATTCAGCACCGCCCTCTTGACCTGCAATCTTCTTCCCGACCTCTCTGGCCCCCAACCCCTCTCCGGCCTGTCACCCTCACCCTCACCTCCTTCCACCTATCGTATTCCCAGTGCCCCTCCCCCAAACTCCCTCCGCCCTACCCTTTATCTCAGCCCCCTTGGCACACCAGCCTCATTCCTGAAGAAGGGCTTATGCCCGAAACGTCGATTCTCCTGCTCCTCGGATGCTGCCTGGCCTGCTGTGTTTTTCCAGCATGACATTTTTCAACTATAGAAACTATCCTCAAATGAACTCACAATGGACCCCCACCCCCACCAACCAGGCCGGTTTAAACAGCCTGGCCACAACTTCTACTGTCCTGCTGCAGCAGAATTTCCCAAGACAGGGCACTGGGACATAGTCAGTCACTGCCACACTGGAGTTAAAGTAACAGAAACCTTCAGCAGTAACACGTGAAAAAAAAATCCCTGTTCAGTTCACCAGCTCTAAATGCGCTGCAAGCAAATGTAAGAGAATTCTGCTTTGCTTCTCAACCAAAACCAAATATAAAAAAAACTCTGTATATTTATTTGGCAAAGCTAAAAAAGCAAAGTGTCCTTATTCACTTGTCAAGGGAGACTCTTGTTCAAATGCTGGCACTGAATTATCTTTTCAGAAAGGAGGAGTGACAGACCAAATCCCTGGTTTTATTCATTAAAGCCTCGAATGCTCACTTGCAAAGATTTGAAGTTTTGCAACAACAAAAGGGCAGAGAAGCAAATTAAAAACGCTCTGAGATTTGAACTGAATAATTTGATGTAAGTGATGTGTGAAATTGGCTCATCACGCTCCATTACGAGTTAAGATTAGCTGGAAACGTGAAAGGTGGGCACCCTTCAAGTCTCGCCCTAACTTTCCCAGCACTGAGAATGACAGGAAGACTCCAGTCTTTGTCAGCTGGAGCAACAACAAAGCTCTTTGTGTCGCTCAGTTCCAATTTCTGACTTCAGTTTTCAAACCTATTAATTTAATGGGGTGGATCCCTCAAATCCCCAATGGCTATATAAAAAAAGAATAAAGTCAGACATTCTGGGATAAATGTAAGGATAAGACTGGATGTTGGGTGTGTCTTCCATTCCCAGAGAGTTGTGAACCTCCGGAATGTGTTGCCACTGGGTGTGGTGGGAGCTGGACAGGTTCCTGACTGCAGCTGAGATTGTATTATACACAAGAACCTTTTTCTAGATAATTTGGTTTGTGCAATCTCTTGTACTCTGACTGCCTGAGAAGGTCACAGAGAAATTTTCAAGGATACTTGTCCCCAGGAAAGACTTTTGTTTTTTTTCTGGACTTTTTGCCTTTCCAGGTCTTTAACTCACAGCAAGTCCTGTTCCACTATCACCCCTGTGCTCGCTGGCCTTGACTCCTACTCAAGCAACACTGTGGCTTAAAAACTCTCAAACTTTTTTTCAATTCTGTGGTGACCTTGGCCCTTCCCATCTCCTCCAGCTCGAAAGCTCCTTCTCAAACTCTGACCTTTCCTGATTTGAAATTGGCATCTTCAGTAGCCTTGGCACTAAACTTTGTGAATTTCTCACTAAACCTTTCCACCTCATTTTAAAATGCATCCCTTGACCTGGCCAAATATCCACTTATGGGCTTTGATTATAATGTTTCTGCTCAATACCACAAGATGTTTCTTGATACTAAAGTCATTATGTAGATAAAAGTTGTTCTTTCCCTTGCGATTACTTTGGTGTGAGGCAACATCTTGTTGCCTCCCTCCAGCCATCACAGAGTGTGACCTTGATGGACCAATTGGGATTTTCCTTTTCTATTCAACATAAACGGGATGACTAAGCTTTCCTGACACTGAGGGGTCTGAGACTCGGGACTTGGAACACAAGGTCAGTGCGTCTGATTCAGGCTCCAGCTGATGACTCAGTTACTCATTTTCCTGGGTGAATACTCTGGTGCACAGAAAGCAGCCTCTGTTGCTGAAATATCAATGCTTTGCTGCCGTCAAATGAGGGCCTGTGTCAGAGTTGCAAATTGCAAAATCGATCTTGCTTCATCTTCATTAGTTCTGAAGACATGTTTGACCAAGTGCAGACAACTGTAGTTTTAGAACATAAACCAGTCTGACCCAACTCACCCATTCATTTAAGTAATGTCCCTCCATTATGAGCATTCAATTTACTTGTTTATACCAAAGTTAGAAAAAAAATTAACTTCAGACTTTATTTTAATGATAGTTCAGTTCTCTAATAAGAGACGAATTATGTTTCAGTAAAGCTATTCAGAAGGATCACAAGCATCATGGTTTTATCCACAGTAATTGCCTGAATGCTTCCTTGTGACCCTGCAGTAATCCTCCTGTGGCTGGTTCAAATCTCAATCCTAAAATGTGAGCATAAAATTTATTTGACAAGTGCAGTACTAAGGACAGTTACATTGTCAGAGGTGCAGTCGTTCTGATGAGACATTAAACTCATCTGCATTTTCAGTTGGATGTGAAAGAAAGCATAGCATTATTGGAAGAAGAAAAATATCCTGGTTAGTAATTTCCCTGCTGCCAACATCATTAAACAGATTATCAGGACATGATCATGTTGTAATAGCAACCTCTCTACGATCATACTTCATTGGATGCAAAACCTGTTGGACTGTTCTAAATTTGACAGAAATGGTACGCAGGTGCTTCCTTCTAATTCATTGCAAGATCAGATGTGCTTTCCCATTCATCCTAACAGGAAAATGATGCAGATTATTCAAACTGCATACTAGACGTCAGATACATCACAACAAGCTCCATACTGGGTAAACGTCAGCAGAATCTGTCGCAGCATTCTTCAATTTAATTGCATTGGGTACTAATCAGGTAAAATCAAGGAAATTAAAATACTGAAGCTCACAAATGATTGGACAGCCAAAATTTCGAAAGTGGATATCCCACTTTTGCGGCCATTAACAAACATTTTTTTAAAAATCATCACAACATATTTTAATGACGAATCTACCTGAATTTTAAAGTTCAACAGTTGTTTTTGGGTTGGAAATCTAGACAACGTAAAGAAACCAACCAGGTGCCTGTCTCAGCTTTGTAAGCTCAGGTTATCGCCCACTGAGACCTCACCACTGTCACTGAATTAAATCCAGCCTTAGCTCGCTGGGGCAGAAATGACGTCATATGGAAGGCTAGTGAATTTACATTTCATATAGATCTGCTCTATGTGGTCACTTGAGATTGGTCAAAGAGGATTTCTTTCATTATTTTTAGCAAAAACATCCTTAAATAAAATCTACTATAATCTCTCCAGTCCAGGTATATATTGTTCAGAAACACGAGTTGGCTGGAAATGTTTTTAGCAGACCCTTGATGTAGTTGGCATCATTGTAGTACAGTAATTTTCAAATAGGAGCATGGAGATACAGTGGTGTGATAAGTAAAACAATTTTATTACTGCTTTATGGTGTTTTATCACTGTGTTGTGCTTCAAGTAGATTTTTATGTCTATGTTTTCTGGTGACATATACCTATGCTTAGCCTTTCTAATATAATTCTACAATCCAGAAAATTCAGAAATTCAGAAATGACTTGGTTCCCAGCATTCCACAGTGAAAGGTCATAAAACCTTGTGTAATCCAAAACTATTGTTTTCTGTCTAGATTATAAACTGCATTCCCTGACCACTAACTCCATCTTTCTCTGAGTCAACTGTCTCACACTGCTCATAAACTTGAAGTCATCTATGACTCTGGGACAACCTTGTGACCACATATCTGTGCCATCACTAAGATACTTCTTTTCATCCGCCATTACATCAACTCACATCTGCCCCTGCCTCTGCTGCTGAAATCCTTGTCGGGTGTCTTTGCTACTTCCAGACCTGCCTGTCCCAATACACTCCTAATTACTCTCTTACACTCTATTCCCCAAACAAATGTGGTCATACAAACCTCTGTTGCCTATGTATTATCTCTCAGCGTGTCCCATCCACTCCTCACTCCTATGTTCCTTAACCTACATTGGCTCATGGTCAAGCACTGCCTTGATTTTAAAATTCTCATCTCTACATTCAAATCCCTCATGGCCTCTGCTGCATTATGGTATGGATTCTAGATCAGACAGATCTGTGTGACACACCTTTAATGTTATGTGCCTGCATTGACTTCACGACATCTGACCTTTCAGTATAAAGATAAGCAGCTCATCTTCACTCACTCTTTCTGGACAATGGAGTCATTATAATGCCTTCAGTATGTAATGTACAGGAACATCACTAATCACAGAATCCACGCTTTGTGAGCAAGTTTGTCACATTATAGACAAGTTAGTGTTGTAAATGAAATTCAAGATCTCTGACCCATCAAGAACCCAACTATCTGTAGTATATGTTGCTTGAGTTAACATCGAAAACCATAAACCACATCAACTTAGACTTTCCTCTCTGTGAACCTCTTCCAACCTTCCAAAACATCTGTATTCATTTAATTCTGGAGAGATTACCGAAATAGAGATATGTGGCCATGTGTAAGTCCAGTAATCAGGGACATGCAAAAGCTCAGAGTTGGAGGATTGCAGAGATTGTGGTGGTTGTGGAGCTGGACAAGGTTACAGAGATAGGGAGTGTAGAGGCCATGACATCAGGACATCCCAAAAGTTTCAGAGAGTGAGAATCATTTGAGCAAATGTAGAAATGCCATTCTGATTGTTTTACACAATGATAAAGTATTTTACTGTCAGTAGGAAAAAAAAGTAGAAGTGAAATTAAAATTCAGTAGCATTAGAACATATACCATAAGGATTTCTCCACTATTTTGGTCCTGAACACCTCTTCTTGATCCAGATTGACAGTACAGTAGCAGTCCCTCATCTTGTTTGGTCCAGGATAGGGAGGCATATTTTTCGCTTCTCCTGCAAGGTAAGAGGAAAGGCCATGTAAATAGCGCTGGTATCAAAACAACAGCATGCTGTTCTCTACAGAACTTTACACAGAGATCCCAAACTCTGTGCAGATGAGACAAAAAAATGCCTGGATTCGTCCCTGCTGTGTTCTCTCCATCCCATAACACAACCAGAATACAAACTTCGGTTATGACAATTACTATTGCACATTGGCAGAAAGAGTGCTTTCCTCAAATGTCAGACCATCAGGGTCCAACTTAATTCAGAACATATTGACAACAACTTGCATCAAAGAGCAATTATCAGACAGAATTTGACACAGAACCATGAAAAGAAAAGTTAGGAAACGTTCAAAGCTGTGGATTAAAGGAAAGATAGGTCAACGAGTGGGGAGATTCAGGGCTAGGAGATTGGTTAATTCCAAAGCTCAGGAGCTAGGCATTTGAAGGCATGGGCAGCAATGGTAATCAGGGACATGCAAAATCCCAGAGTTGGAGGATTGCAGAGATTGTGGTGGTTGTGGAGCTGGACAAGGTTACAGAGATAGGGAGTGCAGAGACCATGGCATCAGGACATCCCAAAGCATTCAACAGCCAATGAAGTACTTTTCAAGTTCTGTGACTACTTTTGTTGTAATATCAGAAATGCAGCAGCGAATTGGCACACAACAAAACCCCTTAAACAGCAATGTAATAATGATCAGATAATGCATGTTTGCAATGTTGGTTGGACAGGACAGTGGGGGATACTCTCCTCAGTTCTTTTACATTCACCAGAGAAGGCAAGGGAATCAGTTTAACATGTCAGTCAGTCTAACGTCTGTGGTAAGCAAGGTACTGGAAAGGATTCTGAGAGTTAGGATTTATAGCTATTTGGAAAAACATAGTTTGATTAAAGATAGTCACAAGCCTTATTGAGTTCTTTGAGGATGTGACGAGACAAGTTGACAAAGGCCGAGCAGTGGATGTGGTGTACATGGATTTCAGCAAGGCATTTGATAAGATTCCCCATGGTAGACTTATTCAGAAAGTCGGGAGGTATGGGATTCAGGGAAATTTAGCTGTCTGGATACCGAATTGGCTGACTGAAAGAAGATAGTAAGTGGTCGTGGATGGAAAGTATTCTGCCTGGAGTTCTCACTGGGATCCCACTGGGATCTGTTCTTGGGCCTCTGCTCTTTGTAGTTTTTATAAATGACTTGAATGACGAAGTGGAAGGGTGGGTTAGTACGTTTGCCGATGGTGTTGTAGATAGTGTTGAGGTTACAGCTGTTGCAGGCTGCAGTGTGACACTGACAGGATGCAGAGCTGGGCTGAGAAGTGGCAGATGGAGTTCAACCTGGATAAATGTGAAGTGATTCATTTTGGAAGGCTTAATTTTAATGCTGAATATAGGGTTAAAGACAAGATTCTTGGCAGTGTGGAGGAACAGTAGGATCTAGGGGTCCATGTACCTAGATCCCATAAAGTTGCCACCCAAGTTGATAGGGTTGTTAAGAAGGCGTATGGTATTTTGGTTCTCATTAACAGGGGGATTGAGTTTAAGAGCCGCAAGGTTTTGCTGCAGCTCTATAAAACCCTGGTTAGACTACACTCAGAATATTGTGTCCAGTTCTGGTCACATTTACCAGGATGCTGCCTGGATTGGAGGGGTTGTCGTATGAAGAGAGGTTGAGTGAGCTCGGGCTTTACACACTTGAGAGAAGAAGGAAGAGAGGTGACTTGATAGAGATGTACAAAGTAATGAGAGGCATAGATAGAGTAGCTAGCCAGAGACTTTTCCCCAGGGCAGAAATGGCTGTCATGAGGGGATAATTTTAAGGCAATTGGAGGAAGGTATAGAGGAGATTTCAGAGGTAGGTTCTTCATGTAGAGCGTGGTGGGTGTGTGAAATACACTGCCAGTGGTGGTAGCAGAGTCAGAGACATTAGGGACATTTAAGCGACTACTGGACAAGCACATGGACAAAGTAAATTGGTGGGTGTGTAGGTTAGGTTAACCTTAGATTAAGATAAATGCTCGGCACAACATCGTGGGCTGAAAGGCCTGTACTGTGCTGCACTGTTCTGTGTTATATCTCATCCAATGTGCTGGCCAAATTTTACCCTCAATCAATGTTGAGACAAGTTGTCATAGAGTGTATTGTGGTAGGCACCTTTATAAATGAATGTCTGTCTATTTTCAGACTAAATGAAGGTGCTTCCCCAGATCGGAGAGAATGCAAGGAAGGAGCAAAACTCTTTTGTGGCTCATTAGAAACTTGGCAGTTGCACTTATGAGAAACTGAAGTGGGTGGAAAAGAAACATAAATAAAATTACTCTCACACATACACAGCCCAGAGTTTGCAGACATTTATAGTGAAACTAATTAATGTCGTTTAACTGCTGTGGTTATTTTGCTAGCTATTTGGGTTAATGAGTGCCACTCCTCAAAAATAAGACGTAACCATGGAGCCTGTGTGACAGTCTGTACAGAAATTACACCCAAAGCAGACACTTCGAAAGAGCTCCCCCAAGGGTATAACCCTTTAACTTGTCTCACCTTGAACAGCTGAGCTCATTGACAAGCTCACTGCCTTTTTACCTTGATCAGGGAAAACTCCCTCTACAACAGGAAGGATCCACAGTGCAAACAGGTGCTTAACAAACCCAGGGGGACTCCAATATGACTCAAATCTCCACTCCAACATCCAAAAATATGTGAGAAAAACAACGAGAGAAAGAGGGATAGAGAAATACAGTAAAAGAAACTGCGAGCAGAAAGAGGAAGAAGCAAAGAAAGATAAAAATAGATCCAGAGAGTTGGAGACGGAAGAGAAAGAGAGAAACAAACAGCAAGAAACAGACAAAGAGAGATGGGATTTGAAGTCCATTTCCCCTGTGAGCAGATGCAAGGCTCCTGCTCCTGTGAATAATCTCGACAAACAGCCAGTGCTGCAAGCACCAGCGATTTTCCAAAGGCCAAAGGCCAATAACAGGAGTGGCTTGTACCACGAAAGGCAAGTCTTTGCTCCTTCAGGCTGTCCTACACCTCATAAAGGGGAGGGGGACTGGGAGTCGTAGGTGAACAGAAGCTGACCTGTATGTGACGAGAGTGTGGGAGCTGCGGGTTGCGTGTGGGGGGGGGTGTGGAGGCCTCTGTGACAGAGCAATTTCCAGCTGGACTACAGACCTGAAGTAAACATTCAGTCAAAAGATAATGGAAGCAGACAACCATGAAGGTCATTGCTAGGAGTCAGACCCTGAGAAACCTGGATATATTGCTGCAAGTGGTTTATCCAAATGCCACTCCATCCCTCTCACTGCTGGTACCTGTCAGTATGCCCAGAATCCTGCCATGCATGCTGGGATGGCACTGCCTGAAAATGGGCCATAGTCCAGAGATGCTTGAAGGCCTTCTGGAATCTTCTCCCCACCCAAGTTAGCATTCTTTCACCAGCCAGGCTACATCCATTTGGGTAGCACTACATAGCAGCACAACAACAGGCAAAAGCAAACAGGCTGGCACTGAGGGAATGCACAGAGGTGATTCGTTAATTTTATATGCAATATGGCATTTTTTATCATTTTTAAACTTGGTTTGAAATGTTAATTTATAGAGTCATAGAGATGTACAGCATGGAAACAGAGCCTTTGGTCCAACTCATCCATGCCAACCAGATATTCTACATGAATCTAGTCTTGTTTGCCAGCTTTTGGCCCATATCCCTCTAAATCCTTCCTATTCCTATACCCAACCTTTTAAATGCTGTAATTGTACCAGCCTCCACCACTTCCTCTGGCATGTCACCCTCCATGAAAAGGTTGCCTCTTAGGTCCCTTTTAAATCTTTCCTCTCTCACCGTAAACCTATGCCTTCTAGTTTTGGACTCCCTTACCCTGGGGGAAAGACATTGACTATTTACCCTATCCCTGCCCTTCATGATTTCATAAACCTCTATAAGGTCACCCCTCAGCCTGTGACCCTCCAGGGAAAATAGCCCCTGCCTTCTCCAGCCTGTCCCTACAGTTCATATTCTTCTCATTGAGGTCAATCGAATGCTGTGATGGTCAGTGACAGTCTGGAAGGGGGCAGACACAAGTGATTAATCAGCACCTTCACACCCATTGGTGATGTAGTCCTTCACCTGTTCCTAGGTTATGGTTACACCAGCTGACATTATATGCTGTTAAGACTCCGGAAGGTTCTCTGCCAGAGGTGTTGCACTTGAGGGCGACAGAGTATTGATGACTCTCATGTCCCACAAGCACGTCTGTTTGCTACATCAGAAACCTGAACTACAGCCAGAGCAAAACCAACAATGACTCAGAGGCAGAGGTTGAACAAAGCAGCTGATGAAACAACTGCTGATCTCAAGATTTCGCCCAGAGAATTGGGCATGATTCAATGGCAGTTGGCAATGGAGTACACAAGAATGGAAAATCTGGACAATGAGGCATGATGGAGTTCACAAGAAGCATGACCCTCATCTAATGATGTGGCATGGAGATTTGTATTAGAGTAGTCTCTGCACTTACTTTGATACATGCAACTTGACAATTCACTCTCTAGCGTACAGTACAAACGCCTTGTTATGTAAGCTTCCTTCAGCGAAATGCAGACTGTGAGCTCACTTCTGGTGCATGAGATACAGACTCCTGAACGAATCCCAGCAATGGAATGAACAGCAAGCCTCACATTGGAAAAAGTTGATTTTCGTCTCTATACTCTGATAACTTACACTTGATTGGGAACAACAAAGATAGAGTCAGCGTTTGAGAGATTCCCACACAGAAGCATGTGCTAGATACTGCACTCCAATTCAACGAAATCACAGGCAGATAGGAGAACATGCCAGACACAGCCATTACATCTGAGAGTGGAGGAGGGTACCATCACTCGACAGGTCATGGCGTAAAATAAAGTTATTTTTTCCAGCTACCAAGATTATTTATTAAATAGTTTACCTCAATCAGCTGGAAAACATAAAGATCTATCAACCAGGTTTATTCATAAATACAATTATGATTTATTACAAAACCAAAATTATTCAACAAAGATATAATGCTGGTTTAATGTACATGATCAGTGGAATTAGAAATAGATTTTATTGTCACGGGTACAGGAGTACTGTGAAAAGTCGTCATTCCCGACGCCATCTTGGGTACAAAGGTACAAAATCTTAGGTACAAAGTAGAAAAATAAAGAAATAAGTTAAAACTTAAACATTACAGTTCTTCTTTTTATACAGTAGAAAAATAAAAAAATATAGTTAAAAGTCTAGCATTACATTCCTCATTTATCCATGGGCCTGCACGTGCTCCACTCTAGGCTTTCCTCACAAGAGTTCAATCCCACACTGGGTTCAATCTCCCCCTGCACTGGGCTCAATCTCTCCCCCACACATGGGTTCAATCTCCCCCTGTACTGAGTTCAATCTCTTCTCCAGACTGGGCTCGATCTCCCCCCACACTGGGTTCAATCTCCCCCCCCCCCCCCACCCCCCATACTGGGCTTCATCTCCCCATCTCCCCCCCCCCACACTGGGTTCAATCTCCCCCCCCCCTCCACACTGGGCTCAATCTCCGCCCTCACTGGGCTTGATCTCCCCCCACACTGGGCTCGATCTACCTCCACACTGGGCTTGATCTCCCCCTACACTGGGCTCAATCTCTCCCTCACACTGGGCTCGATCTCCCCCCACACTGGGCTCAATCTCTCCCCCGCACTGGGCTCGATCTCCCCCCACACTGGGCTCGATCTCTCCCCCACACTAGTCATGAGCTCCCCCCGCACTCGGTTCAATCTCTCACCCACCCAACCCCCACCTCCGCCCCCCCCCCCCCCCCCCCCCCCCAGCCCCAACACTGGCCATGAGCTGCCCCCGCACTGGGTTCAATCTCTCCCCCAGACTGGGCTCGATCTCCCTCCCACACTGGGCTCGATCTCCCCCCGCATTGGATTCAATCTCTCACCCACCCACCCCCCCACACTGGGCATGAGCTCCTCCTGCACTGAGTTCAATCTCTCCTCCAGACTGGGCTCGATCTCCCCCTGCACTGGGCTCAATCTCCACCCACACTGGGCTCGATCGCCCCCTACACTGGATTCAATCTCCCCCCCGCCGCACTGGACTCGATCTCCCCCCACACTGGATTCAATCTCTCCCCCACATTGGGCTCGATCTCCCCCCGCACTGGGCTCGATCTCCCCCCACACTGGGTTCAATTCCGCGCCCCCCCCCCGTACTGGACTCGATTTCCCCCTGCACTGGGCTTGATCTCCCCTCTTCCCCCCCCCCTCCCCCGTACTGGACTCGATTTCCCCCTGCACTGGGCTCGATCTCCCCCCACACTGGGCTATATCTCTCCACACCCCCACATCCCCACACTGAACACGAACCATTCATTAATCTATCCATTCCCCCCCCAAACACTGGGCTTGATCTCCCCCCCCTACTGGGTTCAATCTCTCCCCCATACTGGGCTCGATCTCCCCCCACATTGGGCACGAGCTTCCCCCGCTCTGGGCTCGATCTCCCCTCACACAGGATCAATCTCTCCCCACACTGGGTTCAATCTCTTTCCCAGCACTCTCTCCATACCCCCCCCCTCCCCCCCACACTGGGCATGAGCTCCCCCCGCACTGAGTTCAATCTCTCCCCCGCACTGGGCTTGATCACCCCCCGCACTGGGCTCAATCTCCCCACACACAGGGCTCACTCTCTCCCCCACACTGGGCTCAATCTCTCCCCCACACTGGGCTCAATCTCTCCCCCACACTGGGCTCGATCACCCCCCGCACTGGGCTCAAAATCTCCACCACCATTGGGCTCAATCTCTCCCCCACACTGGGCTCAATCTCTCCCCCACACTGGGTTCAATCTCTCCCCCACACTGTGCTCAATCTCTCCCCCACACTGGGTTCAATCTCTCCCCCACACTGTGCTCAATCTCTCCCCCACACTGGGTTCAATCTCCACCCCCATTGGGCTCAATCTCTCCCCCACACTGGGCTCAATCTCTCCCCCACACTGGGTTCAATCTCCACCCCCATTGGGCTCAACCTCTCCACCACACTGGGTTCAATCTCTCCTCCACACTCGGCTCAGTCTCTCCCCCACACTGGGTTCAATCTCCACCCCCATTGGGCTCAATCTCTCCCCTACACTGGGCTCAATCTCTCCTCCACACCTGGTTCAATCTCTCCCGTACGCTGGGCTCAATCTCTACCCAGGGGTTCACTCTCTCCACCACACGAGCACTGGGCATGAGCTTCCCCCGCACTGGGTTCAATCTCTCCCCACACTGGGCACAATCTCCCCCTGTACTAGGTTCAATCTCTCCCCCACACTGGGCTCAATCTCTCCCCCACACTGGGCTCAATCTCTCCCCCACACTGGGCTCAATCTGTTCAATACAGGCTTCTTCCAAACTAGCCAAATAAAACAAAATCCTCTTCAAGCCAGTCACTGTTCAAAACAAGCCCCAGCAATGTCTGTAGCAAAGCAAGTAGCTACAACCAGTTGTGTTAACAAAAAAAATCTCCAATCTTCAGTCGAAAGAAACCATTTCAAAACTTGGTTTACGAAACTTAAAACTTCCTTAGGTTGGCACAGTGGTCACAGTCCCTCACAATCCTTGGATGATTATCTGTGTAGGTTTCCTCTGAGTGCTCCAGCTTCCTCCCACAGTCCAAAGATGTGCAGGGTAGGTGGAGTGGCCACACTAAATGGTCCACAGTGTCCATGGATGTACAGGCTCGCTGAATTAGCTGGGGAAATGTAGGGGAGTGCTTATGGACGGGATGCTCTTCGCAGGGCCTGTGCAGACTCAATGGACCAAATGGCCTCTTTCTGCACTGTAGGGATTATATGATAATCTCTCAAGTTTACGTCATTCAAGCAATATGAAGTACAAAAGAGTCATAAAGTCATACATATTGGAAACAGACCCTTCGGTCCAACCAGTCCATGCCAACCATAATCCCAAACTAAACCAGTTCCACCTGCCTGCTCTTGGCCCATATCTCTCCAAATAATTCTTATCTAAATGCCTTTTAAAGGTCACAACTGTACCCATTACATATATGTATGATATATTATCCGTTATAAATTTCACATTATCACAGTGTTCCAACATATATCAACCAGTGACCAATGAATCAAATCTCTGAGAAAAAGGATTTGATGCAAATGAAACTCGGTGATAAATTGAACAGAAAGAGAAAAATAATTTGAAACTTAATGCAAAACGAAGAAGACTTCATCACAATAATAGAGCAGAAACCTTCCAGTTAGTTTGTCAGGGCTGAAAGACCTTTTGACCTAAGAAGTTGTTTGCGTCAGGACAATTAAGAGGTAATCAGAAAACAAACAAGGCTGACAATTTTCAGCACCTCAGGCAGCATCTGTGGAAAGTGACAAGAATTCAAATTTCAGGCTGATGACTTGTCAATGATCAATGATAGGTCATTGAATTGAAATCAACAAGGTGAAAGTGAGTACTGCAGGAGATCCGGGTCTAGATTAGAGTGGTGCTGGAAAAGCACAGCAGGTCAGGCAGCATCTGAGGAGCAGGCAAATCGACGTTTTGGGCCCTTCATTCCTGGTGAGGGGCTTTTTCCCAAAACGTCGATTTTCCTGCCCCTCGGATGCGGCCTGACCTGCTGTGCTTTTCCAGCACCACTCTAATCTTGACATTGACTTGAAATGTTAACTTTTGATTTCTCGCTCCACAGATGCTACCTGACCTGCTCAGTATCGCGAGCAATTTTTGTTTTTTTATTTCAGATTCGGAGCATCTGCAGTATTTTGCTTTTAAGAGAAGCAGTCGGATATTTGCATTTACTTTAAAAGGATAGGACAAAATAAATATCGAAACAGACTATTTCCCTGGATCACAGATATACTAGAAGATGTAAGAGTTTGAAGAGTAGGAGCAGGGGCACGGTTATAAGGCTGTGAGCCTCACAACCAGAATGAATGACTGAATCAGAGCACTTCAACATTTAATGGCAGGTTAAACAGGTAGTTAAAAGAACGAGAGTTAAAGGAACTTATAGACAGAGGTAGATTTGGTACTAGTAATGAAGAGAATCAACACTAACAACATTGAATTGAACATGCCATTTCTGTACTGTACTTCTATCTAGTCTGGACAACAAAGTGCAATAATCTGAAACAGTCAAGAAGCAAACTTCTCTTCTGCCAGCAGGGAGTGGGGCATCGACAAAAGTACAGATTAACACCCCACATTCCTGCAATCCCTCTGAGATGCCTGTATCATGAGATATTTGTATCATCGATCGCCACGTGCGAGGTGCTGAAAGACTGGAGGTTGGCTAACGTGGTGCCACTGTTTAAGAAAGGCGGTAAGGACAAGCCAGGAAACTATAGGCCAGTGAGCCTGACGTCAATGGGGACGTCGAAGGAATCCTGAGGGACAGCCTGTACCTGTATTTGGAAAGGCAAGGACTGATTGGGGATAGTCAATACGGCTTTGTGCATGGGAAATCATGTCTCACAAACTTGATTGAGCTTTTTGAATAAGTAACAAAGAGAATTGATGAGGGCAGAATAGTAGATGTGATCTATATGGACTTCAATAAGGCACTCGACAAGGTTCCTCATGGTGGACTAGTTAACAAGGTTAGAGCACATAGAAGAGAGGGAGAACTAGTTTTTTAGATACAGATACAGTAGTAGATAGAGGATGGTAGTGGAGGATTGCTTTTCAGACTGGAAGCCTGTGACCAGTGGTGCGCCACAAGGATCGGTGCTGGGTCCACTGCTTTTCATTATTTATATGAATGATTTGTTTGTGAACGTAGGAGGAATGGTTAGTAAGATTGCAGCTGACACTAAAATTGGAGGTGTAGTGTACAGTGAAAAAGGTTACCTCAGAGTATAACATGATCTTCATCAGATAGGCCAATGAGCTGAGGAGTATCGGATAGAGTAAAATTTAGGTAAATGTGAGGTGCTGCATTTTCAAAAGTCAATTCTGGGCAGGACTTAAAGCTAAGTGTTGCTGAACAAATAGACCTTAGACTGCAAGTTCATAATTCTTTGAAAGTGGAGTTACAGGTGGATAGGATAGTGGAGAAGACATTTAGCATGACTATCTTTATTGGTCAGTGCATTGACTACAGGGGTTGGGAAGTCATGTTCTGGCTGTACAGGACGTTGGTTAGGCCACTTTTTGAATATTGCTTACAATTCTGGCCTTCCTGCTATAGGAAGGATATTGTGAAATTTGAAAGAGTTCTGAAAAGATTTACAAGGATCATGCCAGGGTTGGAGGGTTTGAGCTAAAGGGAGAGGCTGAACAGACTGAGGTTATTGTCTCTGCAGCGTCAGAGGCTGAGGGATGACCTTATAGAGGTAAATAAAATCATGAGGGGCATGGATAGGGTGAATAGATAAGGTCTTTTGCCTGGGGTGGGGAGTCCAAAAATAGAGGGTATAGGTTTAAGGTGAGAGGGGAAAGATTTAAAAGGGACCTAAGGGGACAACATTTTTACACAGAAGGTGGTGCATGTATGGAATGAGCTGCTAGAGGAAGTGGTGAAGGCTGATAAAATTACACCATTTAAAAGGCATCTGTATATGTATATGAATAGGAAATGTTTAGATGGATATGGTCCAAATGTTGGCAAATGGGACTGTATTTGCTTAGCATATCTGGTCGGCAGGACAAGTTGAACTGAAGGGTCTGTTTCCATGCTGTATATCTCTATGACTCTATGACTCCATAGACCATCCAATTTTAACAAGGAAAATGTGGTAAAATGTTGCAAAGTGCATATTAGCAGCGATTACTAGACAAATTTTCCAAGCTGTATCAAGGACTAGCAGGACAGGAGAGCAAAGCATGGTGAAACGAGTCAAGGAACATCTTAAAGGAAGTAAGATGTAGAGAGCTTCAAGTAAGAAATTCAAGTGCTCAGAACATGGACATCTGAATGCACAATAGCAGTGCTGAAATGAATAACATCAGGAATAATCATGACACCCAGAATCAGAGGAAGCAGAGACCTTAGAACATGCTAAAGCTGGAGTTTACAGCGATAGGAAAGGATACAGGCATCAGGAATTTGAATAAAATAATATTCAGTTAGGGCATTTCCATTGCCAAACTAACAACCTCAAAGACAACAATAACTAACAAACTCTTTCAAACAAAAACCTAAGCATACCAAATTCTTTCTGGAACTTACAATGTTTTGTATTGGACAGAAGAGTTTTCAGACATTTAAACCCAGCTGCATCATCACCCAAAATGTGGTAACACATATTTCCACAACTGAGTTCTATATTTGAACAACATTAAAACAAACGGAGGAAACGTAGAGAACATGAATCCTGCTGGACAGCACTAGAAAGACAAACAATTGAGAAGAATAACTCAAGAAACCTTCAACATTCAGGTAACATTTGGATTCCCTCCAAAACTATTTTGGATGCGTGACAGGACAATAGGATTAGCCACAAGACAAGTGCCATGCAGAAAAAGGGAGGAGACGCAGCAACAATCAAACGCTGAATGAGATATCTATGTTTTGAAATTAAATACGCAATACATTTCAAACACCTTTGTCGAACAAGGAATCATTCATTTAAAGGTCTCAATGTCTCCTTCAGACATACAAGAGCCACAACAATAAAATCCCTCAATAGAAATGTTAAGAGCAAAACAACAAACAAAAGAAAGACTGGGATATGAAATAATTGTTTACAGATTCAATCTTCTGCTGTACCTTGGCAGATATAGGTTACATACATCTGTCCAACCGCCAATTCAAACATCGATCCAATGGCCAAACTTGCCTGTTGGAAAGTTGTATCGTATATCTTGCTGAATTACTAATTGATAATTCGGAAGAATGTACCTTCCAATATAAATATCGACACAGCACTGTCAGAGCAACACTGCTTTAGGACACACTTTCCATATTTGTAACAGACCAAACATCAACAGTGCAACACTCCTTCAGCACGATGCTTCTGAGTGCATCACTCCCTCAGTACTGACCCTCTGACAGTGCAGCACTCCCTCAGTACTGACCCTCTGACCGTGTAGCACTCCCTCAGCACTGAACCTCTGACCGTGTAGCACTCCCTCAGCACTGAACCTCTGACAGTGCTGCACACCCTCAGCAATGACCCTCTGACAGTGCAGCACTCTCTCAGCACTGACCCTCTGACAGTGCAGCACTCCCTCAGTACTAACCCTCTGACAGTGCAGCACTCCCTCAACACCGTCCCTCTGACAGTGCAGCACTCCCTCAGTACTGACCCTCTGACAGTGCAGCACTTCCTCAGCACTGATCAACTGACAGTGCAGCATTCCCTCAGTACTGACCCTCTGACAGTGCAGCACTCCCTCAGCACTGACCCTCTGGCAGTGCAGCACTCCCTCAGCACTGACCCTCTGACAGTGCAGCACTCCCCAGCACTGATCAACTGACAGTGCAGCATTCCCTTCGTACTGATCCTCTGACAGTGCAGCACTCCCTCAGAAATTACCCTTTGATATGCAGTACTCACTCAGTGAATAGTATTGATTTGGAACATGTCTTCTCTAAATACGCTGGAAACAGAAAATCTATGATTATTAAAGGAAACTGCAGAGGCATACGAGGGAAATAAACTCCTAGTTCACCATCGATAAAGTGTGGAAATGGGGCTGACTGTATTACTCTGCAGTGCTGGCATGGAATTAATAGGCCAAATGGCCTCCTTCCTTCCCTGATAACTCAAGCCTGTTGTGTTCTGAGAAGTTCACACAGCTCATGGTAAAGCCGTAAAGTTAGGTGCCAAGATGAAACACAAGAATGTTGGACAACTGCCAAAGGTAATTTATGAGTTTTAATGTTGAGATAACAATAAGTCTAATTACCTGGCATTGATGCTCGACTTAATACCCTGTCCAAGTTTTGAAACAAAGTTAACTATTTGTGTTCCTTGCAGTGATGCCTGAAATGCAGTTAACAAAAACCCTCTCAAATAAACTCAAATAAAAGGATGTTGTCAGGACTGGAGGTCTTGAGTTAGAAAACTAGGCTGGACAGGCTGCAACTTTTTCCACTGAAGCGTAGTAGGTTGAGGGGTGACCTTATAGAGGATTATAAGATAATGATGTGGAGGTGCCAGTGTTGGGCTGGGGTGAACAAAATTAAAAATCACGTGACACCAGGTGATAGTCCAACAGGTTTATTTGGAAGTATTAGCTTTCAAAATGCTGCCCCTTTACCAGATAGTTAGTGGAGTAGGATCAGAGGACACAGAATTTATAACACAAGATCATAGTGTCATACACTGATGTGATATATTGAACAGCACTGAACAATTTTCAAAAAGCTTAGACTTCCAAATAAACCTGTTGGACTATAACCTGGTGTTGTGTGATTCTTAGCTGTAAAATAATGAGGGGCACAGAGAAGATGAAGAGCAAAGGTCCTTTTCCCTCTGGTGCGGAAATACAAAACTAGAGGGCATACATTTTTAGTGAGGAGGAAGTTGTAAAAAGGACATGGGGCAATGTTTTCACACAGAAAGAGGTTCGTGTGTGAAATGAACAGCCAGATGAAGTGGTGGATGCAGATCCAATTACAACTTTTAAAAGACATTTGATTACATACATGAAAAGGAAAGGCTTGGAGGGATATGGGCCAAAGGCAAGCAAGTGGAACTAGTTTAATTTGGGAACATCGTTGGCATGGACTAATTGGACCGAAGGGTCTGTTTCCATGCTGTCTGACTGTATGACTTTATCTCAAAGAACCATTCAGTTTAATTTAACAAACCTGATGCCCACAGAGGAAATTGGAATTGTGATCAGAATGTCAGGGGAAACACATACATTTTGCAAAGCTCCCTGTTCACTGGAAATGTGAAAATACGCATTAGCTTCTATATCCAATTCTCTGTTTTACACTTCCATCAGCAGGCAGCTGTTTCCATGCATTTACCTCATAGAAATTGGCCACATTATAAACAGACTTAGCTCCCTCTCTGTCTCAGACTTAAATCCCCTGCCAAGTTGAGCTTTTGAAATGTAATCTGTGTCTTTAAACTAACAAGAGGCATTTTTCACTTCAATTCCATTAACTTTAATAAAATTGATTATCAGGCAGTGTACAACAGATGCTATAGGAGCAGGCAGGTGTGACCAGCTTAGTTTGGGATAATGTTCAGCAACCGAAGGGTCTGTTTCCGTGCTGTATGACTCGATGATTAAATTCCTACACCCTTAGACCTAGTTAGATTATAAAATAGTGCCATGAAGCCACAGTGTATTTAATATTGCTCCAAGGACTTACCAGCATATTTTTTAAGGTTTACAGAGAAAATAATTTATTTCAGGTTTTGTGGGCCTAGCTAGAGTGAGTTGTTTAGCAGAAATCATTGCAAGATTACTATAAACACTGGGGTCTTTTTCGAAATGAAGCTTCCTTGAGATCAAATGACTGGTGATGACTGCTTGCTTTGCTGTAGACCTCGGTTGTGCTGATTTCTATAGTGACTGGCTTGGAGAAGGATCTTAGTTTTATTTGGTTGAATTGGAGGACAACCTTCTAAGAACAAACTGTCCATCTCATCCCTCCCGTTTCTGAAAAGAAAAAAGTTCTCCATCAGTTCAGGATAAAATCTACTTGAAAAATTGTGATAGAACGAACATCTCAAGATTGTAATTCCTCAGCAAGTTGGGTCTACAAGACTTCAGAGACAACCACTCATGACTAGAGACTTGGCCACATGTGCCAGAACATCCTACGCTTTGTCCCTTTGCCTTCAAGAGTAATGCATTAGCCAAAGTTTTAGTTTTCAAAAAGTCAATTGCTGCAGAGAAATTTCCACGTTTCCCTCTTTTACTGAAGAGAATGAGTGTATAATTTGGGGTGTTTAGAAAGACAAACACTTCTACCGTATTTCTGATTCATCCTTATTGAATAGGTGTTGATAATAAATCAACAATTGTCTTCAGTAGTTAATTCATCTTTCTGTTTAACAGCCTGGTATAGATAGAGGTATTTAATTGGTTATCTTGGTAACTGGAAAAGTTATTTTTTAATGATGTAACAGGGCTAAAGTGACAGCTCATTCCTCTCCATTCAACAACAGGCCTTCTGTGACAGCACAAATCCTACAGTATCTCTGGGTCCAAAGTGAACTCAACTCTCAGAAGAGGATTACTTGCATCTCTCCTGTGAGAAGCAGTGTGTCTGAGACACACTGACAACATCAGGGTTCCTTTCAAGAGTTTTCATTTGTTTTGTTCAAAGTACATGTTTTCATTTAAGTTCCTTTATCAGTTTTGCTCTTTAAAAACGGGCATGTGTCAATGTGTTCCGCATTATCTATTTTTAGAAAGATAGAGGATGTAAGTACTTAAGTTGCACTGGACCTGCTGGAAATACAGAGTTCAGCTTTGCAAATTTCTCTGCAAGCTTCAGTGAAATAATATTTGAAGCAGCAGCCAACATCTAAAAAAACATCCGTTTTGCTCTCTCATCTCTCCCTCTCCCACTGATAGCTCTGTCCTAATCACATGGGGCTTTTTGACATCATTTCAATCCCACATCACCGCAGGGACCAGCAGGACTCTCAGTGCAAATATGTCTCAAACAGGAAATGGCAAAAATGTGCAAATCATTCAATGTGGCCAGACTTCTATGAGTTCATCTCCCCGATATGACTTTGTGAGCATTCCCAGTAGCACTACACTGTGAGTTACATTCTTAACTTTTCATTGTTATCAGGATCAATATTTCAGCAGGCTCCACAGACGTTGTGACAATTTAAAAGGCATCGGGAATAGGTAGGGTTTAGAGAGATATGGGCCAAATGGGAACAAGTAGTACGAGATTAATTTAGGACATCTTGTCGGCACAGGTGAGGTGGACTGAAGGGTGTGATGTACATCTCTATGACTCTGTGATCTCCATGACTGTTATAACTGTCCTTGGCACATTTTATAAAGGCGGTCACATCATAATGCTCCTAGAGCAAAAATAATCACAATTTCTGCAGGTGTCACAAGTATTGGGAACTCTGACAGAGAGTCATAGAACATACACCATTACAGCACAGTACAAGCCCTTCGGCCCTCGATATTTCGCCGACCTTGACGATCTGTCAAGGCTACAGTGCTATCATCTTATAATCCATCTCAGCAGCTTACAGACAATGGCCTCAACATAGAGCTCACCAGCTTCAAACTCTCCCCACCCCCTACCGCATCCCACGTCCAGCCCTCCTTCTCCTCCCCGCCTCCCTGACCTGACCAAACCTGTCCATCTTCTTACTCATCAAGCCACTCCACCCTCCCCACTGACCAATCACAACAGCGCCCTACTTGCACCCACCTATCACCATCCTACATACCTTTCCCCTTAGCCCCACCCCGCCCTGTATTTATTTGAGCTCCTTTCCCCCTCCTCAGTCCTGATGAAGGTTCCTGACCTGACATGTCAACTTGCCTGCTCCGATGCTGTCTAACCTGACGTGCCTTTCCAGATCCACATTTTAGCGACTTCCAGCATCTGCAATCCTTACTATCTCCAAGTATTATCGCTCTGTCTCTGATTCATGCTCTTTTGTGGCACTCAGAAGGTAGGGTTGATGACATTAGCCAACAGTTGTTAAGTGATCAATCAATAAAGTCTTTCACAGAAAGTAACATGAGATGAAATTGGTTGTTTCAGCAAAGTATATTGGGTGTTGCAGAGTGGAATTTCTATCGGTCAACATCAGTTGATCACAATGCGTACTGTTGTTTTGTTTAATGCAAATTTTGACACATGGTCAGAGAGCCTGCTGTTCTGGTTATTTTACTAGCAAAAGCAAGAGAAAGTTGAAAGCCCATCTCGTCATGAAACTGAATTAACCTAACAGTGAATGGTTACTGGAACACTATAAAAGCCCAACTGTTTTACGAACCCCCTTTAAAGAGAAGCTTTCATCCTTTTCTAGATCTGATCTGAGGCTGATTCCAGTCCTACACTAGCTCTACGGCTGACTCTTCACATAAGTGCAGTATTACCATCATCACTCAAACTTTGAACAAGTTTCAGAAAGACTCAGATTCACCAGTGATCTTATATTCTCAAGAATATCCCTCCAAGATGAGCAAGTGCGTCGTTTCAACCTGAATTTGCATCAAACAGAAGCTCTCTGCTTAATGCTCGAATCGAACCATTATTAAATGCTGTCGATCTGTAAACATTGAATCTCATGATGTGGAGGTCCCAGTGTTGGACTGGAGTGGACAAGGTCAGAGGTCACACGACACTGGGTTACAGTCCAACAGGTTTATTTGAAATCACAAGCTTTCAGAGCACTGCTCCCTTGTCAGGTGAATTTCAGGCATCTCCTTCCCCACCAAACAAAAAAACTGTTCCTCTGACAACATCATTATATAGTTACAGTCTTTGTTGTTCATTAAGCAGGGGTTTACACCTGGTTAATATTTATCTCTCAACCAACATCGGTAAAACAACTAATCTGGTTATTATTACTTTGTTAAATGTGGGAGCTTTCTATGCACAAATGGATCATGGGATTTCCTGTATTACAACAGTGGCTACACTGAGAAAATACTGCTTGGGCTCAGAAACATTTTATGAATTCCTGAATCACCACAGCAATGCAAAACTTTATTTTGTCTTTTAAAAAATGATTACCTTACTCAAATGAATAGTTAAAACTGGAGTTCTAAAGCTTGCTGACACATAGATAGAGTTATACAGATATACAGCACCGAAACACACCCTTCAGTCCAACTCATTTATAATATCCGAATATCCCAACCTAATCTTGTCCCATTTACCAACACTTGGCCCATATCCATCTAAACCCTTCTTATTCATACACCCATCCAGATGCCTTTTAAATGTTGCAATTGTACCAGCCTCCATTACTTCCTCTGGCAGCTCATTCTATACACGCACCACGCTCTGTGTGAAAAAGTTGCCCCTTAGGTCTCTTTTATATCTTTCCCCTCTCTCCCTAAACCTATGCTCTCTAGTTCTGCACCCCAGGGAAAAGACTTTGTCTATTTATCCTATCCATGCCCCTCATAATTTTGTAAACCTCTATGAGGTCACCCCTCAGCCTCCGACGCTCCAGAGAAAACAACCCCAGCCTGTTCAGCCTCTCCCTGTAGCTCAGATCCTCCAACCCTGGCAAAATCCTTGTAAATCTTTTCTGAACCCTTTTTAGATTAGATTCCCTAAAGTGTGGAAACAGGCCCTTCAGCCCAACCAGTCCACACTGACCCTCCAAACAGTAACCCACCCAGACCCATTTCCCTCTGACTAATGCACCTAACACTATGGGCAATTTAGGCTAGCCAATTCACCTGACCTGCACATCTTTGGACTGAGGGAGGAAACCAGAGCAAACCTACCTAGACACGGGGAGAATGCGCAAACTCCATACATACAGTCATCTGAGGCTGGAATCAAACCAGGACCCTGGTGCTGTGAGGCAGCAGTGCTAACCACTGAGCCACCGTATGTTTGGTGAGGTTACAGAGAATTTGAAAACAAGGATATTCGATCTACCATATATACATGTGTAAAGGTAAAATATCTGAGACCAAATATTTATTGCCTTATACATGAGTAATATTTGAAGAATTAAAGTCCTCTTTCTCCTATTTGATTATGGCCACACATTAACTGATGACAGAGTTAGCCAATCAGAGTTAGCCAATCACCAAACCTGGCCTGGAAACTGGCACAAAATAAGCTAAAAAGTGGTTTCTTTTGTTCTGTAAAGACACCAGGAATAAGAAGGTTTACACCAGACCTAGTTTGACTTCAGCGGCTAGTGGATGGTAAAGACAGAGAGTTTGGATTCTTTGGCCAAAGGCTAATTTTTATAAGACGGATTATTATTTGAGTTCAAATGGCAATAGATTATGTTCTCTGGCTAGCAAACCTTCCACCAATGGAAACATTATCTCATTTCTTAATTGATCTGTTCATAATTTGAACACATCTATGAAATCCCTATTTTGTAACTATGTTCCTTATTGCTGGGGTATGGAGGTTTGGAAAGAGGACACTCTTGATCCTGTATAATTTCAAACAAGTAAATAAACTCATCGGCGTCGACAGAGACTCTCAACTTCTGAAAGAGTTGCGTCCAGAACTGGACATAATACATCAGTTGAGGCCTAACCAGTGATTGATTAATATTTAACTTAATTGCTCTGCTTTTTTTCTCACTTCACAGGTTTGATGTGAACTCATTAAGAACTATTCATTTAAGCAAAGTTAAAATTGGGCCCTATGACTCTGTAAAGCTTTATTAGCAGACTTGTACTGTGACCTTTAGCAGGCTGATCTGTTAACCCTCAGACCTCTCTGTTCCTTCATTCTCTTTAAGACTGTAAATTAACCAGTTTAACCTTCTGTATGTTAAATTTAATCTCAAAAGCAATGCCTGTCTCTGTTTTTGGAATGATGCTGTTTTGCAAAAGAAATGGCATTATTCTTCACATGAATTATTCATTTGTGCAGGAATTAATAATCCAGTTTGCTGTTGATGGTGAAGGGAGAGATAAATTGCAGGGAAATAATGCGCCTGCTAGACATGTGAGATCCCTGTGGAGTGGCTCAGGCTCTTTTTATCGAATATAGTTTTCTCTTGGCGATTTTCAGTATCAAAACTCCATTCCATCAGCCACACCCTGTCCCAATACAATGCAAACAAATACTTTCCTTATAATAGTTCATTTCGGAATAACTTCAACACATGTGGAGGCACTGGGTCACCATGGCTGCTTTAATTCCAATGGTCTGCATGCAAGCCCACAGCAATGAAACAAACTCTTCACAAATCAGATCGGCCGGGTGTAATCTATAATTAGCTGGCAGTGCTGTGCTCATGAGAAATCTGATCAATGCGATTGCAATATCGCTGACCTCAGACTGTGCACTGCATAAGAAGAGATGTGCGACCTTCATTTTAAAAATGCAACTATTTTCTAACCAACCTGTTCAGAGAACAGGTGGGAGATGAACCAAGGCCTCCTGGTCAGAGATAGAGACACTACCACTGCACCACAAGAACCTTAAACATGGCTTATTTTATACTTTCTAATCAGCCTGTTGAGAGATGTTATTACACACCTCTGGAGCACATGGGGCTTGAACCCGGGTCTTCGGACTCAGAGACACTAGGGACACTACCACTGCACCACAGAATCAAAGGTATGGTTTATTAGGTACATGATCTCACTGGGGACAGCTTCATCAATTTACTTAATCAGTGCCAACTCCAGTTGAATGCCTTGCCAAGGTTTCATCACATGACCACAACTGCACCCTCCACCACCATCCCCCCCCCCAACAATGCCATCGGTCAGCCAACAGCCACGCTGAAGCAACATTTAAAATTGCTGAAAAAATTCAAGTTGTTCTGGCAGTATTTGTGGAGAGAAGGCAGAGTTGATCTCTCAGTCCAGTGACCCTTCTTCAGAACGGTCATGTTGACCCACCTAACAAGTGCAACAAACTCTCCATTATCCAATAGCTTCACTCTAGACTGCCAGTCATTTTACCCACTCACTAATACTTTTATGACCAATAAGAGGAAAGAATGTCAAAGGATACTAAACTTCTGTTGCCCCTATGCATTGTTTTTAGTGTTTTGCTGAATACAGCGTTTTGGAGATTAACTCTGAATTCCTGGGGATTTCTTTTACACATGTAAAGCAAAGATGTACATGAAACATTTTTCTCTTGTGAAAGCTCTTGCAAAATCTTTCACCACTCCTGGATCAAAGCCAACATATCTCCTGCTCTCATCACTGCAGTGCAGCAGGAAATTGATCAGGGTAGATGCATATTCCCAAATATCATGGGATATGGCGGGGTTGTAATTATATTTCTAGACTAGACATCCAAAAGCCTAGACTGCAAACCCAGAGAGTGACCAATCAAATCTCACAATGTTACGATCATGTCTCAGTAATAGTGGCCGTGGCAATGTTGGCTTGTTCTAACGCCCTCTAAGTCCCTCCTGCCCCAGACACAATCTTTTTGTGATTCCAGTCCCATCCAAATACAGGTATTTTTCTACAGTCTTCTGAAGTAGATCCTGAGAGACAGGATGTACATGTATTTGGAAAGGCAAGGACTGATTAGGGATAGTCAACATGGCTTTGTGCATGGGAAATCATGTCTCACAAACTTGATTGAGTTTTTTGAAGAAGTAACAAAAAAGATTGATGAGGGCAGAGCAGTAGATGTGATCTATATGGACTTCAGTAAGCCGTTCAACAAGGTTCCCCATGGGAGACTGATTAGCAGGGTTAGATCTCATGGAATACAGGAAGAACTAGCCATTTGGATACAGAACTGGCTCAAAGGTAGAAGACAGAGGATGGTGGTGGAGGGTTGTTTTTCAGACTGGAGGCCTGTGACCAGTGGAGTGCCACAAGGATCAGTGCTGGGTCCTCTACGTTTTGTCATTTACATAAATGATTTGGATGTAAGCATAAGAGGTACAGTTAGTAAGTTTGCAGATGACACCAAAATTGGAGGTGTAGTGGACAGCGAAGAGGGTTACCTCAGATTACAACAGGATCTGGACCAGATGGGCCAATGGGCTGAGAAGTGGCAGATGGAGTTTAATTCAGGTAAATGCGAGGTGCTGCATTTTGGGAAAGCAAGTCTTAGCAGGACTTATACACTTAATGGTAAGGTCCTAGGGAGTGTTGCTGAACAAAGAGACCTTGGAATGCAGGTTCATAGCTCCTTGAAAGTGGAGTCACAGGTAGATAGGATAGTGAAGAAGACATTTGGTATGCTTTCCTTTATTGGTCAGAGTATTGAGTACAGGAATTGGGAGGTCATGTTGCGGCTGTACAGGACATTGGTTAGGCCACTGTTGGAATATTGCATGCAATTCTGGTCTCCTTCCTATCGGAAAGATGTTGTGAAACTTGAAAGGGTTCAGAAAAGATTTACAAGCATGTTGCCAGGGTTGGAGGATATGAGCTACAAGGAGAGGCTGAACAGGCTGGGGCTGTTTTCCCTGGAGTGTCGGAGACTGAAGGGTGACCTTATAGAGGTATACAAAATTATTAGGGGCATGGATAGGATGAATAGACAAAGTCTTTTCCCTGGGGTCAGGGAGTCCAGAACTAGAGGCTATAGGTTTAGGGTGAGAGGGGAAAGATGTAAAAGAGACCTAAGGGGTAACATTTTCACGCAGAGGGTGGTATGTGTATAGAATGAGCTGCCAGAGGAAGTGGTGGAGGCTGGTACAGTTGCAACATTTAAGAGGCATTTGGATGGGTACATGAATAGGAAGGGTTTGGAGGGATATGGGCCCGGTGCTGACAGATGGGACTAGATTAGGTTGGGATATCTGGTTGGCATGGACGGGTTGGACCGAAGGGTCTGTTTCCATGCTGTACATCTCTATGACTCTATAACTCTAAGTGGTGTAAAGCCTAACCTCCAGTATCTTCTCAGGGGAGCAAGGAATTATGCAATATCAGCTTTACCTCTCACACACTCGTACACACACACACACACACACACACACACACACACACACACACACACACACAAACACACACACACACATACGTATGTACACACACGAGTGAATTTAAAAATGCTAATGAGCTTCTGAAGAATATGAAATGTTGTGGCTCTTGCCTTATCCTATTGGTATTTAAAGACTCAAGAGGACAATCTGAATGAATCATGTTTGCTCTCAAATAAATACAGGAAACAATTTCTGCTACAAGGCCCGGGAGTTCTCCTGGAGACAGGAGAACATCACTATAATTCCATATCAACAGTATTCCTCACATTCGCCCTCATGTTTAATGCTGAACCAATGAGGGAAGTACACATTATTATTTCATTCACCAGCAGCAGAACTGTCTCACCATATCCCAACTTCCTATTGGTTGTGTTAATTGCTCCTCCACTGGGTACTATACTTTGAGTTGTAGAAACTCAATGCGCTGGAATTCCTTATCACCACCTCTCTCTCTCCACCTATAAAATGCTCCTCTAAAACCGACCTCATTAATGAGGCTTTTGGTCGCCCATCCCAATATCAACTGATGTGGTTTAGTGTCACATTTTAGAGTCATAGAGTCACAGAGATGTACAGAATGGAAACAGACCCGACGGTTCAACTTATCCATGCTGACCAGATATCCTAACCTAATCTAGTCCCATTTGTCAGCACTCGGCCCATATCCTTCTAAACCCTTCCTATTCATATCCCCATCCAAATGCAATGTTGCAATTGTACCAGCCACAACCACTTCCTCTGGCAGCTCATTCCATGCACACACCACCCTCTGTGTGAAAAGGTTGCCCCTTAGATCTCTTTTATATCTTTCCCCTCTCACCCTAAACCTATGCCCTCTAGTTCTGGACTCCCCCACCACAAGGAAAAGACTTTGTCTCCTTATCATATCCATGCCCCTCATGATTTTATAAACCTTTATGAGGTCACCTCTCAAGACTTGGACGCTCTAGAGAAAACAGCCCCAGCCTATTCTGCCTCTCCCTATCATTCAAATCCTCCAACCCTGGCAACATCCTTGTAAATCTTTTCTGAATCCTTTCAAGTTTCACAACATCCTTCCGATAGGAAGGAGACATGAATTGCATGCAATATTCCAACAGTGGCCTCAACAATGTCTGAACAGACACAACATGACCTCCCAACTCCTATACTCAATATTCTGACCGATAAATGAAAGCATACCAAACGCCTTCTTTACTGTCCTATCTATCTGCGACTCCACTTTCAAGGAGCTATGAACCTATACTCTAAGGTCTCTTTGTTCAGCAACACTCCCTAGGACCTTACCATTAAGTGTATAAGTCCTGCTAAGATTTGCTTTCCCAAAATGCAGCACCTCGCATTTATCTAAATTAAACTCCATCTGCCATTCCTCAGCCCATTGGCCCATTTGATCAATATCCCATTGTAATCTGAGGTAACCTCCAATTTTGGTGTCATCTGCAAACTTACTAACTATTCTTCCTATGTTCATATCCAAATCATTTATAGAAATGACAAAAAGCAGTGGACCCAGCACCGATCCTTGTGGCACTCCACTGGTCACAGGCCTCCAGTCTGAGAAACAACCCTCCACCACCATCCTCTGTCTTCTACCTTCATGCCAGTTCTGTATCCGAATGGCTACTTCTCCCTATATTCCATAAGATCTAACCTTGCTAACCAGTCTCCCATGGGGAACCTTGTTGAATGCATTACCTGAAGTCCACATAGGTCATGTCCACCATGCTGCCCTCATCAATCCTCTTTGTTACTTTTTCAAAAAACTCAATCAATTTTGTGAGACATAATTTCCCATGCACAAAGCCACGTTGACTATCCCTAATCAGTCCTTGCCTTTCTACATACATGTACATTCTGTCTCTCAGGATTCCTTCCAACCACTTGCCCAACACCAACGTCAGGCCCACCATTCAATAGTTCCCTGGCTTGTCCTTACCATCTTTCTTAAATAATGGCACTATGTTAGCCAACCTCTAGTCTTCTTGCAACTCACATGTGACTATTAATGATACAAATATCCCAGCAAGGGGCTCAGTAATCACTTCCTGAGCTTTCCGCAGAGTACTCCTGATCAGGTCCTGGGGACTAATCCAACTTTATGTGTTTCAAGACATCCACCACTTTCTCCTCTGTAATATGGACATTTTTCAAGGTGTCACCAACTATTTCCCCACATTCTATATCTTCCATGACCTTCTCCACAATAAACACTGATGCAAAATACTCGTTTAGTACCTCCCCATCTCCTGCAGTTCCATACAAAGGCCACCTTGCTGATCTTTGGGGGGCCCTACTCTCTCCCTCGTCACCCTTGTGTCCATCATGGATTTGTAAAAGCCCTTTGGATTCTCCTTAACCCTATTTGCCAAAGGTATCTCACGTCCCCTTTTTACCCTCCTGATTTCCCTCTTAAATATACTCCTACTGCCTTTATACTCCTTTAAGGATTCACTTAATCTCTCCTGTCTATACCTGACATATGCTTCCTTTTTAATTTGATGACTCTACTGTGAAGCTAAGTTAAAGGCGCTATATAAATGCAAGTCAATTGCATTGTTTTGTGACTTTACCCCATATTCCATGACAGTCTAAAGACGTTCAACAAAGTAACTGCAAGCATCAACTGTTGTTGGTTTCTAAGATAGGTTTTCTCCAAGAACAGAGTAAAAAGGTAAAAACAATAACTGCAGATGTTGGAAACCAAATAAACTCCTCTAGCTTATCTCTCCATGCTTCAGGCTCACTGCCTTTATTCCTGATGAAGGGCTTTTGCCCGAAATGTCGATTTTGCTGCTCGTTGGATGCTGCCTGAACTGCTGTGCTCTTCCAGCACCACTAATCCAGAATTTCTCCAAGAACAGTAAAAGAAATCCTGATAAAGACATTGGAGATGAGGGTATTGAATAAGTAAGAAATAGGTTATTTATTATTACTTTGAAATCAAGGAACATGCCAAATGTTGAACAGAAAGAACAGCTAGAGGTTTCTAAGTTGCTAAATTATGATATAATTTCTGTCATCAAAGATTAACTTCAAATTATCACAAAAGTATTGAATTAAAGTTGCAATGAGGCTTGGCCTCTGTGTTCTCTCTCAATGAATGATCTTTATCTGTCCAGGATAGAATTATCAAATGGAACAGGTAAGTGGTACGACTGGGTGCAGTCGCTCCTGCTTTATGTGAAGAAAGACTAGGAATAGGAAGCAGCACCGTGTCAACGTGCAATAATCAAACTATAATATGTGGAACAATCCAAGGAAATCCACAGTGAACTTCACGCGTTCAAGATGTAGCACTCATGCCCCTCAGATTTGACAGATTGGGTGTTTCAGTCCCACTCTGCTAACCTGAGCACAAAATCAAAGCTGATAAATCAGGACCAGCACTGAGACAGTGTCCCAACTGCAGAGAGGCTGTCTTTCTGCAATGTGAAAGATTCCCTGGATCTTTCTGAAGAGCAGGGGAGGTCTTGTCAGTGCATTGGTTAATATGTATCCCTCAGCAACACCAAAAAGTTGGGTACTATTTTATTTATCAATTACTAGTTGTTGGCACTTATTGGTTGCTACATTTATTACATCATAACGATGACTACATTTCAAAAAGATGCTTCATTGGCAGTAAAGTGGCTCTGATGTCACGATGGGGTGTCATAGAAAAATAGACTTAGAAAATAAACTTTGACTTCGAAAAGTTCTCCAGAAGCAGGAGATCTTCAATATATATCAAAGAGCTCAAATGTATATCGAAGATATTCTCTTAGATGTCCTCCATCATTTCAGCAGTTGAGTCCTGTCGATGCATCAATCACGGTGATTCGCCAATATTCTTCCAATCAGAAGAACAGCTCTCACCAAGGAATTTATCAAGGCTTATTTATTGTGCTATAGTCTTGAGTTATCTTGGTTTTTAATTAAATTCCAGAGGACAGGATTTTCAACAATGTGGTCAGTGATTTCATTGAGTTTCCTTGCTTGTGTACATTTCTTGGTGAAGGTTTGTTAACTTTAATGAGTAAGTTTAGCATTTCCTAAAAGAACCTGCAGTCCCAAACTACAACCTCAAAGCACTTTACTGCCATAGAAATACTTTTGGGAGTATCGTCACTGTTCCAATGCAGGAAGCACATCTACACACACAGACACACAGACACACAGTCACACACACGCAGAGTAATGTGAGAATGGCTAGAAAAGTAATATTTTTTAGTGATGTTGGTTGAAGGATAAATATTGGCTAGTGTACTGGGGTAAGTCCTTTGCTCTCCTTCAAATCGTAACATGGATTCTTTCATGTCCATCTGAAGGGTCTAACTGTGTCAAAAGACAAAGGAAATCCAAGAATTATGTTCAAGGGCAGAAAATGTTGATTAAATTCCTTTACCTCCCTGAAGCTGTTGAATTTTTTTAAAAATCACTGGAACTGGGCTTTGCTGGTTGGGCCAACATTTATTGCCAATCGCTTAATGCCCTTGGGAAGATGGTAGTGAGCTGCTGTTAGGTTCTGTATGGCATAGGTTCAACTAAAGGAAGAGAGCAGACAGAGCAGGAGAATACCAGGCATTTGACCCAGCCAGTGAAAGAATGGCATTGTGGATTAACCTACAGCAAATGGACTGCAGCAATTCCAGAAGGCAGTTCACCACTACCTTCTCAAGGTCAAGTAGAGATTGGGCAAGAAATGCTGGTATAGCTGGGAGGAGTGAATGAATTTTAAAAATGTACAATTCCAAGGAAGGTTGCTGCGTGGCAATGAAGGGGACGTTTTAGCCAGTGGTACTCCCATATTCCTACTTCCCATATATTTACTGCACTTGTCCTTCTAGCTATGAGAGGTCTTGAGTTTGGAAGGTGTTGTTGTCTAAATGCAGCTTGGAAATGGTACACATTGTTGCCGCTCTGCATCGACGGTGGAGGGAATTAATGTCGCAAGTGAGGATAGGGTGTCAATCAAATGGGCTGCTTTGACCCCTGGGTGGTATGGTGCTATTTGAGTGCTGTTGCATTTTCACTCACCCAGATAAGTGGAGGACGTTCCTTCATATTTGACTTGTGCCTTGTAAATGGTTTTGAGGAATGAGCAGATGGGTTACGCAGAATTCCCAGCCACGTTTCTGCTCTTGTAGCTACTGTATTTCCAGTTCATTTTTCCGGTCATTTGTAACCCCTGGATGTTGAAAGTGGAGGGTTCAGTGATGGCGATGCCATTGAATGTCAAGAGGCATTGGTTGATTCCTACTTGTTGAAGATGGTCATTCCGTGGCTCTTGTATGGTATGAATGTTACTTGCCACTTATAAGCACAAGCCTGAATCTTGTCTAGTCATCTGGATAAGGAATGGACTGCGTCAGTACCTGAAGAGTTGCGAATGGCGCTGAACATTGTGCAACAAATGCGGAGACATTTATTCAGCCAGAGAGTGGTGGGCCTGTGGAATTCATTGCCACGGAGTGCAGTGGAAGCCGGGATGCTAAATGTCTTCAAGGCCGAGATTGATAGATTCTTGTTGTCTAGAGGAATTAAGGGCTATGGGGAGAACGCTGGTAAGTGGAACTGAAATGCCCATCAGCCATGATTGAATGGCGGAGTGGACTCGATGGGCCGAATGGCCTTACTTCCACTCCTATGTCTTATGGTCTTATGGTCTTAATCATCACCACCTCTGACTTTACATTTGAGGAAGGACATTGATGGAGCAACTGAAGATGGTTAGGCCTAGGACACTACCCTAGGGAATGAATGTTCATTATTTCAGCAGATCTAGCAGTGTGCACTCTTGGGCTGGTAGTTGGGCCTGGGTAGTGCATGCACAGTGTGGGTGAGAAGCACAGTGCATGCACAGTGTGGGTGAGAAGCACTTTCTCCGACTTTTTATTTCTCTCATTGGCATATAGGGACAAGTGAATGATTCTATCCATATTATTCATGCTTGGCTGAGAGCCCACAGCAATAAAAGCATCTTTTCAACTTACGGTTTATTTTGTAGTGATTGTAATGACCTCAGCCCGGTAGACCTCATAGAATATGAGTTACCTGACTGGGGTTGTTAATCTGGTCCAATCAGGGAGCCCTGGCTGACAGATACAAACAGGAGTGTCAGAGGTTCTGTTCACTCTGAGAGCCAGCTCTGAAGAAGCTGGATCAGAATCAATGACAATGCACAGTAAATAAAGGGTGAGTTGGTGAGCGGATATCAGCCTCTATGGAATTATTTCAGATTTGATCATCTTTTCTAGTAACTGTCCTTTGCCTCCAGCATTGATTTCAATTCTCTCCTATACTTTCCATTGTCTTCCTGGTTATGAATTGAATTCTACTCCTGACATTTGTCATAAGCTTCCTTTTTCTTTTTTTCTTTTTAACTTTTATTTCCTTTATCATCCAGGCTGTAACAGCTTTGGACTCTGTAGATGTTCCCTTCTAAGAAATACATCTCATCTGCATATAAACACTCTCTTCATGGAATCCCTACAGTGCAGATAAAGGCCATTTGGCTCATCAAGTCTACACCGACCGTCAGAAAAGCATCCCACCCAGACCCAACCCCAATACCCCATCCTCATACCACCCATTATCCATGGCCAACCCACCTGACTTGCACATCTTTGGACTGTGGGAGGAGCCAGAGCAAACCCACACAGACACAGGGAGAACGTTCAAACTCCACACAGCCACCCAAGGCTGGGATTGAGTGCTGTGAGGCAGCAGTGCTAACCACCTTGCCACCCCAAATCGAACTCACAACCCCCTGGTTTAAAAATGTGGTGCTTTAACCACAGGCACAATGGAGCCTGAGACTGAATATTTTCCAATTACAGTTCGAGCCTGCAGCCACCTGCCCCAATCCTACCTGTGCAAATCCCTTCCTGAATCACCTCAATTAGCTCCTTCCAAACTGAGCATGTTTACCTTTGATATGCTGTGAGCTCTTTGCATAATTAATTTCAACCAAATTATGTTCATTGTGATCCAGGTGATCTCCTATTATGAAACATTCCATGTGGCCCTAATTTCACTTCCAAAAACCTTGCTTAAATAGAAACAGAACATGTTGGAGATGCTCAGCTGGTCAAGCAGCATTGATGGAGAGAAAAACAGAATAAACAATTCAGGTCTATAATCTACATTTGAACACAAAAGTCTTCACAGAGATGCTGTCAAACAGAGTATTTCCAGTACTTCCTGTTTCTTTTTCAGATAGCTGGCATCTCTGCAATATTTTACTTTTGTATCTGCTTCCTTCCTTGTTAGATGTGTTAATCAAGGAAGTTCTCTTGTACATTCCCCTGAGCACGATGTTTCAGCCAGTCAATACTGAAAGTGAGTCCGTTTTTTATTCACCTCTATACTTTGCCTTCCATTCATCCATTGAACAGTGGATATGTATATCTTAAACCACAGAGTAATTGGATTAATTAGCTGATTTACTTTTTGTTGAATTCTTTATATGCTTGGCCTTATTCTGTTTGTTTACAATTCACATTGTTTCCCCAAAATATCTTTGACCCCTTACCAGCAGAATTTTACACAATTCCCTGTTCATGACAGTTTTGTAATTTCCTTACAACTCAAATTTTTTTTTAATGGGATGTGAAGGTTAATGGCGAGACCAGCATCGGTCATCCAATCCTAATTGCTCTTGAGAATCCGCAGAGTGGGAATTGATTTTTCATCAATTATCTTTCTGCAATTTCCTTTCTTCAATCATAAGCAGCTCTGTCTTGAGCTGCCCAGATCCTAAGCTCTGGAATTTCTTCCCTAAATTTCTTCTCCTTGGTCTTCTTCTTTCCGATGCTCCTTAAAGCCTCCTGCTTTAACAAAGCTTCCGGTCGTGTGTCCCAACCTTTCCTGTATCTCACTGTCAAATTCCTGTCTGACCATGCTCCTGTGAGATACCTTCAAATGATTCAATACATTGAAGACATTAAATTAGGTTTTCTGTTTTAACCCGAATTCTTCCACATTCAAAGGAGCGTTGACATTTTCTTCACCACTGACGAGATGTACTTGCAGTCCTTGAATTCTTTATTTAATTCAATTCAGTGCCATTAACCACTATTCTTGTTTTTGGCCAGATAATGTCTCAGAATGATAAGTACTCTATTTCCTCCAGCAAAACATCTTCAGCCCTCCCTCAGAGATCTTCACAATATTTGTAAGGTTTTAATGTCCACCATAATGCAAACTGAACTGTTTCTCTTCCGTAAAACAAAGTTTCCACAGTACAGATTTATCTGGCCAGCAGCAACGTTTCCTCACAGATCTCTGCTTCGAAGTTTTAAAGAACATTGATTTTGAAACTTACCCACTTCTTCTTCCTGGGGTCAAATAATAAATACAAATACTGAACAGTCAACTGTATAGTTTACCCAGGAATACCTGATGAAGGGCTTATGCCCGAAACGTCGATTCTCCTGTTCCTTGGATGCTGCCTGACCTGCTGCACTTTTCCAGCACTACATTCTCAACCCAGGAATACAGCTGCCTATTCTGAGCTCTGATTGTCCCTCCAAGAAGGTTTTACAATCTGCCTTTATGTTTCTAACTAATTTGGATGCATATGCTCTTCTCCTTTTATCAGCTTTTTGGTCCTCTTTCAACAGATTCTAAATTTCTTCCTATATTCAACTTTTGCAGCATCCTTATAAGCCACTTCCCTTGCAATTGTTAACTTCTTTCATTGGCCATGGTTTCTGCTGCTTTCCACTTTGCATGTTTATGCCTAAATGAAATATACATCTATTGGTGTTCATGTAATATTTCTTTCTGTCCACCATTTAACCTTTTGGTATTTCCCTCATCCATGATAGCAAACCTGCCCCTCATATCTTCACTGATTCCTTTACTCAGATTTAACATCCCAGTTTCAGAATTAATTATATCACATTTAAACTGAATATGAAATTCTGTCATGTTATGCGCACCATTTTCCACACGCTTCGTCGATGGTCACTGTTTCTCAAAATTTATTAATTAATCCTTTCTCTTTATTTAATATGAAATCTAAACTAAGTGGCTTTTTAATGTATAACTTCAGAAATCCATTTTGTACACACTCCATGAACTCATCCTCCACAACATTAGTGCTGATTAGGTTTACTCAGTCCATATGTAAGTTGAAGTTGCCAATTATTACTGTATTATCAAACTTACATGCTCCTCTCATTTCCTGATTTAATTCAATCTTTATCTTCTTTCATTAGCTATAACTGCTCTTTCACTCACTCTCCTCTCCTCCCATGCAGTTGAACCGTGTCTGGTGCCAGAGACTATGCTCCTCTGAGGAACCATCACCACTACCAAGATCCAAAATGGAAAAACAATTAGCGAGTGGGGTTGTCTCAAGGTATTCCTGCACTACCTGTGGGGTTCTCTTACACTGCCTGACAGTTGCTCATTCCCTCTCTCCCTAACCTGTGCTGCCAGCAATTCCCTAAATGTAGTTCGCAGCCTCGCAGATGTGACAAGTGACTCCAGTCACTATTCGAGCTCTGACATCGGGAGCTCAAGATTCTGTGACTGGTAACCCTTCCTGCATATGTGCTTGTCTAGGTTACAGGTAGCATCCCGGACTTTCCACATGCAATATTTTTACTTGCTCTATTAAACCATGATTACCCAATCACCGTACATGGAGGCAACATTGCTGAGATTCTATTGTCGAGCTCAGCACCAGATTGATCCAGTCAGAGTGAGTAATTAGGGCCTCATGTAGACAGAAACCTAGTTAAGGATAAGGTAGTGTATCCTGGACGGTTAGCTATAAAGTAGAAGATGATTCTTCAGCACCTAACCAACACAACCATCCAACAAAGTCAAAATATTCTCTATTTCTCCAGTTCCCATACTCTTAAACAAACATTGTTATACTTCAAAACATGAGTCATTGAACATAAACTCTCTGGAACATCCTGGGAAAGTGATAAGGCGTTTGCAATATCTCTACCTTTCCTCCTTCAAGTCCCTCCTTAAAACGTTTTGGTCCTGTTCCTTAGGCGCTCGTTAGTAACCAGTGCATGAGAATTCAGAAATGAAGCATCTGGGAATAGTTACTGTTAAAGGAGCTGTATAACTGCAGTTTTGTTAAGATAAAACGACGAGTACATGTGGCCATGAGGTTAGCAGATTGGTGTTAAAAATAGCAGCTAATTTATACATGCCGTTGAGGAAACTGCCTTCCCTGTGCAGTCTGAGAGCCTGAGTTGGATTTAATAGCGGGGACAGGGGTTTTGCCTGCTGTATGCAGATCTAGAGGAAGCTCCAACTTACCTCTTTTTGGGTTGACCCACCTCGTCTTTCTGCTGCTCAGGCACTTCACCGAGTAGCAACGAGCCCTAGAGATCCCGTCTGCACGGAGATGCCAGCCATTCAGATGCCAGCAACGCTACTGAGTGGCAGTGCCATCAGGGAAACAATGGCTGCATCTGCTGCTGCTGCTGCTCTGACCTCCCCCCACTCAGAGGCAATGTCTCATCACTGGGCCCCAGTGGGAGAGGGGATTGTAAGATGGTGGCAATGGGGGGATAGAAAAGCACTCAGTCAGCAAAGGAGCAAAGGAGTGATACTCCCCATTCCCAACATCTGATCCCTCAATCATGCAGAGTGTCAGTTCAAAACCAGGACTTATCCTGGGAGCCAATACAGCATGCATACTGCTTTGTTTGCCATGCTCCCCGTAACATGAGCTCCAGGCCTGCAGCTGTTATGTTAACACGGCAATAAGTTACACAAGTAAGTGGGGTCCCAATTAATTGATTGGGTAAATATGAACAAGGAGCAGTGGGACTGTGAAACTGGAAAGGGTTCAGAAAAGATTTACAAAGATGTTGCCAGGGTTGGAGGATTAGAGCTATCGGGAGAGGCTGAACAGGCTGGGGCTGTTTTTCCTGGAGCGTCAGAGGCTGAGAGGTAACCCTTATAGAGGTTTATAAAATCATGAGAGGCATGGATAGGATAAATACAGAAAGTCTTTTCCCTGGGGTGGGTAGTCCAGAACTAGAGGGCATAGGTTTAGGGTGAGAAGGGAAAGATATAGGGTGGCATGATGGTTCAGTGGTTAGCTCTGCTACCTCACAGCACCAGGGTCACAGGTTCAAGTCCAGCATTGCGCGACTGTCTGTGTGGAGTTTGCACATTCTCCCCGTGTCTACATGGGTTTCTTCCCACAGTCCAAAGATGTGCAGGTCATGTGAATTGGCCATGCTAAATTGCCCATAGTGCTAAGTGCATTAGTCAGAGGGAAATGGGTCTGGGTGGGTTACTCTTCGGAGGGTCGGTGTGGACTGGTTGGGCTGAAGGGCCTGTTTCCACACTGTAGGGAATCTAACCTAAGCAAAAGAGACCTAAGGGGTAACCTTTTCACACAGAGGGTTGTGCGTGTATGGGATGAGCTGCCAGAGGAAGTAGTGAAGGCTGGTACAATTGCAACATTTAAAAGGCATCTGGATGGGTATAGGAATAGGAAGGGTTTAGAGGGATATGGATCAAGTGCTGGCAAATGGGACTAAATTAGGTTCGGATATCTGGTCGGCATGGACAAGCTGGACCGAAGGTGCTGGACATCTCTGACTGATGAGGGGAAGGAGCTGGAAGACTGAGTAGTAAATAAACTTGAGCAACAAAGAGAAATGTCATGGTTTCTGTCTCACTAGCTGGCTTGGATCCGGAAGGATATTAAAAGAATTTCATTGAAAACTAAGAGTTCTTTTCAGACAGAGGTTTTTTTTATCAGATTTACTTTGAAGTAGAATGGATGAATCCAAGTATGACCTTCCAACGATGTTTTGTGAAGCCAAACCTTATAATAAATGGAAAAATATGAAGTGGATACATGGACATAGAGTAAAACATGACCAGGAAAAACAAATCAAGGTATGGTACCAGTAATGCCACTTCACCCTAGAAACGGTGTCAAGTGGAAAGTATTCTCAGATCGAGAAGCCCAACAATTCGCAACTGAGGAAAGTCTGGGAATTTGCTAAAAACCTACAGACAAAATGTATAAGAAAGATCACTTAATAATTACATAATGGGGAAGACTTTGATAAATATAGAAAGTGAGCTGCTAGCGGAAGTGGTTGAAGTGGGTACATTAACAACATTTAGAAGTCATTTGGACAAATACATGGATAGGAAAGGTTTAGAAGAGTATGGGCCAAGTGCAGGGAAATAGGGTTAGAATAGATGGACGTTTTGGTCAACATGCACAACTTTGGGCCAAAGGCCTGTCTCCATGCTCGAGGACTCTATGAGATGGATATTCTATGAAATAACATTTAATGGAACCTAACAAGACCATATGCAAGAAATCAAAAATTCAATTTGAATATCCGTAATTCAGTGTCTGCTTTTAAATATTTGGACTGTACTGAGGTGGTAAACATGGATAGATTCTTGGAATTAACTGGAGTTAGATTTTCAGGAAGAAACATGCTTTGTCAGCTATCGGAAGCCTTATAAAAAAATTCCTGAAGAAGGGCTCATGCCCGAAATGTCGATTCTCCTGCTCCTTGGATGCTGCCTGACCTGCTGCGCTTTTCCAGCAACACATTTTTCAGTCTGATCTCCAGCATCTGCAGTCCTCACTTTCTCCTAAAAAAAATTCCTTGGCAAGCTTTCATTCCCAGTGGTCTTTATTGCTCAAAAGCTACATTCAGCAGCAGCACAGAGAGGAGAGGATCAAATTGGAGCAACAATGTGAGTTTGCACAGACATAGACAGGAACCGTCAATACAAAAACAAAATCAGAACTAAAAGGAGTGAGATTGGATATACCCCTGGTAATTAAAACAGATATCGAGAAGTGGGAAACATTAGCAAAAGAATGAACTCTGTGAATGTTCAGGGTGTGGCAAAGAGATGTTGTAGATGGAACTCAAAAACCAATATGCATGAATTGTCTGGTACGAGAACATTCATACACAATATTTCTTGGAATATCCTTATTTTGAAGGATTTTAGAAAAATGGATTTAATCCAAATTTTTGGGAATACCTGGAGTGCTTTTTTTTTTAAACACTGCCTAACAGCATCAGGGACCCGGGTTCAATTCCACCCTCGGGCGACCGTCTGTGTGGAGTTTGCACATTCTCCCCGAGTCTGCGTGGGTTTTCTCCGGGTGCTCCAGTTTCCTCCCACAGTCCAAAGTTGTGCAAGTCAGGTGAATTGGCCATGCTAAATTGCCCATTGTGTTAGGTGCATTAGCCAGAGGGAAATGGGTCTGGGTGGGTTACCCTTTGGAGGGTCGATGTGGACTTGTCAGGCAAAATGGCCTATTTCCACATTGTAAGGAATCTAATCTTTAAAAAAAGAATAGAATAGAATAGCCTTTATTGTCCCATATACTCAATGATTATAGTGAAAAGTTTATATGTTGCCACTTAAAGTGTAAACTTAGATACAAAAGTACCAAGGCACAGCTTCTTTATTACAAAATCTTAGATAATAGAGAAATAAAATGTTCAGTATTAGAGAAAAGGTTTAGTATAACAGACTATGCTGGCACACAGCTTCCAGTCTACATTGACCCATGGCCCCACACCATGCTAGTGACAAACCATGCTGGAAGGCCATACAGGAGGCCGGAACATACCACACTGGGAGATGCCTACGGAAGGAGGCTGCCGTGCCAGGCTGGGAGGTTGCTATTCCCCACTGGGAGGCCGCTGAGCCAGGCCGGGAGGTCGCCACACTGGGAGGGTAACTGAAAGGTCACTGTGAACATAAGGCTCCAAGGAATGATGACTAGCGCTTGATCTCTTCCTGGAGCCCACTGATTTTGACCATTGACTCGCTGGAAGGGGCTCAAGCTTTATCTGATAAGATGGGGGAGGGGGAGAATAAGAGGCCAGCAAGATTGCCCTGCTAATCTGTCCAGGTGCTACAAGAGCCTTATTGTTAAGTTCAGAGTGAAATCGATTGGTTACGCTGAATGAATAATGGCAGAAACTTCTCGATGTAGTAATTCCTAAGCAAGCTGTGACAGACAAGACCCTTACAGATAACTGTGACTACTTAACTGTGACCACGTGTGCCAGGATATCAAGAGAAGCTGATTTTGGAATGTTCTATATTTTATCCTTGAGGCTGCTGTTTTTTTCAGCAAGATAAATTCGAAAGAGTAGTACACTTTTTCTTTCCTGAACAGTGTGTTTGCTTGTCTTGGGGACATTAAAGGAGATACACATTTATATTGCCAACTGCCCAACTGTATATTGTAACCAATTACTGTATTTTCTTTGCATGAGTTTTTATTTGATAACAAACCAACAACTAAGTTTATTATGAAGTCTAGTTGTTATAAATTCAATACACATTGAAAAACTGCCTAACTGAACCTATGATTTAGAGGAACCGGTGTTGGACTGGGACGGAAAAAGTTAAAAATCACACAACGCCGAGTTATAGTCCAACAGGTTTATTTGGAAGCACTAGCTTTCAGAATGCTCTCCTTCATCAGGTGGTGGTGGAGCAGGACCAGAAGACACAGAATTTATAGAAAAAGGGTTACAGTGTCACTGAGCTGTAATGATATATTAAACAAACTTAGATTAAGTCTGCGTCTTTATTATGGGATATGTTGGTATAGGCTGGTTAACCTATATCTAATGGTCTTATACCATATGCTCCTGGATGCTGCAATCACCAGACCTTCGGCCCCTATTGCTCATTCCCTCACACTCCTTTACTCCTTCCCTTTTCGGTGGTCTGGAGTTTCTCAGTCTTTACTGAGGAGCTGCCTAAGGAGTATTCACCAGGTGCTCCCAGGATGTTACTGTGATCTAAGACTCAGCATCAAGTGTTCCAGCTGCCTACTGGTGGGAACTAATTTCTCTGCCACTCTTTCAAGATATGCTGTAGTTCTAATTCATCACTGATTATAGGTAACATTTATTAATAACAGAGAATGGCAGAAATTCAATTAAGCAAACAACTAATTTGGGTGTATGAAAGATGACAAACATGAATTAAATTATTGTGAAATGTTGTGGCCTTTATTTTGAGATGGGGGATCCCTCTGATGAAATGGAAGCAATGGACTTGAAGGTATCAGATATAGAAAATAACATCTTCAGCTTGCATTTTGTAAGTATGACGGCTACGTTTACTCAGTCAACAATAATGAATAGTGAAGATAAAAGAGCAGTAGTGGACAGATTAATGGAGAAGTCGATTGGGATTGGACTTAAGGACACTGGCTAAATTTCTAAGTGGGTGGGAGATGGGTGAAATTTGCTTACAATGAATTTAGGGACATGTGAATATTATGGACTTTGTGGTGGTGAACATGACAGTGGAAAATCCCTTCAGTAAAAGCTGGTGAGAAAGAAATTCCACAGTGATAAATGAAATAATGCCTAAAATTGTAGACAAGTTGGATATTAGCATCTGCCTTATCCATATGAAGAATCCACTGCAAATGGTTGGAGCTACAGTTCACATCAGTTGGTTTTTGGGAGAAATCCTAAAAATTCCTTTGGAAATATGTTAACATGCCCCAGTTTGGGAAGGAACTACAATTTCTCAGCACATGAATGTCCTGTGTGCACGAGTAAAGGTATACGTTAAAGCTGAGGTTTCAGAGAGTCTTGTGTATCCCTTCAGACCATAAGAAATAAGTGATAATCCATGGGACATGGTATATTGTATTACAAAAGAGAAGTGCAAAAAGAGGTGAAAGATCCAGGTAAGGTTATCGGAAGTGATGGAAAAACGGAAATTTTACAGCGCAGCAACCAAACAGGCTGCATTCGTTGAGGTTAGTTGGCACTGATTACACACCTATAGAACCTAAACAAATCATAGAAAGTTATGAGGCACTTTACATACTCATATGTTGAACAATCATAAGGAGCAGATTATGGCAGATGAACAGTTTACTGGATATGGACATTGTAATCCCGAAACACAGGAACAAAGCTATACACTCCAAAGGAAAATAACATATGACAGAGAGGTCACTGAATACAGGAATTCCATAATTAGAATTCCATAATTCCATGGAAAGCCACTAGCAAATACACACATTGACTAAATCTGCAAAATGTAGGACAGGAGGTCAAATTCATGGATTGTAAAATGAGACAAAGATGTGGAAGGCTAAAAAGAGATAGTGTGGATCTTGAAAGTGGACCTGGAAGTGAACGCAAAATGATCCACAGAGCTGCGAAAGGGCTTCTGATCAAAGGAAGGGAGACCTTGTATTGGTAATGCAGAACAAAATAACGAAGGCGATTTGTAGTTGTAGTGCAGAACAATATGGGAAAGCAATAGAGGGTGTAGTCTGACAAGAACAAGGACAGGGCATTGGCTGAGACTAACAGGAGGAAATAAAAACCTTACGATCAAGAGGTTTGATGGTTACAAACGAATTGGAAGTTTCACTGATAAACGATGTCACACTAAAAGAGTTGGAGTATTGGAAATAATTGAACGTACACATTGTATCATAAAGGGGAGTGTCTCTAGATTGCCAGTGTAACTTAGAAACTGTTCATCAGACTAGGTCCTCAAATAAAAAGGTGATGTTGCATCCAGGGGAGAAACAGATTGGTTAAGGAGTTTGACTGCACAGTTAAACTGGTTGTGCTTATCATACAGATGGACATGCACAGCAGAAGAGCTCCTTGATTGGACACACAATGGCTAAAGTGAGACTAATGGCCTGCGATTTTGAAGAGAAGTTCATGATCAAGATGTTTGAGTGGATATGACAGTAGAGGAAAAGTAATCTTGAAGCTCTTAGTTTTCTTTAGCAACATACTCCTGGGAGTATTAGTCAATTGATGTAAACCTGCAAGGTGAAAGGCTTCAAAGGGAAGTACATTTGAAACCACATAAAGAACTAGGTGATATAGAGGATATTTTTCAGGTTGTATTCAGCTTAAAGCAAACCCAACAATATTCTCCTGGTACAAGGGAGAGAGAATGGCTGACATCGCTATGATGCATGTCGATTATTTTCTGTAGTGCGTTTCTACGGATTTTGAGTGAACTATGAAACAAGGGGTAAATGTCAGGGTATGGGTGGGTGTGGACTTGTTGGGCCGAAGGGCCTGTTTCCACACTGTAAGTAATCTAATCTAAAAAAAAATGAAAAGGAAATTCAGGATTGTAAGTCAGGCATCAGAATCGGGTGGCACAGTAGCTCAGTGGTTAGCACTGCTGCCTCACAGCACCAGGGACCCAGGTTCGATTCCAGCCTCGGGCGACTGTCTAGGTGGAGTTTGCACATTCTCCCCGTGTCTGCGTGGGTTTCCTCCGGGCACTCCGGTTTCCTCCCACAATCCAAAGATGTGCAGGGCAGGTGAATTGGCCATGCTAAATTGCCCATAGTGTTAGGTACATTAGTCAGGGGTGAATGTAGGGGAATGGGTCTGGGTGGGTTGCTCTTCGGAGGGTCGGTATGGACTTGTTGGGCCGAAGGGCCTGTTTCCACACAGTAGGGAACCTAATCTAAAAAAAAGGTGTTGAAAATATTGGGTTATACATTTATCAGCATAAGTCAGGATTGCCAGTGCAACTTAGAAAGTGCTAATCAGACCAGGTCCTCAAAGAAAAGTGATGTTGCATCCAGGGAAAAAACAGATTAGTTCAGGAGTTTGATTGGACAGTTAAACTGGTTGTGCACACTGATAAGACTGGATGCCAGATATGGCACATTGGAACTTAGTACTGTCATAAAACATCTTCCTGGGAGGGAAGTCTTGAGATCAAATAAAATATTAAAGATATCAAATTTAGAAGTTTCCAGCCATGGCTGTCCCAGAAGATACAAATCTAATTGTTTTGTTGATGCTGCTCATGCTATTCTTCTGGATGGCTAGTTGGGTCTGGCAGTGTTTGTCACATTCTGCATGGAAAAAGATAATCAATGTTACCTGTTGACCTGGGAAACAAATTAAATAAAAGGGGCAGTGTAATGTACCTTAGCTGCTGAAATATTGAGTTTAATATAGACACAGGGGTATATTTATCCAATATTCTGCAGGAAATCTTAGGCAAGAGGCAATCTGAGGAAGGTTCGCACATAGAATGTTATGTATACAACCCTCTCTTTGGGACAATATACACTCAATAAAATGTGTCACTAAGAAAAGTGTGAGGATTGACTTTGCTAGCTTAAGGACATGTTAGAAAGGAAAGGCAAAATAAAGTCAGTTAATGCGAGTCACCAAGTGTTAGGCTGTTTCACAAGAAGCGGTACAGGCTCCAAGAATTATTGGAGATGTCTTGGTAATAGGAGCAGTCACTGAAAAATGAACAACATTAAATTTTGCTTCTGACACTTTGTGATTAAACCGACTTTTGCTTGTTCAAAGAAGGCAAGGGAAATACAGTTAGCTGTATGGAATATGAAAGTGTGATTTTATTACTGATCGGTTTTACGATAAAAATATAGAAAAACAATTTTGTTTACTTTTCATGACTTTTGTTCAAGGAGCGCTTGTGCATCTTCAAACGTTATTATTTAAAGGGAAGATGTAAGTGTGTTAAATATAGCACATCATTACACAGATAATGGAGTTAATTGATTAATTAATTCACCAGATAAATCTAAAGGGAGAACAACAGGGAAATATTGATTGGAAGGAGCTGTAAGACTGAGGAGTTAATGAAATTCTCCACAAAGAAAGGTATCTTGGTTTAAGTCTTACCAACTGGATCCAGATTGATAAGTCAAATCCCAGTGGTGGCAGAATGAGGAACATCAATTGCCATTAATTGTCTGCCACAGACTTAATCAGGACAGAGGGCAGTGGGTCCTTTATCGACCTTTCTCACATCTGATTATGGGTCAAGGATGGGATATGAAACTCTGCACCTTATGTGATTCAAGCAGAACAATATTGAAGCATGCCCACCATCTTCTCACAGCAACTAGGAACGGGCAATTGTCAGGGATACCCATACTGAGAGGGTGTGAAAAAAATTGCAAAGCTCTCTTTCTTTTGACAATGTGCAGAATTACTAAAAATGTACCAAAGAAATACTGGGTATAGGAGGGTCTGATGGGCCAAAGGGAATACATTGGATGGTGGGTTCAATGGGGCTAACTAAGTAAATTCTGGAGCTAGGTGAGCTGAAAGGACCGAAGATAGCCTCTCTGTCTTACGTTGTTACTGTGTTCATAAGTTTCAAAGGTTATCAGCACCCTCAATTTAAAGTAAAAGTATTGTACCATAACATTTACAAAGAATTACAAAGAGTATTTGTTCAGAATTAAAATAAGTTACCATTAAGTAATGTTATCTAAGCCTTATTGCAGAATTTAATGTTTCTGGTGTCCTTGTTTGGAAATGTTCCATGCTGTGAAGAGCAGATAAAGTGCACAGCACAGTATTAATCATCGAAGCAGAGTGCATGAACAGGTACATGGGGCACAGACTGGGAGAGCACACCTTATATTTTCACAGTCAGATTTTACATTTGAACAGTGAGTTTCCGTGTTTTGTCACTGACAATATGTCAGGTTGCCCCTGGGACCGATGCTGAAAGATTTTGAGTGAGGTTTTAAACCTCACCCACCTTTTCAGGTAGACCCTTGTTTTTGAGAAAAGGTCATGCTCAGGATTTGGACATCGATGAAAACAGTTGCGTTTTGGTGTCCCCCTCCTCAAGTTGCCCTGTGAGTGGGAACTAAATCACATACAGACCCAGACTGAATTCACTGGAACACATGAGCATAGGCAACAGATGAGACCATTCAGCCCCTCAAGCCCATTCCATTAGATCATTGTCAACTTGGATCTTAACTCCATTACACGCCTTGGTTCCCTAACCCTTACTATAACTCACAAACATCTATCAATCTTGATTTTGAATGTGAATTGAATCCCCAGCCTTTTAGAGTTTGAGATTTCCACTCCCCTTCATTTGAGGAAGTGTTTACTGATTCAACAATCTGAGTCGAATTTTAAGGTTCTGCCCCCCCTCTTAAGTACTCCCTGCACTGGAGGGAATAGTGTCTTTCAAATAAAAGAACAAGGGATTCAAGATAGTTTTTGTAAAGGACATTAGGGAGCCAATTGGGCTGGTATGATAATTCAGGTTCTCAATGGACACATTTTTAGTAATTTGAACATGGCCTCCTTCTGAGCTGTAATCATTTATTCATTGAGCCTCTGAGTACCTAGCTTGTAGGAATGCTGGGAAATGTCAGGTTGGACCAGGACCAAGACACATAGATTGGCAGGTTCTCTATAATAAGAAATGTCTAAATAGCAGAAACTAACTATAAAGGGGAAAGGAGAAAGAGAAGAATGAAGGGTCAGTATACCTGGTAAATTAAAAGCTAGGGCATGGAACTCAGAGAGAGAGAGAGAGAGAGAGAGAGAGAGAGAGAGCCAACAAATGAAGGAGACAGAGGCAGTGAAAGAGAGGTAAAATGAATCATTGAGAGGGATAAAGACACCAAGACAGATGGAGAGAGAGAGACAGAGAGAGACAGAGGAGAAAGATATAAAGAGAGAGGGACAGTGAGAGCCATAAAGGAAAACAGCAGGGGAGAAATAGAGAGAAACAGCAAAAAAGAGAAATGCAGAGAGATGGCGAGAGAGAGACAGAAAGAGGATGAGTGTTAGAGACAGAAACAGACAGAGGGATAGTGAGATGGCAAAAGAGAGAGCTATATAGATGATGAGAGAGTGAAATAGGTCGTAACAGAGATGATAAACAAGATAAAGGCAGAGAGATGGAGAGTGAGAAATAAAGAGATGGTGCAAGACTGCAAGAGAAATAGAAATAGCAAGTGAGTGAGAGAGATGGTGAAAGGTAGAAATAGAAAGACAAATATAGAAAGAGAGGGGGATGGAAAGAGAACAATACAGAGTATCCAGGAGAAGGGGACAGTAATTGGGGCAAAGAGCGATAAGGAAATGACAGTAAATGGAAAAGGAATGGAAGCAGTGGAACACATGCAGACAACAGCAAAAACAAAATAGAAAAGGCAAACAAAGGAAGATTAATAAAATTCCGGTCTGTATACAGCCCTTCCATTCTGAGTGTGAAGTAATCAATATTGCTCTGGAATCTAGTTGCAGGTAATTGCTGGTTTGGTTTGGCTTGTTGTTAAACTGCTGCCCACAGCAATTTCATAAAGGTGAGCATTCAAGTTAAGTGGCAGACTCAACCTTGTGGGTAGCACTCTTATCTCTGAGTCATAAAGTTGTGTATACAAGTCCCGCTCTTGGGTTTAAGCCAATAATCGGTGCAATCCACTGGGCATTCATTTAAGAAAAAGTTGGATAGAGCTCTCAAGGATAGTGGAATCAAGGGTTATGGAGATAAGGCAGGAACAGGATACTGATTAAGGATGATCAGCCATGATCATATTGAATGGTGGTGCAGGCTCGAAGGGCAGAATGGCCTATTCCTGCACCTATTGTCTATTGTCTACTCCCCCCCATCCCAGAACTTTTTTACTGCACCACAAAAAAAAACAAACCCCAAAAAGAGACATGCAGTTTGAACATAATGTTGAAAATGAAAGAACTGTGACCGTTTGTGGGCTACCAAGAAAATCCACACAAATTTCAACTATGAATTTTCAACTATTTCAACTGTCAAGTTATTTTACCAAATCAACAAACATCCACTCCCTCTACCACTGACACTCAGTAACAGCTTGTACCACTTACAAGGTGTACTGTAGAGTTTCATCAAAGATTCGGAGACAGCACTGTGCAAACTCATAAGCACTACCACCTCGTAGGCAGCAAATATATAGAAATCCACCACCTGCAAGTTCCCTTCTATTCCTCTCACCATGCTGACTTGGAAATATATTGCCATTCCTTCAGTGTCACTGGGTCAATATTCTGGAATTCCCTCCCTAACAGCAGTGTGGATCTGCCCACAGCACGTGACTCCAGCAGTTCAACAAGACAGCTCACCATCACCTTCTCAAGGTCAGCTCAGGATGGACAGTAAATGCCAGCCTAGCCAGCGATACCTAAATCCCTTGGGTGAATATGAAAAAACAACGGTTAATCATGCATTAATGAATAGTACTTAGGTCACCAAACCTGCAAGCTGTTGGTTCAAGTCAAACTCCACAGTTTTGAGTTTAAATCCAGACGAGAGATCCGACTGCAGTCCTGTAAGACTTATACTCAATACAGTGTGGGCATCACACAATAAAGGGAGGGGAGCAGTATTGTGAGTGCATCGCACTATCAGGGGTCAATACTAAGCATGCACTGTACTATTGCAGGGTGAGCATCACACGGTCAGATTGTCAGCACTGAGGATGCATGGGACCGTGGGAAGGTCAGTGCTGTGTGTGCATCGCATTTTCCAAAGGTCTGTACTGAGACAGCATGGCACTGTGGAGGGGCAGTACTCGGGAATATTTTAGTTTTGGAGGGTCAATACTGAGATTGCAGAGCACTGCTGCACTGTCAGACAGTCAGTACTGAGGGAGTGTCGCATTGTTAGAGGATCAGTGCTGAAGGAGCACTGCACTGTCAGAGGGTCAGTACTGAAGGAGCCCTGCACTGTCAGAGGGTCAGAACTGAAGGAATCCTGCACTGTCAGAAGGACAGTACTCGGGGAGTGCAGCACTGTCAGAGGGTCAGTACTGAGGAGGTCCTGCACTGTCAGAGGGTCAGTGCTGAGGGAGTGCTGCACTGTCAGATGGTCAGCACTAAAGGAGTGCTGCACTGTCAGAGGGTCAGTACTGAGGGAGTGCTGCACTGTCAAAGGGTCAGTACTGAGGGAATGCTGCACTGACAGAGGGTCAGTACTGAGGGAGTGCTGCACTGTCAGAGGGTCAGTACTGAGGGAGTGCTGCACTGTCAGAGGGTCGGTACTGAGGGAGTGCTGCACTGTCAGACGGTCAGTACTGAGGGAGTGCTGCACTGTCAGAGGGTCGGTACTGAGGGAGTGCTGCACTGTCAGACGGTCAGTACTGAGGGAGTGCTGCACTGTCAGACGGTCAGTACTGAGGGAGTGCTGCACTGTCATAAATGGCATCCTGCACGTGAGATATTAAACTAAACTTAGTTTCCCTTTCAGTTGCACACAGAGATCCTCTCAAGTCCCTCACCCGAGTGCCCTCGCCTAAAGTTACCAAAACAGACACACACCCTCTTCCATTTTGGATAGAATTCACAAGATATTTACACCTGGCTGTTCCCAAACCCATTTCAGAATACCACCCGTTCCTGGTCATTACCGAATATGGTCATGCTGCTAATAATTATCTCAGGATACATTCTGGAAGTTGCACATTCACTGCAAAGGTAACCTCGATGAGAGACAAGCCACAGTACCTGGCCCCATTGTTCCCATCAATGTTTGTTTAAGGCAGCCTTTTCCAGCAGACTGGTTGGGGGATAAGGAGTCTGGTTCCCAAACTAACAATCATCATCAAACAGGAAATGTCAAATATACACTGTACATAGAGCAATGGAGAAGAGGAAATGAATTATAAGAATGCAATCTAATCGAGGTGGTAAGGTGGAGCTACAGCAACAAACCACAAGCCGTTTATAACCACCAACCAAACTCTGAAATGAGATTACAACCCTTCATGCACAATTTCCAAAAGCTTTCATTTTGCGAGTTTAGATTGTATTCTAATAATTCATTTCCTATTCTCCGTCGCTCTATGTATGCTGCAGTTTTGTCTTTTAACTCCACAGGAATGATATCAGAACCGACCTGTACAATGAGCAGAATCATTGAACAAACTGGGGCAATTTTCCTCAGAAAGCAGAAACGGATGGAGGTCATTAAATTATGAAAGAGGTGCAGTAGAGACGATTCTTGGAATCCAATCAAGGCCACAAATAAATCAGATGTGGAATTCAAGATAAACTTTGTCACCCAGAGAGGACTGAGATTGTGGAGCTCACTGCTATGTGTTAAATGGTTTGACTTTGATGTTGGGAAGCTGGACAAGGGGTCATCTCAATGGTGATGAGGTGAGTTGGCTTGTGCAGAGGCTAAACTGGCACACAGCAGTTGATCCAAACGACTCGTTTCTGGTGCTATAACTTCATTTCAACTGAGCTCCACATTCTCACCAGGCTGAGAAAATATATTTCCCTGAATGTCCAATTGGAGTTATTACCGACTGCCGCACATATTTCTGGGTCCTAGATTGGGTCACCTCCAGAAGTGAAAACATCTTTTCTATGTCTACTCCATCAAAACCCTTCAGAATTTTAAATACCTCAGTAAAATCACTGTTCTTCTCAGTCCCTCAGCACTGACCCTATAACAGTACAGCACTCCCTCAGTACTGACCCTCTGACAATACAGCACTCCCTCAGTACTGACCCTCTGACAGTGTAGCACTCCCTCAGTACTGACCTTCTGACAATGCAGTGTTCCCTCAGTACTGACCCTCTGACAGTATAGTACTCCCTCAGTACTGACCCTCTGACAGTGCAGCACTCCCTCAATACTGACCCTCTGACAATGCAGCACTCCCTCAGTAATGTCCCTCTGACAGTGCAGTGCTCTCTCAGCACTGACCCTGTAACAGTGCAGCACTCCCTCAGTACTGTCCCTCTGACAGTGCAGCACTCCCTCAGCACTGACCCTGTAACAGTGCAGCACTCCCTCAGCACTGACCATCTGACAGTGCAATGCTCCCTCAGTACTGACCGTCTCACTGTGTAGCACTATTCTCTTCAAAGAAAGTAGAAATCAAGCAAGTTCAATTTTTCCTGACAACAATATCCTTTCTTAGACACAGACATTTCATACAAATGGCAGACAAAAAAAGAACAAGTTTTGTGACTATGTATAGAAACAGATGCAGTTGTCTGACTAGGCTGTGAGAGTTGAGAGGGACAAGGAAGCATGGGAAAAGTGTACTCTCCTGCTTTTTGGACGGTTTGCTCAAGTCACACTAATCTATACAACCCTGGAGAATAATCATAGGGACAGACAAAAAGATTTTCAAAATAGTTCCACAGAGGACAGTGTTCCATCAACAACTCACCCTTTATTTACACGTCGGAAATCCTTTACACTGATCCCTCAGAGCCAGCTCTCAGAGTGAGCTGGAAGTCAGACACTCCTGTTCTTATCTGTCAGCCATAGCACCCAGACTAACAGCCCCGGTCAAGGGATTCATAATCTATGAGGTCCACTTGGCTGACCTTGTTACAATCACAACATTCCTCCCCCACTGCCCCCCCACCCCACATCCCCCCCCCCCCCCCCCCCCCCCCCCCCCGCCCCCCCCTCCCCCCAACTCCTTTGAGTCCAAGAACGCAGGCCATTTTTTGTTTTGTAGCTCCTCTTGGGGTGTTTTAGCACTGGGTCAGGTTCCTCCAACCTTGCCTCGGATACGGGTGGCGTGTGACGCACAGTAGCTCACCTTTCACGCCCAAGTGCCTTGGAAGAAACTCCTTCTTTCCTCCAGGCGGCAAAGGCATTGAAATGAATCCTGCTTTGTCCATCTAAGATTCCGAGGTATCCTCAACAATTGACGGAGAGCAAGAACCCAGGGGTTCCGGAACAGTCAGAAAGGCAGTCAAGAAGCCAAGCACAATTTGTTCCCACATCATTTAAGATCACATACTTATTCAGGGATGTCACACCTACCCCAACTTTATACATCACTGGACCTGACCTCGCGTCAACCATACCTCTTACCCACTCTGGGCCATTCCCACACCAAAATTCATCTCTCTCACTTCGCGGAGGATTGTGTCCAGTATTGACATTCCTGATGCTTTTTCGCTCCCCCCCCCCGCCAGGTCTGGGAAGATCAGATTTAACCTGAGTCTTCTCCCCATTAGTGACTCTGCTGGAGCTATCCCTGTAGTTGCATGAGGGGTGGTTCTATAATCAAATAGGAAGCTGGGCAGATTGGTATCTAGTGAAGCGATAGGCTGTTTCTCTAGGCCTGTTTTCAAAGTTTGGTCTGTCCGTTCTGTCAGACCATTGGATGATGGAAGGTATAGAGCTGTCCTTATATGACAAATACCATTTGACTTTTTACGAAATACTCAAATTCTCTGCTGGTAAATGATGGCTTCTCATCTGTGACCAATACTTCCAGTCATTGTGGAAGTCCATTCAAGGTGGCTGGATATGCACAGAGTATTTCAATACGGGGCATTGCAAACCACGTGCGCAGTTTTTCTATCATCATCCCTGAGTTTGATGAATAAACTGTAGTATATCCAGCCACCTTGACTGGGCTTCCACAATGACGAAGAACATTGTGCACATGAGAGGACCTGCATAGTCAATGCATAACCAAGTCCAGGGATTACCCAACCACTACTATAAATGGGTGGGAGCTGTTGGCCGTAACCTTTGCCCTTGTTGGCACTGTGGACGCTGCCCCACCAACACATCCATGTCTGTATCCAATCCTGGCCACCAGACATAACTTCTCGCCAAAATCTTCATTTTGGAAACCCCTGGATGACCCTGATTGAGTTCAGCCAGTATCTGGGCAGTGCCCTTTGCTCAGGACAGTCACTCTTGCTCCCCATAATAATGTCCCATCCTCTACTGTCATCCGGTCGCTGCGGATCCAAAAAGGTTTTAATTCTGGCTATTTGGTTTCCCCCATCACCACCAGCTGTTTCAGTTTTACCTGGCCCAGATCTTTCTACGTCCAAAGGTTGATACTGTCAGCTTTGACTGGAAGCGTGTCCAGAAAATTTAAAACCGTTACAGACTCTTCCAGTGACAGTAACAGTGGTGGAGTATCTGTCGGTGGAAGACAGCTCAATGCATCCGTATTCACGACTTGACCTCCTGGATGGTGTTCCAACTTGTAATTATACGCCCTTGATATAAAAGCCGACTGCTGAATTCAGCCTGAAGTTATGGATGACACTAGGAGAAAGTGAGGATTGCAGAGGCTGGAGATTAAAGTCGAGATGTAGTGCTGGAGGGGCTGATGAAGGGCTTTTGCCCAAAACGCCTATTCTCCTGCTCCTCAGATGCTGCCTGACCGGCTGCACTTTTCCAGCACCACTCTATAAACTATGATGGCACCGCCTTGTCCTCTTTAATTAGACCCATCAGGGATTTAAGGTCCATTATTCTAACAGATTTACATCCATCAAGGCATCGTTAGGACTTCCTGACTCCAGATATGACTACCTTCACTATCTGGGCGTACTTACACTTTGCATTAGCCAAAGTCCTGGTTGCATACGCTATTGGGCCACATTTGAGCTAATTCTACCCCGAAGCCGTATGAGGAGATCTCACTTGGGACTGTAGTGTGCCAACACCTTAGGGAATGACAGCTATATCTTTACTTTCCTGAAAGCTATGGCTTGGCTATGGTGATCATTTCCAAGGGGGACCCTTTTCCAAGAGTTGATGCAAAGGTGCCAGGATGGAGGCCAGGTTATGTATGAACTTTCCATAATAACTCACCAGCCCAAGGAAAGAGCTAAGGGCTGGTACACATGTGTGAGCCGGGGCACCTTTGATCACCCTCACTTTATCTTCCAAAGGGTGTAACCCAGTATCGTTGACTGTGGAGCCAAAGTAAGTCACTTGGGGCACCCAGAACACACATCCTTCCCTTCACTGGTGTACGCCTGCCTTTGAGAAGCATCTACAGACTATTTTGTCACTTACAATCTTTTTACTTTCTAATTGATGCAACAAGTATTTTGCAAGGATGGATGTGCTAGTTGACTAATAGTTGGAACTTGGGACAAATCATGATAAAATCTCCAGAAATAGATTCAATCACAGTTGGCAAACTACTGGAGATGGTTGTAAATCAGTTCTACCAGAACGATACTGGTGTTAAAAAGTATGAGTTCAGGTCCCAAGATTGCATTTGCATTCCCTCAAGGGTGGAAAATTAATGATCCATGTTTACCTTGAGCTTTAAGCCAATACTATTCCATTGCACATTGAGGGACCAGTTTTTTTCATACCTTGGGCTGCCTCAGGTGTCTGCATGTTGAATGTTCCCTGAGGCTGCTTGTTCCTCAGTGCTCAGTCAGGCTCCTCAACTCCTTATGTACTATAACACTCCTTTATTTAGATCAGAACACAGTAGATTATCAAATACAGCTCTTGCGCATCTCAGATCTTTTGTCATATAACCATTCTAAACTGGTGTCTTTCCTCTTACTCATGTCAGAGCCAGGTCAGCAGCTAACATCGTCGTGACTTGCAGAAATCCCATTTTGTAATTCATTCAGGAGAGGCAGTGGTGAAATGATAAAGTCACCACATTGGTAACCCAGAACCCTGGGCTAATATTTTGGGTTCAAATTTGTATGGTGAAATTTGAATTCAACAAACCTCTTGAATTGAAAGCAGCCCAAGGGAGGCCATGTAACTTCTGTCAATTGTTGTAAAAATTGATCTGATTCAGGGAAGGAAATTTGCCATCCTTACCCGGTCTGGCCGATATGACCAACATCAATGGTGTTGGCTCTTACCTGCTCTCTGGACAATTCAGCAGAGGCACTAAATGCTGGGTTAGGCAATGTCCTAATCTATTGAATAAAAAAAAGCAGGCTTCACTGGAATGGGCATTTATTGCCCACTCCTATCTGCCGCAAAGATGGCTCTTGAACCGTTGCAGTCAATTTGGTGTATCATCGTGCTGGTTCTGTCACTGGTGCTTTTTATCATACTGACTAAATGAGAGTTTACTTTTCTCCTCAGAGGTTCAGGAAGTGTCCAAGCAGATGGCTTTAGCATCTCCTTGCACAGTAATGTGATATGCCTGCTTCAATTTGTTTAAGCTTTAAATAGCTTTGGAAATTCTCTCCCGCCTTCATTCTGAAGTACTCTCTCTCAGAGAGACAGACAAATACATGCATTCCTGACAAAGAGGAATTCTTATTCTTCCAATGTATACAGCGGTTCACTGCCATATCAACCTCTGTGTCTGAGCTTCACAATGATTTGCCATACACCTAAAGATCTGTGGTCTCCTGGTAGGATGATCAATAACATTGATTTCTGCTTTTTTACCATTTTGCCGAGCTTTTCGGAGGGTGACGACACCATTGTTGCAGTTACCCATTTGACTGTATCAGAAGAACTCCCAAAGTTTTCTCGCAGCACTGACTAGTTTTGATATCTGCCCAGATAGTCAGCTGGATTACCTGTTCCAATGTCAAATCCTTCTGGGATAGTAGAAATCCCAATAACTCCTCATCCTTAATACTGACTATTCTATGGTCTCTAGATAAGTTATCTTTCAAAACTGTGTATCTATAACACTCTGCAAGAAAACATAAATCCATGAAAAAAAGGCTTCTCATGAATCTTCTGAACACTGAGATTGCTAAGTTTCATCGTTCTATCAATAAATGTCTTTAGGGTTCACGTTTGCATCAAATACTTCAATTAATTCATCGTACTCTATAGTATTCCTCACTTTGTCTACCAGAACTTCACTAACAGGCCCCCAGCATAAAACTGACTGTGCTGACTTAATGGCATTGCTCCTTCACCTGTAAGCCTGATGTCATTCAATTCCAATGAAACTGGTGCTTCCAAAGCTCCCACTTCTGTCCTCATGAGGACCATCCGTGGTATCAGGAGAGAATGGCAGGAACTTTACAGGAGATGCCATCCTGACAGATGACTGCATTCTGACTGAGCTGGATCAGGGGTTAGGATTTTCCTTCTTATTGTTGAAGTGATGGGCTGGGTGCTGGCAGGTGGGACTAGGTTGGGTTGGGATACCTGGTCAGCATGGACGGGTTGGACCAAAGGGTCTGTTTCCATGCTGTACATCTCTATGACTCTACTCCAGAGTGTTTCCAGTCCGTGGCTAGGCTGTAAAATCTTCAGAGGTTCCTTTCATTCACCCTTGAGAGTCTTCCCACACCGTAGCCCTGTAAGTGAACTTTTCCTGTTAATTGACATCTTTCCACTTTTTACTCAACCGTACCTTCAACATCTTCTGAGGTCTTTTTTTTAGATTAGATTAGATTACTTACAGTGTGCAAACAGGCCCTTCGGCCCAACAAGTCCACACCGACCCGCCGAAGCGTACCCACCCATACCCCTACATCTACCCCTTACCTAACACTACGGGCAATTTAGCATGGCCAATTCACCTGACCTGCACATCTTTGGACTGTGGGAGGAAACCGGAGCACCCGGAGGAAACCCACGCAGACACGGGGAGAACGTGCAAACTCCACACAGTCAGTCGCCTGAGGCGGGAATTGAACCGGGTCTCCGGCGCTGTGAGGCAGCAGTGCTAACCACTGTGCCACCGTGCCGTCTTGTCCTGTCTCTAAGTCTTCCCTTGTACGTTGTGTCTTTTGGACTCAGTTTGAACATGACCCTTGCTGAGGAGGTTTGCTCCCCTCACTGTGAACATGTTTCCCCTTGTGGTTTAAGCCAATACTGGTACCTACAGGAGAAGATGTCAGCCTGGAGTATCTCAGATGGTGAGGACTGTCCCTGAGGCTACTTGCTCCTTCTCACTAAGTCAGGGTCTTCGCTCTTTGTGTAGTCTATCATTCCTTTACTTACACCTGTACGTAGTAGTTTATCAAACACAGCTCTTCAGAGGAGTGTTTAAGACCTTTCCCTCCACATGATCACTCAAAACAGGTGTCTTTTCATATCAGCTACATCATCACGATGAACATGGACCTCACTAAGTCACAAACCAATCAAAAATCACACAACACCAGGTGATAGTCCAACAGGTTTAATTGGAAGCACTAGTTTTCGGAGCGCTGCTCCTTGTGCGCAACCACCTGATGAAGGAGCGTCGCTCCGAAAGCTAGTGCTTCCAATTAAACCTGTTGGACTATCACCTGGTGTTGTGTGATTTTTAACTTTGTCCACTCAGTCCAACACCAGCAGCTCCAAATCATGGCAATCCAATTAAAATGTTTACGATGATTCAAGTGGATAGAGTAGAAAAAAGACATACTATTTCCTCTGGTGCAGCGTGTCCAGAACAAAAAGCCATAACCGTATAATTGGAGCCAGGCTGTTCAGGCATGATGTCAGGAAGTACTTCCACACAAAGGGAGGGGAAACCTGGAACTGTCTGCTGAAAAGCTGTTGAGGCAGAGAGTCAATTCAAAATTTCAAAACAGTGATTGATAGATGTTTGTTGGCTGAGGGAAAGAAGGGATATGGAGCAAAAGTGCACAATTGCATCTGAAGTGCAGATCAGTCATGAACCCTGCAGAATGTTCCCTGTTGTTCCTGTGCAGCAATACAAAGACTGAGCTAATGACAATTATTTGACATTTGTCTGGACTGGCAGCCCTGGGGAAGTGTGTTGACACTGAGAGAGTGGCATGGCAGGGAGTAGGGTGTAGGGTTGGGGTTGGGGGAATGGGGAGGATGTTGAGTCAGGATCTGATGGGTGTAACAAGTCTGGGGAAAGTGGTGAGGGTGTTTGAGGTAGGCTGGGAGTCAGTCGAACATTTCCTCAGGAGCTGGACTAAGTTTTAAATACTCCTAACTTTTCTTGCGTCTCTATTTACGGATGCGCAGCAGAATCCTCTGAAATCTGTCATTAAAATGGAAGTTTTTGGAAAAACAAACCCAGACAAGGAAGCCATTCTCCCTCTGAGCTCATACTTCCACTGACACACACACATTCCCGAGTCACTATGTGACTGATGGAAACCAATTAGAACAGGCAAGTAACTCAAGTTACAAAAATAACCCACGATGCCTATTAACTCTAATCAGGAACAAATGCCACTTCAACTGGGCAGCACGGTGTCTCAGTGGTTAGCACTGCTGCCTCACAGCACCAGGGTCCCAGGTTCAATTCCAGCCTCAGGTGACTGTCTGTGTGGAGTTTGCACATTGGGCTTCCTCCAACAGTCACAAAGATATGCAGGTTAGGTGAATTGGCCATGCCCATAGTGTGAGGTACATTAGTCAGAGGGAAATGAGTCTGGGTGGGTTACTCTTCGGAGGGTCAGTGTGGACTGGTTGGGCTGAAGGGCCTGTTTCCACACTGTAGGGAATCTAATCTAATCTAAAACTAATCACCAACTGATGAATTAACTTCATATGACATTAGCCATGAAAAAATAACCCAGGTGAAGAGTCAACTTTTATCTCCACTCCTCACTCCCCAAAACCAAAATGGTACAGTCTGGCTTCAATAATACAGCTCGAGACAGAATGAATGAGATTTAATCGGATGTAGTCTTGACCTAAAAATCACAGAATGTTTTATTAGAATTTGTGAAACAGTTTTCCAACAGCGAGTTCCCACAATGAAATAAATGGCCAGGCATTTTGTTTTGGTTAATCTGTATAATGAGTGTAACTGGGAAGGCAAACATTTGTCACTAATCCCTAATTATTCTGGAGAAGACACTGGTGAAGCATCCTCTTGAACCGTTGCAGGTCACAGGGAGGTAAACACATCCTGATTTTCCTCTGTGGTGGGGTTTGAGACAAGTGATGGCCTGCTCAGCTCTTTCAGAGGGCAGCTCAGAGTCAGGCACGTTATTGTGTTCTACTGTAAAACACAAACTACACTCTGTAAGGATGTCAGATTACCGCCTGTGAAGGACATTAGTGAACCAAATGCGTTAGGATGACAATCTTGTAGCTTCATGACTGGCAGTGCATTGCAGGTTGAGATTCATTCAGTTTAACTTCCCCAATTACCACAGTGAGATGTGAATCCATGTTTCCACAGCTTTGGTCCTGTTCTCTGGATTACGAGTCCAGTAACATTACCATTAGTTCAAGAACACGGAGGACACTTCCCTTAGAGACATAGAGGTCTAAATCATGGAAACAGGCCCTTCGGCCCAATTTGTCCATGCTGCCTAGTTTTCACAATTAAACAAGTCCATTTGCCTGCATTTAGTCCATAATCCTCCATATAAGTCACATCCATGTACATGCCCAAAGATTTCTTAAATGACAAAATTGTATTCACCTCTACCGCTCCCTCTGGCAGCCCATTCCAGACACTCACCACCCTCTGTGTGAAAACATTACTCCTCTGGACTCTTGTGCATCTCTCATCTTCAAATTCAACATTCTGGGACCCTATACATCCATTTAGAAGTTATAGCACACGTCTAACATTGCACCACTGAGCAAGAAGAACACTAGCACAGTAGAATGATCTAAACTTTTTTAAGCCACGGAACGCTGATTGGCATTTTGTTCCTCAGGCAGAAAATGTGATTGGTTACATTCCCACACCAGGCTTGAGCACATAATCTGGATGGACACTCGTGGTACACTACTGAGGGAGTGTGATAGTGTCATCTTTTATATGCAACATTAAAGCAAGCCTGTCTGCATTTCCAAAGTGTTGTAAGATCCCACAACACAATCCAAAGAAGAGCAGGGGATTTCATCCCATTGCCACAAACCAACATTCCAAAATAAAAGTGTGGATGGTTATTATCTTATTGTGGGAACTGGCTCTGCACAAATTTGCAGCTGAATTTCCAACACTACAATAGTGACAACACTCAAAAGTACTTAGATGGCTGTAAAATGATTAAGACATCCTGAGGTTGGTACAGATGCTGTGGAAATGTAAGTGTTGTTTCTTTTGGATGTTGGTGCAATTTTGTCTATGTCCTGCAAACAATAAAATATACTCATTGAATTCTGCAGACACCCAAGGGTAGAATGGGCTATACTATCTCAGCTCTATCAAAGGAATTCCTTTCATTAAGAGAACGTCACAGATTAAACAGGATCACTTTACCTTCCACACATTTTGAAATGGAAAACCTCAGGAAATTTAAAGTCAGGTTTTAAGTCTTGAAAACCATTGTTTCCCTGGGATAATGAACCAAAAGTCCATGCACAAAACCAAGATGATGAAAAAATGAGCATCTTCAGCCTTGTTTACATAGTAATGCCTTGAAATAATCTTAACAATGTCAAAACAGGTTTGGGTTTAAGGAAAAGCAAAGACACCAAATTGACAGGGGAAATGACACTGTCTGATAAGAGTTACCACAGCTGGGAAAACACCAAATGAGAAGGACAGATATAGCTTTGGCTGTCACACATAAAACCGCACTTACATGAAAAACATTTGCTGAGCTTGCTTCCTGGCACTATTAACCCTTTCAGTGACCTTGCTGAGATGAGAGATGAAGTCCTTTGGGGTTAGGTAGCACTGCTTCACCACTTCCTCAACACCAGCTGCCTCTCCATCTATCTTTGTGTTATCTGCAAACTGAGCTACCATGCCCTCAGTTCCTTCATTCAGAGTTAATGTACAACATGAATACTGTGGTCCCAGCATTGTTCCCTGTGTAACTCCACTAGTCACTGGCTGCCATCCTGAAAAAGAACCCTTTATCCCTATTCCCTGCCTTCTGCCAGTCAGCCAATCCTCTATCCATGCCAGTAACCTTCCTCGAACACCACGGGCTCTTGTCTTACTTAGCATCCTCCTGTGCAGCACCTTGTCAAAGGCCTTCTGGAAATTCAAATAGTTCAGGTCCACTGGCTCTCCTTTATCTAACTTGCTCATTACCTCCTCAAAGAATTCTAACAGATTTGTCAGGCAATGACCTCTCCTTGACAAAGCTGTGCTGACTAACTTACCATGCACCTCCAAGTACTCTGCAATCTCATGTTTAATAATGGTCTCTAAAATCTTACTAACGACCAATGATGAGGGTGGAGAAGAGATTTACTTGATTGCTTACAGAGATGAGGGACTTCCGCTGCGTAGAGAGACTGGTGAGGCGGATATTAAAGGGAGATTTAATAGCGTATAAAATTAAAACTAGATTAAAATAGATTTAATGGAGTAATTAAGGAGAAGTTGTGTTTCTCTGGCAGAAGAATCAGTGGTCAGATTGAAAGTAATCTGAAAAAGAATGGAGAGAAACGAAGGGACTTTTTTCTCATGCAGAGAAATTATTATGTTCTGAGAGACTGGTAGGGGCGGGTTCAAAAGAAACTTCCCAGAAGGAATTAGATAAACACTGATGGGGAGAAATTTTCAGGAAAGTAAAAAAAAGCAGTAGGAAACAGACTAATTAGAAAGCTCAGTTTAAAGAGCAAATACTGGCCTAATTAGCATCATTTGGATTGGTCAGATTCGAGAATTCAAAAATTCTTCATTCCAAAAAAAACCTAAATTATTAGGAGTGAATTTTAATTAGCCTGTAAAGACCTGGCTATAGATGATTAATATACAATGACTGCTGTAACAAAGAGTGCATATAACCAACTTAGCAAAGCAGTTTAAAAATCTATCCTGTTACTTATTTAAATAATATCACAGTTGAGGTATTCTCCCGAGTGTCTGCTGCCTTTTGGTTTCAGATCTCAACTTTGCAATATAAATAGAACTTTAATATGAGGGTGTTTTCTGCTATTCCCCAGAACATTGTTTATTTAGAAAAAAAAGGCCTGATTTTAAGACTGCCAGTCATGTAGAAAGTAAACTGGGTGTGGGGGAGTGCAAGGGACAGGATTAAAATATAAGTTTTAATACTTAGTTTTATTTTAATTCTAATTTGCTGCCTTCCCAAAGACAGAGATCTTAACTCCCAGATAGTTGCAGGTAAGCAGGGTATATGAGACAGACCAATCCTGTTTCCAATAACTAGATCAGGCCCAGAGGAGTTCAACTGGGGCCTAATTTTAATCAGAGAGTACAGTGACTGGAACAAGCTCAACCTGGTTGACCTCAGAGAATATGTGTTCCCTGACTGGACCAGATTGATAGCCCCAATCTGGGAGTACTGGCTGACAGATAAGAACAGGAGTGTCAACGGTTCTGTTCACTCTTGAGAGCTGTCTCTGAGGGAGCTGGGCCAGTGTCAAAGACTCTCCACAAGATACTGACCTCTGTGGAGTTATTTCAGAGAGGACTGTGGATTGTCCTTGACTTGTCAATCCGGTATCGAATAAATCTGGGACCGGGGAAAGACTGGGTTAACTCAACAGGCCTATATGAATGGGTGTATTCCTTTGTCAGGGATCCACAAAGAAACATTGGTCTTGTCTCCTGCCCCAGACCTCAGTAGGTAATATGAGCAAGGCTAGCTAGAAACTGGCTAGTTTCTCATGGTCGGGGTGGTGGGTGGTCAGAGGAAAGGGCTGTACTTTGAGGATAAAGGACAAGAGAAACGTCTTCACACAGACTGAGCTGTCATGCTGTGAGATTCACCGGGTCAAAGACATTGTCAACATTTGAGAACCTTTTTAACCTGCAGCCCAACCAAACATAAAGATCAGGAGGGCTAGATGATGAATACAGATGGGAACAGAATAGATAAATATGATTTTTGCTTGTGTGGAGGCAAAATATTGACATGGATTAAAATGTCTTCTGTTCATGTTATAGCTTTCAAGTGATTCAATGCAACAGTTGGACTAAGTAATAAATAAACATGTCACTGGAAGATTATATTAGATCAAAGAAAGACACTCATAAAGTTTCCCAAAAGAGTAATAAATCTGAGGATTGGGAGCAAGGAATATCAGAATATAATAAAAGCTTCCATTGATATGTAAAGAGAAAAAGATCATCAAAAGCAAATGTGGGTGCAATACAGGCTGAGACAGGAGAATTTATAATAGGGAATAAGGAGATAACCCAGAAACTAAACAAATTGCTTGTGTCGAATCTTATATGGGTCTAAGTGAAATGGACTATGGTGTTGTTTGTGACAGAATTGAACAAGAAGTCCAGTGAGATCCCTCAACACTGGGAGCATCCCATTGCATCTGTTATGCTGTTGCTGAGCAGTGTGATGAGTTTCTCACAAGGCACACTGAGTTGCCAACAAAGGAAAATTACAGCTTGCTGAGCACTTCATAAATGACCCAAAACACCTCAATTATATTCTGCTTCCCATCTTACCAAACATGCCAGACATCTGGACACCGAAAAGTCTCAACGTGGAAATCAAAGCAGATACCTGGCAACTTCAGCTCACTGCACACCAGACATCATCATCTCAGGATGCACACAACACTCACGTACTCACACACACTCCCACCATACACACGCGCACACACCCCCACCATACACACGCACACACAAACACACACCCCCACCATACACACACACACTCACGCACACACACCCCCACCATACACACGCACACACAAACACACACACTCACACACAGACACGCGCACACACCCCCACCATACACACACACTCACACACACGCACGCGCACACACCCCCACCATACACACACACATTCACATACACACACGCACACACCCCCATCATACACACACACACACTCACACACACACACGCGCACACACCCCCACCATACACATGCACACAGAAACACACACACACACACTCACAGTCACACACACGCGCACACACACACACACACGCGTGCACACACCCCCACCTATACACACACAAACACACACACACAATACAGACACAGACACCATACACAGACACACACAATCATACACACACATACCCACCCACATACATACCCACCCACACACACAATCACACAAACACACGCACACACAAACACACATGCACAGACACACAGACAAAACAGAAACCATATTCACACACTCACACGCACACACACACTCACACACATAATACAGACACAGACACCGTACACACACTGACACACACACAATACAGATAGACACCATACACACACACAGTCACACACGCACACACAATACAGACACCATATACACACATGCACACAAACACACACACACACACGTGCATACACACACAATACAGACAGACACCATACACACACGCACTCACACATATACGCACACACACACCCCCACCATACACACACACAATACAGACAGACACCATACACACACGCACTCACACACACACGCACACACACACACGCGTGCACACACCCCCACCTATACACACACAAACACACACACACAATACAGACACAGACACCATACACAGACACACACAATCATACACACACACACACACGCACACACCCACCATACACACGCACACACAAACACACACACACACCCATCCACACACACACAATACATCCACTGATGTTGGCATCCAATGTGTACCATCCTCAAAGAACCCTTGTGACACTTCTGCCTTTCAATGCTGCACTTTGTGCTGTACCAGCACCTCTCATTGTAATGCTGCAGTAAGGACACTGTATACTCAGGGTCACACACTCAGAACATGGACGAGACCACGCTGTGTCTCCAGGCTCTTCATTTGCTGCCATGGTGGTCACTCACTCTGAGCCTACCTAAATGCTCACAGCAGCCCTGCCTCACCTTGCTGTGCCTTTGTGCACTTTGCCCTCTCCGTGAGGAAGCTTGGTATGGTTAACAACAGATCTCAGTCAAGTCAAGGGGAGTAGTCTTTGCTCAGGGGTTCCCAGCTCAGTATGCCCTTGATATTTGAGTCACAGATAGAATCCCCACAATGTGGTAGCAGACCATTCACCCTATCAAGTCCACCCAGACTCACCCTCTTACCATATCCACGTAGCCTGTACAGCTCTGGACACTATGGGCAATTTCCCATGGCCCACCCACCTGACCTACACATCTTTGGACTGTGGGAGGAAAACTTAGCACCCAGAGGAAACCCACACAGACACGGGGAGAACGTGCAAACTCCACACAGTAAATTGCCCAAGGCTGGGATCGAACCCAACTCCCTGACACTGGGAGACAGCAGTGCTGACCACTGAATCACAAGGCCACCCTAGTCCAGAGGCTTGGACACAGTCAGCCAGCTGCTCATGATAGTCAGAGTCAGGGTCATTTCCGAAGGGGTGAGGAGCCAAATGTCCTGACTCTTTCTGTCCCAGTGTGGGCTGTTTTCCTCCTGAAATGACAGTGAGACAGCTGACAGGGAAATGATAGTGGATGGTAATGCTGTTACTTGTGGTGCAGATGGGGAGATGTCCCAAACCAGTGAGTAGACAGGATTGGGGAGGTGGATGGGGGGTGGGGGGTGGGTCAGTGGTGTCAGGGGTTAGGATGGGTGACAGTGGGTGAGGGAGGACAGGCTGTACTGAGAGTGGCAGAGCTTGAGATTGGCGGGAGGTGAGTACAGGAACACAGATAGTGGAAGCATGGCCTATCAGAGAGAAGCATTGATCCAGATGGCACCCATGGACCAGACCTGTATGGTCTTCTGTCGATCGCGAGGGCAGACCATTCCCTCCACAACCCCCTTGTTAGGTCCATGTCCCCTACCAACCCATCCTCCACACCTGGTATCTTCCCTTGCTGTTGCAGGAGGTGTAAATCCTCTGCCCACACCTCCCTCTCACTTCCATCCAAGGCCCTGAAGGATCCTTTCACATCTGGCAGAGATTTTCCTGCACATCCACCCAGCTCATTTACTGCACCCGTTGCTCTCGATTTGCTCTCCTCTATATTGGGAAAACAGGATGCCAACTCGCGGATAGTTTCCGGGAACATCTCCGGGACACACGCTCTAAACTATCCCACTGCCCTGCAACCAAGCACTTCAACTCACTCTCCCACTCCCCCAAGGACACACAAATCCTGGGCCTCGTTCACCACTCAATCAAATCCACCCGCCAACTGGAGGAAGAACATCTCATCTTTCGCCTTGGGACCCTTCAACCACATGGCATCAACATCGACTTCACTAGTTTCCAAATCCACTCTCCCCCACCTCATCCCAGATTCAACCCTCCAATGCCTTCTTGACCTGACTCACCAGTTCATCTTCCTTCCCACCAATCCATTCCACCCTCCCCAACAACCTATCACAATCAGCTCCTACCTGCATCCACCTATTACCTTTTCACTTACCTTCTGCCCAGACCCACCCCCACCTCTTACTTATCTCTCAGCCCCCTTCTCCCCTTCACATTCCTGATGAACGTCAACTCTCCTGCTCCTCGAATGCTGCCTGACCGGCTGTGCTTCTCCAGTGCCACACGTTTCAACTCTGACTCACTTTCTCCTGTCCACTGTCAACATCATCCTATCCAGCCGGCTCCAAGTTTCCCCTGTCTGTCACGTCAAGTGTAAAGGTCAGGAACCATGCAGGGCAGCCCTGTCCTGACTGTGCTCATCACGCAACGCAACAGGATTTTAGAGATAGCACAGGCGCAAAGAACACTGGTCAACGCCAAGCTAGCCTGGCAGTGGCAAGTTGTTCCAAGAATGCCAACTGGTAAAATGGGGATAGAATCAGATATGAAGGACATGATGGGGGTGAGATAGGTAGTTAGCAAGGCAAGTTTGCTCAGGTTTAGCATGAGAATGTGCTTAGCCATGCAGTAAGAATCCCTCTACGCAACTCAATCTTAGCCAAAAAATGCCAGACTCAGCCTCTTCTGTCTGTCTACATGGAGAAAAAATATAGTTCCCAGAATTACAAGAAACCAGGAGAATGGGGAACTAAAAGAAATCAGTATTGATAAAAAGAAATTAATGAGTTCAACAGTCGATAAATCTTCTGAACCCGATGATCTACATCCAAGAGTGTTGCAGAGATCTTGATGCATTAGTGATCATTGTTCAAAATTTTATAGATTTTAAAACAGTTCCTGTAGATTACATGGTAGCAAATGTTATCCACTATTTAAGAACAGGGGGAATAGAGAAACAAAGAATGACAGGCCTGTCAGCCTGTTAGCTGTCGATGGTAAATGCCAGAATCTATCATAAAGGATATGAAACCTGGATACCTGGAACATAATGGCAAAGTCAACCTGGATTTATGAAAGTGAAATCATGTTTAAGTACTGGGTTGTCACCAACAGAACATAAAAATGAGAACCAGTGGGTGTGGTACATTTGGACTTTCAGAAGGTGCATCAAATCCCACAAAAGTGGTTTCCGAATAAAAGTGGAGAACATGGGACTTAGGATAATATATTGGGATGGATTGAGAATTGGTTAACAGGTAGAAAATGGAGACTAGGAACAAATAGGTCATTCTCAAGATGACAGGCTGTTTCTAGTGGGATCAGCTATTCACAATCTATGCCAGGGATTTGGATGTCGAGGGCCAAATGGAATATTTTCAAATTGGCCAATGACACAAAACCAGGTGGGAATGTGAGTGGTGACAAGGATACAAGGACAAACCCAGAGAAATTTGGAGAATGCTTTAAAACAGTCTGAAGAAATGTCATACCAGACTCAGCACGGAAACAGACCCTTCAGTCCAACTCATCATTGACCAGGTATCCTAAATTAACCTAGTCCCATTTGCCAGCATTTGGCCCATATCCCTCTAAACCCTTCCTATTCATGTCCCCATTCAGATGCCTTTTAAATGCTGTATTGTACCAGCCTCCACCACTTCCTCTGGCAGCTCATTCATACAGTTGCCCCTTAGATTCCTCTCACCTTAAACTCTCTATGCCCTCTAGTTTTGGACAGCCCCACCTCCAGAAAAACTCCTTGGCTATTCACCCTCATGACTGAATAAACCTCTATAACGTCACCCCACATCCTCCAATGCTCCAGGGAAAATAGCCCCAATTTATTCAGCCTCTCCCTAAAGCCCAAACTCTCCAACTCTGACAACATCCTTGCATATCTTTTCTGAACCTTTCCAAGTTTCGCAATATCAGGGAGACCAGAATTGAACGCAGTATTCCAATGCCTAACCATTGTTCTGTACATTTGCAACATAACCTCCCAACTCAATGGACTGACCAATACAGGAAAGCATACCAAACACTTTCTTCACTATCCTATCTACCTGGGACTCAACTTTCAAGGAGCTATGATCCTACACTCCAACATCTCTTTGTTCAGCAACCTTACCATTAACTGTATAAGTCCTGCACTGATTTGCATTTCCAAAATGCAGCACCTCACATTTATCTAAATTTAATTCCATCTGCCACTCCTTGGCCCATTGTCCCATCTGATCAAGATCCCGTTGTACTCTGAGGTAATTATCTTCGCTGTCCACTACACCTCCAAATTTGGTGTCATCTGCAAACTTACTAACTATACCTCCTATGTTCACATCCAAATAATTTATATAAATGACAAAAAGCAGTGGACCCAGCACCAATCCTTGCGGCACTCCACTGGTCACAGGCCTCCAGTCTGAAAACCAACCCTCCACCACCACCCTCTGTCTTCTACCTTCAAGCCAGTTCTGTATGCAATGGCTAGTTCTCCCCATAGTCCCTGTGATCTAACCTTGCTAACCAGTTTACTGTGAGGAACCTTGCCAAATACTTTACTGAAATACATACAGATTGCATCCATCGCTCTGCCCTCATCAATCTCTTCATCACTTCTTCAAAGAACTCAATCAAGTTTGTGAGACATGATCTCCAACACACAAAGCCATGCTGACTATCCCTAATCAGTCCTTGCCTAACTAAATACATGTAAATCCTGTCCCTCAGGAATCCCTCCAAAAACTTGCCCACCACCGGTCTATAGTTCTCTAGCTTTTCCTTACCACCTTTCTTAAATAGTGACAATGGTAAATGGCCTCCAGTCTTCTGGCACCTCTCCTGCAGCTATCAATGATCCAAATATCTCAGCAAGGGGCCCAGCAATCACTTCCCTAGCTTCCCACAGAGTTCTCGGGTACATCTGATTTGTGCATCTTTATGAGTTTTGAGTTGTCCAGCACCTTTTCCTCTGAAATGTGGGCATTTTCTAAGATGTCGCTATTTATTTCCCTACGTTCTCTACATTCCATATCCTTCTCCACAGTCAACACTGATGCGACATACTCATTTAGTATCTTCCCATCTTCTGCAGTTCCAAACATAGATGGCCTTGCTGATCTTTGAGGAGCCCTATTCTCTCCCTCGTTACTCTTTTGTCCTTAACGTATTTGTAGAATCCCCTCTGGATTCTCCTTCACCATATTTGCCAAAGCTATCTCATATCCCCTTTTTACCCTCCTGATTTCGCTCTTAAGTATAGAACCACTGAATATATAGAATCCCTCTATTGCGGTAGGAGGCCATTCGGCCTATTGTGTCAATACCCATCCTCTGAAGAGCATCCCACCCCGCCTACTTATCCCTGTAACCCTGCATTTCCCTTTGGCTAATCTACATACTCCCCTGCACACAATGGGCAACTTAGCATGGCCAATCCACCTAACCGGCACATTTTTGGATATAGGAGGAAACCAGAGCACCCAGAGGAAACCCACACAGCCACAGAGAGAATGCACAAACTCTACACAGTCACCTGAGGCTGGAATGCTAACCACTGAGCCACCATGCAGCCCCTTACTCCTACTGCCTTTATACTTTTCTAAGCATTCCCTGGATCTCTGCTGTCTATATCTGACATATGCTTCCTTCTTTTTGTTGACCAAAACCTCAAGATCTCTCATCGTCCAGCATTCCGTAAACCTACCAGTCTTGCCCTTCACCCTATCAGAAACATACTGTCTCTGGACTCTAGTTTTCTCATTTTTTAAGGCTTCCCATTTTCTAGCCTTATCTTTACCTGCGGACATCCACCCCCAATAAACTTTTGAAAGTTCTTGCCTCGTACGGTCAAAATGAGCCTTCCTCCAATTTAGAACTTTAAATTTTAGATCCAGTCTGTCCTTTTCCATCACTATTTTAAAACTAATAGAATTATGGTCACTGGCCTCAAAGTGCTCCCCCACTGACACCTCAGTCACCTGGCCTGCCCTATTTCCCAAGAGTAGCTCAAGTTTTGCACCTTCTCCAGTCGGTCCATCCACACACTGAATCAGAACATTTTCTTCTCCACTCTTAACAAATTCAATTTGAATATCTCAGGACTGAGATTGATAGGTTTTTGTTGAGCAACAGAAATGAAGTTGAGACTGATCAGCTAGGATCTAAATGAATGATTAAACCAATTCCCATGGCTCTTGTTGCTCGATTAGAGTTAAAATGAGAGCTTTTGGCTTTCATCACAGTATTAATAAAAGTTTGAGATATGCCTGAGGCAAGGGCAGGTTGCTTGATCTAAACATTAGTTGGGATACTTGGGCTTTATTCTAAGTACTAATTAAACCATACATGTTCAAGATATTAGAAGTATTTGGAATTAAGATGACCTCCTGCTGATCAGCATCTTTAATGATGAATGATTGACAGCTCTAATTCCACAGACGGTTCATTCTGTCTTTAATTCCAGTAATGTATTTGAACTCTGGACAAACTGAAACCCACAGGTACTGACTGTAACATTATGAAGGTTTACAAAAAACTGATTCGTCCACTAATCGTGTTGATTATCCAAGAGGAAATATTTTTAAAAATTCTGAAGGATGATTTTAACTCCTTATTGACTGATTTCAATTTTTTTTCAAAAATTAGTACACTGTAGTGTCTAGCTTCTGCAAATTAAACTGTGAATAAACCTGAAAGAGCATCGCAACTTTGTATGAACTGATTTGAGGATTATTTTCTATCTTTTGGTAAATAAGTATAGCAACTCAAAATCAAGGGGAAAGAAAGAACAAGCTCACATGTAAATAATATTTTTCATAACCTCAGGATACCACGACCTGCCTCACAGTCAATTAAGTACATTGTCGTATATTCTCTGTTGCCGTGCAGGATATGCATTAGCAACTTGCACTCAGCATACTGCCATATACAGCAATGGGAAACGACCACTTAAATCTATTTTCAGTGATGCTGGTTGAGGGATAAACATTAACTCGTTCTCCAAAGAGAATCCAATTGCTCTTTTTGCAAATAGTGTCATGGGGTCTTTGACATCCACCTCAGGGGATAGATGAGGCTTTCCCTTAATATCTTGCCTGAAAGGCAGCCTCTCAGATTGTGCAGCCCTGCCTAAACACTGCATTGCAAGTGGCAGAGTGACTTACACACTTAGGCTTCTGCAGTTGGTCTTGAGTTATGACCTGTTGACTCAGAGGCAAACATTCTACCCACTGACCATGGCATCAATGTTAAGGCTGATAAAATAAACGACTGCAGGCATAGGTGACTGAGTACATTCATGGTCAGAATCTGGTAAACAAAACACACCAACAAAAGGGAGATTGGGAAGATATCCTGAAGTCTAAGCCATTGAGGATTTAATAATTTCTGGAGTAGAGAGTGAACATTGAAAAGCCAGAGATAGCGAGTCCCTTCAAGATAGCTCACCCTTGAGTTAGATAATGGCGAAATTGGTTGTGCTCTCAATTTCATTCTCTTGTCCCATAACTCAACTGTCGATCAAAAATCTATCTAACTATGACTTGAATAACTTAAATGGCCCAGCTTCTCCTGCTTTCTGAGGAAGTAAACTCCATACACTAACAGCCTTCTGAGAGGAAAAACATCGCCTCATCTCCATCATGAAAGGGGCTCATTTTCTTTTAAACATGTCCCCTAGTTCTAGTCGCTCCAACAAGAGGAAACATCCTCCTGGCATCTACCCTTACAAATCCTCTCAGTATCTTAGATGTTTCATTAGGATCAGGTCGCTGGAGCTTCGGTGTGACGTAAATAACTTTGCACTGGCAATTCGGTTGCAGCCCATTGTGTAACTTCCTCTAAATCACAGGACAGATTTCAGCAAAGAGGGCCCTTAGGTCTGTTTAATCTCATCCTCCTGGAAAAACAAACTGACCATCCTCCAACATTTAGCTGCTTATTCAATAAGCTTAGTGTTCCGGGCCTCAGCAATCCATTCCAACAATCTGTTCCAGCTGTTCTTTATCCTCAATGGAAAAACTACTTCCTCAGACTCGGCTAAAAATACCCGCTCTGGTATCGCCCTCCCTGTGTGAGCCACTTAACTATTTCAGATATGCAGAGTTCAATATCCTGTAACGGAACTTCCCCACCTTTCATTCATTCAATATATGCCTGGACAATGACGAATCGAATTCCCCCAGTAACTCCATCTCTCCTCGTCTTTAAGACTCCTTTTAAAAACCTACTTCTGGGACTATTCAGCCATCCCAAAATCTCCTGACATAGCTCTGTCAGATTTTGCTTTGTAATGTTCCTGTGAAGTACGGTGAGACATTTTGCTTGGTTAAGTTGCTGAACAAACACAACCTGTATTGCCTTTAACAAACGTACTTGATCCTTCACTAGCTCCCACGGCAACTGGAGAGGAGCCTTCCAGATCAAAACCTTCTCCTGGGCCCATTGTCTTAGCTTTCCCCTGAGTCATTAATCTCAATCCATACTGTCACACTCAGAATGCACTCGAACCACCTTTTTATGTAAACTGTTTAAATCTTTTCTCGGTTCAGTTTGCCATCCCACGAGTAATTTATATTGCTTTGGAATGTGGGCACTACTGGCTATGCCAGTGTTTACTGCCCATCCCTAACCTGCCCTGAGATGAAGGATCTGCGAATTCATAACAATGAAGGGAAAACTGGAACAGAACGTCAGGTGACCAAAACCTTGATCGAGTGGCTGGTGGATTTTACAAAGGGTCTTATGGCAGACGGCATTGAAAGGGGGAAGAGATTTCTGAAGGCACAGTCACTATTGGTGGCCACAGGAGATGCAGTCAAGTATGGTAGTGAGAGGTAGTTAATTGTGTGAGAGAGAGAAAATTTAACTCATCGCCCATTCCTCCCTAAAAGGGTGGGTTTGCATCAGGGTGAGATCTTAAGACGTCAACAATATCAAACCTGCACTGGAGACATCTTGAACATTCCCACTTCCTTTTTTAAACTGAGCTGGGATGAGGGTTGAGGAGCATCCAACCCAACTCCTGAAGTTGGGCCCATCATTTAAATATCATAATGAGGGTGTGCTCGTCAAATGTAATCTACATTTTCCATGTAATGGAATTGCTGAAAGAAGCTGAAGGAACATAAGAACATAAGAACTAGGAGCAGGAGTAGGCCGCCCGGCCCTTCAAGCCTGCTCTGCCATTCAATAAGATCATGGCTAATCTTTTCGTGGACTCAGATCCACTTATCCGCGTTTTCACTACATCCCTTAATTCCTTTATTTTTCGAAGAAGTATCTACCTTAGCTCTAAAGGCGATTATTGAAGTACAGTCAACTACTTCCCTGGACAAGGAATTCCACAGATTAACAATCCCCTGGGTGAAGAAGTTCCTTCTCAGAACAAAAGGTGGGGGGATGGGGGGGTGAACCATGAAGAGAATGCTACTGGGACAACCAAAATGTCATCTTCTCCACCTCCTGAAGCTGCCTGGCTTGCTGTATTCTTCCAACTTCCTGCTTGTCTACTTTGGGTTCCCACAGCTAAGCAACTTGCCACCTAGTTCCTAGATCTGGATCAGTTGATTTCCCCTCACAGGAACCACCTCCTTAATGGGAGGTCTGTCTCTTCTCACCCACCTCCTCCCCTGTGACATATCCTCACACCAGGATCACTCCTTCCTTTCAGCCACAGTCTCCAATCTCTTCCACAACGTCAGATCTCCCCTCCCAATACCTCCAATTTTCTTCTACACCCTCCAACCACAGCTCATTCCAAACCCACCCAGACCTTCTCCAGTTGTGTGGGGTGGTGGGAGAGAGAGGGAATACCATTGTCCCTGGAGCCTGATTGGCTGCAAAATCTGATTGTCACCACTTAGGTTACTAATTGGCACTTGATCCAGTGGGCTCTCTCATTGGCACTTGGGATAGGGTCTTGCTCTATATGTTGCCTATCTTGACACATCTCCCACATTTCCAGATCACAACAGTCCCCAGGTTCCAGGCACTCTTTCCCCACCTCTGAGCTAATAACACGACCAGACCATTAGGATGAGGATTACAAGGCTGGAAATTACAGATATGAAGGTATTGGGGTAACACAGTGGTTAGCACTGCTTCCTCAGGCTTCAGGGTCCTTGGTACGATTCCCACCTCATGTGACTGTCTGTGTGGAGTTTGCACAGTCTCCCTGTGTCTCTGTGGGTTTCCTCCCGGTGCTCTGGTTTCCTCCCACAGTCCAAAGATGTGCAGGTCAGGTCAATGGTCATGCTAAATTGCCCATAGTGTTCCAGGGATGTGGATTATCCATGAGAAATGCAGGGATATGGTAGGAGAGTGGGTCCAGCTGAGATGCTCTTCAAGTGATCGGTCTGGAGTTGATGGGCCAAATGGTCTGTTTCCACATTGCAGGAATTCTACTGAAACAAAGGGATAAGCTGGGGTATAGTGGGAGTATGGGTTCCTGCAAAGGAGATTTTGATGAACAGATATTGCTGAAGGGTTAAGGAGCATCAAAGTCCTAATTCTATTTTTTTTTCTCTGATTTCATTATGTGGTGTCTCACAATACGGTGCCAATGTGTTTTGCATATATTTAAATACAAGAAAGAAGCAGAAGACTTTGCATAAAGCATCCATTTGAAAATCCAGTGTATTATCATGTGCACTATCATTGTACGAAGTATGTTAGTGAGAGGTGGTTAATTGTATGAGTGAGTGAAAATTAAATGCATCGCCCACTCCTCCCTAAAAGGGTGGGTTTGGATCAGGGTGGGATTTTAAGATGTCAATAATATCAAACCTGTGCTGAAGACATAAAATAAAAGGAGCTTCTTCATACCTTGGACTGATTTCCATTTATTTTACACATGTTCAATATGCAAATTCCCAAATCGGAGCATCATGGAACTATTTAAATTATTTCCTTAAATTAATTCTGTTATAATCCCATCCTGTTCTGTTTCCCACCTCCTGAAGCTATGGGTTCCATTATTCAAGCTTTCCAATCTCAATTCCATTCTGAAAAGGAAGAAACAGCTTGCCTCTTTAACAACCTCAAGATGTCCCAGATACACAGCCAACAAATGACTTTTTGAAAGCTAGTCACTGTTGTAATGTAGGAAATGTGGAACGGGCCAGTCTGCAATAGCAGGTCAGGGACAATTCCTTACACTGGAGGACCAGTAGGTACTGGGTGGACTGCATTGATGGTTCTCCAGCCACAGCTGATAGTTGTCCTAAGGTGGGGTGTGCATTCCAGGGAGCAGACTGTACAGTGCAAACTCCTCCACCATAGGTCAGCTCAAGACCAATGTTCCTCGGATCCTGCTCCTCGGATGCTGCCTGACCTGCTGTGCTTTTCCAGCACCACTCTGATCTTAGCTCAAGACCAATGCGAACAAACCCACTCCGCCTCTCTCCAGACGATCTTTACAATGGCACATTCCCAAAGAAGGGAGACACCACCTTCCCCATCGCCTCAAGGACAATATGTGGTGGGAGTGAGACTCAGGGCATGTAGGAAGGATCAAAGGGGAAGGGGCTTTCTTATCTCCAGCCAAGCCAAATCCTGATCCTTGTTAAATTCTATTAATGAGGCACTTTGCCAAACAGTTATGTATTGAAGATGGACTAAAGCTTGGGGCAGCTGCTGCAGAGGCAAAATTAGAATAGGCTGCCTTCTAAGACCTTTCAGCCATAGTACACAGTCATACAGCCATAGGACTGGAAACAGTAGAAGTCCAGGCAAGGAATTTACATTGTGGCTATCAAGGATGTTAAAATTGTACTGAGATACCTCAAAATGAAACAGTTTACTCCTGCTGCACTTTCTGTAATTTTCAATTTGAAATGAGTTTGCCCTCAGGCTGTACACCTGACGTGTTATGTATATTGTAAATATTACAGATGCACAGCATGGAAACAGACGCTTTGGTCCAACTCATCCATGCCAATCAGATATCCTAACCTAGTCTAATCCCATTTACAGTTACACAAGTTGAATTTTGTCCCACCTCAAGTAATTCTCAAGTCAAAATAATTTGGAATGTTATGAAGAATATATTCATTGGAGAAATGCAGAACATTCAACTTGTTCTCAGCAAGCTCCCACAAGCAGCAATGGAATCAACAATTGTTGACAATGACGTTGTTCAAAGGATAAATATTGGTCAAAACTCGAAAAAGCACTCTCCTATCCTTCTTCTAACATTGATATAGGACCGTTACATTTACCTCAGAGAGCAGATGGAGTCTCTACTGAACACCTGATCTGACAGTGCAGTACTGCCTCAGTGTTGCAATGAAGCCTCAGCCTAGAGTTTATGCTCAAGGCTCTTGAAAGCAACTTGAACCTACAACCTTCTGATCCAAAGATGCGTACTCTACCTACTGAGCCCAGTTAAAACCAACTTTGAGACTATAACTGTCAGAAACACTTCAGAGTTCTAGCATAACATTTGTTGATTGGCATCAAGCTGCATTAAGAATGGTCAGGTAATGAAGAGCTCCAAATTGTCTGCTTAAGAAATCGAAAGAAACAGTCCCTGGGCAGAAACGTTCATACCTGGAGACTGCCAGATGCAAAATAAAAGGAAGATGCACACAGAACATAAATAAATTCTTAGTTCTCCATATCAGTCCTCCGTTCACCTCCATTCCTTTACAGGTGTATAAGGAAAAATTCAAAGATCATGAGCGTATCATTTACAAATCTGACACATGCACAGTATAGGAGGTTAGGATTTATTATACCAGAAAGTCTACCCCAATTGATCTTGAAAAGATAAAGTATCTCAAATATTTGAACAACAGGTTCAGCAAGCCATTTCATAATTCTACTCTGCAGTGCCCGTGAGTAACAATTTCCACTAACTGGATGCCGCCATTAGTCCAAATAATGTCTGCCAACTGCAAGTCTGAGTAAGGCTAGACATGAACTTCAGTGCCAAATGTCCGGCACAGCAGCTGTATCTCCTTGTCATTGGTTGATTAAACCAAACAGCACGCTCTTTACTTGTTCATAAGAAACGGAGTATGGAACATATTTAGCTGCAGCCAGCCATGGTTAGAAAACATCTACTGTTAGACTTATTCTGTGATTGGACAGCCCTGGCTGAACAATCCTGGGTGTGCTCACAGCTTCACTTAGAACCTATTTAAGATAATCAGTTGAGTTTGTAAGATGGCTCTTGCTGAAACAACGTGTAGTTACATGAATGGAGAAAACAGAAGGGATACGTTTACGTTTCATACATTTTTAAAAAATTATCCAAGACCTTGGACAACCAACCGGGCTTGATAGCCCTCTCCATGGAAAAGTCTCAGCAAATAGTAATCTATTCTCCTGTAGAACATATTTTCAAGGTCATTTGAAATTTAACATTCTCGTTCTTCTCCTAATGAGTACAAAACATAAAGCTTCAACAAACTGGCTCTCCTTACAACAACAATCACATTCTATAATAACAAGTGATTGTTCACATACAGAGTACTTGAATACCACAGAACAGCAGGGATAAGAAATTCCCCAAACAGTCTAAGTCCCTGTCGAATAGCAAGTGGATCTCCAGAATCGAACAGTCTAACGGCCTGTCGAATAGCAAGTGGATCTCCAGAATCGAACAGTCTAACGGCCTGTCGAACAGCAAGTAGATCTCCAGAATCGAACAGTCTAATGTCCTGTCGAACAGCAAGTAGATCTCCAGGGTCGAACAGTCTAACGGCCTGTCGAACAGCAAGTAGATCTCCAGAATCGAACAGTCTAATGGCCTGTCGAACAGCAAGTAGATCTCCAAGGTCGAACAGTCTAACGGCCTGTCGAAGTGCAAGTAGATCTCCAGAATCGAACAGTCTAATGTCCTGTCGAATAGCAAGTGGATCTCCAGAATCGAACAGTCTAATGGCCTGTCGAAGTGCAAGTAGATCTCCAGAATCGAACAGTCTAATGGCCTGTCGAACAGCAAGTAGATCTCCAGGGTCGAACAGTCTAACGGCCTGTCGAAGTGCAAGTAGATCTCCAGGATGTTAGCCTGAAATCTGAGTTTGTAGTGTGATGCTATTGTTTGGTTGGGGTTTTCATGGTTTCAAAGATGGTTCCTGTACATCGGGTGCTCACATCGGCCATGCACTGCCTGTATTCCATTCAGGGTTGGCATCATGATCCGGGGCAGTGTGAAGCCTGGTCACTGTGATAATGGGAGTGGGGGGAGGGGGGACTCTTCCCCCCATTTTAATTTCTGGATTAGGTGAGTGGAGTTGGGAGAAATCCCAGCTCTGCAAACTCAACTTTTAAAAATGGTCATTCGACATTTCCATTTTCGATCCAGAGATTGGATTTTTTTTTTAAGAATTAGATTCCTGACAGCGTGGGAACAAGCCCAAGGCCCAACAAGTTCACACCGACCCTCCAAAGAGTAACCCACCCAGATCAATTCCCCTATCCTATATGCACCTAATCTACTCATCCCCGAACACTATTTCCCATGACCAATTCAGCTAACCTGCACATCCTTGGAATGTGGGAGGAAACCCACACAGACAAGGGGACAATGTGCAAACTCCACACAAACAATCGCCCGAGGCGGGAATCAAACCCGGGTCCCTGGCGCTGTGAGGCAGCAGTGCTAACCACTGAGTCAGCTGTGCCACCCCAATTTGTATTGGAGCACCAGACTATCAGTGACAGTGACCCAGAAAAAACGGAGGAAACATCTGGTTGCCAAGGTGTGCTGGCAAATTATAATTTGAAAACTGAAAATTATACTTAAAGAAGTAAAAATTAAACATTCCTCCAGCCCTCACCTCCACACACTGCCCATGCTTTATCTATGCCACCTGGTGTCCTTTATCCATCTCCCATGGTCTCTCAGACCCCCAATGCCAACACATCGCCTACTTCCACCCATCAGTTTTTCCTCTTTTCGCCTACCGTGCCAACCCATCTAGTATTCCCAAGGCACACATGAGAAGAAATAAAGTTCACTTAATCTTCTATATTGCTGACTGTGGTCTAGCAAGAAAACATTCCCATTCATAAAAACACAGCTTGACAGATGTTGACAGTTCCAAGTATTTCACACACACTTTTTATGAAATCTTCTCCAGAGGTAACAATCCCAGAAGACACCTGATGCTCTCAAATGATCCCCGAGCCCCACATGCCCAAGGTGGCCTGGGACTCCGCCACAGAACACACCAGATGGCCTCCTTCTTTAGAGACCGCAATTTCCCTTCCCACGTGGTTAAAGATGCCCTCCAACGCATCTCATCCACATCTCGCACCACCGCCCTTAGACCCCACCCCTTCAACCATAACAAGGACAGAACGCCCTGGGTGCTCACCTTCCACCCTACCAACCTTCGCATAAACCAAATCATCCGCCGACATCTCCACCACTTCCAAACAGACCCCACCACTAGGGATATATTTGCCTTCCCAGCCTTTTCCGCCTTCCGCAAAGACCATTCCCTCCGTGACTACCTGGTCAGGTCCACGCCTCCCAATAACCCACCCACCCATACTGGCACCTTCCCCTGCCACCACAGGAATTGGAAAACCTGAGCCCACACCTCCTCCCTCACCTCAATCCAAGGCCCTAAAGGAGCCTTCCACATCCATCAAAGTTTTACCTGCACATCCCCTGATATCATTTATTGTATCCATTGCTCCCGATGCGGTCTCCTCTACATTGGGGAGACTGGGCGCCACTTAACAGAGCACTTTAGGGAACATCTCTGGACCCACAACAATCAATAACATCCCACCGTGGCCCAATATTTCAACTCCCTCTCCCACTCTGCCGAGGACATGGAGGTCCTGGGCCTCCTTCACCGCCGCTCCCTCACCACCAGACGCCTGGAGGAAGAACGCCTCATCTTCCGCCTCGGAACACTTCAACCCCAGGGCATCAATGTGGACTTCAGTTTCCTCATTTCCCCTTCCCCCACCTCACCCCAGTTCCAAACTTCCAGCTCAGCACTGTCCCCATGACTTGTCCTACCTGCCTATCTTCTTTTCCACCCATCCACTCCACCTGACCTATCCCCTCCATCCCCACCCCCACTCACCTATTGTACTCTATGCTACTTTCTCCCCAGCCCCACCCTCCTCTCATTAATCTCTCCACCCTGCAGGCACTCTGCCTGCCTCTATTCCTGATGAAGGGCTTTTGCCCGAAACGTCGATTTTCCTGCTCCTCAGACGCTGCCCGACCCGCTATGCTTTTCCAGCACCACTCTAATCCAGAATCTGGTTTCCAGCATCTGCCGTCCTTGTTTTTACCACTATAATCAGAGGGTCACCTGATCTGTTCAAAAGGGGTACCCTGGCTATCAAAAAGATAACTTGCTGATAGCTTGGTAATCTCGACACTCCAGGTTCCAGAATCCTGGGCCTCCCAATTTGAGTGAAGGCATCTGGTCACTGAACCAGCCTGCTACCACGATGAAATGTGTATGTATAAACCGCAGACTGTCCCCAAACCACCACCCCCCTCCAAAAATGAGTCATTCCAGGACAGTGGCAGATCACTGAGGTACTCTTGGAGTGCTGATCTTGTCTTTACCCTCTCTTTTCAGCTGCTCAGAAACATCCCTCAGCAACCACAGTAGCTCTGCATGTGGTTGCACCTTGATAGTTTAAGCATCTGCTGTGTTTCTGATTGTAGGCTGAGGTAACTTCAAGGACAGGAACTCCAATGGCAAGCTCATGATGGAATGTCAGTGTTTGTAACCGTAACAAGCGCTTGCTCACAACAACCACTCTGTAGCTTCAATCAGCCTGATCTTCAGGAAGCACGAGTTGGTCATTGGGCTATTCGTAAAAGAATGAGCTGATGCAGAGGTTTACAGGTTGTCCAGAGCAGTGACCAGAGTTTTGATGTTTGATATTTGGTTATGCTGTGGCCTCTGATGGGTACGACATTCCAAGGTACCTCCTGGCCTGAGGCTTGAGTGCATATAGTCCATGGATTGCAGGCAGCACAGTTCGCTTTGTTACTTATACATGTCCTCAGATTCAGGTAGTGCTGGGGCTGTACCAGGACCTCCAGTTTGGTGGCATTGTTCAAAGAGTGTTACCCACTCAGGACTCCACCAGGGGATGTACTGCTCAGTGAAACCTCAAAGGCTGTTCTTCTTCAGCAAAAAGCAGGACCACTAGCTGGTGTCAGGAGCCATGTGCTGAATGGTTCTCACCTGTTCCACAGGAAATCCAGGCCAATTGGCAGACAGTAGTTCCACCTTGGAGGGCCGCTTTGGGACCCTCCGACCACATGGGATCAACATCAATTCCACCGCTTTCCTCATCTCCCCTCCCCCCCCCAACCTTATCCCAGCTCCAACCCTCCAACTTGGCACTGCCCTCTTGAACAGTCCCACCTGTTCATCTTCCTTCCCACCGCTCCACTCTGACCTATCACCATCACCCCAACCTTCATCTACCTCTCACATTCCCAGCTACCTTACTCCCAGCCCCATACCCACTCCCTGTTATCTCTCAACCCTTTTGGGCATCCCCCCTCCCCGCCAACATTCCTGATAAAGGGCTTATGCTTGACTCTCAGATGCTGCCTGACTGGTTGTGCTTTTCCAGCACCATACCTTTTGACTCTGATCCTCACTTTCTCATATCTCTCACTTCGCTGACTGATGTAAAATTGTGTCGGAATCCTGTGAGGAAAGTTTGGGCCAAGTGTACAGATACGTCCTCACTGTCTGATATAGACAATCAGAAGGTTCTTATTGACCAGAAACAGAACTGGACCAGTCAAATGTTCTGACTGCAAGAGCAGATGAAAGGTTGGGAATTCTGTGATGAGACTCCCCTAAGCCTGTCTATCATCCACAAGAGTCAAGTCAGGGCTGTCCTAGAATGCTCTCCAGTTGCCTGGATGAGTGCTGCTCCAACAACTTTCAGCAGGTTCGAGACTAAACACTTGCTTATTTGCTACCCTAGCCACCAAGATCAACACGCACTTCCCCCACCAGCGACGCAGTGGCTGTAGTGAGTACCATTTACAAGATGCACTGCCGCAAATCACCAAGGCTCTTCCAACAGCACTGCCCAAATTTGTGACCTCCTTCACCAAAAGGGACAGGGGAAGCAGATACAATGGAAACACCACTGCCTCCAACGTCTCCTGCAAATCACACACCAGCCTTTACCGCCATTCCTTCACTGTGATCAGATCAAAAACCCAGAGCCCCCTCACTGTGGGTGAACTATCACCCCATGGACCGCAGGGGTTCAATGGAATAGTTCATCATAATCTTCTCCAGAGCACTTAGGCGTAGGCAATAAATGCTGGTCTCGATAGCAACAACCACATCCCATGAATGAATTTTAAAATATCACGCAGCTTAAGAAAGGTTATAATTACTACGCCAATCCAATTTTTGTGAATGCAATGTAAAAATGATCAAATCATGTCATATTACGTACCAGAATGACTTCATCATCAGTAACCTCCCTGAACTGCATGTATTTTGGAGAATGATTTTGTGTTTTCTAGTGCTTGCCAAATATAACCCAGCTCAAAGCACTATTTCCCCACCATTATGTTCCACAGGCGACTGAACTGTTTTCGAGGGTCATGTGCTCTGCACATTAAAAAGCAAGGCTCTTGCAGGCTCAGCGCAGAATGCATCAATAAGGGCAGTGTTCACTTCCCCTATCCCGCTACAGCACTCTGAGTTATCGCCAACACCACCACCAAACCCCCCTCGCCACCCCCAGGGGACCAGCTCCCAATTAAATGCCGCATTCATGAGCAGAACAGCAACAGTCGCAGAAGAGGGAAAACAAAACTGCATTCAACTTCAATAAGGAGATTTAACAGCAAAGTGTCAGAGAGAGAGAGAGACAGAGAAAGGAAAAGGTCCTTCCTTTATCAAACGCAACCCTACAGGAAATGATGAACAATGAAAGGAATTTTAATAAGATTCCAGATGTACCAAATCACCAATCCTGTAACAAGAACAGCAAACTAAAAAAGATCCCAAACTGCTACAGAATACATAGCAAAACACAAACAAAATGCTAATGAGCCTGGGATAATTAGGTGAAACCTTGGAATTACTTCTGCTGCTTTTTATGCTGCCAACAGCAGTTCAGTGTCCAAACTTCCCTCCCATTTCATAATACTTTGTTTTCCAGGGTGGTCCTTGAGCAAAGAAATGACAGCTCTACTTATAGAGCCCATGCAGCTCCCTTACAAGGTCTTACTTTCTGAGCAAGATCTGTTAAGCTGCTGCAAAGCATCAACGGGAAACTCCAATGATGCTGGAACTTAGCAGCAATAAACAAAACACGACAGTACAGATTCCATAACAAAATCATACCTTGAGAATGAATTTGATGGAGAAACACAGGCATTCATGCCAAGATTTGGCACTTCACTGTCTGTCCAGGCAAGGTGGCTCAGTGGTTAGCACTACTGCCTCACAGCACCAGGGACCCGGGTTTGATTCCTGCCTCAGTCACTGTCTGTGTGGAGTTTGCACATTCTCCCCGTGTCTGCGTGGGCTTCCTCCAGGTGCTCCAGGTTCCTCCCACAATCCAAAGATGTGCAGGTCAGGTGAATTGGCCATGCTAAATTGCCCATAGTGTGAGGTGCATTAGTCAGGGGTAAATACAGGGTAGGGGAATGGGTCTGGGTGGGTTACTCTTCGGAGGGTCAGTGTGGACTTGTTGGGCCAAAGGAACTGTTTCCACACTCTTGGAATCTAATCTCATCCCTTAATTATCCCAGGCCAGTTCATCTTGAAGTACTGCAGTCCCAGTACTGAAGGTGCTCCAACAATGTTGTAGGAGTTTAATACAACTTTGCTCAGCCCTTTCTCAGAACAAAAAAAAACAAAGAACTGGAAATCTGAAGCAAAGACAGAAATTGCTGGAGAAACTCAGTGGCTCTGGCAGCATCTGTTGAGAGACAGAATCGTTGACACTGCTTTCTTTCAACAAATGCTGCTGGACCTGCTGAGTTTCTCTAGCAATTTCTGTTTTTTCTTCTGGGAACAGTTAACCACAGGGATGTGAGGCTGGAATGATATATACATGTCCAAAATGATTCAGAAGAGCGGGATAGCTTCCCTCAGGGGAACTACTGAATCTTTGGGGTATTAGTGACCATCTGATCGCTGTATCATCACTTCAAGTGAGATCAACTTTTTATTTCAAGAGTTTTAAAAACTGAGTTCAAATACTCAGACTGCCCTGGAGGATCTGAGCTCATTCATAGTCTCTGGGTAGAGGCTCAGTAACATCGACAAGACATATTCACGCAGACACACCGGCTGAAGCTAGGAATGTCTTCAGTAATACGAAGCTGTCTTTAGTCTGAGATTAAGCAGCTACAGAAAGAGATCACTTCAGTCTGGGTTTTTAATCTTGTAAGTTCCCAGGCAACAGACAGGCAAATACATGTTATTAATAGGCAGGGGGAATGGCTATTTGTTCACACCCAAATCAGCTCACAAACCTCACAGCACACAGACCAGCTCACCATTCTGCCTTCAAAGTTGCCAGTGCCCCAAATGAGACAACCTCTATAACCGGCATTTTCCAAACCAGTACAGGGTGGAATCCAGTCCACTCCACCAAGACAGCAAGGGATGCAGCAGCCAGGGCCCACTGCACTCACAGTGGTCCTAACAAGAAAACACTGTTTTACACAGACTGGACTAGAATCAGACCCATTATGCAAAATTTTGAGATTCAGCCCGAATCCAGAGGCTGAAATTCAGGAATACATCCTGGGCAGTAGTGAGAAAAGGCAGTAATGTTGGAAACTCAGTACCAAAGGAGTGCTGCACTGTTGCAGGGTCAGTACCAAAGGAGTGCTGCACTGTTGCAGGGTCAGTACTGAGGGAGTGCTGTACTGTTGCAAGGTTAGTACTGAAGGAGTGCTGCACTGTTGCAGGGTCAGTACTGAAGGAGTACTGCACTGTTGCAGGGTCAGTACCAAAGGAGTGCTCCACTGTTGCAACATTGGTACGGAAGAAGTGCTGTACTGTTGCAGGATCAGTATCAAAGGGTGGCTGCACTGTTGCAGGGTCAGTAACTAAGGAGTGCTGCACTGTTGCAGAGTCAGTACCAAAGGAGTGCTGCACTGTTGCAGGGTCAGTACCAAAGGAGTGCTGCACTGTTGCAGGGTCAGTACCCGAAGGAGTGCTGTACTGTTGCAGGGTCAGCACTGAAGGGGTGCTGCACTGTTGCAGGGTCAGTATCAAAGGAGTGCTGCACTGTTACAGGGTCAGTGCTGAAGGAGTGCTGCACTGTTGCAGAGTCAGTATCAAAGGAGTGCTGCACTGTTGCAGGGTCAGTATCAAAGGAGTGCTGCACTGTTGCAGGGTCAGTACCAAAGGAGTGCGGCACTGCTGCACAGTCAGTACTGAAGGATTGCTGCACTGTTGCGGGGTCAGTACCAAAGGAGTGCTGCACTGTTGCAGGGTCAGTATCAAAGGAGTGCTGCACTGTTGCAGGGTCAGTACCAAAGGAGTGCTGCACTGCTACACAGTCAGTACTGAAGGATTGCTGCACTGTTGCAGGGTCAGTACCAAAGGAGTGCTGCACTGTTGCAGGGTCAGTATCAAAGGAGTGCTGCACTGTTGCAGGGTCAGTACCAAAGGAGTGCTGCACTGCTACACAGTCAGTACTGAAGGATTGCTGCACTGTTGCAGGGTCAGTACTAAAGGAGTGCTGCACTGTTGCAGGGTCAGTACCAAAGGAGTTCTGCACTGTTGCAGGGTCAGATCTGAAAGAGTGCTGCACGGTTTCAGGGTCAGTACGGAAGGATTGCTGAACAGTTGCAGGGTCCGTATCAAAGGAGTGCTGCACTGTTGCAGGGTCAGTACTAAACGAGGTCTGCACTGTTGCAGGGTCAGTACTGAAGGAGTTGTTGTGGTTCTGTTCGCTGAGCTGGGAATTTGTCTTGCAAACGTTTCGTCCCCTGTCTAGGTGACATCATCAGTGCTTGGGAGCCTCAGAGGCTCCCAAGCACTGAGGATGTCACCTGGACAGGGGACGAAACGTTTGCAAGACAAATTCCCAGCTCGGCGAACAGAACCACAACAACGAGCACCCGAGCTACAAATCTTCTCCCAAACTTTGAACTGAAGGAGTGCTGCACTGTTGCAGGGTAGGTATCAAAGGAGTGCTGCACGCTTGCAGGGTCAGTACTGAGGGAGTTCTGCACTGTCACAGGGTCACTACTGAGGGAGTAAGGAAGTCCTATACTATCTGAAGCTGAGTACTGACAGCAGCCTACACTGTTGAATGTTCAGTATTAGGGGAAGGCTGCACTATCAGAGAGTATGTACTGGCAATGTAATGCACTGCTGAAGACTGAGGGAGTGGTACTTTGTTAGGGGATGAGTACTCAGGCATCTCTACACTGGGAGGGTCAGTACTGAAGCAGCAGTACATTGTCAGAGGGTCAGTACTGAGGAAGCACTGCACTATTAGAGGGACAGTACTGAGGGAGTGCTGCACTGTCAGAGGGTCAGTACTGAGGGAGTGCTGCACTGTCAGAGGGTCAGTACTGAGGGAGTGCTGCATTGTCATAGCGTCAATACTGAGGGAGTGCAGCACTGTCATAGCGTCAATACTGAGGGAGTGCAGCACTGTCAGAGGGTCAGTACTGAGGGAGTGCTGCACTGTCAGAGGGTCAGTACTGAGGGAGTGCTGCATTGTCATAGCGTCAATACTGAGGGAGTGCTACACTGTCAGAGGTTTAGTACTGAGGGAGTGCTGCACTGTCAGAGGGCCGGTACTGAGGGAGTGCTGCACTGTCAGAGGGTGAGAACTGAGGGAGTGCTGCACTGTCAGAGGGTCAGTACTGAGGGAGTGCTGCACTGTCAGAGGGTCAGTACTGAGGGAGTGCTGCATTGTCATAGCGTCAGTACTGAGGGAGTGCTGCATTGTCAGAGCGTCAGTACTGAGAGGGTGCTGCACTGTCAGAGGGTCAGTACTGAGGGATTGCTGCATTGTCAGAGGGTCAGTACTGAAGGAGTGCTGCACTGTCAGAGGGTCAGTACTGAGGGAGTGCTACATTGTCAGAGCGTCAGTACTGAGGTAGTGCTGCACTGTTGGGGGTCATACTGAGGGAGTGCTGCACTGTCAGAGGGTGAGTACTGAGGGAGTGCTGCATTGTTGTTAGTTTAGGTCCCCAAGGCCTAACAGTCTTCATTCCGAGGTACAAGAGAAGGTAGTCATGGAGATAATGGATGCATTGTTGTTATTTTTCAAAATTCTGTAGATTCAGGAACAGTCCTGGCAGATTAGAAGATGGTAAATGTAACCCCCACTGTTTATAAAGGAGGGAAGCAAAATACTGGGAATTAAGACTAGTTAGCCTATCATTAGAAGTAAGTAAAATGCTCTAAAGGATGTGATAACAGCACACTTCGATAATACCAATGGGATTGCACATAATCAAAATGAATTAATGGAACAAGTGTTGTGCCTGACGAACCCACTGGAGTGTTTGTTTTTTAAGGCAAAATTGTAGAATAGATGAGGGAGAACCAGTGGATGTGATTTATTCAGATTTTCAGCAATCTTTTGATACAGTCCCACACCGGAGGCGACTGTGCAACATCAGCACAAATGGGATCGGGGCTAATAAATTGAGAATGATTGAGAATTGGTTACCAAACAAGACACAGAAGGGATAAACATTCCCTTATGCCCTTTCAGGGAGGAAAATTCTGGACTCCAAACCCACAACAACATGTGGTTGATTCTTAACTGCCTCTGGGCATTTAGGGATGGGTAATAAATGCCAATCTGACCAGCGACACCTACAAAATTCAAATTTTAAACAAAGGAAGCCATCTTCAAAGTGAAAGGCAGTGACAAGTCAGCTACCACAAGGATCATTTCTTGGGCTGCAACTGTTCACAATATTTAGCAACAGCTTGGATAAGGCAATCAGGTATATTTCCAAATTTGCTGATGTCATAAAACTAAACAAAACGGCCCTCTCCGGCCTCTCAGGATCTTACTTCACTAATTGGAAGAGAAGCAGGTAGTTTTCCCCATCAGCATGGGCACTATTTACACCTTAAACCATCTGAATAAAACATACAATTTTTTTTATTATTTCACTGCTTATGATGAGACGTCATTTGCAGAAACTGGCTGCTTTCTTGGTATATAGAAGAAAGGCAGAAAGAACAAAATTGGTTTTAAAACCTTTTGAGAAGTCCTGAGGTGTACAAGGTGCTATTTTGGATGAGACATTAAAGCCAAAGCAATATGTCCTCTCAAGTAGACATTAGTCTTTGACATTATTTCAAAGAAGAACCAGAGAGTTCACCTCTTGTCCTGGCCAATACTTATCCCTTAACTTGGGATATCCCCACTGAAAGTTCCACCTCAAACATTCCTACATCACCCTTTAAGATGAAGCTTAAAACCTACTTCTTTGACCAAATCTTTGGCCACCTGTCTTAATATTCCTTTATGTCACTCTGTGCCAATTTTCATTTGATAATGGTTCCAGGGAAGCTCCATGGAGAGCTTTAAATTGTTAAAGGTGCTGTGTATCATCTACAGGACACAAGTCAAGAGTGTGTTGGAGTACTCCCAACTTGCCTGATGGGTGCAGCCCCAACAATCCTCAAGAAGCTTGACACCATCCAGGACAAACCAGGCTACTCCCTCCACTCCCTCCAGTAGCAACAGTGTATACCATCTAAAGATGCACTGTTGAAATTCACCAAGGCTCCTTGAACAACACCATCCAAACCCTTGACCATTATCAATGAGAAGGACAAGGGCAAATACCACTCACAAGATCTCTTCAGAGTCGTTCACTATCTTGACTTGGAAATATATTAGGTGAAATTGAGGACTGCAGATGCTGGAGAGTCAGAGGCGAAAAGTATGGTGCTGGAAAAGCTCAGCAGGTTAGGCAGCATCCGAGGAGCAAGAGAGTCGACATTTCGAGCATAAGCCATTCCTGATGAAGAGCTTATGCCTGAAACGTCGACTCTCCTGCTCCTTGGTTGCTGCCTGACTTGCTGTGCTTTTCCAGCGCCACACTTTTCGACTTGCAAATGTATTGCCACTGCTTCAGTGCTGCTGGGTCAAAATCCTGGAACTCTCTACCTAAAAGCATTGTGGGTCTACCCACATGAAAGGGATCGTTGCATTACCATCACCTTCTACAGGCAAGCTGAGATGGGCGATAAATGCTGGCCCAGCCAGTGACGCCCACATCCCATGAGTAAATTTAAAAAGTACGGGTTGCGGCTGTTGTCGTACACTGCTTTAGGAAGCCTCAGTGCTGTACATTTCACTCCCACTGCAGCTGTTCAAGTAAGTCAACAACAATTCGTAACAAAGTCACTACTTCACAGTTATGAAGCTTTTAACAGTAATTTTCACCCTTAAAAAGGCTCATAATTATTAATTATTCAAAATATTTATGCAACTTTGAGAAAACAATCATGAATAGGTGTTCACTGAGAACAGATCTTGACAAAGTGAGCAGTAAATCTGAATCAACCAATTTATTCAACTTCAGTGATCTCTCCTTCTCCCAGTTCAATTACATCTCATAAATATTGCATGTTTCATTATGACTACCTTTAAGAAAATTACCAGTTATGTCAGGTTTTTCAAACTGATTTACTTCACCACAAAAGGTTTCCTTTCAAGTTGGTATCACTAGCTGGAGATTTGCCTGACAGACCCCATTGTTATTCAGGACTGTAAACTCAAATTGAATCTTACGGCTCAGCATTGTTAAAACCAGTCTCACGTGTTACGGGGGTGGGGGGGGGAAAGAGAAATCACAATGAAACCAAAACTCATAAACGTTGAGTGGTAATGAGCAACAATCTTTAGAAAGAAAGTGTTTGCATTTCAAGAGCGCCTTTCATTACCTCAGGGTATTCCACAGTGCCTCTCAGCCAACAACTTGACATGTAACCATTGTTGTCGGAAATATGAAAACCACCTTATGCAAAGCAAGCTTCCACATACAGTAATATGGTAATGACTGGGATCATTTGTTTTAGTGATATTGATTGATGAACAAACATTGGCCCAGGACACCAGGATGAACTTCCATGCTTTTCATTAAGATCTTATCATCAACCTTGTCCATCAATCTGAGAGGGCAGATGAGCACTCACATTTCATCAGTCCAAAGTCAACAATCACACACCAGATTATAGTCCAACAGGTTTAATTGGAAGCACTAGCTTTTGGAGCACCTGATGAAGGAGCGGTGCTCCAAACGTTAGTGCTTCCAATTAAACCTACTGGATTATAACCTGGTGTTGCGTGATTTTTAACTTTGTACACCCCAATCCCAACACCGACATCTCCAAATCATGACTGTCAAAAGTACACCTCTCCCTCAGTGTTCCACTATGACAATCAAAGGAGATTACATGGTTGAGATGTGATCACACAAACCCCTGAGCCAAAGGCAAGAATGCTATCCACTATCTGACATCAAATTCATTGCTGTATATTGGTCTGCAATAACCTTCAGTAATTATACATTTCATGATGCTCTCCAGAACACAATCCAGCTGTGGAAGGACACAACAATGCATGGTATAACTGATGCGGCTCAACTCAACACTTTATGAAATATATCACTTGTCTGAAACCTCCATCAAGCCAGGCAGGATTATAAGTCTTGGAGAAGAGGAGGTAATGGTCATTTTTGAAATAGAGTAAATCAAACACAAGCATTGAGAGATAAATTCACAAGGACAGATAAAACATTTTGATTCACATTTGATGTTCACCATGCATGGCAGCTGTTCAAAGAAGTCCAGGAAAGGTGACTAGCAAAAACAAGGGTCAAGATAAAAGAATGAGATTGCTGGACCGAGTGGTATCTTCTTACATCTGAAGCTATTGCTACTCGTGCATAATGATAGGTCAAACCATAAAAAGAAATTCAAGGCATCACTGCTTGATGTCACAATTAGATGAAGAGTCCCAATATTCATGCAACATCCTGTTGGACAATTTTCAAATCTGATAAGTTGACATTCTAAGCAAGACAAAGACCTTCCTCAGTTACTTAATAAGACGTCTAGCTTTATTCTTTAGATTAGATTACTTACAATGTGGAAACAGGCCCTTCGGTCCCACAAGTCCACACCAACCCTCCGAAGAGCAACCCACCCAGACCCATTCCCCTACACCTAACACTACAGGCAATTTAGCATGGCCAATTCACCTGACCTGCACATCTGTGGACTGTGGGAGGAAACCGGAGCACCCGGAGGAAACCTACGCAGACGCGGGGAGAATGTACAAACTCCACGCAGACAGTTGCCCAAGGCAGGAATTGAACCCAGGTCTCTGACGCTGTGAGGTAGCAGTGCTGACCTCTGTGCCACCATTAATCCTTCAATTCATAAGCAGTTGCCTCTTCAATTCCCCACCCTCACTCAACAAGATTTTGTCTTATCCCTCCTTTTCTGCAAAATCTAAGAATCAAGTCATTATCCATTTGGGTTGGACTGCACAGAATAAGCCACAGAACTACCAACTGCTGAGTTATTCTCATTCTCCCTCAACAACAGACATCCACAAAGCATTTGTCACAAATCTGACATCAACTGCTTTCTCACACACTATTATGTAATAGACAATTAAACATTCCTTTTCTAGCAAGAATTGTTTTAAACACTGTGGGGACGACGATAAAGAAAATACTTGGAGTTTCCAAAGAGGCAGGACATGGCAGGATTTACGAGATCGACTTACAACGCAGAGCCAAAAAAAAAATCTACACAAATGCCCAGAAGATTGGAGTCCAGCCAAAAGCTCCTCTGGAATTATGCACACATCAACATCCAAGTGAAGACAGAGCAATTGTTCTCAATACCAGAAGGGTTACTAAGCCGGAGATGCAGATTTTAGTAATCTGTGACAATAAACAGGGGTCAGATTTAGAAATGCACTGTACGCTTTCTGGTGGGTTGTGTTCTGAAATGTGCTGTCTCAAAAGGTGAAGCTGCAGACTCAATATCTCAAAAGAAGTTGGAAAAAGCAAACATTTTTAGAACTAGTGGGAAGCAGCAGGAATGGAATGGCAACTAGTAACTAATGAAGAGGAAGACAGGTTAATGAATGCTTGAAAATGCAGCAGAGTTAGAGATAATAAATTTCTGATTCCCATTAGCCAACAGGATTATGGAGATAGGAGGATAAAAGGCATCGAAATGTGCACTCAGTCATGATCAAATTGAATAGTGGGGCAGGTTCAAAGGAAGGCATCTGGATGGGTAGCTGAATAGGAAGGGTTTAGAGGGATATGGGCCAAGAGCTGGCAAATTGAACTAGATTACGTTAGGATTTTTGGTCAGCATGGACGAGTAGGAGCAAAGGGTCTGTTTCAGTGCTGTACGTCTCTATGACTCTATGTCTGAATAGTCCACTCCTATGTCTCTCTGCTCCTAAAGCAAGCAGCCCAGATTTGTTCTACTTTTAAAGAATGTTGCGTGGTACTCCAATGTGATACTAAATGGGCACTGCACTGCCAGACGTGTGGCACTGAGGGGGCACCACAATGTCAGAGGTGTCAGCTTTCAGATGGGACATTGTAACAAGTGGAAAAGCACAGCAGGTCAGGCAGCACCCGGGGAGCAGGAGAATCACCGTTTCGGGCAACAGCCCTTCATCGGGAATTTGGCCAGAAATGTCGATTCTCCTGCTTCTCGGATGCTGCCTGACCTGCTGTGCTTTTTCAGCACCATGCTCTCGACTCTAATCTACAGCATCTGCAGTCCTCACTTTTGCCATTATGCCAAGTCCCCATCTGCCCTCTCAGGAGAACGTAGAAGATCCTATGGCCGCTTTTCCAAAACTAGCTGAAGAATTGCCCCAGTCTCCAGGCCAATCTTTATCACTCAATCAGCTGTACATATACTAATACTATTAACTCCACACTGTTTGTGGGATCTTGCTGTGCACACATTGGCTGCCATGTTTCCTGTATTAGCAGGCTTTTGGACGTTTTGAGGTGGCAGTATAATATGTTGGTTTTATTTGCTACTCATTTCTCTGTACAAGGAGCGCAGGATATTTTGACATCTGGGGATTTCTAGTCAACATCTGCGGGTTTTGGTTTGCAGCAATCTCAAGGAAACACATCGGTTTTATTCTTGCTCAGGACTCAAGAATCAAAAGCTCAAACAAGCGAGTGAGCCTGACAATTAACATCATTCCAACAAGCCAGTGTGTACAAACAATTCCCAATGTGAGGGAACACATTTTCCTCAATATTTCAGGAAATGTTAAAAAAAGGCGGAGTTGAAACTATCACCCGAAAATCATAAGGCAACTGGAATGTAAAAACCCAGGAAATTCAATCGCCTCTGGTCCCGGGGAAACTGGAGGGGAAAATGGCATGGAGAGTGAGGGCAGGAATGGCGGGTGGTGAAAGAGAATAACATCTGTATCTAGAAGGAGGAGGACAACAAGAGAACAAATTTCCCAAACACAGCAAATCTCACACCACTAAACACATTCACCCAAGATGTGTGCATCTGTACATTTCTTTACTGAATTAAAGAAATGGGAAATTAAAGATGCATTAAACAGTGTTTGTGCAGCCTTTTGAACCTAGTATTTCAAATAAACAGGGTGAGGCGGAATGGCAAAACTACCTACTTAAAAATGGTTGCTTCACCTTTTAATGTGGAAAATCCTTTGTAACATGTGTAGTGATACGTAGTAATAAAACAACATTTGCTTTGATTAACAGCCTTTGAACTCTGGTGGAAGAGTATCGACCTGAAATGTTCACTCTGTTTCTGTCTCCACGGTTGCTGACAGACCTGTTGAGTATTTCCAACATCTGCAGTACCTGCATTTTGCTTTTCTGTTACACTCTTATAGCATTTTGTTGCAGACGTTCTGCTATATTACAGTCTGAATAGCTGTAACTTGACAGTTAAAAATAATATGAACTCACAAATATTATACCCATAAACACAAGTACTGTACATCAATAATCTCTACAATGAAAGAATAGATGGGAGCTGATACTAAGTTAAGAGTTACATAAGATCATAAGTTATCATAAGGAATCTCATCTTCTGAACTTCAATATAGTGGCAGCCTGGAGTTTACAAAAGTGGATGTGGAAAGACTGAAGAGCAGGGACCAAACAGAAAAGCAAAGAGGAGATTGAAGCTTTGCAATCCATTGCAATCTTTCCCCTATAAAGATCTCAGCATGTTTCATACAACCTTGCTCAGGAGATGGCAGACTATCCCCTCACTGTCCCAGTGACCCAACAGCTCTAGAGATTATACAGTACTTGTCGTAATTCTAGCGCCAATGGCACAGAACTGCAACAGGGACCGCAGCCTCAATGTAATCATGGTGAAACTGCAATTCCATGGCTTGTTAGCAGTCACCTGCTACAAATGTAACTGATACTGTAAATAATCAAGCCAAAACTACAGTTTTCAAAGATTATTCTCTGGTTGGCCTGATCTTCCATGCTGGAGGTGAATTTCTCACACAGCTCTCTAAGATCTGATACCTCCTCCCAAAGGGCCTTGGGGAGAGTGGGTTAGAGAGTGGTTGAAGTCTGCACAAATTGTCACACGAGTACAGCATAAAGTTTACAAGTCACCACTTATGGAGTCACCTTAGGTACAAAGGTACATGGGTACAAATTCTTGGTACAAAGCAGAAAAATAAAGAAAACAGAGTGAAAAGTTAAACAAAAAAAAAGATCCTCCCAGACAGTTCTGGAGGCCTGCTGGGTGACTCAGAGCAGTGATTTTGGACAAGCTGAGGTTAACTGCAGCTGTGCACTCAGTTCCCCGGGAACACACGTACAATGACAGACACAATAAAACACAACCCAGAAAGGCACAGTCATTCAAGCTCACAGAATGCATGCTCAAACCACTGAAAATATACACTTTTCAAATAGTTCCCTGCGGCCGCTTTAAAAAGCTTCTTTCAAACAGCAAATCCTATTGTTCACCAGTGAGTCGGGATTCCCCGTTAACACTGTACAGAAACACACAGAGGTCTCTGCTCTCCCTGTGATGCACATATGCTGCAACAACACACATCAACACGGCAACTGAGAGGGGAGGGGGCAGTAGGATGGGGAGGTTCGGAGTGGGAGGGGGTTTAGAAAGAGGGGTAGCAGGGGGGGCTGTTGGTGAGAGAAGAGAGTAGTAGTAAGGAAGGGGAAAGTTGGACAGTAAGAGAGACGTATGGCCAAAGACTTGAGCAGGAGGGGGAAGGAGGGGAAGAGAGGGGATGGGGGAGGGGAGAGGTAGGAGGGAAGGGAGGAGGGGTGACGAGGCAGGGAGTGGGGTAATGAGGGTGAGGGAGTGGGGGAGAGGCGAAGGGAATGGAGGGCATTGTGACCAGGAGGAGGGAGGGGAGTTAGAGGAGGTGGCGTGAGGGCAGTGGGGGAGGGGAAGGGGAGGAGAGGATGGGGACGGCGTAGATGATTGAGAAGGGTGAATAGGTCAGTGGTGTAGAGGAGGGAGGGAAGAGGAAGAGGATGGAAATGAGGAGAGGGAGCAGTGGAGGAAGAGGCCAGGAAAGAGGGAAGAGGAGAAGGGGAAGGGGAAATGGGGCAGGGAGAGAAGGGAGAAGGCGAAGGTGGGCGGGGGGGGGGGAGAGAACTGGGGATGGAAGGGGAGAGCTGGTGGAAGGGGAGAAAAGGACAGAGGAGAAGGGGGTGAAGATTTGGCAGGAAGGGGATGAGGGAAAAGGAGAAGATGACGTGGGGAAGGAAAAAGCAGGGAAGGAGATGGGAGAGTGAAGAAGGTGGAGTGGAATGGGTAGAGAAGGGGAATGGGGGCAGAGAAGGGGGGAATGCTTGAGTGAAAAAGATGAAAGGGAAAGGGGGAGGAAAGGGAATGATGAGGGGAAAGGAAGTAGGAAGGAAAGGGAGAGGGAAGTGAAGGGTGAGACTGAAGAGGGGAGTAAAGTGGGCATAGCAGGTGAGGGAGGCTGAGCAAGAGGGAGCAAGATATGGGGGAGTGAGATAGTGGGTAGGACAGGGGAAGGGAAGGAGGACAGGAAAAGGGAGAGATGGAGGGGCGGGAAGGGGAGTGGGGTGGGGGAATAAAGGGAATAGGGAGGGAGAGGCAAGGAAATGAGAGAGGGCAAGGGTAAGACATAAGCTAAATCATAAAGGGAGAGGGAAAGGGAGGGGGACGAACAGGGTGGGAGGGGAGACAGGAATGGGGAAGGAGATGAGGCAGGAAATGGGAGGGAGGTAGGAGGGGAACGGGTAAGGGTAAAAGGAGGGAGGGGAGAGGAGGGGTTAAGGGAAGTGAGATTGGAGGAATAAGAGGAAGAGGGAGAGGAAGGGGAGGAGGGTGGAAGGGAGGGGAGGGAAAGAGGTGGGGTTGAGGGTAAGCAGGAGAGTGGGATAAGGGGAAGAGGAAGGGAAGGGATGTGAGAAGGGGGAAGGTGGGAAGGGGAGTGAAAAGGAGGGGGAAATATGTTGGTTAGGAAAGCGGGAAAGGGACTAGGGAAAGAGAGTGTGTGGAAGGGGACGAAGGGAAGGAGTGAAGTAATGGGAGGCATGGGGAGGGAAGGGAAGGGAAATGATGATGGGAGGGGAGGTGCTGAAGGAACAGGCATGGAGGGGCATGGGAAGGTGGGGCAGGGGTTGACTGGATGGGAGAGGCAGGGCAGAGCTGCAGTGGATGGGAGCGGTGAGGTTAGAGATGGAGTGGATGGGAGAGGTGAGGTTAGAGATGGAGGGGATAGGAGAGGTGAGGTTAGAGATGGAGTGGATGGGAGAGGTGAGGTTAGAGATGGAGGGGATAGGAGAGGTGAGGTTAGAGATGGAGTGGATGGGAGAGGTGAGGTTAGAGATGGAGTGGATGGGAGAGGTGCGGTTAGAGATGGAGTGAATGGGAGAGGTGCGGTTAGAGATGGAGTGGATGGGAGAGGTGAGGTTAGAGATGGAGGGGATAGGGGAGGTGAGGTTAGAGATGGAGTGGATGGGAGAGGTGAGGTTAGAGATGGAGTGGATGGGAGAGGTGGGGTTAGAGATGGAGTGAATGGGAGAGGTGCGGTTAGAGATGGAGTGGATGGGAGAGGTGCGGTTAGAGATGGAGTGGATGGGAGAGGTGCGGTTAGAGATGGAGTGGATGGGAGAGGTGCGGTTAGAGATGGAGTGGATGGGAGAGCGGTTAGAGATGGAGTGGATGGGAGAGGTGCGGTTAGAGATGGAGTGAATGGGAGAGGTGCGGTTAGAGATGGAGTGGATAGGAGAGGTGAGGTTAGAGATGGAGTGGATGGGAGAGGTGGGGTTAGAGATGGAGTGAATGGGAGAGGTGCGGTTAGAGATGGAGTGGATGGGAGAGGTGCGGTTAGAGATGGAGTGGATAGGAGAGGTGCGGTTAGAGATGGAGTGGATGGGAGAGGTGGGGTTAGAGATGGAGTGAATGGAAGAGGTGAGGTTAGAGATGGAGTGGATGGGAGAGGGAGGGCAGAGATGGAGTGGATGGGAGAGGTGGGGTTAGAGATGGAGTGGATGGGAGAGGTGGGGTTGGAGATGGAGTGGATGGGAGAGGTGAGGTTAGAGATGGAGTGGATGGGAGAGGGAGGGCAGAGATGGAGTGGATAGGAGAGGGAGGGCAGAGGTGGAGTGGATAGGAGAGGTGGGGTTAGAGATGGAGTGGATAGACGAGGGAGGGCAGAGGTGGGCAAGAGTGAGTTGGAGGCAAATACTGAATGTGTTTTTTGGGGATCTGTGAGGTGGAGGGGTTTGAAGCAGGAAGGAGGCTGGGATCAAAGTAAGAAGAGTGCAGTTCTGAAGAAAGGTCACTGAACCCGAAACATTAACTCTGATGTCTCTGCACAGGTGCTGCCAGAAATGCTGAGACATCCAACAATTTCTGTTTTTGTTTAAGAATAGGGGAGTTTGTGGAGATGGGGTAGACTACTGAGATAGGAGGAGAGAAAGCATGAGAGGGAAGGTGGAGTTATCAGAGGGCAGAACAGGGAGGAATGAAGGTGAGATGTAGATGGATGGAGAATGAGGGATTTAGGAGAGCTAGATGGGATTGGCTATAGGAAGGGGAGGGATATTGGGTAGATGGTGGGAATGAGAGATGGTGGGAGGGCAGAAATGGGATGAAAAAAGTCATTGGAGGGGAGGGGAAGAGAAAGGGGAAATGGGTGGGGTGAAGGCTGAACTGGAGGAAAATGGAAGAGGGATAGGCATGAGGGAATGGGGAGTGGTAAAAGATGGAGATCTTGAGGATTTGGAAGAAAGAGAATGAGAAGGGAGAAGTGGAAACAGATGGAGGTAAGATGAGAAGGGTTGGGGCAAGATGACGAGGGAGTGATGGAGAAGGGACAGGTGGGAATAGGGAGGATGGGAGGAGGGGAGATGGGAATGAGTAGCAGAGGAGATGGAGAGGGGCAGTTGGGTATGGAAAGGAGTGGGTTTTGGGAATGGGGAGGAAGGGAAGTTGGGATGGGAGAAGGGAATGGGGAATGGGGAGAGGGAATCGGGGTAGGAGGGGAAGAAGAGGAGGAAAGGAAGAAGAGGGTGAAGACGGGAAATGGGAGGGCTAGGAGACAAGGATGAGAGAAGGTGAGATGAGGGAGTACATGATCCAGGGAAATGTGAAGAGCGGGAAATTGAGATGGGAGTGAGAGGGATGGGGAAGATGAAGGAGGGAATGACATGGAATGGGCATGGTGATGGGAAAGTTGCGGAGTGGGTGGTGGGGAGAGAAGAGATAGAGCAATGGAAATGGGGAATTGGGTATGTCAAGGAACATATGAAAGGAAAAGTGATAGCAATTTACACGAGAGATCAAAGGGTGTATGTACAGAAGAAGGTGTATATGGGGCATACTGATGCATACAGAAAGGATGGGCACTGGGCACAGTGCCAATTGTCAGTTAGTGGGTATGTGATGCAGCGAGATGTGTACTTGAAGAACACTGAGTCTGGGGCTGGCTTCCTGGGAGGGAGGACACATAGGACAGACTGGGTGAATCAGAAGGTGGGCACAGGGCAGGAGTTGAAGGATGTGAGAGGTTGAGAAGGGGTGGGTGACAGGAGGAATGAAAAGGTGGTGAAGGAAGGGATTGGAGGAGGATAAGAGGGTGAGGGGTTTGCAAACTTGGGGAGGACTCGACAGCAGCACTGATGGGATGATAGCTGGTGATGCTGAGGGAGGGCTGGTGACAGATGGAGATGGGATGCGGGTTATGAATGTTCTGGGGTGGGGGTACTGTGATTGAGGCGCAGGGTCAGATCTCCCTCCCCAGCTTCCAGGCGCTTCTCCTCCCGCAGACAACGAGTGGGGATCGGGCCCCCGGCCACCTGCCCGCCCGCTTGCTTACCGATCTTGACTTTGACGCTCTGTAGGAGCCGCAGCCCCTCTTCCTCCAGCGCCATTCCCGCCGCCACCGCCACCGCCGCCGGAGCGAGACGCCGACCATCCGCCTCACAACATCCACAAGCCCAGCCGCACTCTCACCGCCCATTGGCCCTGAGCCCGCACCGCCACACTCCCATTGGAGAACCGCCCAGAGCAGCGGCCGCGCCGATTGGGCCAGCGCCCCGCGTTCCCCTACTGGCTGCGCGCGGGCGCCCTCCCGCATCCTGATTGGTGGACCGCTGGAGGCCGGGCCTCCGCTCGCAACGGATTGGCCGAGAGTCGTGATATGGCACATGGCCCCTGTATTTAGCCGGCGGTTCGAGTCCCTGGGCCGGCACTGGAGGGAGGGAATGCCAGCAGTGTTCGGGAAAGGCTGTGACGGGGGTAAAGCTACTGTTGTGTATGGGAGCGGGCTGGGGTAAGCGGGTGAGAGGCTTTTTTTGGGGGGGGGGGGAAAAGAATGGGCTGTTGGTGTAGAGTGGGGGAACCTGCCAGGGGCGGGATGGAGCGGAGCTGGGTGCAGGTTTGGGAATCCTGTCCCGGGCGCTGCTGAACAGAGACTCGGCTTTGGAACACTGGAACAAAGGGTGGCTGGATACAAAGTATCCCTCCCATTGTCTATATACAATGTAACAATGAGACGATAATGTTGCAGAATGTAACCAGCGCAAAGCCGAGACTCCGACTCACAGCCGCTTTGTGTGTTTTACCTTCACTTCATCCTCAAGGCGAATGAAGCTCTCTTCATTTCTGCTCCACAGTGTCCGGAGGCAGCATTGTACTTTCAGGGGGGAAAAAAGGGTACAATCAAAACAACTGGCAGAAATTGAGGTTTTACTCTGACTCATCTGTAACAGTTTCCTTTTCTCAGAATTTGCGTTTGGTGAGTCTTGAGTCACGTAAATGCTAAAACTCAGCACGCTGTGTGGAATCCAGCTACGCAATGTTGTGTAACAAATCTCATCCATCCCAAGGCCCTGGCAGAGCGCAGAGGAGATTTACCATGATAGACAATAGAGAATAGAATAGACAATAGGTGCAGGAGTAGGCCATTCTGCCCTTTGAGCCTGCACCACCATTCAATATGATCATGGCTGATCATCCTTAATCAGTATCCTGTTCCTGCCTTATCTCCATAACCCTTGATTCCACTATCCTTGAGAGCTCTATCCAACTCTTTCTTAAATGAATCCAGAGACTGGGCCTCCACTGCCCTCTGGGGCAGAGCATTCCACACACCCACCACTCTCTGGGTGAAGAAGTTTCTCCTCATCTCTGTGCTAAATGGTCTACTCCATATTTTTAAGCTGTGTCCTCTGCTTGTTTCCTGCCTCCAGAGTGTCCAATCCTTTAATAATCTTATATGTCTCCATCAGATCTCCTCTCAGTCTTCTAAACTCAAGGGTATACAAGCCCAGTTGTTCCAGTCTTTCAGCATAAGATAGACCTGCCATTCCAGGAATTGACCTCGTGAACCTACGCTGCACACCCTCAATAGCCAGAATGTCTTTCCTCAAAATTGGAGACCAGAACTGCACGCAGTACTCCAGGTGTGGTCTCACCAGGGCCCTGTACAGCTGCAGAAGAACCTCTTTGCTTCTATACTCAATCCCTCTTGTTAAGAAGGCCAGCATGCTATTAGCCTTCTTCCTGCTGTACCTGCATGCTTACCTTCATTGACTGGTGTACAAGAACACCCAGATCTCTTTGTACTGCCCCTTTACCTAAATTGATTCCATTTAGGTAATAATCAGTCTTCCTGTTCTTGCCACCAAAGTGGATAACCATATATTTATCCACATTAGACTGCAATGTAGTACCAGGGATGAAGGTCTTTAGTTAGATGGGAAAGCTGTGATTGCTCTCCTGTGGGTTCAAGAGAGATTTAATTTAAAAATGTTGAAAATTCTGATGGGTTTTGTTATTCAATAAGAAGAAACTGCTTTTCATTGGTGGGAATGACAGTAACCAAAGGACGCAGGTTCAGAATACTGGTTGAAGAAAGAGGATATGAGGTCTTTTTTTAAAAATCAGCAAATTGTTGTGAAAGAGCAATATAAACAGCTTCCATTATTTCTGAAGGTAATAGATTTTTAAAAAGTGCAAGTTTTATGATTCTGTAGTCCGAATGAGTGAATGCCGCAGTGTATAAATTGTGTTAGTAACAATTGAAGATTAGCTAACACCACACCTCCACCCAACCCGAATCAAATCGTTTCAGATCCTGTAGGTATTCTGCAGGCTTTAAACAAAAATAAGTGAAAGAAAATTGCAGAGAACATGGTTAAATTCCACTACTATAAGCAAGAAAAATTGTGGTTGCTGGAAATGTGAAACAAATTCATAAATTACTGGTGCTGGCAGGTGGGACTGACCGAAGGGTCTGTTTCCATGCTGTACATCTCTATGACTCTATAAATCTCAGCAGGTCTTGCAGCATCTGTGGAGAGAGAACAAAGTTAACATTTCAGGTCCAGTGACTAGGCACGTACATTCCACTTTGGTCTGTCTAGGAGTCTCTTAAAAAGTATTGCCGAATCTCTGGACCCAACTGAGGAGATGACTAATAGCAACATTAATTTTAAAAAGTTTGTCTTTTATTAAAACCCAGTTCATTAGTGACAGCATGAACACTCCATGATGGATACGCCAGACGAGTAATGATAGTGTATGTAGGAATGGGGGTGGTGCAGATGATCATGCAATAAAACTGCCAGGCTGCCATCCAACCAACATTGGCAAACCAGTTCAACTTGATGTTTGACCTTAGTTTTTGAGAGAACACTAAGACATTTGAATCACAAGCACCTATTAATGTTGTTCCCTCACTTCACACAATGTGCCAATGATGCTTTGGGTGAGGTTTTATGATTAATGGGTTTCATCAAGAAGAAACCTCAAGAAGAGGCCATCTGGGTTGTCATCTGACTCAATTTTGTGTGTGCTGTACCTTTGGTTGGTTTCCATGCATGATGTCAGCGCGGTTTTGTCATTTCCAGTTGCAATGAAGAATTCAAACCTGTTCATTGATCTGTCATTATGTCATTTTTTTTCAACAGTTGATGGACATGCTAAACATCAATTTTCAGATATTTTAAGTATTGTTCTTCATTCATCCCATACTTTCAAAACACAGGTTAGATTGCAGAACTGCATTTATGTTTGGATCACACTTTCCACCTTTAACAAGCAATTCTAGTGAACTGCTCATGAATCCCACAAATAATGTACATTGATGTGTTACGTTCACAATTTGCACTTTAAAAATAAGAGCCTCAATGAAATATTTCATATATTTGTGGCTCAATGTAAACATTCCTGTGAAACACCTTTATAAAAGGTGCCATTTAAATGTATGTTGTTTGTGGGATTCATGTATTTCTAGCAACTCACTATAATTACTTGCTGAAGGTGGACTGTGTGACTCAAATATTACTGTACTTCCTCAATGTGTTGTCCTGTGAAGTAACAAGAGTAGAGTCTCATAAAATGTATCCTCACTTCACAAACTGCTTACTTGCTTCACAAGCTGCTTACTTGCAACCTTTTCCTGCAGCACAACAAGTGAAAACCACAGCATAGAGACTGGGCTGCAAAGTATTCTGTTTTTTGCTGACAGGCGCTGGGTGGGGTAAAATGTGGCACTGCCTTTAAAATGATCCTGTTGTTCAGGGCATTACACACTCCTGACACTGAACTCCAGTAATGAAGATGAGTATAAGAATTCCACTCCTAGAGCCCACCACAGAGCAATGATTAAGTCGAACCTGTTTGCCAGTAATAGCAGTTCATGCTTTTTCTGCTAAAATAAGAGCTGGAAACGCCCATCGGAATCAGAGGTAAGGAGAGGGAGTTTGGTTGGACAGAGTTTGGTTTGGCATTACAGGAGAAACTTTCCTGTCCAGAAATGTATTTGATCTCAGGGTAGATACTTGGAAAGTGGGTAGCATTGTGAGGAAGGCATTCAGGACCCAGCCTTATGGAAGTGTTGGTGGGCTTTTTTCTCAAGCTAAAGCAATCCAAAATGGCTCACTATCTTTTGATACAATTGTCTTGCTCACAACTCCTGAGTAAAATAGGTTAAAGTGGAAATGAAGTCACATTCTTTTCCAAAAACATATTCTATTCATAAAATGTGTAAAGATAGATTACATAGCATTACAAACTGACAATACATTAAAAGTGCAATTGCACATCAGTTTCTTCCATTACAGTTCATGAGGTACTCATTTTCTTACCACAACAGATTATATTTACAATATACATTTCATGTCAAATATTCACTGGTGCATACAGCTCAGAAGTTTTTATAACAGCTTCCATCTCATTTGCTATGCTGTGGTAGGAGGGCATTAGACAGTATCCTTTCATCATCTAGCCTTTGTAAGCATTGCCTCAAACTTTACTCTGTCCTTTGGTTTTCCTGGATCTTAAAATATGCACTTCTGCAACACCCAGTCATCAGCAACAATTTGAACTGGAAGACTAGCATATTTCAGGCACTGATTGATAAGTCCTCCAGGTGCAGCTGATGGTTCTCTCAGTGTGTATTCCTGAGGACAGCGCAAAGAGTTCTGTGTTAAGGAGGAGTTCAGCAGCAAGGATGGGGGTAAGGCAGCAATGATCTGACAGGGAAAGTCCTACTTTCAGTTAGGTAAAAACAATGACTGCAGATGCTGAAAACCAAATACTGGATTAGTGGTGCTGGAAGAGCACAGCAGTTCAGGCAGCATCCAACGAGCAGCGAAATCGACGTTTCGGGCAAAAGCCCTTCATCAGGAATAAAGGCAGTGAGCCTGAAGCGTGGAGAGATAAGCCAAGTTATGTACTGGTGCCTGTTTGGAAGTTCTGGTGCTGAGACATTCTGCCAAATGACTTTGACAGTCCCCTCAGGAATTGTCCTGCAGAATTAACCACTGGCTCCTCCTACAGGGCCTAGAGGACATCACATGGGGACAATGGCCTGATGTGCCTGTGGTCAAAAAAGACTTTCTTCACAAATGTTTCCATGGGGGAAGGTGGTATGGCATGGTCCAATCAAGTGCACATCCCAAAGCAACCTGGATACATCATGGCAACTACTCTGCCCAAGACCACAGGAAATTACAGAAAGTTGTGAACACAGCCCAGTCACAAAAACCTGCCTTCCTTCCAGTGACTCATAGCCTTCCTGCTATCTCTGGAAAGCAGCCAACATAATCGAAGACCCCTCCCCCCTTGGTTATACTCTCTTCCACCACTTCAGTCAGGCAGAAGATACTAAATTTTGAAAGCAAGTACTAAAAAGCAAGATTCAAGATTTGGAGATGCTGATGTTGGACTGGGATGTACAAAGTTAATAGTCCAACAGGTTTATTTGGAAGCACTAGCTTTCGGAGTGCTACTTCTTCATCAGGTGATTGTGGAGAATAACATTGTAAGACACAGAATTTATAGCAAAAGTTTATAGTGTGATGTAATTGAAATTATATGTTGAAAAAGACCCGGAATTTTTGTTAAGTCTCTCATCTTTTAGAATGACCATGTTGGTTTCAGTTCTTGCATATGCAAATCATAAAACCTTCTTTAAAAGTTACATTCTCAAGTGCACTTTAACAATTGGTGTCATATCGGCCCAGCTAAGGTATTGAAGGTGTTAACTCTCTGTGAGGCTGTCTGTGCCACAATGGTCAGACTGATTCTAATCTAAAAAAGGGATTTACAGGATCTTACATTGATTTACGCAGTTTTTGAGCCAATTAAAATGTAATTCTGCAAGTACAAATTCACCCCACAAACTTATATGTGTATGTGTGCATGTGGGTGTGTGGGGGGAGGTGAGGGAGGGGGTTATGAGTATCTGTGAGAGGATGTGCGTATGTGTGTGAGTGTAAAGGGGTTTAAGTCTGTGAGAGGATATTGTGGAAGTGTATGAGAGAAAGAGTGTGTGTGTGTCTGTCCGTCTGTCTGTGTGTCCGTCCATCTATGTGATGTATAGTGCAATGGGGTCACCCGTAGTGTGACATGAACCCAAGGTCCTGGTTGAGGCCATCCTCATGAGTACCGAACTTGGCCATCAGACTCTACTCGGCCACTTTGCGTTGTTGCCTGTCCCAAAGTCTGCCTTGGAGGATGGTCATCCGAAGGTCATAGGTCGAATGCCCCAGACCACTGAATTGTTCTCCGACTGAGAGGTAACACTCCTGTCTGTTAATTGTTCTGCGGTGTCCATTCACCCATTGCTGTAGCCTCTGTTTGGTCTCTCCAATGTACCACGCCTCAAGGCATCCTTGCCTGCAGTGTATGAGATAGACAAAGTTGGTTGAGTTACATGAGTACCTGCCACGTACATAGTGGGAGGTGTACCGTGCATAATGGTGGTATCTGTGTCGACATTCTGACACATCTTGCAGCGCGTACGTGACAGGGTTGTATGGTATTGTCCTGAAAGCCGGGCAGTTTGCTATGAACAATGATCTGTTTGAGGTTTGGTAGTTGTTTAAAGGCAAGAAGTGGAGGCATGGGGAAGGTCTTGGTGAGGTGCTCATCCTCATTGACAACGTGTTGCAGGCTGTGAAGAACATGTCGTTTTTCGGCTCCTGGGAAGTACTGAACAATGAAGGGTACCCTATCGGTTGCAAAATGTGTCTGTCTCCTGAGGAGGTCATTACGGTTCCTTGCTGTGGCACATCAGAACTGGCAGTCGATGAGTTGAACAACATACCCCTTTCTTATGAGGTCATCCCTGAGTACTTCCAGGTGCCCATCACATTCCTCCTCATCTGAACAGATCCTGTGTATACTTTGGGCTTGTCCATAGGGGATGGCTGTTTTAATATGTTTCAGGTGGAAGCTGGAGAAGTGTAGCATCGTGAAGTTATCTGTGAGTTTGCGGTAAAGTGAGGTGTTGAGGTGCCCATCCTTGATGGAGATGCATGTATCCAAGAATGAGACAGATAGTAGAGAATAGTCCGTGGTGAGTTTGACGGTGGGATGAAACTTGTTGATATCACTGTGTAGTTTTATCAGAGACGCCTCGCCATGGGTCCAGAGGAAGAAAATGTCGTCAATATATCTGGTGTATAGTGTTGGTTGGAAGTTCTATGTAGAGAAGAAGTCTTGTTCAAACCTGTGCATGAAAATGTTGGCATATTGGGGTGCAAATTTGGTCCCCAAGGCTGTTCTATGTGTCTGGTTAAAGAACTGGTTGTCAAAGGTGAAGACGTTGTGATCAAGGATAAAGCAGATGAGTTGTAGGATGGTGTTTGGAGATTGGCAGTTGTTGGTGTTGAGTACTGAGGCTGTTGCCGTGACGCCGTTGTTGCAGGGGTTGCTGGCATAGAGTGCTGAAACATCCATTGTGATGAGGAAATCACACAAATTCCCGCGCACACCCTCTCATAGACGTAAACCCCTTTACACTCACACTCACACACATACACACACCCTTTCACAGACACTCATAATCTCCCCCCACCTCTCTTCACACAACACCCACATACACATATACTCATATAAGTTTGTGGGGTGAATTTGTACTTGCAGAATTACATTTTAATTGGCTCAAAAACTGCGTAAATCCATGTAAGATCCTGTAAATCCCTTTTTTAGATTAGAATCAGTCTGACCATTGTGGCACAGACAGCCTCACAGGGTGTTAACACCTACAATACCTTAGCTGGGCCGATATGACACCAATTGTTAAAGTGCACTTGAGAATGTAACTTTTAAAGAAGATTTTGCAATTTACATATGCAAGAACTGAAACCAACATGGTCATTCTAAAAGATGAGAGACTTAACAAACAATCTGGGTCTTTTTCAATATATGATTTCAGTTACATCACACTGTAAACTTTTGCTATAAATTCTGTGTCTTACAATGTTATTCTCCACAATCACCTGATGAAGGAGCAGCGCTCCAAAACCTAGTGCTTCCAAATAAACCTGTTGGACTATAACCTGGTGTTATGTGGTTTTTAATTTTGTCCACCCCAGCCCAACACTGGTACCTCCCCATCAGACTTATTAACAAATCACTCATAAATTAGAGTTGATGTTTCTCTGCACCTTCTCTGTAGCTATAGCACTTTATTCTGCATTCAGTTCTGTTACCCTAATGTACCTATGCAAGGTATAATTTGTCTGGATAGCACACAAAACAATACCTTTCACTGTATCTTGGTACATGTAACAACAATAAATTAAAACAGATAAGATTTGGTTTGAACAATAGCATGCAGTGATACTTGGGGCCAAGTTTCACAGGGCAGGTTGGAGGTGTTTGTATTGCTGGAGGTGGGTCATTCTTGATGGCCAAAGGGCGCCAAGTGTCTCTTTCACAAAGTTGTTTAAAACAAAAATTCCAACCCCTAGCCTGCTGCCCACGCCAACCATATTCTTGCCTGAGCAGTGTCACATTGTGGTCCATTGGTCTGGGGAACCCCCAATCAGTGTCCATTCGTGTTTATTTTTAAACTGGCAAGCGGGCCGCTGATTTGCGGGGACTGGGCCAGGGGTGATTGGGAAGACCAGCCACCCCAATCACATTTTAGGTGTCCCTTTCCCTGCAGAAAATACCTTCAACAGATGTAGGGAGTAGGGTGTAAAATCCAAAGCTTGGTGGTTTTCTTCTAATGGTCCTTATGGAGAGACTCCTATGCAATTTGCTCTATATCCCGGATATAGCCCAAGTGAGAGTTTGAGGGTCACAAACAGGGTAACGTGTGTATAATAGAAAATCTTCGGCCCTCGATATTGCGCAGACCTGTGGACCCCAATCTGAAGCCCGGCTAACCTACACTATTCATTCCCTAAATTACATTAGTCGGCTCAAATTGAAAGTTTTAAGTGGTCACTTTATCTTTCCATCGTCAGTTTTGGTTTAATATATTTCCAGTGTTTTGTGCAAAACATTCGGTGGAAGGCGATCCACAGGGCAGTTGTAGCTGGGATGTGGGAGCGGTTTTTTTTCCCCATTCGCCTCTGGCCAAACACTTTGAACAGAGGAGCTTCCCTGGAGCGAGTCGCTCGCTTGTCATAGCAACTGACACATGATCAGGCGCAAACATGCCAGACACACAGGGACGCTGCATACCCTAAACATGCCTTAAGCATCCTGTGGCCCGCCCGGATTCGCTACTCTCCCGGTCTCCACCATGCACCGCGCCTACCAACCGATTCTGCCCACTGGAAACAAATACCTGCAGGAGAAATGGGACCGAGTTTGTTACCATGAGCACCGGCGAAAGGTAAGGGCAAAAACGGTCGGAGACTGAGCTACCCCGAATAAATCAGCGCTTGTCACTGCCGCCAGGTGAAGGAGGGCTTTGTGTCTGTGGTGTAAAAGTGAAGACCTATTCACTTAACCAAACAATTAGTGTTTGTGTCTGTTTAAACTGCCTTTCTAACCCTTTCTAGCTCGGATATTTAGTGCGTATGGATTTTCATTTTGCATTGAATTGCACTTTTGAGAAATCCAATGCTCGGTCCCCTCTTGGTTTTCTTTGCTCGCCTTTTCAATGTATGTCAATATTGGAGGTTGAAATTGCCATGTAAATTCTGTATGTAAACAATAATTTGTGACAGCTGCAGGCTCTAGCCACCAGGTGGTTATGTGGAGTGACTTTCTAAATTCTTCGCCATTCCGTAGCTATCTTACAAAGAAATACAAATAATTTACACTCCCTAACTCCAGGCAACACCACAAGTCACTTACTAATGGCAGAGATATATTATTTCTTCTACTATAACTGTGGGAACGTTGCAAAACGTCTTAATTCGCTGTAAATTGCCTTGGGACACCCTGAAGTAATGAAATGCAAACATGATATAAAAGCAGAATGCAGTGGATGCTAGAAATCCGAAAATAAAGACAAGAAATACTGGGAAAACTCAGTAGGTCTAACAGAGAGAAACAGGGTTAACGTTTCAAATCAAATATGCCAAGAAGAAATATGGGTATTAAAAATTGAAGTGTATTCTTCTCTTTCCTATTCACTGAGCTGATTTCAAACTAAAACAGTAACAGATGCCAACCTGTCAATCACATTACTTCATAAAATGCGTTGAATTGAAATGTTTCATGATGCTAGCACATTTTATTCTGTAAATAGTTCAAATGACTTTGCAAGAGCCAAGCAGTCTTTGATGTACTGCTTTTATAACTGATGCAAACAACATGCAATTCATCACAGTTAAATTAAGGTTGCATTGTTTATCATTTTATATGGTCAGGAACCACATGATCTATTATGGCAGGTCTGTTTCTTTTATCATTTTGACATAAATATTGACCCTAGATATACTGGTATTATTATTCATGTTGGAGCAGCACTTAAATGCATTATAAAACATCTCATTTTCAGAATGTTTGGATTTTACGTCATTCAAGTAAACATGATCTCCTACAACTTGGCTCATCACTTTGAGAGCATTTCCCCAAAGGTCTTTATCACACAACCTCAGGCCTAATTTGTCAGCTGTAGTTCAATTGGTTGCATTCTTATTTCTGAGTCTGAGGGCCTGAAGCAGAGACTTCTGCATGCGATCAAGGCTGATGCTGTAATGTAGTACTAAGGGAGTCTGCACTGAGTGGTGCTGTCTTTTGGATGAGATGTTAAACCAACATTTAGTCTGTCTGTGACAGATACCATTGAACTATTTTGAGAAATAGATTGAGAATTCTCACTGATGTCCTAGCCAATGTTTATCTGTGAACCAACATTGGAGAAATAAGTTAATGGAATTAGAATTTTTGGGTAGTTGTTTTTGACCAGTGCTAGACTTGATGGGCTGAGAAGCTTTTCTCTATTCCATAGAACTCAGTGACCCTGAGTACTTTCAGGATATTTTCTTATAACAGTATGTTCTACAACCAAGCAGACAGCAGCACCCATTAATGAGGTAGGATTAATGGATGATCTCAAAGTAAAGGAGTAGCAGTGAACAGCGAGTGATTGAATTTTACATTCAATTTGAGCAAGAGAAGAGTGAGACTAAGACAGGCATTTTAAATTTAATCAAGGCACTTACAAGGGTATGAAGGCAGCACTGGACAATTTCCCTGAACTGGGAAATTAGGTTAAAAGGAAGCATAATAGAAATCCAGTAGCAGACTTTTAAAGAGATATTTCATCACACTCAGAAAAGATGCATTCTAGTGAGAAATACTTACTCTGGGAGAAGGATGCGCCAACCACGGCCAACCAAGAAATTTAAAGATAGTATCAAATTGAAAGAAAAACCTAATAATTTTGCAAAGATTAGTGGTAACCCTGAATATTGGACAAAATTTAAAAACCAGCAAAGAATGGCAAAGAAAAAATTAAGCGGGAGAAATTAGAATATGAGAGAAAGCAAGCTAAAAAAACAAGAATAAATAGTTAAGAATTTTTATAATTATTTAAGAAATAAAGGAGGCACAACGTGAGAATCTACAGGCCTGTTGGCTGAATACCCTCACAGGGAATTTGCTGCAATCTGTTATTATGAAAGGCACTTAAAGTATTTTAACATAATGAGGCAGGGTCAACCTGGATTTGTGAAAGGGATATCAAGTTTTACTATTTTGTTAGAGTTCTTTGAGAAAGCAACAAGTAACATAGTTAAAGTGAAACTTGTCAATGTGGATCTCCAGAAGGTATATATGGTGACACACACATACCCCCACACACACCACCCCCCACACGCCACACCCCCACCCACCCCCACACGCACCCCCCCCACACACACGCACCCCCCCCACACACACGCACCCCCCCACACACACACACACACCCCCCACACACACCCTCCCCCCCCCCCACACACACCCTCCCCCCCCCCACACACACCCCCCCCCCCACACACACACCCCCCCCCCACACACACACCCCCCCCCCCACACACACACCCCCCCCCCCCCACACACACACACCCCACACACACACCCCACACACACCACATCTCCAGAAGGTATATACCATAAAAATAGAGAAAATAGGCACAAGAGGAAGCCACTCAGCCCTTCAAACCTGCTCCACCATTTATTGTAATCATGGCTGATCATCCAACTCAACAGCCTGTTCCCGATTTTCCCTATATCCTTTGATCCCTTTAGCCTCAAGGGCTATATCCAACTCCTTCATGAAATCATACAATCTTTGGCCTTGAAGATTATGACACAAAATAAGAGTTCAGGGCTTAACAGGTGAAATATTAGCATGGATAGAGATTTGATTAGTTAATGGAAAGCAGGAATAGGATTAATTAGGTATTTTTTCAGTTGGTAAGCTATAACAAGTGGAGAGCAACAGGGATCATTGCTGTGGCCTCAACAATTTACAATTATTGTAATGATTAAGATGAAGGGATTGCATGAACAGTAACTACATTTTCTAAAAGTATAAAGATAGATAGGATGTAAATTGTGAAGAGGACATGAGTAGTTTGCAAAGCGATATCGACGAATTAAGTGAATCCCTTCTTCCAGGTCTTTTATTTTATCTTCCTTTCTTCTGTCTCTCTATATGGAAGGTGAATGCTGGGGAAGTGGAGGAGGGGGCTTGGGTTGGTGGTGGGAATGGGATATGTCCAGTGATGGGGGGAGGGGTCATGGAGAACAGTGAATAGCAAAGTCACACCTCACTGTGTCTGAACAGACTATCTGCTGTCGACAGGCTTATCCGCTCTTTCACTAGTTGCAAATCCAATGGGAATAGATGAGTATACAAATCGCATACAGTTTTGACCTGGAGGCAGAGAGATATGAGCCACAACATATCAAAACCGAGACGAATAAGTGTTTGAAAAGGAAACAAAATCCGAAAGCACCATAGGAAATTCGACTAGAATAGGTGACTCTGGTTGGAATGTGAGTTCTTGCACAGGACTCGTCTTTATAAATCATCATGCCACAGCTGGAGTATTGTGCTCAGTTCTGGGCACTGCACGTTAAGAGGATGTCAAGGCCTTGCGAGAGTGTATGGGAGATTTACTATGAGTCATGAACAACTTCGCTTGAGCCAATAAAGAGAAACTTTTCACTGTTAGGATGGTCAGTAATCAAAGGTTCATATTTTTAAGGTCGTTGGCAAAAGAACCAGAGGAGAGATGAAGAGTTTTGTTTTATTCAGCAAGTTGTTGTGATCTCGAATATGCTGCCTGCAAGGGCAACGAAATGTAATTTAATGGAAAAGGGAAATTGGATAAATAATTAGTGATGAAAATCATAGAAGTATTTGGGGAAAGAAGAGGGGAGGAAGGCCAATCACAAGCATGATGGGCTGAATGGCCTCCTCTGCATATAAAATTCTATCACTCATGTCATGCTGTCATCTCTGTGAGACAGCATTAATTCCTACTGGTTTTTCAATGCCAACAAATGTCCTTTTGAACTTCAAAGCAGACTTGGACAGGTTGCACTTGTAAGTGGCAGTTTGTATGGAGCAATCAGGATATTTCCATGGAAACACAAAGCATTTGCATGATGGACTGACTGAGATGAATGTTCATTTTTATAGAGTGCCACAGATGTTTGGATATTAAATTAAGTCCATGTGTTGGTAGAAAGCTGTGCGATTGTCGAATCTGGTTCAGGGTATGGTTCACAGCTCATGTAAACATTTATGGAACTTTAATGCGATGAATCACACGAGAAGCTCAACCTCACAGTGTGGTTGTGAGCTCCACCCACACCCTTCCTCCTACTTGAAGAAGTGGATGTGTTTTTGTCAAATTTGAGGCTAGCTGCCGCAAGATCATAAGTTTGAAACACTTGGGCTTCATGTCCATTGGTGTGGGGGTGGTGTGAAGCAATGGATCACAATGGAATGGTTAAAATGGCTCACAGCGATTTGAAGCAAGATTTGCTTGAGGGAGGAAGAAGTAAAAGCTTGGCCCTCACTGAAATGATTTAGTTTGTGTACTGGTTTCGGCTGGCTTTCAAAAAGTAATTGGATAGGCACCTGCAGGGAAACCACTGTAGGTAGGACTATGGGGAAAAATAGGAAATTAGGCTAGGCGAGTTGTTTTTACAGGAAGCTGGCATGGGGTTGATGAGGTGAATGATTTCCGTGTTGTAACTCTGACTTTAGTCAGCGGCTGGATTATTCTCCCTCATCCGTCCTCAAATCAACATGGAAGTGACAAAAATAGAAGAAAAGTCCAGCTGTGAGGCATATTGGCGTTTTAGGGCATGACTTGCCCCTTCCTGGAGATGGCAAATAATCAGTTGAGTTGACCCTGGGGAGTTACTTACACCTTTCTTGCAACCTCTATAATTCATTGCTGGGGATAAAGGTCGTGAGTGATCACCTTCATTCACCACCAGGCAAGAGTTTTAAGTGATAAATTAATTGTCAATTAAATACTTAAATTGTCATCATCTTATTGATTGGTGGAGTAGGCTTGAACAGTCAAGTGCTCCTGTTCTTTCTCTTCTTATAAGCATTAAGAATGATGTTGCTAGGATAACAACCATATTGGGTGCTTCTGACAAAACTGTCAAAGGAACTCATTACAATAGAAACTATATTAAGTAGGTGAGTGTTTAGCTATGAAATTACTGCTATAAGCTGCAAGCTGGCCTTTGAATCAAGGTGAATGATCCATGACAACAGGTTATACATGCTATTGATTACATTTACACAAACCACATTATCCAAGTTTACATAGTATTGAATCAGTTAACGGAATGCAATGGAACTACAAGCGACACTTAAATAGATTAACTCTCACTCCAACAAAATCCTAAATGTCTCAAATTGGTGAGACCGACTGATTTCAGTGTTCCGGTCAAGATTGATCCATCAAAAAAGAAACAGTATTTAAACTAGGATTTTCAAAGCGTACAGTTTCCAAACACACCGCCAATAAGAAATACAAAGAAGAAATTTGAAACAAACCCAGAAAAATGCTGGAGAAACTCAGCAGGTCTGACAGCATCCATGAAGAGAGAAACAGAATTAATGCTTTGAGTCCAGTGTGACTCTTCCTCAGAATTAATCTGTCCAGTGAGATTCAAAATATATTTCTATATCCAAGTGAAATGGGGTTGTTAGTGAATGCATCTAACCAGTTCAGCACAGATGAATTAATGGCATAGAATAACCAGCACACAGCAACAAGCCAGTTGGGGGAGGCTGTGGTAATGTCACTGGACTATTACAGAATTTGAGGTTCAAACCTAATATGGCAATTGTGAAGTTTGAATTCAATAAAAATGTGGAATGTGGTTGACTCTTAATTGCTCTCTGAAAAGGCTTTGAAAACCACTCAGTTGTATCAAAACTGCAGCAAAGTTTATCAAAAGAAGAAAACCACAGTTGAAGCACCTGGCATTGAGCTCTGCACCAGAAATGATAACACAGTCATCAACCCCATAAAGTCCTCCTCACCAACATCTGGAAGATGAGCTAAAATTGGGAGAGCTGTCCCACAAAGCCGCCAAGGAATAGTCTGCCATAGTCATATTTACAGAAATATACCTTCCAGACAAAGTCACAGAAAATACCAACATTATCATCATTCCTGGGTAAGCCGTGTCCCGTCAGCTGGGCAGACCCATTGGAGGTGAGTTTAAGGTAGTTTACTGTCAAGGCCCTGGGAGTCCTCCGATTTCAATCTAGACCCCAGGAAGTCTCATGACATCAGATCAGACACAGGCAAGGACACCTCCTGCTGATTAAAATCAACTGCACCCTGTCAGCTGATGAACCAATACTCCTTCATTTTGAACAACACTTAGAGGAAACACTGAGGATGGTAAGGGTATGGAGTGTACTTCGTTGTCCATCCCCAATAGTAGTTTGAACTCCAAAACTGACAGAGCTGGTTGAGTCCCAAAAGACATAGCTGCTAGACTGAGTCTGTGACTGGTGGTGAAAAAACAACAAGAGGGATAAATCTACTTGAGCGCATCTTCACCAATGCATCTGTCCATGATAGTCTTGAGACCAGTGACCACCGCATTGTTCTTGTGGTCCCAGCTTCATCTTGAGGATACAATGGCACTACTACTGTGTTAAATGGGGATAGATGTCCACGCAGAGCTGTAGGCCATCAATAGCAGCAGAATTATATTCAACCACAAACTGTAGCTGCGTGGCCTGGCCTACCCCCCGCTCTGCCATTACCATCAAGAGGAAGCAACATGAGATAGACAAAGCTAAGCAATCCCATAACCAATACATTAGATCTAAGCTCTGCTGTCCTGCCACGTCCAGTCATGATTGGTGGGGTCAAATAATCAACCAACAGGAGGTGGAGACTCCACAAATATCCTCACCTTCAATGACAGGGATGACCAGCACACCAATATTTTAAAAAAAGTCTAAAGTGCTGAGTCTATGATCAATCCTTGCCACCTCCTGAGGTTCCCAACATTTCAGTTGGCAGTCTTCAACCAATCTGTTTCACTCTATATAATATTAAAATTTGGTTGCAGTTGCTAGAAACTGCAAAAGTCTATGCTCACTAACAACATCCTAGCAATAGTACTAAAAACATGTGCTCCAGAACTAACTGTGTCCCTAACCAAGTTGTTCCAGTTCAGCCACAATGTTGTTATCTACCCAACAATGTGGAAAGTTATCCAGGTATGCTATGTAAAGCAGGACAAATACCACTCTATCTGACTATTCTCAATTAGCAGCAAAGTGATGGAAAGGGCTTTAGATAGTGCGATCAAACGTCACTTGCAAAGGAACCTGCTCATTCAATTCAGTTTCGGTTCTGCCAGGGCCACACAGCTCTTGACTACATTACAGTCTTGGTCTAAATAGAGACAACAGAACCAAACTCCAGACCTGCCCGTAACATCAAAGTCACATTCTGTTGAGCATAGAATAAGATCGTCCTAGTGATATTAGAGGCAATGGTAATTGGGGAACATTCTCCACTGATTGGAAGGTGTCATCAAAGACCCTTAGTAAAACTGGAATAAATAAGAATCAAGGTGAAAATACTTCGCAGGTGTGAGTTATACTTAATACAAAGGAAGATGGTTGTGATTGTTGCAGTCAGTCAGCTTCACTCCAGGACATTTCTGCAGGAGTTCCTCAGAGTAGTTAATCAGGCCCCATCTGCAGTGGTGTTTCATCAATAACCTCCTCTCCTTTGTAAGATCAGAGCTGGGCTTGTTTGCACAATGTTCAATACCATTTGTGGCTCCTCAGATACTGAAGCAATCCATGTCCATTTGTCGTCAGTCATGGACTAAATCCAGACTTGAATTGACAAGTGGCAAGTAACATCTGTGCTACACAAGTGCCAAGCAATGACCATGTCTAACCAGAGAGAATTTATGCATTCCCCCTTGATGTTCAATGGCATTACCATCACTAAATTCGCCACTATCAACATCCTGGGAGTAACTATTAATCAGGTATTTATATATTGTGGCTACAAGAGCCAATCAAAGACTAGGAATTCTGCATTGGGTTACTCACAGACCTGTGTTCCCAGGGCTTCTCCACCATCTTCAGGGCTCAAGTCAAGTATGATGAAAGATTCTCCATTTGCCATATGGGTATAGCTCAAACAACACTCAAAAAAACTCAATGCAATCCAGGACTAAGTGGCTCACTTGATTAATACCCAATCCAGTATCTTCAATATTCACACCCTTCATCACTGAGGCACGGTGGCAGCAGTGTGTATCATCTACAAGATGTTCTGTTGTATTTCACTAAGGTACTGTGACAGCCCTTCCAAACCCGTGATCTTTTCCACATGGAAGGGCATGGGAACAGTGATGCCCCCATCCCAAGAACAAATTGGTCTTTACTGGTGTTGATGCTCCATATGAGCCTCCTCAAAACAAAAATCCTACTGCTTTAATGATAGGTAAATGAAAAATTCAAAAATGGGGTTGATACATCTTTTTGTTAGCCCCATGTATTAAGAATTATGGAACAGTTACACAAAGCTAAGATCAAATCAGCCTTGATTCTAATTCTTGGGTTTGTAGGTTAATTGAGATTCCTTTTGAACTGTCTGGCAGCACTTGGAGAGAGTCTTTCACATTGTGTTACCTGCAGCGCAAAGGTGTTTAAATGACTGTTTATAAAGCTATGGCTATCACAGTACTCATTCCATGCACAAAGATATCTGGTCAATGACAGACTGCTGTTGTCGTCAGTATTTAACCCTTTTTTTGTACTTTCCTGGAGTGCAAAACAGACATATCAGCAAGAGGTGGCTTTGGGCTGATGGGAGGGGAGAGATAGTCAGTCACCATATGACCTCTTCTTATTGGGTCTCCCTGTTTGAAGTTTCTCAGACTCTTTACAAATGTGACATGCCATTGTCTTCACACAGAACATTGCCAGACAGTTGAAGGACCAAATGGTGCTCCCAGAATTCATTTACTTAATGGCTATTTGATCTAGATATAAAAAGTAAGACTTCTCATCACCAATATATGCTCATCAGTTTATCTGTCAAGCTGCAAGTAGTATGAGAGATAAAATGCTGCCATTGATGGAACTTACTTAAAGCTAGTTTGATTATTCTATTGGGATGATTGTATGCCTGAGTAACTTGTCTATTTTCAGATCTAATTGGGAGCGGACTTTATAAAATCATCAGGTCCAGGTAGTATGGTTTGAGGGACCTACACTGGTCCCTGTTCTCTTGAAATAAATGTGAGGTGTTGCATTTTGGAAAAGCAAATCTTAGCAGGACTTAATGGTAAGGTCCTAGGGAGTGTTGCTGAACAAAGAGACCTTGGAGTGTAGGTTCATACTTCTGTGAAAGTAGAGTTGCAGGCAGATAGGATAGTGAAGAAGGCGTTTGGTATGCTTTCCTCTACTGGTCAAAGTATTGAATATAAGAGTTGTGATGTCATGTTGCGGCTGTGCAGGACATTGGTTAGGCCACTTTTGGAATATTGCGTGCAATTCTGGTAACCTTACTATCGGAAGGATGTTGTGAAACTTGAAAGGGTTCCGAAAAAATTTACAAGGATGTTGCCAGGGTTGGAGGATCTGAGCTATAGGGAGAGGCTGAACAGGCTGGGGCTGTTTTCCCTGGACAGTCGGAGGCTGAGGAGTGACCTTATAGAGGTTTATAAAATCATGGATAGGGTGAATAGATAAAATCTTTTCCATGAGTGGGGGAGTTCAGAACTAGAGGGCATATGTTTAGGGTGAGAGGGGAAAGATATAAAAGAGACCGAAGGGACAACATTTGCACACAGAGGGTGGTACGTGTATGGAATGAGCTGCCAGAGGAAGTAGTGGAGGCAATTACAGCATTTAGAAGGCATCTGGATGGGTATATGAATAGGAAGGGTTTAGAGGGATATGGCCAAGTGCTGGCAAATGGGATTAGATTAGGCTAGGATATGGACGGGTTCGACTGAAGGGTCTGCTTCCGTGCTGTACTTCTCTATGACTCTATTGAACAATTCCATTTTTGCTTTAACCTTCTCTTGCAGGTCAAAGATGCAAAGTCAACAGTTGACAACCATTCTCCTGAGACCTATTCTCATCTTAATCTGAAATTTAAGAAGCTGAAGGTAATGCCTGTAATTTCCTGCTGTCTCATATTGCTTTCAATCCTTTTACCTTTTCTTATTGCTACTGATGTGAGGTTATTCATTTCAGACTGCATTTTCCAGTGTCCATGTGACCAAGTTGGGAAACATATCCAATAGAGACAATAGTTTCAAAAAACTTAAGTGAAACCAAAGAAAATGTACACATTGTAAATGGAACCTATCAGATGCATCTACCTGCTTTGAACAGTAGTGCTAAAAGTGATCATCTAGTAGAGACTTTACTATGTAGATGCAGAAATGATCTTTCCACTTATGGACAGAACTCAACAACAGGGACTATCAATACAAGATGGTCATTAATGGTGTTTTGAGAATGCAAGTAGTGAGGTAGATAAAATAGATGTAGTATGTCTGGATTTCTAAAGGCATCTGAAAGTTAATAAATAATAGCTCTTGGAGTTAGAGATAATATATTTACAAAGACAGAGGATTGGTTAACACTCAGGAAGTAGAAAATGAGCATTTTAAAGTTGAAAGGCGGTAGTCCCTCAAGGATCAGTGCTGGAGCCTCAGCTATTTATAATTTTGATTAATGACTTCGATGAAAAGATCAAGAGTAACTTACCCAAATTTGTTGAGAACGCAAAGGCAGGTGGAAAGCAAAACTGTGTGGAGGACACAAAGCTGCTGTAAAAGGAGATGTAGGCAGCAGTTAAGTGAGCAGACAACAAGATGGCAGATGGAGTATAATGTGTGTATAAAGTGTTCACCTACAATGTAAAGTAGAAAATCAGATTTGTTTTTAAAAAAAAAGTGACTCTTCTAAGTGCTGATGTTCCAAAAAGACTTGATATGATTATACAAATTACACAAAAAGTTAGTATATTGGAACAGCAAGCAGTTGAAAAGGTAAATAGCATGTTTATCTCTATTGCTAGGGGATTGGAGTAAATGAATTTAAAAGACTTGTCACAATTGTACAGAGTTTTGCTGAGAGCACACTCGGAATATTGCGTGCAGTTTTAGTCTCCACAGTTATGATAGGACGTACTTGCATTGCAGTTGGTATAGTGGTGATTCATTAAATTGTCCCCGAAACGAGGAAGCTATCCTGTGTTGAGAAGCTGGCTAAATTGGGCCTACGTTCTCTGGAGTTTAGAAAAATGAGAAGCGATCTATTTGAAACATACAACGTTCTGAAAAGGTTGATAGCGTAGATGCTGAGAAGTTGTTTCCGCTTGTCAGGGAATTTAAAACACATGGGCAGAGTCTCGGGATAAGGGGCCAATCATTGTGTTTTTGCAGGAAGCGAGATAAACACAAGGGAGAAATGAATGGAAGGATGTGCTGATATGGTGAGGTGAAGTATTATGGCTTGTATGGAGCATAGGCCCCAGTGGACACAATTGGGCTGATTAGCTTGTTTCTGTGCTCTAGATTTTATGTTTCGACATATATATTGGTATTGACTACAAATTGAATGGAATACAGAAAATTCAGCAAAACATCATCTTCTGTCTCTGAATACAGCTGCTGACCATGTTTATGCACACAGCTCTCTCACAATGCACCAGAAATGCTGGTTCAGCTTTTATGTAGCCAGATTGTGTTAAGATGTGGAAAATTTTTTAATGCTTATTGAATGATGCTGGGAAACAGTGGGGAGAGTATGGTGTGCAGTATTGAAATCAGTGAGATGCCTAGTTAACACACTTTCCCATGCTCTGATAGCAGCAAGCAGTTTTGTTTGTCATTGGGACAGCAAGTATGTCAGGATGAAACATTGGTGGACAGTAAGTGGAACTCGTGCCATCAGGATGTGGGAGTCTCTAGGGCGAAATTCTGGAATGTGAAATTGTTTCATCATTTTTAAAATTTAAGTCCCCCCCGTTCCTTCTCCTCATCTCCTGAAGACGCAGTCCTGCTGAATCCCAGTTCAAGTCCCACTTCAGACAAGTGATCACATAATCTATGCTGACATTTTTCATGATGTACTGAGGTAGTGCTGTACTGCCCAAGGATAATATCTTTCAGACAGGATGATCCCACAGACAGATCCCAGATATTTGTGTAAGATCCCATGGTACACCTTGAAGAGGAGTAGGGGAGTACTCACTGGTTTCAGGGAGAATATTTATCCCCATCAACATCACTAAAAATAGATTATCTGGTCATTAACATATTGCTGATTGTGATATTAGAAAAGTGCAAAATGTTGGAAATACTCAGCAGGTCAGGTAGCACCTGTGGAGAGTAAAATTGAATTAGGTTTTCAGGTCAATGACGTTTAATGAAAATTGCTGTAAATGGGAGTTTGCTGTAGGCAAATTGGTTTCCTAAATGCTAACAGTGACTACACTTCAAAGTAATTACTTACTCGAATGTATTTTGGGACACCACAAGATTATGAAAGGCAATGTATAAGTGTAATGTCAAGTCATTTTTCTGAGAGTTCTCCAGAGCAAGTTTCTGTAACAATCAGCCCTGACCAGAAAGTCAGATTCATCTCCTTAAATGTAAAATGTGAATGTATTATTTCCCACAAAGAATTGAGTCAAAAGGTATTAATTGTATTTTACACACTGTATATCACAGCTTGAGGAAGATAGACTGTCCATCATTGAAAGAGATAACCAGCTGTTGCTTCAAAAGATGTCAACAATCATGAGGACCACAGGCCGAATTGACAATAAAAATGAGTATAAATTGAAAAGGTAATGTTTCTGACTTCTGCTCGTCCTTCCTGGTTGTGCATTCTGACAATAAGTATTTAGATGTTTTCCGAGGATTGAGTTTTCCTTGTAGCTCCTTGTAGCAAGTAGCATACCTGCAGTTTACGTTTTTAAAATTACATGTCTGTGGTTACCAATGCCTGTCAAGTCCTCAGGAATTAAAAAAATGTTTTTATTTTCACCAAATTACCCAGCAAAAAAGAAGGCCAATAAGCCGAATATGTCTGCGTTGGCTCTTTGAAAAAGTTATCCTGTTGATCCTAGCCTTGCCCTGGTCTTTACCCATAGTCTTGCAAAAAGGAAAAATCTCCTCAAATATGTATGCACCTCCTGTTTAGTAGCACTTCCAGATCTTGACAAGACGTTAGGTCAGATTATAACCTCATGTTGCCTTTGACTCTTTTTCCAATTAACTTGAATCTGGTGACTGATGCTCCTCCTACTGGAAACATTTTCTCATTTACTTCAGCAAACCTCTTCCTGACTTTAAACAATCCTCTCATTAAATCTCCCCCTAGCCTTTTCTGCTCTGAACAAAACAATCCCAGCTTTTCCAGACTCCCAATATAAAACTGAAAGTTCCTTGTCTGTGAAACATGAACATCACTGGCAGCTTGGGACAGACATGGACTGAACACAGTGCGAGTCCAAGCTATTAATGCTTATTAATGTTTAAACTGTAAACAGAAGCATGGTAGACCAAGGCTTCACCAATGCTGCCTTCCATTAGGTTTCAGATCTGTGGGATCTGACGTCAATATAACATAGCTACTGAACATGTGCGTAAGGAACTATTATTCATGTTGAGGTATAGTTAACCCTTTAATCTACATCAGGTATTATTCTAATATTTCTTCTCTGCACTCTCTCCATGTCCTTCTTAAAGTTTGAAATACAGAAGTAGATGCAATGGACTGGTGGAGAGAACAGGATGGTTGGAGGCAAGAGGTCATGTAAGAAAACTCAAGGAACTCTACTTCCAACCAGAGCTGGCAACTCAACTGCACATCAGCTTACTGGAAATTCTGGTTGAAATAGGATACTGACAAGGCCTAATAGTGACAGGGAATGTAGAAACAGTGAAGAAAGTTACCTCAGAGTACAACATGATCTTGATCAGACAGGCCAATGGACCGAGAAGTAGCAGATGGTGTTTAATTTGAACATAGAACATAGTCTATAGAACTGTACGGCACAGTACAGGTCCTTAAGTCCTTGATGTTGTGCTGACCTTTTATGCTCTTTTAAGATCGAACTAACCTACATCCCGTACATTTCACTGTCATCATATGCCTATCATTTTAATGTCCCCAGAGTATCTGACTGTACTACCACTGCTGGCAGTGCATTCCATGCACCCACCACTCTCTGTGTAAAAGAATCTATCTCTGACAGGGGCAACATGGTAGCTCTGTGATTAGCAATGCTGCCTCACTGCACCAGGGACCTAGAGGTACTGCATTTTGGAAAGGCAAATCAGGGTGGGACTTATACACTTGATGATAAAGTTCTGAGGAGTGTTGCTGAACAAAGAGACCTTGGGGTGCAGGTTTATAGTTCCTTGAAGATGGAGTCACAGGTAGATAGGATAGTGAAGAAGACATTTGGTATACACTCCTTCATTGGTCAGAGTATTGAATACAGGAGTTGGGAGGTCATGTTGTGGCTGTACAAGACATTGTTTAGGCCACTTTTGAAACGTTGTGTGCAATTCTGGTCTCCTTCCTATTGGAAGGTTGTTATGAAACTTGAAAGGTTTCAGAAATACTTTGCAAGATGTTGCCAGGGTTGGAGGGTTTGAGCTAAAGGGAGGGGCTGAACAGGCTGGGGCTGTTTTCCCTGGAGCGTCGGAGGCTGAAGGGTAACCCTATAGAGGTTTATAAAATCATGAGGGGCATGGATAGGGTAAATAGACAAAGTCTCTTCCCTGGGGTGGGGGCATCCAGAACTAGAGGGCATAGGTTTAGGGTGAGAGGGGAATGATTTAAAAGGGACCTAAGGGGAAACCTTTTCACGCAAAGAGTGGTGCGTGTACAGAAGGAGCTGCCAGAGGAAGTGGTGGAGGCTGGTACAATTACACCATTTAAAAGGCATCTGGATGGGTATATGAATAGAAAGGGTTTACAGGGATATGGGCCAAATGCTGCCAAATGGGACTAGATTAATTTAAGATATTTAGTCAGCATGTACGAGTTGGACCAAAGGGTCTATTTCTGTGCTGTACATCTCTGAATGACCTAAATGGTCATTCATCTAATTTTGATTCATGGGAACTTGGTGTGTACAAATTGGTTGTTTCTTATGCCTGTATGGTCATGGCTACAAAAGTAATTTGTTGGCCAGAAAGCACTTGGGAATGTCCTGATGATTGGGTAAGAGGCTAAGTTAATGTGGGCTTTGTTTTAAACTGCCTTTAAATCAGTTTAAACAGTGAAAAACGTCACCGAGAACAGCTGAGAGTCAATCAAGAAAATAAGACAATGAAGGAACGCCTCAAGCTGGTCCAGCCTCAATACAATCATCTGAAATGGCATGAAGACTGGTATAAAGCTGAGAAGCTCATGGACCATATTGCTCACTATCCTCGTGGCTGGTACAATGGACAGAACTCAAAGGTAATTTCTCCAATCAGTGGGAGACCAGCACTGTTTCTGTATGCCATATGTGTGCTGCATTGGTGAATACTTTAATTCTCTCCAGGGTACCTGGAAGGCTGTTCAAAATGTTCCCTGTACTATGAGGATATAACTCTCCCTGAGATCTCTACATTCCTCCAATCCCAACTTCTTACACATCCTCTCATCCACTTTTAGGAACCCTGTTTTTAGCTGCTGAAGACCAAAGGTCTGAAATTCCCTCCTTAAACTTCTTGCACCTCTTTACCTCTCTCTCCTCATTTCAGATGCTCCTTTAAAACCTCCCTCTTTGATCAAACTGTCAGCTGTCATAATAAGTGGCACAAAATTCCATTGATAGCACACCAGTGAAGCACCTTGTGATGTTTCACTACAAAGGAAAGCCCTGAGGTAAATGCATAATGCTGAAGTTTCTCAATTCACCAGACCCTGCACCCCCCCTCTCTCTCTCCAAGCTGCCTATTGCACTCAAACCAGGAAATGGACAGTGACTTATTTCCTGCCAACAGTGCTGACATAACCACTTGACTGAGCCAGAGTCACATTGTATTCTACAAAGTTACTCCTTAGATACATTACCAAACCTTGCTCAAGTCATGATTTTTAAAAAGCATCAAGTAAAATAAAACCGTGTGGATAAACTTAGGTGATTCCTGGGTTTCCTGAGAGATTTTGGGAGTACTTTAATGAATTCACACTTATGGCACAGAGCTCCCCATAACTCTCAGAGCTCCTCACCCACTCATATTTTAAATTTAAACTCTCAGCTACTTCTTAGAAGGTAGCTCTCTCATCCCTGAGTCCAAAAGTTCTGCATTCAAGTCTCACTCAATGTCTTGAGCCCAAAACTCTACGCCAATACGGTCAGTGAACAACTGTGTTGTGACCTTTCAAAAGCAATGTTAAATCAACGCCCTGTTTGCTCTGTAAAGTAGACATTAAAGGTCCCATTGCACTAAACTGAAGAAGAGCAGGAGAGTTCTAACTGGTGTCCAGGGTCAATATTTAACTTCCAACAAACATTACAAAAATAGATCAGCTGGTCATGATTGCATTGATTTTGTGGGAGCTTGCTGCGTCCAAAACTGGCTGCCATGTTTCATTACAACATTGACCACACTTCAAAAGTACTGAATTGGCTTTGAAGTAATCGTGAAAGGTGCTATAAAAATGCAATTCTTTTTTAATGCATGGTTACGGGATTACTGTTCAATTTGTGGGAGCTTGCTGCGTCCAAAACCATCTCCTTCTGAAATTCATTGACATTACCACAGCTAAATTCCCCACTATCAATATTGTGAGAGTTACCATTGACAAGAAATACTTCAGCTGCAAGATCAGGTCAGGGACTAGGAGTTCTACAGTGAGCAACTAATTTCCTCACTTCTCATGACCTGTCTGCCACCTATAAAGCTCAAATCAAGAGTGTGATTGAACATTTAGGGTGGTATGGGGCTCAGTGGTTAGCACTGCTGCCTCACAGCACCAGGGTCCCAGGTTTGATTCCACCCTCGGGCGACTGTCTGTAAGGAGTTTGCACATTCTCCCCATGTCTGCGTGGGTTTCCTCTGGGTGCTCCGGTTTCCTCGCACAGTCCAAAGATGTGCAGGCCAGGTGAATTGGCCATGGTAAATTGCTCATAGTGTTAGGTGCATTAGTCAGAGGAAAATAGGACTGGGTGGATTACTCTTCTGAGGGTCGGTGTGGACTTGTTGGGCTGAAGGGCCTGTTTCCACGCTGTAGGGAATCTAATTAATCATTTCACACTTCTCTGGATGAGTCCAACTCCAACAATATTCCAAAGAGGCTTGACACCATCCAAGGCAAAGCAGCCTACTTGATTGACACCCCTATCCAGCACCGATGCATAATAGCTGCAGTGTGAACCATCCATTAGATGCACTGCAGTAGCTCTCCAAGGCTCCTTTGACAGCAGCTTCCAAAATCTCTATCACTTAGGACAAAGGAAGGCAGATGAACAGTGAACCCCATCACCTGCAAATTTCCCTCCAAGCCAAACACTTTCCAGACTTAGAACTATATTGCTGTTCCTTTCCCTTGGCTGGGCCAAGGAGCTGCCTTGGTGTCCCTACACAGCAAGGATTACAGTGGTTCAAGAAGGCAGCTCATCACTACCTTCTCAACATCAATTCGAGATGGATAACAAAGGATGGCGTAGCTAGTGATGCCCCTATCCCGCGAATGAATAAATCAAACTATTTGATTTATTTTATTGAGATTGATCTATGATAGGTTTTCTCCTAATCGACATTTTACTTTTTATCCCCAGACAAAATCAGAAGCTGTCAGATCCGCACCAGCGAGAGGAACCAACAAAAGTAAAAATATACAACCAAGGGGCTCACAGTAAAAGTCAACAGGAAACATGGAACCAAGTGACATGAATCAACTCCACAATATCCTCAATTCTAATCCCCATTGATCACATTAGTACATCTAAACAATCTACCTTCTTTTCAATGACAGATAAAGCTGAAATCCACATTCGATCGCGAGTGTAATTTGCCTGTAGTACTTAGTGTGCCTTCGAGTTTTTGAAACTTGTAACGTAGGCTGGACAATCGAATATGCCTTCTTTGAATTTTTCCTAATTTTCTATCAAGCAAGATTCTACATCAAGTACACTGATTTATTAACAATATCTCTGGATGTCAGCAGTTTAGGAGGATCAGCAAGTCACTGCCGCTTTGTGGGTGTAGATAAGGTTGAGTGAAGAGGGCAGTTGATTCGGAGGAGAATGAAGTATGAGAGGGGTTATTGGGGGATTATTGAGAAGATGAGGAGAGAGGACTTTGGGGTAAGGGAGTTGGGCAAGAGGGGTAGAATGAGGAGGCAATGGTGGAAGACATATTGGCTGAGGAGGTGGACTCTAGGGTGGCATTAGGGATTATGCTATGATGATGGAAGCAAAGCATTGGTGGTTTAAAGGGCTTATGGCAAGGGAAGGGAGAACTGGGTAGAGACATTGAGAGGGTGGAAGATGATTTGAGGGGGAGTTGGTGGGTAAGGTTGATTGGATGTGAAGGGGCTATTGAGCAATTGCGGGAAATTGAGGGGGTGGATATGATGTGGGTAGGTGGGATTGGAGAAGAGTAATTATTGGGCATGTGAACTGATTAGGGAACTATGATAGGTTTAGAGGACATTAGTCAAGGAAGGGGAATGGGATAGGCCGGGGGGGGGGGCCATAAGAAAATTCTGGAAAATGACGGACATCAATTTAATCAAGATAAAAAGCACAGAAACTGAGTAGAAACTGAAAACTACAATTCCGCGGATGCTGGAAATCCAAGAAAAGGACAAGAAAGACTAAAAGAGGTCACAAAGTCTGATGGCATCTGTCGAGAGAAATAGATTTAACATTTCATCTCAATGACCTTTCATCAGAATATTAAAATGAATTAGTTCAGTATAAAGGCCTTTGAGTGTTTATTTGGGGGTGTAGCGAAGTAAAGTTGCTACATTTTCTGACTCTTTAGTTGGATGATGGACTGAAGTTGTACTGTGGATCCTCAGCAACTCGCTGAGAAGAAAGCACTAATCTCAGAGATTCTGTGATGTTTTAATGAGACCACATATTCTGCCAAGTGTGCAGGGCAGCTTTGCTTTTGCCGGTTTGAGATGTTTGTTATATATCCCTGCAGGAAGTATGGTCACTTTGTTCAACTTTCAGCACCATGCTATTCTCTGCTGCTTACTAATGATGTTACCGTTGTTGTTAACTTGGGTTTCTGCCCCCTGCCTACTCCACCCACATCACCTCCACCCAGAATAAACCACATTGCACAGAAAACACATCCCACAACACAAAACAACTTGCACCTCTCTCATTTGTCTTCAAAGTAATTCATATCACTTCGAAAATTGTGATACATCCCCACGCGTAAAAACAACTCCACCTTTCCTGCGTCAGGAGATGAAAGATCACTTTGTACAAAGTTCATGTTTGTTGGTTGTTTGGGCCAGTTGTTGTTGTGATCTGGAATGCACTGCCTGAAAGGGAGTTGCTGATGACAAATTCAATAAGAACTGTCAAAAAGCAATTGGATAACCGTTTGAAAGGGAACAATGTATTGGGCCAAGGGGAAAGAGAAGTGATAGTTGAATTAAATATAGAGTCATAGAGATGTTCGGTACGGAAACAGACCCATCGGTCCAACTCGTCCATGCCTGCCAGATACCCCAACCTAATCTAGTCCCATTGGCCAGCACTTGGCCCATATCCCTCTAAACACTTCCTATTCATATACCCATCCAGACGGTGTAATTGTACCAGCCTCCACCACTTCCTTTGGCAGCTCATTCGATAGACACACCACCCTCTGTGAAAAAGTTGGCCCTTCAGTCCTTTTTAAATCTTTCCCCTCTCACCCAAAACCTATACCCTCTAATTCTGGACTCCCCCGCCCCATGGAAAAGACCATGTCTCTTTATCCTATCCATGCCCCTCATGATTTTATAAACCTCTATAAGGTCACTCCTCAGCCTCCGACACTCCAGGTTGAATAGCTTCGACAGCTAGCACAGGGAACAATGGGCCAAATAGCCATCCTCTGCATCTACAATTCTGAAAGACCCTGTAGATATTTTACAGTTAATCTCTGACACAAGTGACCACTCATTTCTTCACTGTTGCTCTGAAGGTGCCAATATAAAGAGAGTTTCCCAATCTTTTTCTGCAGTTGGCATGTAGTCTTCTTAATCTCTGCCTCTATCATGTCCTTTTAGAATCATCAAGGTGGTTTGTTCATAAATAAAAACTTTGATCCAGAAGTGTAATGCAGGAAAACTACAAAATATTAGACCAATCTCCAATACTCAGGAACCATTGTATCACACACAGTCAGACATCATCTCAGCTATCAGCCCAATTAAAAACCATTTACAAGGATGTTACCGGGATGGAAGGTTTGAGTTCTAAGGAGAGGCTAAACAGGCTGGGGCTTCTTTCCCTGGAGCGCAAGAGTCTGAGGGGTGACCTTATAGAGATTTATAAAATCATAAGGGGCATAAGGTGAGGGGGGAAAGATTTAAAAGGGACCCGAGGGGCAACTTTTTCACACAGAGGGTGGTGCGCATATGGAATGAACTACCAGAGGAGGTGGTAGATGCAGCTACAGTTAAAACATTTAAAAGACATTTCGACAGGTACATGAACAGGGATATCGGCTAAATAGAGTCATAGAGATGTACAGCATGGAAACAGACCCTTCAGTCCAACCCATCCATGCTGACCAGATATCCCAACCCAATCTAGTCCCACCTGCCAGCACCCGGTCCATATCCCTCCAAACTCTTCCTATTCATATACCCATCCAAATGCCTCTTAAATGTTGCAATTGTACCAGCCTCCACCACACTCTCTGGTAGCTCATTCCATGCACGTACCACCCTCTATGTGAAAAAGTTGCCCCTTGGGTCTCTTTTATGTCTTTCCCCTCTCACCCTAAACCTATGCCTCTAGTTCTGGACTCCCCAACCCCAGGAAAAAGACTTTGTCTATTTACCCTATCCATGCCCCTCATGATTTTATAAACGTCTGTAAGGTCACCCCTCAGCCTCTGACGCTCCAGGGAAAACAGCCCCAGCCTGTTCAGCCTCTCCCTGTAGCTCAGATCCTCCAACCCTGGCAACATCCTTGTAAATTGTTTCTGAACCCTTTCAAGTTTCACAACATCTTTCCGATAGGAAGGAGACCAGAACTGCATGCAATATTCCAACAGTGGCCTAACCAATGTCCTGTACAGCCGCAACATGACCTCCCAACTCCTGTACTCAATACTCTGACCAATAAAGGAAAGCATACCAAAGGCCTTCTTCACTATCCTATCTACCTGTGACTCCACTTTCAAGGAGCTATGAACGTGCACTCCCAAGGTCTCTTTGTTCAGAACACTCCTGAGGACTTTACCATTAAGTGTATAAGTCCTGTTAAGATTTGCTTTCCCAAAATGCAGCACCTCGCATTTATCTGAATTAAACTCCATCTGCCACTTCTCAGCCCATTGGCCCATCTGGTCCAGGTCCTGTTGTAATCTGAGGTAACCCTCTTCGCTGTCCACTACACCTCCAATTTTGGTGTCATCTGCAAACTTACTAACTGTACCTCTTATGCTCGCAACCAAATCACTTATGTAAATGACAAAAAGTAGAGGGCCCAGCACCAATCCTTGTGGCACTCCACTGGTCACAGGCCTCCAGTCTGAAAAACAGCCCTCCACCACCATCCTCTGTCTTCTACCTTTGAGCCAGTTCTGTATCCAAATGGCTAGTACTCCCTGTATTCCACGAGATCTAACCTTGCTAATCAGTCTCCCATGGGGAATCTTGTCGAATGCCTTACTGAAGTCCATATAGATCACATCTACTGCTCTGCCCTCATCAATCTTCTTTGTTACTTCTTCAAAAAACTCAATCAAGTTTGTGAGACATGATTTCCCACACACAAAGCCATGTTGACTATCCCGAATCAGTCCTTGCCTTTCCAAATACATGTACATCCTGTCCCTCAGGATTCCCTCCAACAACTTGCCCATCACTGAGGTCAGGCTCACTGGTCTATAATTCCCTGGCTTGACATTACCGCCCTTCTTAAACAGTGGCACCACGTTTGCCAACCTCCAGTCTTCCGGCACCTCACCTATGACTATCAATGATACAAATATCTCAGAAAGAGGCCCAGCAATCACTTCTCTAGCTTCCCACAGAGTTCTTGGGTACACCTGATCAGATGTTAGGGATTTATCCACCTTTAACCATTTCAAGACATCCAGCACTTCCTCCGCTGTAATCTGGACATTTTGCAAGATGTCACCATCTATTTCTCTACAGTCTATATCTTCCATATCCTTTTCCACAGTAAATACTGATGCAAAGTATTCATTTAGTATCTCCCCCATTTTCTCTGGCTCCACACAAAGGCTGCCTTGCTGATCTTCGAGGGCCCTATTCTCTCCCTAGTTACCCTTTTGTCCTTAATATATCTGTAAAAACCCTTCGGATTCTCCTTAATTCTATTTGCCAAAGCTATCTCATGTCCCCGTTTTGCCCTCCTGATTTCCCTCTTAAGTATACTCCTACTTCCTTTATATTCTTCGAAGGATTCACTCAATCTATCCTGTCTAGACCTGACATATGCTTCCTTCTTTTTCTTAACCAAAAACTGATGCAAATGGGACTTGTTAAGTTTGGAAAACCTGTTGGCAGAAATGATTGAACAGAAGGGGCTGTGTCCACGCTGTATGACTCTGTCAGCATTTGTGAGGGAGAAACAAGAGCTAGCATTTCGTGTCAATGATATTCCATCAGAACATTGGCTATGTGATGGAATATAGCCCTTTGGCCTGAAAAGTGTACTGTGCTGCATCCTCGTCTGATGCCACTGAAATTGTAGAGTACTTCTCTGTCCCATTGCAAATTTCCAAAATTTGCAGTTTTTACTCTATTAGGTAATTACCCACTTATTTTCTTTGAAGGAATTATCTTTCAACATTCAATACTCTAATTTAGCAACTGTCCTATATCCAAGTCTCCAAACGGAGAAAAACATATTCCAATCTTTATTCATTCTGAGTTCAGTCCCTTTGTGCACCCAGAGTATCTGCAAGTGTCTGTGTTTATCATTATACTTGGCATCTTCCATTTCTGATGTGGAAGACTTTGAGAAAATGCGTCAAGTTGAGCCTCTGATATTGTTCTTCACACAAAGAGAAGGTGAAATCTGAAGCTCTCTCCTGAAAAACTATTGACGCTGAGAGGGGCAACTGAAAATTTCAAGACTGTGATCGGTAGACTATTGTTGGGTAAGAATCTTACAGGTTCTGGAACTATGACTGTTAGAACTAGTTTTTCTTCTTGTTCCTATAGTCCCATGATCATTCACCAGTGTTTAGCAACTTTATGGTGGACCCTCAGCCACATGACTTAAAATAGGTTATATGGCCTTCTTCACATTGTTGTTTGTGAGATCTTGCTGTGTCCAAATTGACTGCTGCTTTTCTTTCATAACAAGGTAGACAAGCAGGAGGCTGGAAGAACACAGCAAGCCAGGCAGCATTAACGTGTCTGGTATAACTCTCTTTTATTCTTTCATTACAGTAGTCACAATGTTTCAAAACAGTACTCCAATGGCTGGGAAGCATTTTGGGACATCTTAAAGTGGCGATGAGTGTCATTCTAATCCAAATCGTCCAGTCTTTTTGTTTCGCCTCTTCCACGGCCCTTTTCTGCCTGTCTTCCTACAATTCTGAGGTCATACTGTTCCTGTCTGTGATGATGCTCCATTCCAGCTGGGCTGCATTTAACCTGCTTTTCCTGAGAAGGGAGAAAAGAAACTCAGCTCGGGGGAAGTTCTCGGCCAATTTAAAATGCAAGTAAATTGCCCTTGAAAACTGGAGATAGCCCCGGTACAGGTGTGTCATAGCGGCAAAGAGATGTACAGCATGGAAACAGACCCTTCAATCCAACTCATCCATGCTGACCAGATATCCTAAATTAATCTAGTCTCGTTTGCCAACATTTGGCCCATATCCCTCTAAACCCTTCCTATTCATATACCCATCCAGATGCCTTTTAAATGTTGTAACTATACCAGCCTCCACCACTTCCTCTGGCAGCTCATTCCATACACGTACCACCCACTGCATGAAAATGTTGGCTCTTAGGTGACTTTTAAATCTTTTGCTGCATGTTAAACCTATGGCCTCTAGTTTTGAAATCCCCTACCTTGGGAGTAAGACATCTTCTCATGATTTTATAAACATCTATAAACCTCCATTGCTCCAGGGAAAATCGCCCCAGCTTATTCAGCTTCACCCTGTAGCTCAACCCTATCAACATCCTTGTCAATCTTTTCTAAACCATTTTAAATTTTGCAACATCTTTCCTCTAGCAGGGAGTCCAGAATTATACGCAGTATTCCAGTAAGAACAAGCCAAAAAATACCAGTCCTCTGTTCTTTCTTCATAAGCCTATGCAGCTTTTCCTCTTCAAATATTTATCCAGTTTACTTTCAAAAGTTGCTGTGGAATCTATTGTCCCATTCCTTTCTTAAGTTCTCTCTGTCCTTTCTGGTCTGGCAGGGGAACTTATACAATTGAGATTGTTTCTGGAAGGAGAAACTGCAAACGCACAAACATCATCAGAAATCACACCCTATTCAACTGAATCACATGGCTTTGTGCATGGGAAATTGTGTCTCACTAACTTAACTGAGTTTCTTGAAGAAGTGACAGAAGACTGAGGAAGGCACAAGGGTGGACACGAACTCTATGGACTTCAGCAAGGTGTTCAACAATTTCCTGCATGGTAGACTGGTTAGCAAGTTTAGATCACATGGAATCCAGGGAGAGTGAGCATATGGATACAAAATTGGCTCATACGTAGGCCAAAAGTGGCCTAACCAAAAGTGTCACTTCTTCAAGAAACTCAGTTAAGTTAGTGAGACACAATTTCCCATGCACAAAGCCATGTGATTCAGTTGAATAGGGTGTAATTTCTGATGATGTTTGTGTGTTTGCAGTTTCTCCTTCCAGAAACAATCTCAATTGTATAAGTTCCCCTGCCAGACCAGAAAGGACAGAGAGAACTTAAGAAAGGAATGGGACAATAGATTCCACAGCAACTTTTGAAAGTAAACTGGATAAATATTTGAAGAGGAAAAGCTGCATAGGCTTATGAAGAAAGAACAGAGGACTGGTATTATTTGTCTTGTTCTTACTGGCACAATGATCTTTCTGTACCATAGGATTTGATGATGCTATGGGTAGACAGAATTTGGCTTGAGTTAGAATACAGACAGTGGGTCTTAGATGAGCTGAGATCAATCAAAATAACACACGTAAGAGAGAGAGAAAGACATATTGCATTGGAATAAGCAAGTCTAGTGGTAAAAATAAATGCACATGTGAAGGCATCAACCACAAACAAACCTGAAGGAGTTGGCGTTCCAAAGAGATGGATTCCAATGGAGATTTAGTTACCTAGAGGTCAGGAGCTTCATAGTTTCTTGAAAGTGGAGTCGCAGTTAGATAGAATAGTGAAGAAAACATTTGGTATGCATTCCTTTATTCGTCAGTGCATTGACTATAGGAGTTGGGAGGTCATGTGGCAACTCTACACGACATTGGTTCGACCACTTTTGAAATACTGCGTGCAATTCTGGTCTCCCTGCCATAGGAAACATGTTGTGAAACTTCAAAAAATATAAGAGGATGTTACCAGGCTATAGGGAGAGGCTGAATACGCTGGGGTTATTTTCCCTGGAGCATCGGAGGCTGAGGGGTGACCTTATAGAGGTTTATAAAATCATGGGGGACGTGGATAGGATAAGTAAACAATGTCTTTTGCCTGAGATAGGGGATCCAGAACTAGAGGGCATAGGTTTAAGGGGAGAGGGGAAAGATATAAAAGGAACCTCAGAAGTAACTTTTTCACGCAGAGAGTGGTGCATGTATGGAATGAGCGGCCAGAGGAAGTGGTGGAGGCTGATATGATTACAACATTTAAAAGGCATCTGGCTGGATATTTGGATAGGAGGGGTTTAGAGGGATATGGGCCAAATGCTGGTAAATGGGACTAGAATTCTGAAAGTATACTGAATGGCCTGGACAGAGTAGATGTTGGGAAGAGGTTTCCATTGGTAGGAGAGGCTAGAACCTGAGGGCAAAGCCTTAGAGTGAAGTGAAGAACTTTTAGAATGGAGATAAAGAGAAACTTCTTCAGCCAGAGAGTGGGGAATCGATGGAATTCACTGCCACAGAAGACTTTGGAGGCCAGGCCAGTGAGTATATTAAGACAGAGTATCAAGGGGATCAAGGGTTATGGGGAGAATGGGGTTGAGAAACTTATCAGCCATGATTGAATGGCACAGCAGACTCAATGGGTTGAATGGCCTAATTTCTGCTCCCACGTCTTATGGTCTTGTAGAATTATATAGGATACCTGATCGGCCTGGGCGAGTTGGACTGAAGAGTCTATTTCCATGCTGTATAGCTCTCTGACTCTATGAGTCTAACTACAGAGAGATTAGCTTGAATGGGAAATGAGGTTTTCCTTGCCTCAGCCGCTTCTGATTCATATGTTGAGGTAACAAAGAGGAACTAAGTGTCCCTTTTGAAAGTGGCATCACTAATAAGCAGCAAAAGAAACCAAAAACCTTGAAAGGAATCTAATCCAATCAAACTGAGACAACATTTCCTGGGGTTATTGGTGGTTCCAAGCCTCCTGGGTGACCAGCAGTGGCTAAAGGTCTCAAGCACATCTGTGAACATATGTATCCCCTTTCCAAGAACAAATAGCAGCGACAGACCTTTGGTAGAGAAGCACAGTTAGGCTGAGGGAGCCCATTGGCTGCCTGGCCTTTGGTCACCTTGACCAGCCCCAAGAGCAGCCCTATCCTCACCAGGAGGCTGACCTGTGGCTGAAATGAAGGAGCCGTTGGTTGGGGTGAGGAGGTGGTGTAGTGGTAACATCAATGGACTACTCGTTGAAAATGCCAAACTAATGTTCCAGTGATGAATCCCATTGTGGCAGATGGTGAAATCAGAAGTCAATAACAAAATCTAGAATTAAAAGAGTGGACAATGGCGACTGAGTAACCATGATCAACTGTTGTAAAAACCTATTTGGTTCACTAATCTTTTATTGAGGAAGGAAATTTGCTGTTGTTACCTGATCTGGCCCCCAGACACATAACAATGTGGTTGACTCTCGATTACCCTCTACTGGATTAGTGATTAGATTAGATTACTTACAGTGTGGAAACAGGCCCTTCGGCCCAACAAGTCCACACCGCCCCGCCGAAGCGCAGCCCACCCATACCCCTAACACTACGGGCAATTTAGCATGGCCAATTCACCTGACCTGTACATCTTTGGAGTGTGGGAGGAAACCGGAGCACCCGGAGGAAACCCACGCAGACACGGGGAGAACGTGCAAACTCCACACAGTCAGTCGCCTGAGGCGGGAATTGAACCCGGGTCTCTGGCGCTGTGAGGCAATAGTGCTAACCACTGTGCCACCGTACCGCCCACTTCCAGTGGTGCTGGAAGAGCACAGCAGTTCAGGCAGCATCCAATGAGCAGCAAAATCAACGTTTCGGGCAAAAGCCCTTCATCAGGAATAATTACCCTCTGGTAAAAACAATGACTGCAGATGCTGAAAACCAAATACTGGATTAGTGGTGCTGGAAGTTGCCCAAAACGTCGATTTCGCTGCTCATTGGATGCTGCCTGAACTGCTGAGCTCTTCCAGCACCACTAATCCAATAACTACCCTCTGGCAAGCCACCCAGCCCGATGGCAATTAGGGATGCTAGCTCAGCCAGTCTCACGCCCACATCCCATGAATGAATAGTTTTAAATGACGAAGGAGGAACTGCAATGCGACTCGTCCAACATCAATGTGAACACAGACGGACAGCTCCAGGAGCCCCTCAGTCTGTGATCAGTCTGTTGGATGCACTATCCTTTACTTGGCCAAAATCCCCTGATCTGAAAATAGGGATTTCAACCTGGATCAGACATGAAACTTCTTTCATTCCTTTCCTGGCCAGTCCTCTGAGGCGAAATCCAGCCCAACTGTGAATCTCAGCAGAAACTGTACACTCATGTTACAGCAATTGCTACAGCACTGAGAAGTCCCAAATCTGTTTTGAAAGCTACTAAGAGAAAGCAAGTGAGCAAGTGTGCAGTGAGTTGATTGGGGTGGAAATAGGAGAAAGTGAGGACTGCAGATGCTGGAGATCAGAGCTGAAAATGTGTTGCTGGAAAAGTGCAGCAGGTCAGGCAGCATCCAAGGAGCAGGAGAATCGACGTTTCGGGCATGAGCCCTTCTTCAGGAATGTCGTTTCCTGAAGAAGGGCTCATGCCCGAAATGTCAATTCTCCTGCTCCTTGGATGCTGCCTGACCTGCTGCGCTTTTCCAGCAACACATTTTCAGCTGGGGTGGAAATAGGGTGAGAATAGGTTAGACACTAGGGTTAATGGGTTAAGGAGGCATGTGGGAACATAAGAAACAGGAGTAAGTCTGCTCTGGATTCACACTGTTCAAGGCTAATCATCGACCTTAAAACCATTTATCTTCACTTTCCTATATTGTTTGATACCAGCACTATCCAAAAATCTGTCAATTTCCATGATGGTCTGATCTCCAACGATTTGGAGATCAGGAGATCTGAGTCCTTGTCTCTCATTTTCTTTTATTTGTTACACTTGGGTGACAGCACCATCTGCTGCAAGGACATAGTAGTACAGGACAAAATAAAGAGTTGCCCCATTCATAAATCCGGAACCTCTGTCTAAATACTGCAGTGCCACACTCAGAGAACTCAGTTCAGTTGGAGATGTCATCGACTGGATGAGATGTTAAATAAATACTTTGTTTGCACTGTTAAGTAGAAAGATTCCATTGCACAATATTACAGAATATTCTTCCAGTGTCCTGAGTCAATATTTGTCCCTCAATAAGCTTCACTAAAATGAAAGATTATATGATTTGTATTATTTGTGGAAGCTTCCTGAATGGAAATTGGCTGCTGTGCATCCTGGACTACAACCGTGCCTACACTTTAAATGTACTTCATTGGCTGTAAAGCACATCGAGACATCCTGAGGACATGAAATTTGCTATGAAAACACAAATTCTTTCCTCTTCATTATTTTTGTCTGCGAGGCTATACAGTGGGGAGTGCAGCCCACCATCAAATCAGAGGTTCTGACCGGTCCAGAATGTACAGAGTCATTGAGATGAAGAGTGGCAGGTCAAGACAATCATTACTGTGGGCACAACACTGATCCACGACATATTTACCCACCTGGAGTTGCCTGATCTCCTGACCATCACGAGTGTTCCACAGTGAGCTGGTCTACTATTGCTTACTCCTTTTTTTGGGGATTCAGAGCTTGACTCTGCTCTGGTCCATACCTGATAGATTCATATCTGGAAATGGCAGTCATTAATTATGAACAAAAATCACACAACAGGCGTGGCAACCATTAATTAAGAGTAACAGTAAAGCTTGTATATCTATATTGCTTTTCACAGCCAAGTATAGTCATGGTTGTAATGTAGGGAATGCAGCTAATGAGCAGATTAGGTGTTAGCTAAGAGATAAATATTGGTTTAGAACCATGCCCCCACACCCCCCAACTCTGGAAAAATGCCCTTGCCCTTCTTTAGTAGTCTAGGTCCACAGCAAAGAACAGAGGGAGAATGGGTTTGACATGATTTCTGTCAATATTGCTCCACAGTGTCATCCTAGATTTTTAAAGTGGAACTTTCCAATTCAGATGGAGAACACTATAACTGAAGCGAGAGTAATAGTCCCTCATCAGAAGTGACAAACATTTACTAAGCATTGTAGCTACTCATCTGGAGTCACTGTCACTAATTAAATATAGCAATCATATCAACTAATGATCGGTCTTCTATGAATACTTACAATGCAATCGACATAGAACTTCCAGCACAGAAACAGATTATTGGTCTAACAAGAATACCAATTTATATTCATATACGGGTGCTAGCAGATTGGGTTGGGATATCTGGTCGGCATGGATGGGTTGGACCAAAGGGTCTGTTTCTGTGCTGTACATTTCTATGACACTATAATTCTAATAACTTTATTCTAACAAAATGACTCAAGGCTCTGTACAGGAACTCTTAAACAATATATGACACCAAGCTACATAAGGAGATATTAGATCGGCAATCAAAAGCTTAGTCAAAGTGGTAAATTTTAAGGCTGTCTTAAAGGAAGACAAGGACGACAGTGAAGGAGAGATTTGGAGAAATTGAGGGAATCCTGGAGATATACGCCCTTGGCAATTGAAGGCATCGTCACCAATGGAAAACTAAATTAAAATAAAACTGAGAGGTGCAACGAGACCTTGGTGTCCTTGCAATGAAGAGTGATTCTTGGGATGGCAGGAGTGTGGTTTGAAGGCAAACTGGATTGCTTAGGACTGTGTTCAGTGGAGCTTAGAAGACTGAGAGGGGAACTTTGTAGAAATAAAATTCTCATAGCACTAGACCCGGTAAATAGTTGGTAAATGGTGATACCAGTGACCAGGGAGTCCAGAATCAGGGTCACAGTATAAGGATAGGTCATTTAGGACTAAAATGAGGAAAACGTTCTTCACCCAGAGAATGGTGAGCCTGTAGAATTCTCTGCCACAAGAAGAGTGGAGGCCAAAACATAAGATATTGGAGCAGAATTAATCTATTCAACATGTTGAGTCTGCTCTACCATTCAATCATGGTGGTATGTTTCTCAACCCCATTCGCCTGCCTTCTCCCCCTAACTCTTGCCCCCTTACTAATCAAGAATCTATCTATCTCTGTCTTAAATGCATCCAATGAATTGGCTTCCAAAGCCCTCTGCAAACACTTCCACAGATCCACAAAAAATGGGTTTTAGGGTTGAAACAATCAAAGGCAATGCGGGAAAGTGGGAACAGAATACTGAGTTGGGTGATTAACCATGATCATACTAAATGTCAGAGCAAGCTCATAGGTCCGAATTGCCTACACCTGTTGCTATTTTCTGTGTTTCTAAAATGTGAGAGATTACAGTCTGGATGTATTGGAAGAGTCAAATCTAGAGGTACCAACATTCTTGATAATGAATCCAGCAGCAGATGAGCTACAGTATGGAAATGTAGTTCAAACATGGTTTTCAATTATGAACTTTATGTCTCCTCCTATCACAGTTTCCAGAAACCAACTTGTACCTTTAGCCATTAAAGCAAAGATGCATTTCATTACGTTGCTAAAATCTTTAATTCAGATTGTATGTGAAACTGTTGGACAGCCATAAGGAAAGAGCAGAGAATGTGTTCGTTTTGATTTGTTAGCATCAACATTTGCTGAAAAATAAAACGTTGCATTGTTTCCAACGCGTTCAGTTTGTAATTTAGATTTGCACTGTTTGGTTTTTGAAAATGCTCGGATGATTTTTGCTGTCATTCATGTCGTATTCCTCCCTAAAAAAATAATAATTCCCTGATATTCCCCCACATGGAGCAGGCGGCCTCGGGGGGGGGACCGAATGTTCGGGTTACGGTTCTCCGGAGAGGGGAAGGGATTGTCAGCCGGACCAGGGGCACCGGAAGTTGCAGCGCGGGAGCGAGAGCAAGTGGCGGCGATGAGTCAGAAAGTGAAGCCGGATCGGGAGCGGCTGCGGCGCCGGGTCCGACTCTACCTGGACCAGGTGAGCGAGCAGGCAACCCCCCGGGATCCAGCTTCGGGGAACAGGCCCGCGGGCGGGGCCCAGAGCATCCAGTGCAGCACTCCCTCAGTACTGACCCTCTGACAGTGCAGCACTCCCTCAGCACTGACCCTCTGACAGTGCAGCACTCCCTCAGCACTGACCCTGCGACTGTGCGGCGCTCCCTCAGTACTGACCCTGCGACGGTGCGGTGCTCCCTCATTATTGATCCTGCAACTGGTGGGGAGCTCTGTTAGCACTGCCCCTGTGATGGTGAGGTGCTCCCTCAGTATTGACAGTGCAGCGCTCCCTCAGTAATGACCCTGCCAACTCTTAACAATGTCATACTGTCTGGACTACTGGCCCTCAGGCACTGCAGAGTTGCCTCAGAATTCGTTTTTGGCCACTGCTCCCTCCATCCTGCATGTGGACATTTGTTTTTCATTGCTTCATGGATTGTGGGCACACTAGCTGGTCATCATTGATTGCCAATCCCCCTAGTTGTGCTTGAAATGTGACAATGAGCTGCTATGTTCACTCACTGCTGTAATTAATCTGTGGCAATGTGCTGTTGGTCTGATTATTCTGGTGCTGTTGGATAGATCTTGAAACAATCATCTTACCCATGCTGGTGTTCTGCCTCCTGAACTATAGCTGACGCTTAATTCAAAGCCACCGGTGACCAGGATAATGACACTGTCCCTTTGTTTCCTTGCAGCAACAATATCAGAGTGCTTTGTTTTGGGCTGATAAGGTTGCTTCGTTGTCGCATGGTGAGCTGATTTTTCCATACTTTTGTATTGAATCTGTAGTCTTATAGGTTTGTGTTCTTTAGTTTGTTTTCCAGGAGGTGAGAGAAATATTTGCTGATTTCATGTTTCTGTGAATGTCTGTCAATAATGGAGTAAGTGTGCACTTGGTTATATTAATTTAAAATTAAATAACATTAAAGTTAAAGTTAAATAGCTGTGACTAGCAGTGTGCCACAACGATCGGTGCTGGGTCCACTGATGTTGTTCGTCATTTATGTAGACAATCTGGATGCAAATACAGTCAATGTAGTTCATAAGTTTGCAGAAAACACCAAATTGGTGGTAGAGTGAACTGTGAAGAAGGTTACCTGAGAGTACAATGGGATCTTGATCAACTGGGCCAGTGGGCTGAGGAATGGCATGTGGAGTTTAATTCAAATAAAGTGAGGTCTTGCACTTTGGTGAGAGAAACCAGGCAGGGCTTATACAATTAATGGTAGAGCCATGGGGAAGTGTTTCAAACAGTGACTTAGGGGTGGAGGAACGTATTTCCTATAAAGTGGCATCACGGGTAGTCAGGGTGGCAAAGGAGGTATGTAGCACACTTGCCTTCTCCAATCAGAGCATTGAGTATAGAAGTTAGGGCATCACGTTACAGTTGTGCAAGACATTGCTAAATTTGGAGTATTCCATATAATTCTGGTCATCCTGTTATTAAACTGGAAAGGGTGCAGAAAAAGATTTCCAAGGATGTTACTGAGACTGGAAAGTTTCAGTTACAAGGAGATGCTTAATAAGCTGGGACTTTTTCTTCCTTGAGTGTAGCGAGCTGAGGGGTGACCTTAAAGATTTATAAAATCACGAAAGCCGTGGATAGGGTGAATAGTCAAGGTCTTTTTGCCAAGGTGTGGGAATCCAAAACTACAGGGCATAGATTTAACGTGAGAGGGAAAAGATTTAAAAGGGATCAGAGGGGCAACATTTTTCACATACAGGGTGGTGTGTATATGGAACAAGCTGCCAGAGGAAGTAATAAAGATAACAAAAGTTAGAACGTTTAGACAGGTACATGAAAAGCAAAGGTTTAGAGGGATATGAGCCGAATGTGGGCAAAAAAGACTAGTTCAGTTTTGGTCAGCATGGACTAGCTGGGTCAAAGAGCCTGTTTCCGTGCTGTATGACTCTAAAACCGAATGAGAGGAAGAGGGGAGGGAGCAGAAATCAAGTTTAGCATGTTGGATTTTTATTTCTCATTGTATCTGAAGCATCAGACGTCTGTGAATTTTACAGAACAGTAACAGTATTGTATAAGTATTTAAATTATCTGTGTTACTGTAATGTGGGCGGCACGGTGGCACAGTGGTTAGCACTGCTGCCTCACAGCGCCGGAGACCCGGGTTCAATTCCCGCCTCAGGCGACTGACTGTGTGGAGTTTGCACGTTCTCCCCGTGTCTGCGTGGGTTTCCTCCGGGTGCTCCGGTTTCCTCCCACAGTCCAAAGATGTGCAGGTCAGGTGAATTGGCCACGCTAAATTGCCTGTAGTGTTAGGTAAGGGGTCGATGTAGATGTAGGGGTATGGGTGGGTACGCTTCGGCGGGGCGGTGTGGACTTGTTGGGCCGAAGGGCCTGTTTCCACACTGTAAGTAATCTAATCTAAATCTAATCTAATCTAATCTTGTCTTGGTTAGGATCATGAAATGTGACTTAAAATTTAATGATGCCAGGAGATTTCCCTAATACCTCTGATTCAAGTGAGCAGTTACCACAGCAACAACTCTATTCATGTGGCTTTGCCTGTTCACACGTCTTTAAACATATGCTTTCAACATCTGTTTCCCCATTACATTTTTAAAATGAATTTTATTTTATTATCCTTTATTAAGGTCACAGTGCTGTTAGTGTTCTACTTGCTGTAGTACACTTGGCCCTCTAATTGTTATGTTGTTTATTAACAGCAGCTACTTAGTTGCTACTATTGTCAAAGGGCTTACCAAGTAGATACTATGGTCGCTTCTTCTGGCTAGAGAATCTAGAATGTGGGCATGGTCTCAGGATGGGGACTGAGGTGAACATTTTCTTCATTCAAAGGGTTGTGAACCTGTGAAATTCTGTGTTATGGAGTGTTGTGGAAGTTCTATCATAATGGTAGCGCAGGCAGGGATAGACAGATATATGGTGTCGGTGCTGGAAATGTGTTGCTGGAAAAGCGCAGCAGGTCAGGCAGCATCCAAGGAGCAGGAGAATCGATGTTTCAGGAATGAGGAAAGTGTGAAGAAGGGCTTATGCCCGAAACGTCGATTCTCCTGCTCCTTGGATGCTGCCTGACCTGCTGCGCTTTTCCAGCAACACATTTTCAGCCTCTGATCTCCAGCATCTGCAGTCCTCACTTTCTCCTTGAAGATATGTGGTGCCTCAAACCTGAGGGATAATTACAAAGATTGGGTAGGAAACTGGAGTTGAAGCCAAAGATGATCATCATTATATTGAGTAGCACAGCAGGCTCAACAGACCATATGGTCTACTCCAGTTCCTGTTTCTTAATTTCTTATGTTCGCTCTTGCTTCTAATTCAGAAGGTACTGAGTTCAAATTTGATTTGAAGGCTTGAGCACAAGTACCAAAACTCCATTGCAGAATTAAGGGAATGCTGGATTGATGGAGACACCATCTTTCAAGTGAGATGTTTAACCAAAGCCCTGCATGTTGCTCAGTGGATGCAGAATATCCCACAGTGCTGTTTTGAGGAGGACTAAGAGATTTATCTTTGGGGTTCTGGCCAATATTTATCTGAGGCAACACGATTGAAAATATGTAATCAGATTATTCTTTGCGAGTTCGACAGCGACTTGGCTGTTTTTTTCCCCACAGTACTACAGTGACAGCCAAGTATTCTATTGGCTGCAAGGTACTTTGAGAGGTTCAATAGCCATAAAAATGCTTTAAAAGTGCACATTTCTTTTATTGCAAAATGTGAAAAAGAAATGAAGATTGGTGACAAACAGTTGAACTCTTCTGCTGGGCATTGAGAAAGAGTTGTGTTGGATTATTTAATGTATCATCTTAACCTCAAAGTAATTTAAACAATCATGGATCCTGAAACTAATCTACAGATAATGTGTATTATAAATTGGTACCCGGTAAACTTGGCAAGATGTGTCAAAAAGAAAACATTGAAGTGTATTTCATAGGCAGCTGTGTGCACTGCGGTTGGGCTTCAACATGTTTGTAAATATTCTGCAATTCTTCCTTTATCTGAACCTGTACTGTGAGCACTGAATGTGTCCAACCAGGAGTTGCCTGCTATATGCTTTTGTTGCTCTTCGGTGACCATCCATTTATCATAAGATCAGAAGCAGGGATGTTCACTAATGATTGGACAGTATTCAGCATCATTCACAATTCCTCAGATACTGAAGATGTCCATGTCCAAGTGGGGCTAGATCTTGGACAATATCTAGATTTTGGCAGATAAGTGGCAAAGAAAACTTGTACCACACAAGTGACAAGCAAATGACGGTTTCTCTGTCATTCAATGGCATTATCAACTCTCTATCAATCTTCCACTATCAATATGCCAAGGATTGCCATTGACCAGAAACTGAAGTGGACTAGCCATATGTCTCCTGTGGTTACTGGAGGTAGGCCAGAGCTTGGAAATTTTGAGAGACTAATTCCCACATATGCATAGGAACAGGATTAGGTCTTTCATCCCTCAAGCCTGCTCAACCATTCAATGATATCGTGGCTATTCTATTATATTTCAAATCCCACATTTCTTTCTACCCTGATAACCCTCGAATTGCTTGTTCATAAAGAATCAGATATCTCCATCTTAAAAGTGTTAAATGAAGCTGCCATCACCACTTCTGAGGCAGATAATTCCAAAGGTGCATGAGCCCCTGAGACAAAAGAATTCTCCACGTTTCCATCCCAAAATGGTGAACCCTAGTTCTGGAGTCACCCACAAGAGGAAACATCCTTTCCATTTCCACCTTGTCAAGACCATTGAGTCGTCACCCTTCACTCTTCTATACCGCAGTGGAAGCAAGCCCATTCTGTCCAACCTATCCTTATAAGGTAACCTATTCATTCCAGAAATCAATCTAGTATATGTCTTGTGAACCATCACATGCATTTACATTCTCCTTAGATAAGATCCAAACAACATCATGTTTGAGATGTGGCCTCACCAGTACCCTGTATACCTGGAGTGTAACATCCTTTCTTTTAAGTTCAATTCCTCTCATAAGAAAGGATGGCCATTCCGTGAGCTGTCTTGATTATCTCTGTACTTGTAATCTAATGTTTTGTTACTCCTGTACTAGAGCACCTAAATCTAGCTGCCCCACAGAATTCTCCTTCAGGCTAAAGTGAACAACTTCATATTTTCCCACATTATACTTATGCTGCCAGATTTTCCCACTCACTCAACCTATCTTTATTTATCTGCAACTTTCTTAGTTGTCTTCGTTTTCATTTTACATATTTTCTGACCTATCTTGTTGTGATCTGTGAATTGAGCCACTTTGCCTTCCCTCCCCTTATCTAACTCATTCAAGTGAATTATAAAATGGTGAGCCCAGAACCTTGCAGGCTCCACTTATCTCATCCATGTAGGCATACTGTTTTCAGCCAGCCAATCTGATATCCATGCTAATATATTACCCCCTACACCATGAGCTTTTATTTTCCAACATCTTTGAATAGGACACCTTACCAAATGCTTTCTGGAAATCCAGGTATAGTACATCTTCAGGTTTCATTCTATCCACAGTGCTGCTTTTTAAAAAGGCTCCCATAAAATGGTTGGACATAATTTAATGAAACTACACCATGATTTTCTGAGTTCTTCTAAATGTGCAACTATCATCTCTTTAATGATCAAGCTAATTGGTCTACAAGTTCCTGCTTTTTGGTTCTCTTCCTTCTCGAAGAAGCAAATTATATTTACGACTTTCTACACGGATGGAACCTTTCCCGAACCTAGAGAATTTAGGAAAATTGGTACAAACGCACCTAGCGCCTCATTAGCAACAACTTTTGAGACCCGAGGATAAAATCATCTGGACTTGAAGAGACCTGTCAGCCAGCAGTTCCATCGGTTTGCTCAGTCCTACCACCCTTGTGATTGTCATTTCACTAAGTTCTTCTCTCCCTTCCACCTGATTCAGATCTATTACTGGGATGCTTATTGTATCTTCAACAGTGAAATCAGAAGCAGAATATTTGCTTATTTCATATACCTTTTCCTTATTACTATTATTAATGCTCTATTTCACTCTCTGTAGAGGACCAACACTCACTCTACATATTCTTTCCCTTGTTAATACTTGTCAAAACTCTTTCTGTCTGCATTTAAATATCTAGCTGGTTTCATACTCTAATTTCTTGTTCTCATTAATGTTTTAGCCAGTCTCTGTTGTTTGTATTCTGCCCACTCATCTAGAGCAGTTGTATGTTTTTTTTTCTTGATTTGATGCTTTCCCTAATCTCTTCAGTTAACAAAAGATGATGCATTCTTCCTTTTGAATTTTTCTTTACAGTAGGAATGTGATTTCTTTGCATTGAGAATTTTGGGATGTAAACTTTGTGATTTATATGAAAAATCACTTTGGGCTTGGGTGTCTGATTTTTGAGTTATTAATCAGTGGTTTTCTGTGTGTTTGAAGTTAGTAATTAATTTGCAATATTTCTGTAGCCATGGTGATTGTTTTAAAAACGGTTTTTGAGGCCTGGCTTTGGAGTGAATGGGTTTGTGTGCCAACCCTTCTCCAGGGCACTTAGGAATGGGCATTAAATAGTGGACCTTGTTAACAACACCCAGATCTGATGGCATAGTTGACACATAAAGTGTAACAGTTTTGTTTTCTATTGTAGAGGAACCCCAAGATATCTACTGGCTTTCCCAATGCCTTTACCTCACTGCCCAGTACCACAGGGCTGCCCATGCAATTCGATCCCGCAAACTTGATAAGGTATGATTTCTTTCCCATTATACAGATTGCTGTGTAATAACATTATAAGACTCATTAAGAAATTTGTTGAATACAGATAGTCCTCATTTAACATAGTTTTGATTAATCTCATAATGCCATAATATGATCTTTACATGAACAGGTACGTGACCTATTGTTTCAATACATGTACCTGGCTTGTGATAATTCTCAGCGGTGCAGATGAATAAATATGCACCAAAATTCAGCATTCCAATCGCCACCAGGACAGAACCCCACTGGTCCTCACCTACCACCCCACCAACCTCCATATACATTGTATCATCCTTCTCTTAATACTCTCCACTGAGAGTATTAAATTGGATGTGCTATCAGGGTTTAAACATGCCGAGTGAAATGTGGATATTGAAAGAACTTTGCATCTCATCGAAGAAGATGAATTTGACGTCCTTGCTCCTTCAAAGATTTTAATCACCAAGAGGCCAGCAGAAGCATTCAAGTTGGTTAAGTCAGCATATGACAATGAAAACCATTACTTCTGCCAAGGACCCTACAGACAGGCTCTGAAATACGATATTAATGGTTTTGATTGGAGCTGGGAGGTAATCTCATGACCCATGTGTAAATCGCATGAAAACTAAAGAAAACATCCGCGCATGGAATTAGCCACAGGATGCCATCATAGCCTTGTAATGAAAATAGGAAGGGTTGCCTGGAATGTCTGTCTTTTGCTGCTGGACTGTGAAATAAGTGGTTGACATGAGACTCCCAGAAATTAGATATATAACTGGCTCTAGAGAGAGAAAAGCTTCTCAGTGGACCAATGTACCTACTGAGAAGGTGCAAAACTTGACCTACTCTTGGGAAATAAAGCAGGGCAGGTGACTGAGGTGTCAGTGGGGGAGCACTTTGGGGCCAGCGACCATAATTCTAATAGGTTTAAAATAGTGATGGAAAAGGATAGACCAGATCTAAAAGTTGAAGTTCTAAATTAGAGAAAGGCCAATTTTGATGGTATTAGGTAATAACTTTCAAAAGCTGATTGGGGGCAGATGTTCGCAGGAAAAGGGGCGGCTGGAAACTGGGAAGCCTTCAGAAATGAGATAACGAGAGCCCAGAGAAAGTATATTCCTGTCAGGGAGAAAGGGAAGGCTGGTAGGTATAGGGAATGCTGGATGACTAAAGAAATTGAGGGTTTGGTTAAGAAAAAGAAGGAAGCGTATGTCAGATATAGACAGGATAGATCAAGTGAATCCTTAGAAGAGTATAAAAGCAGTAGGAGTATACTTAAGAGGGAAATCAGGAGGGCAAAACGGGGACAGGAGATAGCTTTAGCAAATAGAATTAAGGAGAATCCAAAGGGTTTTTACAAATACATTAAGGACAAAAGGGTAACTAGGGCTCCTTAAAGATCAGCAAGACGGCCTTTGTGTGGAGCCACAGGAGGTGGGGGAGATACTAAACGAGTATTTTGCATCAGTATTTACTATGGAAAAGGACATTGGAAGATATAGAATATAGGGAACTAGATGGCGGCATCTTGAAAAATGTTCATATTACTGAGGAGGAAGAGCTGAATATCTTGAAATGCATAAAAGTGGATAAATCCCCACGACCTGATCAGATATATCCTCTAACTCCTGTGGGAAGCTAGAGAAGTGATTGCTGGGCCTCTTGATGAGATATTTGTATCATCAATAGTCACAGGTGAGGTGCTGGAAGACTGGAAGTTGGCAAACGTGGTGTCACTGTTTAAGAAGGACGGTAAAGACAGGCCAGGGAACTGTAGACGAGTGAGCCTGATGTCGGTGATGGGAAAGTTATTGGGGGTATCCTGACAGACAGGCAGTGCATGTATTTGGAAAGGCAAGGACTGATTAGGGATAGTCAACATGGCTTTGTGCGTGGGAAATTATGTCTCACAGACTTAATTGAGTTTTTTGTTCAAAGAGGATTGATGAGGGCAGAGCAGTAAACGTGATCTATATGGACTTCAGTGAGGCGTTCCACAAGGTTCCCCTGGGAGACTTATTAGCAAGGTTATTTCTCATGGAATACAGGGAGAACTAGCCATGTGGATACAGAACTGACTCAAAAGTAGAAAACAGATGGTGGTGGTGGTGGAGGGTTGTTTTTCAGACTGGAGGCCTGTGACCAGTGGAGTGCCACAAGGAGCTGTGTTGGGTTACTGCTTTTTGCCATTTCGATGTGAGCATAAAATGTACAGTTAGTAAGTTCGCAGATGACACCAAAATTGGAGCTGTGGTGGACAGTGAAGAGGGTTACCTCAGATTACAACAGGATCTTGATGGACCAATGGGCTGAGAAGTGGCAGATGGAGTTTAATTCTGATAAATGCTAGGTGCTGCATTTTGGGAAAGCAAATCTTAGCAGGACTTATACACGTAATGGTAAGGTCCTAGGGAGTGTTGCTGAACGAAAAGGCCTTGGATTGCAGGTTCATAGCTCCTTGAAAGTGGAGTCGCAGGTAGATAGGGTAGTGAAGGCATTTGGTATGCTTTCCTTTATTGGTCAGAGTATCGAGTACAGGAGTTGGGAGGTCATGTTACGGCTGTACAGGACATTGGTTCGGCCACTGTTGGAATATTGCGTGCAATTCTGATCTCCTTATTGGAAGGATGTTGTGATACTTGAAAGGGTTCAGAAAAGATTTACAAGGATGTTGCCAGGGTTGGAGGATTTGAACTATAGGGAGAGGCTGAACAGGCTGGGGCTGTTTTCCCTGGAGCGTCAGAGGCTGAGGGGTGACCTTATAGATGTTTACATAATCGTGAGGGACATGGATAGTATAAATAGGTAAAGTCTTTTCCCTGGGGTCGGGGAGTCCAGAACTAGAGGGCATAGGTTTAGGGTGAGAGGGGCAAGATATGAAAGAGACCTAAGGGGCAACCTTTTTACACAGAGAGTGGTACGTGCATGGAATGAGCTGCCAGAGAAAGTGGTGGAGGCTGGTACAATTGCAACATTTAAAAGGCATTTGGATGGGTATATGAATAGGAAGGATTTGGAAGGATATGGGCTGGATGCTAGCAGGTGCGACCAGATTGGGTTGGATATCTGGTTGACATGGACAAGTTAGACTGAAGGGTCTATTTCCATGCTGTAAGTCTCTATGATTCTCTGACGAGTGCTGGCTTCAGGCTAACATCTTGTTTAGTTTGAGGTATCAGACATAGGAGACCTCTTTAAAGTGATCCTTGTTAGATTCTGCCTAACATTCTGGCTAGCTCAAGTGACTGAAAGGAAACTGAAGAAACTACCACTTGCAGCCATGGAGATGTGTTTCATCCAACTGTTTATCCAATGTAGGACCAGAAGTCCCTGTTACAAATTGTCAGTCTTCTCCACTTATTTAGATTATGTACTATTTCTGAACTGTTGTTTTATAAAAGTTGAACTACTTTTAAATTGCATGAATTATTGACTTCCTATTATTTGTAGGTAAAAACAATGACTGCAGATGCAATCCCCCCCCCCAGTCCAGGAACTCCCCACGTACGTTCAAGACACCACCCACACCCTCCACCTCCTCCCAAGACTTCCGTTTCCCCGGCCCCCAACGCCTCATCTTCACCATGGATATCCAATCCCTCTACACCTCCATCCGCCATGACCAGGGCTCCAAGCCCTCTGTGTTTTCCTCTCCAGACGTCCCCAACAGTACCCTTCCACCAACACTCTCATTCGTTTGGCCGAACTAGTCCTCACCCTTAACAATTTCTCCTTCGAATCCTCCCACTTCGTCCAGACCAAAGGGGTAGCCATGGGCACACGTATGGGCCCCAGCTATGCCTGTCTCTTTGTTGGCTACGTAGAGCAGTTGATCTTCCATAATTACACCGGCACCATTCCCCACCTCTTCCTCCGCTACATTGAAGACTGCATTGGCGCCACCTCATGCTCCTGTGAGGAGGTTGAGCAATTCATCAACTTCACCAACACATTCTACCCTGACCTTAAATTTACCTGGACCATCTCTGACACCTCCCTCCCCTTCCTGGACCTCTCCATCTCCATTAATGACGACCAACTTGACACTGACATTTTTTACAAACCCACCAACTCCCACAGCTACTTGGATTACACCTCTTCCCACCCTACCTCTTGCAAAAATGCCATCCCGTATTCCCAATTCCTCCGCCTCCGCCGTATCTGCTCCCAGGAGGACCATTCCACCACAGAACGCACCAGATGGCCTCCTTCTTTAGAGACCACAATTTTCCTTCCCACGTGGTTAAAGATGCCCTCCAACGCATCTCGTCCACATCCTGCACCTCCACCCTCAGACCCCACCCCTCCAACCGTAACAAGGACAGAACGCCCCGGTGCTCACCTTCCACCCTACCAACCTTCACATAAACCAAATCATCCGCCAATATTTCCGCCACCTCCAAACGGACCCCACCACCAGGGATATATTTCCCTCCCCACCCCTTTCCGCCTTCCGCAAAGACCGTTCCCTCCGTGACTACCTGGTCAGGTCCACACCCCCCTTCAACCCATCCTGGTACCTTCCCCTGCCACCACAGGAACTGCAAAACCTGCGCCCACACCTCCTCCCTCACCTCCATCCAAGGCCCTAAAGGAGCCTTCCACATCCATCAAAGTTTTACCTGCACATCCACTAATATCATTTATTGCATCCATTGCTCCCGATGCGGTCTCCTCTACATTGGGGAGACTGGATGCCTCCTAGCAGAGCGCTTTAGGGAACATCTCAGGGACACCCGTACCAATCAACCACACTGCCCTGTGGCCCAACATTTCAACTCCCCCTCCCACTCTGCCGAGGACATGGAGGTCCTGGGCCTCCTTCACCGCCGCTCCCTCACCACCCGATGCCTGGAGGAAGAAAGCCTCATCTTCCGCCTCGGAACACTTCAACCCCAGGGCATCAATGTGGACTTCAACAGTTTCCTCATTTCCCCTTCTCCCACCTCATCCTAGTTCCAAACTTCCAGCTCAGCACTGTCCCCATGACTTATCCTACCTGCCTATCTTCTTTTCCACCTCTCCACTCCACCCTCCTCCCTGACCTATCGCCTTCATCCCCTCCCCCACTCACCTATCGTACTTCATCCTAATCTCTCCCCACCCCCACCCTCCTCTAGCTTATCTCTCCATGCTTCAGGCTCTCTGCCTTTATTCCTGATGAAGGGCTTTTGCCCGAAACGTCGATTTTGCTATTCCTCGGATGCTGCCTGAACTGCTGTGCTGTTCCAGCACTACTAATCCAAAAAATGCCTATTATTTCTGTCTCTCTGGGTCTGTCTCCACCTATATGTGCACTTCTACTCCTCCACACCACCACAACTCCCCAACACAATGTCACCAGCATAAAAATCACATTTTCCTTGCTCCATCCAAACAAGGATCACTGGAGTTGAAACATAGTTCTGATTCCTCCAGCAATTTTTTCCTTTATTCACTGAGCACAGTGGCTCAGTGGTTAGCACTGCTGCCTCACAGCACCAGGGTCCCAGGTTCGATTCCAGCCTCCGGTGACTGTCTGTGTGGAGTTTGCACATTCTCCCTGTGTCTGTGTGGGTTTCCTCTGGGTGTTCTGGTTTCCTCCCCCAGTCCAAAGATGTGCAGGTCAGGTGAATTGGCCATGCTAAATTGCCCATAGTGTTAGGCGCATTAGTCAGAGGGAAATGGGTCTGGGTGGGTTATCCCTCGGAGGGTCAGCGTGGACTGGTTGGGCCGAAGGGCCTATTTCCACACTGTAGGGAATCTAATCAAATTCCATCTGATCTGGGCTGCTTCTCACATTAACAGCATATTCTAATCCTTAACAAAAACAGAAATTGCTGGAAAAGCTCAGCAGATCTGGCAGCATCTGTGGACTGAGACCAGAGTTAACGATCCTTACACTTCTGAAGAAGGGTCATTGGATCCGAAATGTTAACTGATTTCTCTCCTGGCTGAGTTTTTCCAGCAAGTTCAGTTTTTGTTTCCGATTTTCAACATCTGCAGTTCTTTTGGTTTTTTATTCTAATCCTTTCCCCTTTGTGTTTATCCAGCTTTTTCTTAAATATTTATTTACCATTCAAGTTAACTACTCCCTATGGTAGTGAGTTCCACATTCTTGCCCTGCTCTGGGTGAAGTGAGTTTGTTCCACTTTCTCTGTCGAGCTTATCAGTCACTGTCTTATGTTTGTGGCCCTCATTCTCAAATTGCCTCATGTGGAAGCATCTTCCCTATGTTCACTTCATTGAGTGCTGTCAGAACTTTGTAAAGTCCTTTATTAGGTGAAAACCAGGAATTGACTGCTGGTCCACTGGACAGCTTCTCCATTCACAATATTGAGGAAAATACTGTGGCAGGTGGTACAGTAAATGACTTGTTTTCTGATCTCTCCACAGATCTATGGAGCCTGTCGATACCTTGCTGCCCAGTGTCACGTGAGTAAAATTAATTATAATGCCTTTGTTTAAACTTTCTTAAAAGGTGAGGTTATTTTATGACTATTCTTTAAATGTTTATTTTCTAGTGTCTTTATTGTGATATACAAACGATATTCACTGAAACAAAAAGACAAGTATTTGATTTGGACCTTGAACTTACTACTAAGCCTCTCCTTACTTCCCTTACACTACCTTGCTTAGTTATATTGCCTTATTAATTTGGCCCTGAGTTTCACTTATTTGATGTTTCTCAGTTAATCTCTTCTTCCAAAAAAATACTTTTTAAAATCACAATTCAATAACCTGATGGTGTCACTTTGATTTTTCCCCAATTAGCCTGGGACATTTTTTTTTATTATGTTTAAGCTGTGAGAAAATACAAGTTGTTGAACTGCCTTTAAAGAAAAGAGATTAGATTAGATTCCCTACAGCAATGAAACAGGCCTTCAGCCCAACAAGTCCACACCGACCCTCTAAAGAGTGACCCACCCAGGTCCATTCCTCTATCCTATATTCACCCCTGACACTATGGGCAATTAAACATGGCCAATTCACCTGACCTGCACATCTTTGGACTGTGGGAGGAAACCAGAACACCTGGAGGAAACCCACACAGACACTGGGAGAATGTGCAAACTCCACACAGACAGTCACCCAAGGCTGGAATCAAACCCGGGCCCTGCTGCTGTGAGGCAGCAGTGCTAACCACTGAGCACCGTGCCGCAGAAGGTTGAGATTGTGCTGGGAAAGTTGGCTGTAGACAGGAAATACCAAATAAAGTTTCTTGCTATATAAGCTAACAGAATTATAATTATTGGGGTGCTTGGAGTCATGTCCCTCTTTACACCACTGGGTGGATCGGAGTATCTGAAATAATATACAGCCGTGAGGCTTTCAGTGGTATTAAGCAAATTGGCCCCCTCTTGTGGCACTTTAGTGAGGTACATCAGTAGTACTGTGGAGCCCAGTTGAATAGTATTATCCACTTGACACATCTTGTACCTGATGGTTATCACCTCACATAAAGAGTGTTTTGATGATAATGAAACTAAGTTACACTCATAGAACTTGCAAGTATGTGTTAGGCTAATCCTGACACAAGAAATATTTTTGAATGAAGCTGTCATTGCCAGAACTTTTGCTTACTTATTAACAAAGGATTCCTGTTGTGTGGAATTTTCAAAAAGGAACTTTTTTTTTGTAGAATAAGTTCAAACACCAGGCAGTATACTTGAGTATTTATTTAAATGTCAGTCCTGGCTCTGAGGCAGAAGTATGTGGGTTTAAGTCCCACTCCAGAATGAAGGTGACAAAAGCCCCAGTATCTTCCAAAAAATGAACGTCTGACAGTGCAGAATCTAAATTGGTCACAAATGTATACCTGTGTCACAATATTAACCGTTGATTGCTGCCTTTAAATCTTTTGTTTCCTTCTGTTTTTCTGTCCCAAAAAGTATGCAGCCAAGGAATATCAGCAAGCTCTTGACATTTTGGATATGCAAGAACCAATTAACAAGATCATACTGGAGAAGAATGCTAAAGCTGACAAGATCAAAGAAGCCTCCATTGATTGGGGATTGTCTCCTGCTGCAGTGAGTCACATGGTTCAACTGCAACCTATTCTCTACAACAGGAAACATATAATCTCCTGCTCTTTGTCTTTATTGTCCTCCCCAGTTCTGTGACTTTATCTAATGTTTTTGAGTCCCTATCCTGTGTTTGTTTCAAGCTTCAGTCTCTTATGTGGTGAACTTACTATGCTCAATCATGGTGCTGCAGCTGGCTTTGGAACCCTTTGGGAGGGTTTAGTAAAGGGATAAACTGGTTGCCATTCCTGCATTGTCCAGTAACTCCTGACATATGTCTGCAGGCAGACTGCTCCACCTATGGGTGTACCTGTGTCTTTAACAGGTTCATTGTGCTGTATGCTTCTGATTACAGATCTGAAGATATAGATAGCTTCCCTTATTGCTTATGCACTCTGTTGCTACTAGCGAACTCTCCACCAGCATCTCCAGATCAGTATATCCAGATCTGTATTGCCATCTAGTTTATTTGACCATTGACCAATTTCATTACCTTTTACTTTTCCTCACGTTAGTGCCAATTTACAAATCAGCTTCTGCTTCTTCACATCCCATGCTATGACATTTGACTGCTGCCTTGAATTTCATTCCCCTCTCCCTGCCCCGTCCACACTCCAATTAAATAGTTCTGATCTGGCTCAACCCCAAATGTTGAAAAGATTCTGAGGTTGTGAACTGAGCGATGTTAATTGCTGAAGCGTCATTAGTGATCTGGAACTTGCGTTACTGTTGGAGGCATTGGTATTCATAATGTTTGTTTTGATAACTATTTAATTATTTGAATATAAATTGAATGTTCACTCAGACTTTTTACTAAGGGTGGTGGTCTTTTTAGACCGTTGGAGTACAGGGTTATGGATCACTCATAGTGCTATTAGAAAGAGAACTCCAGGATCATTGAAAGAACAATGACATAATTCCAATTCAGGGTGCTGTGAGTGCAGAGGGTAACTTGTGGTGGTGTGTGTGTTCCCAGGCACCTGCTACCTTTGTCATCCTCGATGATGTTTGGAAGGAGCTGTGTGACTTGATAGAGTGTATTAATTGAATCAGGAGCCATCTATGTTTAAATACTGAAGGATGTAGGAGTAGACTGAAAGTAAAGTTGATGGTCAGAAATGCAACTATGCAATAAATGACTCTCAAAGTTTGTCAGTGAAAATCTACATTTAAATTCAAGTATTTGAGATAATGAGCTACCAATTAATTTGATGAAAATAAAATATCAAGAGGATATTTGATCTCTAACAGTAACATTTTTGCTAAACTACAAATTTGATTGCATTATGCAAAATTCCTTGAGCTGGTAAGCTGAAGATTGAAGTGCACTGATCATCTTTTATGGTTCCCAGTTATAGCATTGCAAGTTAATTTAACAGCCTTAATTATTCTATACACTGAGACTATCTTACTGCTTCCCAAGTTGGTACATTGTCACGTACATGCGGGGACACAGTCTTAGAATGGGGTGGCTCAGTGGTTAGCACTGCTGCCTCATAGCGCTAGGGACCCGGGTTTGATTCCCACCTCAGGCGACTGTCTGTGTGGAGTTTGCACATTCTCCCCGTGTCTCTGTGGGTTTCCTCTGGGTGCTCCGGTTTCTTCCCACAGTCCAAAGATGTGCGGGTCAGGTGAATTGGCCATACTAAATTGCCTGTAGTATTAGATGCATTAGTTGGAGGGAAATGGGTCTGGGCGGGTTGCTCTTCGCAGGGTCAGTGTGGTTTGGTTGGGCTGAAGGACCTGTTTCCATACTGTAGGGAATCTAATCTACATGAGGTGGGCACTCACTAAAGTGCATACCTTCACACACTGGGTTAACTCAGTTCTTTCAATTATGCACCTCTTCCTTAATACTTTTTTCTGCATGGTTAATCCTCGATTATTACAAAGCTAAAAAAAATTATAATACTTGTTATTTGCATGTTCATGTTGTTCGAATTATAATTTAAAAGCAAATTATGCTACTGATAGTGTAAAGCACCTGATATGAAGGTGGTTAGGTTTGAAATGCGTTCACTGACCTTTTTGTAGAATAATATTGATGATGTTTTAACCTGCTGGGAATGTTTTCTGTTAGATCAAGAGCTCAATTTGCCTTTTGCGAGGGAAGATCTACGATGCTATGGATAACCGACCCCTGGCTACAAACAGCTACAGAGAAGCATTGAAGCTTGATGTGTGTTGCTTTGAAGCATTTGATCTATTGACATCACACCACATGCTGACAGCGCAGGAAGGTTCGAGTGCCAGTGACTTTTCTGAAGTTTGCTTCGGTTATTGAAACCCACTGCGGTCAGATATTGAGTTAGTGCAAAGTTTGCTTCATTCAGATATTTGTCATAAATTTTGCACTGTGAATGGGCTCTTAAAATTTCACAAAGCGTATCAACTGATCGAAGGCTTTCTCAGTGTCTTGCCCGATACCATGGGACTACTTCGAGAAATAGCTCAGCTAATTTTATCACAGACAAAATGCCAACGATTTTTGCCAACATTAATTACAAAGTGCTAACAACACAGGAGCTGGCCATTCAGTTCAGCTGATCAGTGCTGGTGTCCATGCTCCACATGAACCTCATCCCACCATTCTTCATCTCGCCCTACCAGGAAATCCTTTTATTTCTTTCTCCTCTGTGTTTACCTAGTTATTTTGAAAATGTTCAAGAGTGTGACATGCTGAAGTGACTGCTATCTCTCGAGGTGAAGAATGTGCATTTAGCTGATCATCAGTGGGATAAATGCATGTTTTTCCAATTAACAAGTTAGTATAATCAAATGGCTGAAGTGATTCAAGGCACATTAATTAATTAAATATTTAATTACAAAGTAATTTTCTCTGCATGATAAATGCAGTAAGAGTCAACTATGCTCAAATACAAGAGGCAAATTCAAGAGATTGTGGTGCTATCCTTGTTGGGTAGGAGCTCCCGGTCAGACCTGGGATTATACTTCACCCATTCTGCAAATCCATGCTCTGGAACATATAGGCTTTGATCCCCATGCGATTCAATAGGCCACTTCTCTAACTCTATTGCTCTCTGCTGTCGAGATTCCACTGTGGAACCTTCCTCAGAGATTCTTTTGCTCTAGACAGGCTGAAGCTTGAATCTTAAAAGCTTTTGTATCAGCTAACTCCTAGATAGTCAATACAGAATCAAATGGAAGATTAGTTGTTGTTTGGAGGTACATCTTTATAGTTCGTCCATGTAAACAAAAGCTTGTATGTGAATAAAGACCAGAATTCAGTGTCCTATCTCTCACCATCTGGCAACCTCGTGAGTAAAAATATGTTGAGTCAAAAAGCAATACTCGTGCCCAAGCAATCAACTATTAAGAGAATGGCCAATGCAATGATGAGGGATGTGTTAGGGCTGATTTGGTATTTACGATAATCACATCTGAAACTTTCTCTACAGAAAAGGAACTCCTTGAGTCATTGCCATTCAATAAACAATGCACGGAAGAAGAACGTGATTTGTTGTACTTCCTATACAAAAATAAATTGAAAAAGGTAAATGCACTTTTTTTTATATTCGTCAGACTTTTATGGAAAAATTATATTCTTTGTATATTTGAGTTGTTTTTAACTTGTAAAATAACAATTAACCTTGGCAGGTGAATTGTAGTCAAAACGTTGAGGTATTAGGGCTAGGGAACCCAAAGATAATGCAAGATACATTTTAAAGTTATATATTCAGTTTGTCTTTTTATATTTATATTTTTATTTTAAATTCTTGTCTCAATATCTCGGAAAGGCCTGAACACACGTTTGATTTTGTAGTTACACCCTTTGGCCAGTAGAGTTGCTGCTGTGCCATCTCTGGCAGGAGTGGTCATTACAGCACAACAACAACTTGGAATTCATATGGCATTGAAATACATTTGAACGCTCTTCACAGAGACATGATCAGACAAAAAGGAAAAAACATTGAGCTGAAGATGGAGGCATTGTGGAATCCAAACGTTCGATTAAAGAATGTTTTAAAAGAGCACGGGGAGAGGGTGAGATTTAGGAGGGGAATTCTGGGGCACGAAGCTGAGATGGCTGAAAGTGGCAATTATGGTGAAGGGTAGCGGGTGTATGTGTGAGTTGCCAGATAAAGTGGTGGAAGCTGGATGATTACAACATTTAAAAGGATGGATATGTGAATAGGAAGGGTTTAGAGGGCTATGGGCCAAACACTGGCAAATGGTGCTAGATTAATTGAGGATATTTAGTCGGCATAGTCAAGTTGAACCAAAGGGTCTGTTTCTGTGATATATAACTCTATAAATCTGTGGAAGACCATGACTTAACTACCATTTTAAATTGGAGAGTGTGAGGGACTAAGTGTGAACGTAGGTCAGCAAGCTAGGGACGGTTAGTGAGTAGTTGCTTGGTACTTGCTGCATGAGACATTTATCTTCACTAGCCCTGGATGATCATATCCCAAGACACATCAGATTCTCTACGTATGCTAATTGTACCTTGTTGTTCCCCTTGCAACCACCACCACCCCCACCCCCCATTTTGTCTCTGTGCAGTTTTGATTGCTTAATCAGCATTCAGTCTTCATGAGCCAGAATTTCCATTAGCTGAAGGTTGGGAAAACTAATACTTTAGACCCTTCCAAAGATTCTGCACCCTTTCTACTATTCCCTTTGCCAGTGTAACCTTGGACTGCACCACATGAACTGCAGCCTCTGCATTCTTAATAATCAGAAGGTGTTTGCACAAGCAGCTTCCATTCCCAACATAGTTTCATATCAGTTTCCTCTCTCATATCTTGTTTTTCACAAGCTGAGTTCTTCAAATATCATTCTTTATTTTACACTCTGCCAATTTTCCTTTTGTTCCGACAGTACAATAAACCAAGTGAGACAGTAATTCCTGAGTCAATAGATGGGCTTCAGGATAACCTGGATGTTGTAGTGTCTGTTGCAGAGAGGAATTACTACAACTGTGATTTTAAAACATGCTACAAGCTCACTTCGATGTAAGTACAGCCTGCATGTCATAAAATCAATTACAACCAATTTATCACTTTTTTTAAAAGTTTAATCATTGTTGTAATGTGGGCTACGTGAAAGCCAAATGTGGATAGTAGGATCCTACAAAGAGCAATCTGATGTTAACCAGATAATCTGCTTCTGGTTATTTTGGTTGAGGGATAAATACTGACCAAGAGAGAGACATGGAGCTGTACACATGGACACAAACCCTTCAGTCCAACCAGCCCATGCTGAATATAATCCCAAACCAGCCTTGTCCCAGATGCCTGCTTCTGACCCATGTCCCTCCAAACATTTCCTTTTCATGTACTTATCCAAATGTCTTTTTAATATTGTAATTGCGCTCACATCCATCATTTCCTCAAGAAGTTCATTCCACATGCGAACCATTCACTGTGTAAAAAAATTTGCCCCTCGTCTTTTTTAAATTGCTCTCCTCTCTCTCTTTAAAAATGTGCCCTCGAATCTTGAAATCCTCCATCCTAAGGCAAAGGCCACTATCATTAACCATATCTGTACCACTCAATCTCGTACTGTAGGTGAAAAAAGTCTCAGCCTATCGAAGCTTTCTTTTTAATGATACTAGAGAATATCCTTTTTCTTTAAAATAGTACTTCCTCTTGAGAAAACAAGTTGATTTTTTTATGTCTCATTTGAAAGACAGCATCTTGAACAGTGCAGCATCTCCTAAGTACTGCACTCGAGTGTTGGCTGGATTGCAACCAAACCAGAAGCTTACAACCTTCTAACCAAGAAATGAGAGAACTACCCGTTGAGTGACAGCTCACCCCCCCCGCCCCCAGCTTTTCTGATGCAACATAATATTCATGATAATTTAAAAAACAATTGTTTACATGTGGAGGTAATTTCAGAAGAACAGATGTAACATTTCATTATGTTTCTTGCTAGGGTGATGAATAAAGATCCTTATCATGCAGTTCTCCTTCCAGTGCACATTGGAACATTGGTGGAGTTGAACAAAGCAAATGGTAGGAATTGAATCAGCTCTTTTGTTCTGATATTTGTTTCTTTTCCATAATTTGACTTGAATTGAACTCAAAATTCCTATCTAAAGATCTGGTAGTTTCGTCCACACTCAGGTCTGCAACTGTAAGCCATTTACTCCCCTATGTCTCCCTTGTTCTGTCTGCTAGCCCCTTCTAGTTTTGCTTTGTTTCAGCATTTGTAAAAGAGCCTTTAATTGCTTCAGCTCATTAGACTTCCCTCCATTTCTCCGTCTCCTTGTTGACAATTCCTGTTGAACACTGGATTTTCTTTGTAATGGCGTTTGAATGTTCTGACCATATAGATTCTGACTGTGTTTCCCTGTCATTTTTCTCATTGGTTTTCCTTTTTTTTTAAAAGAAAGTGCTTGCCTATTTGGGTGGCAGGGTGGTACATGGTCAGCACTGCTGCCTCCCAGCCACGGACCCAGGTTTGATTACAGCTTAGGGTGGAGTTTGCATGTTCTCCCCGTGTCTGCATGCGTTCCACTGGGTGCTCCAGTTTTCCCCAACAGTCCAGAGATGTACCAGTTAGATAGATTGGCCATGCTAAATTGCACTGTGTTAGCCATGGTAAATGCAATGTCTGGGTGGGATGCCCTTTGGGGAGTCAGTGTGGATTCAATGAGCTGAGTGGCCTCTTTCCACACTATAGGGATTTTATGTTTCAATGCTTAATCTTTTGATTTCCAGTTTTCTCCTTGACTTTCAGAATTGTTCTACCTTGCGCACAAGTTGGTGGATTTATATCCCAATAATCCAGTAAGTAATTGGAATTATTACCAATCATCGTTTTATTTCTTTCTACTTTCTCCTTTACAAGTTTTCATTTCCCATGAAGCTACTGACTCACTGCTGGAAAATAGTTTACAAAGGCTGTGTGCAAGATGACCATTTGTATCTTCATAATCTCAGCAAAACTTTGACTACCAAGTGCATTACTTGGGCGCTGAAAACTGGATTCATTGTTCTATGATATGTTAAGCTATGTTGTGTGTAGCCCTCCAGTCACAAAGACTTTATGATACAGTGCAATACTCAGGCCATGCTACAAAAACTTTGGCCTTGTTATTTGATTTTTGCAAGTTTTAATACTGATCGTAGAGCCACGGGCCAGTAATTAAGAGAGGCGATACTCCAGCGGAACAATTAAGCACCATTACGAAAGTAGTATGGGGCTAAAGGCAGATAAATCCCTGGCCCTGAAGGCTCCCATCCTGGGATCCCAAAAGAGGAAGCTAACGAGATAGTGAATGCCTTAGTTGTGATTTTTCAAAAATTGTTCAATTCTGACCAAGTGCCAGAGGATTGGAAAGCTGCTAATGTGGCACCCTTATTCAACAAGGGAGACAGGTAAAAAGCGGATAACTCTAGGCTGATTGGCTTAACATCTATTGGAATCAATGATTAAGGAAGTAATAGCAGAACATTTAGAAAATCATAATGTAATCAAGCAGAGTCAGCATGGCTTCATGAAAGGGAAATCATGTCAAACTAATTTATTAGAGTTTTTTGGGGAAGTCTCAAACAGAGTGGGTAGAGGGGAAGCAGTGGATGTGTTGTATTTTGACTTCCAGAAGATGATCAATAACCTATCTCACAAAAAGACATGTCACATGTTTAGAGACCATGGTGTTGGAGGTAGTATATTGGCATGGATAGAAAACTAGCTAATAGGCAGGAAACTGCCAGTGGGTGTAAGGAGTTCTTTTTTCAGGTATGACGATATTATGGACTTAAGAGGTGTATTCTGTCCTTTTCTATGAAGAAAGGTGTCACGTGCAGTCTGCTCTAAGCCAATAAACAGCTTGCGAGGCCTTGTTTTTAAAAAAAAGTTTAGAACAATAGAAACAGCCTGAAGAGGCATGGACAAGCTCCCACAGAACCAGGATTTTGGTTTTAGCTTTCTGCAGTGACTGGAGTCTTGAAGCTGGATGTGGAAGCTCTTATTCCTCTCTCTGTTATAACTAAGAGCTGGCATTCTCTTCTTGCTGCTAGAATTGCATGTGAGAAAATCTATTTTACTGAATTTGCTTTTGCCATGGGTGTGTTTGTGGGATGTTACTGTATTGGAACAGTTAATTAGTAGTTAATATATATTATTTTGTTAAGCATTTCAATAGACTTACAATCAAGCCAATTCTTTTGTTATTTTTATGTTGTATTTTAACTGTAGTGTAAAAATAGTGTGTTTTGCTTAAAGTTGAGTCATTTGACCCATCAAATTGCATCTGGAATGCACCACCTTACACTTATCTTTGAAATACGAAAACATGAGGATCTAGGCGCTCTCAACGTATTTTGAGGGGATTTGGTCTATTCCATGACACAGGTTGGCAACCTATGACCAGTGGCGTTCCACAGGCATCAATTCTGGGACTGCAGTTGTCTGTTATATATGTTAGTGACTTGGAGGAAGAAAGCCAATGTATTGTATCCAAATTCGCAAACAACGTAAAAGTAGGTGGAAAGGCCGGTTGTAAGAAGGATACAAGCAGCCTACAGAGAGATGCTAGTAGGTTAAGTGAGTGGGCAAGGAGGTGACAAATTGAGTATAATGTGGGAAAATGCAACGTTGTTCATTTTGCAAAAGAAACTAAAATATTACTTTAAATAGTGAAAAATCAGCAAATTGCTACACACAGACTTTGGGGGGTACTTGTGCATGAAACACAAAGCTAGCACACAGGTGAAGCAGATGATCAAAAATGCTAGTGAAGGCGGGTTGGACTATAAGAGTGCAGGTAGGGAAGACTTGCTGCAACTGTACAAGGTGCTGGTGAGACTGCATCTGGAGTGCTGTGACCAGTTTTGTTCCCCTTATTTAAGGAAAGATATCATTTCATTGGAGGCAGTTCAGAGAATGTTCACTAGTTTGATCTTTGATATGGAGGGATTTTCTTATGAGCAAAAGTTAAACAGATGGGGACTCTACTCGCTGGATTTTAGAAGGAGTGGTGATCTCATTGAAACATGTAGGATTTTTAATGGGCTTGAGAGGATGTATCCCGTCATAGGAAAGTCTCGGTCCAGTGGGCATAGTCTCAAAATAAAGGGCTGCCGATGAAAACTGAAATGAGGAGAAATTTGTTCTGTACAGTGGGTTGATAGTCTTTAGAGCTCTTTGCCACAGAGAAGGCAGGGTCCTCGTATATATTTAAAGCTGAGATAGATTCTTGATCAGCAGGGAAATCGAGGGTTATGGGGAAAGGGCAGGAAAGTGGACGGGAGAATTGTCAAGTCATGATCCTATTGAATGGCGTAGCAGGTTCAAGGGGCCAAATTACCTACCCTTGTTCCTTTTTCTTAGAGTCGTACTGAGGTCATTTGAGCTCTTTTTTGTTTTTATCCAAACTTTAGTGGAATCACATAGCATGCTTTTTCAGTTACATAGAAAGAGAAATCATGGTTGATATTCCTCAAGATCCCGACAGCGGAGCCAGCTCCTATCCATGTGACCTGTGTGATATTATTGAACAGCACCATGTGCTCGGAATCAGCACTGCTATGTTTTAACAGCACTACACGAATACATTTCTCCTCGAACTTACAGCCAAGTAACAGAACTTTCAGCAAAACTGAGCCATGCTGACGTTTACTCTGTACAAACCTCTTCCCACTTTATTTCGTCTCACCTTGTCAATATAATCCATTCCTTTCTCTTTTATGTGTTTATCCTGCTTCCCTTTAAATATATGTGCTGTATGCTTCAACCTCTCCCTGTGATAGCAATTTCCCCACATGCTCACCATTGTTTGAGTAAGTACTGCACTTTGTGTATAATTTGTTGAAATAAAGATACCTCATACTGATGGTTGTGATTTATTCTCAGGTGTCTTGGTTTGCTGTGGGCTGTTATTACCTTATGGTTGGCCACAAGAATGAACATGCTAGGCGTTATCTCAGGTGAGAACATTACCAGTGTGTTACCTGGAGGACTCGATCGCTTACTGCGATGTTGGTGCTTTGCAAAAATCTATTTCTCCTACTTTTTATTCTTGTTTTCAATGTTGTTAAAAAATACCTGCATGAACTCAGGAAATACTTCAGACAGATGATATGGTCTAGGCTAGACCACTCAAAACATTCTTAAGCAGGCAACCCAGACCATAACTTCGCTATTTGTTTTGGTAAGTGTACAGTGAAAATTCCCGGAATAAGTTAGCAAGGTTGACGACTAAGTTTTAAAACAGACAGAAATTTATTCACAAAATTATGCAATGAAAAACAAAGAACCGAATAAAGAATATCTGCAGAACTCAGTCTGTTCAAACTAGACATAATTATGCTGTTCCGAATATATGCAACAGTCCCAATAAGCAAACCTCCTTAAAACAATAAAAAAAGGAACAGATGCTTATAGGTTGAAATTACAAGGGCAGAGAGAGAACCCTGAACAACTCAGCTAGAGAGCTGGCCAATCCCTTTTCATTATACAGGTCACTTCTAAAACATGACCACTTTGGCCTGAAGTCTCATCTGTTTACATGTAAACAAAAAGACTTCTCAATACCCTTTAATCTCTGTGCCAAACCAGACTAATCACCACCGGGAGATGTTTACGGCTCCCTGATAAAACCAAGGACACAGAATCCTTGAGAAAAGGAATAGCTTTCAGGAAAAAAAGGGACAGACTTTGTGACACAGAAGACAATTGGCATCTGGAACAGTCCTCCCGAAAGGTTGACTGAACTGGGGATTGGAGGTTATTTGAAAATTCCAAGACTTGGAGTTTGATACATTTTGCTGTCTATGTGGAACTAAGGCAGTTAATTGGAATCAGGTACACGTTTGCTATGATCTAATGGAATGGCTCAACATGCCTGGTGCTGAATGGACTCCTCCTGTTCCTTTTTTTTGTATATGGGGCATCCAGTAATTTCAAATTGTTGCATAAGGATTAGTGAAGCTCTTGAGATGAGTCGAGGAAGCTTGTTTAGTCGTGGATTCTGGGATTACAAAGGGCTAGGGTCAGTAGGGAGGAATCCTATCTGTATTGGTGATCAAGTGTTTTTCAGGTTGGTACCTTTTCCCCAGTGAGTGAATTGTTATACCTTAAGATATAAAAGCAGAAGTTGGGCCTTCAGCTGATTGATTACTCCATCATTCATGGAGACCTTGATAATCATTAACTCCAAAGTTCTGCTTTGTCCCTGTAATCCTTGATTGCCTTGTTGGTTGGAAAGCTGGTTATTTTGACTAATCCGAATATATTTAATAAGCTAGCCTCTATAACCCTCTGACGAAGCATTCCACTAATTATCTACTCTGAGATAAGAAATTCCTCCTCGTGTCTGTTTTAAATGATGAGGATGTGCCTGTGTTGGACTGGGGTGGACAAAGTTAAAAATCACACAACACCAGATTATAGTCCAACAGGTTTATTTGGAAGCACTAGCTTTCAAAGCGCTGCTCCTTCATCAAGTAGCTAGTGGGGCAGGATCATAAGACACAGAATGTATAGCACAAGATCATAGTTGCATGACACAATGATCTTGTTCTATAAATTTTGTGTCTTATGATCCTGCTCCACTCGCTACCCGAAGAAGGAGCAGCGCTTCGAAAGCTGGTACTTCCAAATAAACCTGTTGGACTCTGGTGATTTTTAACTCTGTTTTAAATGGGCAACCCCTTGTTTTGAGATTCTCCTGCATTTATCCTGTCAACGCCCCTAAGAAGCTTATGTCTTTCAAAAAGGTTTCCTCTCGCTCCTTTAAACGCCAATGAGTACAAACTCAAACTACTTATCCTCTCATCATAAGAAAACCCCTCCATACCCGGAGTCAGTCGAGTGGGCCTTCTATGGACAATTCCCAGTATCCAGATACCTTTCCTTAGATAAGGAGACGAAAGCTGTTTAGTGTTCCATATATGGTCTGGCTATTGTCTGTGTAGTTTTAGCAATACCTCCCTAGTTTAATACTCTATTCCTGTTGTGCTTTTTACTGATATTTATTTGCACAAAGTGAAATTGCAATCATTATACAAATATTCAGAGTTTTATCAGTTATACAACACTATTTATTAGAATCAAGTATACTTGATTCTTCAACAGATTACTGCCAGTGAAAAACAGAGGTGATTACACTGTGGTCCAGAGAATACTCCTGTTCTTTTGGCCCCTGACCTAGGGCCTCATGGTCAACAGTTGCTCTTAGGTTCTTGCTGTCATCTGAGTCCCTGACTCCGAGTGTATAACTTGACATTCCCTCGCATTATATTCTACCTGCCAAATTTCTGCCCACTCACGTAACCTGGAGCAAGTGAGGACTGCAGATGTTAGAGATCAGAGTCGAGAGTGTGGTGCTGGAAAAGCACAGCAGGTCATGCAGTATCTGAGGAGCAGGATATTGCCTGAAACGTTGGTTCTCCTACTCCTCAGATGCTGCCTGACCTGCTGTGCTTTTCCAGTACCATGCTCCACTCACTCAACCTGTCTAAATCCCTTTGTAGACTGTGTCATTCTTATTACTAGCATTTATGTCACCAGCAAACTTGGTGATAGTAGGTTCACCTCTGTCACCCAAGTCTTTAATATATATTCTCGATAATTGTGGTCCTAGACAGATCCCTGGGGCACTCCATGAGTTTTCATTGTCATCCTGAAAATGCCCTTTTGTCCTAACTCTGTCTTTGAACAGTTATCCAATCTTCTATCATTGCCAGTATGCTACCCCCAACACGGTGTGCTCTTATCTTAAGTAGCCTTAAGTGTGGTCCCTCATTGAACACCTTTTGGAAATTCAAATATATTACATCTACTGATTCCCCTTTATCTATCCTGATTTTTACTTCCTGAAGTAATTCTAATACATTCATCAGGGATGATTTCCTCTTCATGAAGGCATGCTGAATTGGCTTGCTATATATTATGTGTTTCTAAATGCTCACCTGTGGCATTTTGTTTATAGGTTCTAATGTTTTCCCAATTTTAGATGTTAAGATAACTGACATGTGGTTACCTGTCTTTTTGTCTCCTTTTTGTTTAGAATAAGGGTGTTACACTGGCATTTCTCTTATCTCTGGGACCTTTCTAGAATCTAAAGATTTCTTCAACTCTTCTGCCATTTCCTGGTTTCTCATTATTATTTCTGTGCTTCATTCTCTAAATCACGGAGAGAACAGCAAGTAGTGATAGACTTTGAGAAGAAGCCCGAGGCCCCCGAGGTTTCATTTTTGCCTTGAAGATCTTTCAAAAGCTTGGTTTTGGTCTAATGAGGCAGAATGTGCATCTAGAACATAACATAGCATTGAAGGGGAAAGTGAGGACTGCAAGTACTGGAGATCAGAGTCAGGATTGTGGTGCTGGAAAAAGCACAGCAGGTCAGGCAGCATCTGACGAGCAGGAGAGTCAACGTTTCTGGCATAAGTCCTTCATCAGGCAATCTCCTGCTCCTTGGATGCTGCCTGACTTGCTGTGCTTTTCCAACACCACACACTCAACAACATACCATTCAAGACCAGTGTTGGAAATATTTTTCTCTAGCAAAACGATTTTGTTAAAGTTGACTTGTTTATGGGTTTCTATGATCAATTTTGTTTCCTGAGGTTATTTAGAGCATCTGAGGAGTTTGAACATAATTGTCCTCTTAACGATGGGGTAGACTAGCTGACATGCTCTTACAAAAGCACAATAAATTAAAATCTCTGTAGTCACTTCAGGGTTTTTAGATTATTGCCAAAACTGTCTTTTCGAAATGTTGAGATTTTTCTAGTTTAAACATCGTCCTAAATTGAAAAATAGCTGGTGTAGTGTTGGTTGGATGCATTGTCTCTGTGTGCTCAGCATACTTGCAGGGCAATGTAATCTGCACTAAAGTAGTATGTTTGAGATTGTTACAAATTGCAGAACCAGGGTCTGGGATCAGGCTTGACAGAGTAAAGGTACACAGGTAGAACATAGCTGAGATTGACATTTTTAATGGGCAAAGGTATCAAAGGATATGGACTAAAGGTAAGCAGATGAAATTGAGGTACCTACTAGTCATAATCTGAGTGAATGCTCAGTGAATGGACAGAGCTGAAAGGCTATATGGCTTCCTCTTGTATCGAGCATAGGACATGCAGTGATTGGAAGTTATTGACTGTTTCAGTTGTGTGAAGAGCTAGTTCTGTGCTGGCTTTCTGATCACATTCCTCAACCCTTTTAAATTAGAAAAAAAGATTTGATTTAAGCTCTACTGTCATTGTTCTAACTGCTCCCTTTTCAGTTGAGTTGTTAATCCCTTGAGTCACTTATAACCTCTACAGTAATTCCTGTTGACTTGCTAAGACTCTTGGCTTGTTTCTCTAATCGGAGTTGTTCTAACCTTTCAGTAAAGCCACCACCCTTGAGCGAACCTATGGGCCAGCATGGATTGCCTATGGCCATTCCTTTGCAGTAGAAGGAGAACATGACCAGGCCATGGCTGCCTACTTCACAGCAGCACAGCTAATGAAAGGGTAAGTGTTGGCTCACCACTGCAATCATGAAATTTCAGTCGGTTAATTTACTCTTCACCTCCTAGTGATCTCCATCAAGCTTCTGGATTTCAGCCACACAGTATTCTTCATTTTTTGCTATGAAGTGCATGATTTGAAGTCTTGATTGTGGATATGATCTGCTGATATGATCTTCAAAACTCATGCTGACATACCTTTTTTTTAATAACATTTCTGTTTTCCTCTCCAACTTTCACCAGTTTCCAGTCTTCAAGTCTTGGTCAGCTCAGTTCAGTGGCTCACGCGCTATCCTTTTAAATCTGAATGTATGCTCGCAAGCCTCTCTAGGATTTGTGTGTGTAATCTAGGCCGACCCTTTGCCACATTGAGGGAGGAGAGGCTCTGTCTTTCATTTCAGACTAAAAGAGGCTTCTCTGCCTGTTTTGATGTAAAAATCTTGTAATGCCATTGAAAAAAGAATGGGAGTCTTCAACTTTCAGCTCAGCAACTGTAGCACATTTCAAAATGATCAGAGTGCTTAGCAACATTCTCAGGCTGTGATGAGGCTCTAATTATGATCAGGTCTATTCACTTTTCACATTTTGAAATATACTATATCCTCACAGTAATACCCATCACCTCCTGAAATGGTGTGTTGTCCCTGTGGTACTCAGGGCATTTTGTTCAGAAGTAGAACATTGAAAATTAAATGATTAAATTAACAGAACAGAAGAAGAGAATTCTGCTAATTTAGAACTGTCCAATTTCATCCCAAATTCCCGATTTTCCCTGTGATCTTGCAATTTATTTCTGTTTAAGTGCACCTCTTCCTAAATGCACCTATTCCACCATCTGATCTGATTCCATCACCCCCTCATTGTAGTATGCAGATATTTATCCTCCATTTCTTCTCTCGTTCTTGCTGGTGATTTGTGATCTGTCACTCTGGAGAGTGATTCACTTCATAATGGAAGCAGTTTCTTCTACTTTACTCAGTCAATTGTTTTTTTGTTAACACCTTTATTGAACCCTCTATTAACCTTCTCCGGTGTAAAGAAAATAATTCCAGCTTTTGCGATCTCTTCATGTAACTGAAGCCACTCATCTATGGTATTTTTTGAGTAAATCTCTTCTGCAAACTCCAAGACTTTGACATCATTCCTAAGTGAGATGCCCCATATTGGCAACAGTTTATAAGATTTTGCATATTTTCCATTTTTATATTCCATGTTTCTGTTTTCAAAGCCAGTAATTCATACGTTAGTATTCAATTTATCAATTTGCATTCATGCACCACTACTGAAGTTGAGCCATATTACCATTGTGTATTTTCACTGTTAGCTTTTCCTAGTCCAATATTCATAACAATTGAAATGCTGTTGTGTTCTGATCTTTGTCAGCAAGCAGCTTTCCCATTGTAATATATATTATTCACCCATGTCAGATCCAGCACTGATTTCTTCCCTTCTGAACTCAAAACATATTCATTGTGGAATTCTTTGTGCATATTTTAATGTCAGCCTACTTGTCCTTTACTCTGTTCTTGGAGTAATTGTAGTCACCTCCTATTGCCACTCACATTATTTTAACATTTCCCTCCAGTTTCTCAAAGTTTGCTCATCTTCTTGCTCTCTGTATGTTGGGGTCAGGGGTAAATAATCTGTTCCTTAACTCCAAATAGAATTCAGTCTTTGAGTCTCTCTGCTTGGATGCAAAGTGATTCTTGATCAGTGCTGCCATGCAGATTCCTCTCTGTGTGACCTGAATACACTCTCTCTTTGACCAGGAATGTTTCAGTTCCCAATCCTGCTCCTGTTAAAGCCAGGTTTATTCAAACAAAGAACGACTGCAGAATTCCAATTTGCAGATGCATCTGTTCGTGTCCTTTGGTCATAAAATCACATGAGTATGCAGGTGTAGTTAAGGCTGGGTGCAGATACTAGAATCTGTACTGGAAACAAAAAATGCTGGAGACCATAGGGGGTCAGGCAGCATATGCAACCCTTTATTATGAGATGAATTGAACATAAAAGTCAGGGCAAAATAATGAACTGCGGATGCTCAAAATCTGAAATGAAAGCAGAAATTGTTGAAGAACCTCAGCACCCATAACAGCATCTGTGGAGAGGAAACAACATTGACCCTCCTTTGGATCCATTCTGAAGAGAGTCACGAGACTCGGAACATTGAGTCTGTTTTCTCTCCACTGAGTTTCTAGCTTCCAGCAATTTCTATAAATCTAAAGATGTTCTGCTTCAGTTGTGACCATAAGCTCAAATACTGTGCAGTGTTGATCTCTTCCTTTCTTTCTTTAAGGAAGGGTGTAAACCTACAGCGATAGTTTGGAGTAATCTTACTCGACTGATTAGCTTGATAACTTGAATGAGCGGGTTGTCTTATGAAGAAAGATTGGATAGACTGGGCTCATTTCTGGAGTTTAAACCTGACTTGATTGAAGTGTATCAGACCCTGAATGGTCTTGACAAGGTGGATGTGGAATGGGTATTTCCTCTTGTAGTTAGGTTTAAAACAATAGGTCAAGATATTTAATAATTCGGGATTGCTCTTTTAGCAGTTTGTTTTTGCTGAGAGTAGTGCAACTTTGGAACACTGGAATTCTGTCTCAGAAATTGGCAGAGACGGTATCATTGCATATTTTTAAGGCAGAGATAGATTGATTCTTTTGCTGATAAGATTGTAAGTTTATCGAGGGTAGATTTGAATGTGGAATTTAAAATACACATCACCTCTGAATAATGGAGCTGGTTTATGGGGCTGAATGACCAACTTCTGATAATTCGTATGTTCATAAGGAAGATCTTGTGTTTGTAGTTGTCGCAAGTTTATTTTAATACAGCAATCCTTACTTGTTTACATTTCAGCACCGAGCTGACTTTGCTTTCTCCCTGCATCTTAGCTGGTGTTTTGTCCTATTTGTTCCCTTTTTTGATTGGCCTTGTTTTGCTTCTTTCTGCTGCCCCTCCCCCACCTCCCCCACAGTGTAGTTTAACACCTCCCCACAGCATTAGTTTTCCTCCCTGCAAATGCATTGATTCTCTTTCTGCACTCCAAACTCAATCTCCGCTCTCTTTCAGTTTTGCATATTGGAATTATACCAGGAGACTTGAAGTAGCATTTGTCTCATACATTTAAAAAAAAATTTACTAAATTCTAAAACCCATGTGACCATCATTTAGTTTTTATGTGAATAAAGCAAGTCTTGATTTGCAAGCATTTCTGTGCACTATCTATAATGCTGTTCTATTTACTGGATTTGATTTTATATATGCCTCCTCAGAAAGAACTGCAGAGTTAGAAATTGTGCATTCTGTTGCTTGCAGGTGTCACTTACCAATGTTGTATATTGGCCTTGAATATGGACTAACCAATAATTCTAAACTGGCAGAAAGGTTTTTCAGTCAGGCCTTGAGCACTGCACCCGAGGACCCTTTTGTTCTTCATGAGATGGGAGTTGTGGCTTTTCAAAACGCAGAGTAAGTATTTCAGAATGTCTTAATTTGCATGCATGTGATCAGCTTAGAAATTACATGGCTGCTCGTTGTCACTAGTTGAATTCTTGCTGAAATTCAGAATGCTTAAGTAGAGAGAATGTGTAGATATTAGAATGTTGCATTACCTACCATTCCTGAAACATACTAGAAAATAAAAACTTTGCCAGTGAAATGGAATTACAAGAATTGGTTCCAGATAACTGCATGTACGCCATGAGTCAGGTGATTCCAAATTGTGCCTGGATATCCAAATCTTTCTCTTTTTTTACACTTCTTTTGGTATTCTAAGTTACACTGGTTGTGTTTCTCTGTCTCTTGCACCGTTCTACTTTAAACGCCACAACTTTTTGTCTTTTTTTTGTCAGATTAGTGATCGTTTACTTTATTCTCTAATTTCAACATGTCACCAAAAATTGTGAAACATTTGCTCATGGGAAGACAAACCACATCTTGAAGTCACACAAAGGTCATCAACCTAGTGTTATTTATAATTCATATGCAATGCTAATTATTGTTAGCAAAAAGAATATGGGGTGATGAGAATTTCTTTTACACAGTCATGATGATCTGGAATAAACTGCATGAAATGACATTGGAGTCAGATTTAGTAATCTGAATTCCAACAATTTGGCCCACCATGCCATTCTCAAGAGCAATTAGGGAGGATCAACAAATGATGCCCTGGCCAGTAATGTTCATTTCCCCTGAAAGAATTAAAACAAAAAACTTTTAAAAGACAAGCTGATAATACTTTAAGAAACATTTGCAGTGTAGAATGATCAGGGAATGGGACTACCTGTACATGGAAGCGATGGCAAAAAAAAATGGATTCTGGTAGTATGCAGTTCAAAGATACAAAGGAACAAACTGCAGGCTAATTATGTGTGTCCTGCAAGGTAGATGCATTGTTACTTGAACTGAAAACCTAACATACAAGCCAAGCACTTAAAATGTCCGACCCAGAGTCAAAAACTGAAGTATTTATCCAGTGAAGAGGGATTAAGTGCTGTTGAAGTCTAGACCAGGGATGCAATCTTATTTTTTTTTAATTTATTTGTGGGATGTGGGGGTCTCTGGCTGACCAGCATTTACTGCCTGCCCCTAGTTGCCTTTGATATGGTGGTGAGCTGCCTTCTTGAACCGCTGCAGTCCACCTGCTGTGTGTTGACCCACAATACTATTAGGAAGGGAGTTCCAGGAATTTAACCCAGCAACAGTGAAGGAACGGTGATATGTTTCCAAGTCAGATGGTGAGTGCCTTGGAGAGGAACTTGAAGGTGGTGGCGTTTCCATATATTTGCTGCCCTTGTCCTTCCAAGATGGAAGTCGTCATGGGTTTGGAAGGTGTTGTCTGATGACTTTTGGTGAATTTCTGCAGTGCATCTTGTCAATAGTACATAGTGCTGCTACTGAGCATCAGTGGTGGAGGGAGTGGATGCTTGTGGATGTAGTGCCAATCAAGTGGGCTGTTTTGCCCTGGATGGTGTTAAGTTTCTTGAGTATTGTTGGGATTTCCTCATCCAGGCAAGTGGGAAGTGTACTTGTGACTTGTGCCTTGTAGATGGTGGATAGGCTTTGAGGAGTCAGGAGGTGAGTTACTTGCTGCAGTATTCCTAGCTTCTGACCTGCTCTTGTAGCCACTGGGTTTATGTAGTGAGTCCAGTCGAGTTTCTGATCAATAGTAACTCCCCAGGATGTTGATACTATGGGAATTAAGGCATGGTGGTTAGATTACCTGTTATTGGTGATGGTCATAGCCTGGTATTTTTTGGCATGAATGTTACTTGCCACTTGCCAGCCCAAGCCTGGGTACTGTCCTGATCTTACTGCATTTGGACATAGACTGCTTTAGTACCTGAGGAGTCACAGATAGTGCTGAACATTGTGCAATCTTTGGTGAATATCCCCACTTCTGACCTTATGGAGAGAAGGTCTTTGATGAAACAGCTAAAGATAGTTGAGCCAAGGACACTACCTTGAGGAACTCCTGCAGAGATGTCCTGAAGCTGAGATGACCGATTTACAACAACCATGACCATCTTCCTATGTCTCAGGTATGACTCCAACCACCAGAAAGTTTGCCCCCAGATACCCATTGATTCCGGTTTTGCTCGGACACTTGATGTCAAGAGCTGTCAGTCTCACCTTACCTCTGGAGATCAGCTCTTTTGTCTATGTTTGGACCAAGGCTGTAATGAGGTCAGGGGTTGAGTGACCCTAGCAGAACCCAAACTGGGCGTCGTTGAGCAGGTGATGCTTGATAGCACTGATAATCGTGTGTCGACTAACAGGATGATAATTGGCCAGGTTAAATTTGTCCTGCTTTTTATGTACAAACATACCTGGGTCATTTTCCATATTGTCGGATAGGCACCAGTGTCGTAACTGTACTGGAACAGCTTGGCTAGGGGAGTGGCAAGTTCTGGACCACAAGTTTTCAGTACTACTGTCAGGGCCCATAGCCTCTGCAGTAATCTGTGTCTTCAACTGTTTCTTGATATCAACGTGGAGTGAATTGAATTGGCTGAATACTGTATCCGTAATACTGGGGACCACTGGAGCAGGCCAAGATGGAACATCTATTTGGCACTTCTGGCTGAAGATTGCTGCAAAAGATTTCAGCTTTATCTTTTGCACTGATGTGCTAGGCTCTTCTATCACTGAGGATGGGGATATTTGTGGAGCCCCCTCCTCCAGTGAGTTGTTTTATTGTCCACTACCATTCACAACTGGATGTGGCAGGATGCAGAGCTTATATCTGATCCATTGGTTGTGGGATTGCTTGGCTCTGTTGCTTCTTATGTTGTTTGGCATGCAAGTAGTCCTGTTTGGTGGTTTTACAAGGTGGATATCTCATCTTCGGTTATGTCTGGTGCTGCTCCTGGTATGCCCTCCTGCACTGCCCATTGAACCAAGGTTGAACCCCTGGCTTGATAGTAATGGTTGAGTGGAGGTTATGCTGGGCCATGATGTTACAGATTGTGCTGGAGTACAGATGTGCTGTTGATGTCCTACAGCGCCTTACAAATGCTCAGTCTTGAGTTGCTAGCCTGTTCGAAGGCTGTCCCTTTTTAGCACAGTGATAGGGCCATACAACGCGATGGAGGTTATTCTCAATGTGAAGGGGGGACACTCGAGAGCAGTGTGTTGGTTGCTCTTACCGATACTGTCATGGACAGTTGCATCTGTAGCTGGTATGGAAGTTATTCTGGGAGTTATGTAGTTGCAATGTATGCCCAGGATCATGTTACAGGGCTCCAGTAACAGATAATGATAGTGCATTGTGATAGGTTAGCTAAATCACTGGGAGATGAGCTACTGCTGAAGATGATGGTGTTGTAATGTGATTGGTTAACTGTGATGGAAGGAACCAGTGTGGCAGACAGTGATTAGTTTAAAAAGGCAAAGCAAGCCAGCATGATTGGGTAGGCTAGTGCCATTAGATAAGCACAGGAAGAATAACTGTTTAAATTGCAGGAGATGGAAGAGATTGTAGGGAGTCAGGAAGACGTTTTGATGGCTTCTTCAGCTTTGATTTCGCAAGATTAAAGCTTAATTTTGTGAAGGATTTTCTGCATCTCCTGGTAATTTTTTTATGGAGCATTGAGTGATTCTTCCACAACACTGGCAGACTGGTAAGGATGAGGTTAAGTCTGTTTTTCCCCCTTGGTTCCCTCACCACCTGCTGCAGTCCCAGTCTAGCAGCTATGTCGTTTAGGACCCGGCCAGCTCGATCTGTAATACTGCTGCCGAGCCACTCTTGATGGTGGACATTGAAATGCCCCACCCAGAGTACACTTCGTGCCCTTGCCATCCTCGGTGCTTCCTCTAAGTGTTGTTCAACATGGAGAAGTACTGAGTCATCAGCTGAGGGAGGAAGGTACGTGGTAATTAGCAGGAGGTTTCCTTGTCCATGTTTAACCTGAAGTCATGAGACTTCATGGGGTCTGGAGTCAATGTTGAGGACTCCCAAGGCAGCTCCCTCTTGACTGGATAACAGGTATGTCATGCCAGTGGGACAGATCAAATCCAGGGATGGTGATGGTGGTGTCTCAGATATTGTCTGTAAGGTATGATTCTGTGAGTATGACTGTGTCAGGCTGTTGCTTGACTAGTCTGAGATAACTCTCCTAGTTTTGGCTCAAGCCCCCAGATGTTAATAAGGAGGACCTGCAGGGTTGGCAGGGCTGTTTTTGCCATTGTCTTTTCCGGTGCCTACGTTGATACCAGGGTGATCCGACCGGTTTCATTTAATTGACACTTTGTAGCAGTTGGTAAAAATGAATGGCTTTCTAGGCAATTTTAGAGAGCAAATGAGAGTAGGCCAGACCAGGTGTGGGTGGCAGATTTACTTCTCTGAAGGAAAATAGTGAGCCAAGTGGGTTTTTATTTTGACAATGATTTCATTGTCATTAGTAACTTCTTCATACCAGATTTTTTTTATTGAATTCAAATTCCACCATCTGCTTTAGTGGGATTCGAACCCGGGTCCCCAGAACGTTAGCTGAGTTTCTGGATTAATAGTCTAGCGATAATGCCATTTGGCCATCACCTACCCTAAATCACACAGGAAATACAAAACTGGAATCTACCAAATCGGATAGTCACTAGTAAATCCAATAGGAAATTCAGGGAGAAAATCGTTATCCTCAGAGTGGATACCACATGGAGTGATTTTGAGGTGTCCCCGTGTCCCCCTGACACCCGGCAGCCGGAATGGACACCAACAGTAAGACTTTGTGGGGTAAGTCTCCAAATAGCCGTCAATATTGGAGAGAATATCTGAGGAAGGGAGGGTTTCGGGTTCACCACTGTGTAGAACTCCAGGGAAAATCTGGGGAGAGGGAGGGAGGGCTGGAGGTCAGTCGTTTGGAGATGGTGCCTGGGCTCCCATCGAAGTCCAGGACTGTTCTCGGCAGCATTTCAGTGAGTCGAGTTTGTTTTTAATCATTGTACCTCTAAACAAAAGACGCGATCAGGGCTAAAAGAGCTCTTTGATGTAATGTTTCTACCGGGATCTTGAGATCTCCTATGGATAATCCAATATTCAGATAATTGATATTCAGATAATCGATATTCCTCTGTATATTGGCACAAAGCCATCCAAATAGCAATTGCAGCATGATGCATTCACAAGGGTTTAACAAATTCCACATGTATCCATAGGAAATCACAATGGGAAAGGTGGGGTTGTGGGAATTAACAAGTCAACTGAAGAAAAGAGAAAACATTTGTAGGAATAAGGACTTTAATATATTAAACATCAGATAAAAGGATTGGTCATGTCAGGAAGTCAGAATCCATTGGTGTCTTTTAAGGTGTTCAGTTTTATTTTTGCTAAAATTAGTTTAATTCATTTTGTTTCAGCTGGAAGGCTGCAGAGAAGTATTTTCTGGATGCATTAGATAAAGTGAGAGCAATTGGAAATGAGGTAATTCATTTATTTCATAATTCCAAATATAAAGAACTTTTTTTAATATGGGTTTACAGCACATTTCACCAAGTAGCTGAATACAATATATTGCAATATAATAAAGCAAAGATAAAACAAATTAGACTGCAATCTTTATTGTTTTAATTTTCTTTAATTTGAGAGGAATTTGTTTTGAAGTGTTAGTGTTTGAATTTTGAATAGCGTCACCTTCAACTAATAAGTAGGATATTGTATTAACTTTGTATTATTTGTATTTGGGCGGCACGGTGGCTGAGTGGTTAGCACAGCTGTCTCACAGAGCCAGGGACCCAGGTTCAGTTCCAGCCTTGGGTGACTGTGTGGAGTTTGCACATTCTCCCCGTGTTGCGTGAGTTTCCCCCAGATGCTCTGGTTTTCTCTCTCAGTCCAAAGATGTACAGATCAGGGTGGATTGGCCATGCTAAATGGCCCATAGCCTCTAGGGATGTGCAGCTTGATGGATTAACCGTGGAAATGGAGGGTTACAGGATTAGGATAAGGAGGTTGGTCTGGGTCGGATGCTGTTCTGACGTTTGGAGTAGACTTGATGGGCCAAATGGTCTGCTTCCACACTGTAGAGATTCTATGGTTCTAACTGGTTGTTTGAACTGCAATGCAGCAGGAAGACATGAACGTTGGAATTTTATTCAGCTACTGGACACTATTTGCATTTGAAATGCAATTTGTTACGTGTGCCAGTTTGCGTTTAATCCCACGGTGGGCTATGAATCTATGTTACCAGAAAATTAGCCTTGGTTCTGGATTACTTCTGCTGTGATCACCTCCCATCACTTCCCCATTATTTGTTACCATTTTGTCTCCTGCTTTGATTTATTCCATTTCCCTTCTGACTTTTCATATGAATCAAATAATCCTTTTCACTAACCATGCCAAAGGGAAACCCAAAGACTTTTCTAGTGTGTCACATCTGCAATAAGCTTTTAGGCATGTGGTTGAAAAGTTGTATATTTAAATTGGCTGCTGCAAATAATTTGTAATTTTTTATTTCTCCATCCCTCCCTCTTCCAAACTCTGACTAAAGTCTATTCTTTTTAGATTAGATTAGATTACTTACAGTGCGGAAACAGGCCCTTCGGCCCAACAAGTCCACACCGCCCCGCCGAAGCGTAACCCACCCAAACCCCTACATCTACCCCTTACCTAACACTACGGGCAATTTAGCATGGCCAATTCACCTGACCTGCACATCTTTGGACTGTGGGAGGAAACCGGAGCACCCGGAGGAAACCCATGCAGACAGGGGGAGAACGTGCAAACTCCACACAGTCAGTCGCCTGAGGCGGGAATTGAATCCAGGTCTCCAGCGCTGTGAGGCAGCAGTGCTAACCACTGTGCCACCGTGCCGCCCACAAAGTTATTCATCCAGATATTAATTTGAGATTGTGGAACAATACTTATACTATTTTATTAAGATTGCTTAAACAATAAGCAGTTTGTATGGTTCTTACAGGAATGTGACTTAGTAATTCAAGTTTGTTAATTTATTGGGTATATTCATTGATGGCATCTCTGACCAGTAATCATTGTCCTTGTGCTGCAGGGATCCACGTTATCTGTATTTACCATCTGGAACAAGTTGACATTAGTTAATTTCTTGAGGCAACAGTAGAGAATCCTTGCTAAAGGGCTGTAAGAGGCAGCTGAAAGATCATTTGTAGAATTCTAAGAATATGGAGTAGAAAGAGAAGATTCATTCCCTCAAACCTGTTTCACCATTCAGTTATGTTACGATTGATCTTAGCTTGATCTTCATTTACTTCCTTGGTTTCCTTTTAACGCTTAATTCTGCTCCCCAATAAAGCTGTATCACAAAGTCAAATGTCAAATCTCCCAACTAGCTTATTGATGGATGGAGCATGTTTCAAAATTTTGTTTTATGCGTGATGAAAACTGATAGCTCTCATGTTAACTGTAATACACAAACAGGAGATCCTCGTCTCTTTCCATTACTCTCCAAAATCGTGGCTGATGTCTCCTAGCTCTGAATCTCTTAATACTTTTCAAGATTAGAGTGGTGCTGGAAAAGCACAGCAGGTCAGGCAGCATCGAAGGCCTGCTGCGCTTTTCCAGCACCACTCTAATCTTGACTCTGATCTCCAGCATTTGCAGTCCTTACTTTCGCCTCTTAATACTTTTGCCCAACAGAAATCTCAGTTCTAAACTTTTCGAATTGATTCCCTCACTGAATACCCATTTGGGAATGGACGAGAAGAGATCCAGAATTCCCATTACTCGTTTTGTGTGGACAAGTGCTTCCTGATATTACCCTGAATAACCTGACATTTAACTTCGGGTTCTTCCTCTTCACTTTCAAAGGGAGTTTATAGTACAATTGTAACATTTAAAAGGCATCTGGATGGGTATATGAATAGGAAGGGTTTGGAGGGACATGGGCCAGGTGTTGGCAGGTGGGACTAGATTGGGATGGGATATCTGGTCGGCATGGACGGGTTGGACCAAAGGGTCTGTTTCCATGCTGTACATCTCGATGACTACACAAAAAAAAATGGGTTTTCCGTGACATTGCCTTGTCAACCAGTCAGCACAGCAGGAACAATTATAATGGTTACATCACAGACTTTGTTTAGGGAAATAAAGAAGTTACAAATTATAAAATGAAGGCCCATTTTCTTGGTGTTTCCCCCATGTGGGATTATTACTGAAATCAGTGCAGACAAATGACCGATCACATGTAATTAAATTACCACACCCATTTATTTTTAGGTTGCAATTTTGTAAGCCATTTCCACTTCAACGTCATGAAACAGATTAACGTATCTTTTTCATACAGGATCTTGGCAAATGTTTGCATTTTTTCTTGCAATGAAGTTGCAAAAAATTTGTGGACGTTGTTGCAACACTATCCTAATGTATACATGCATGAAATACTGTCAATCCTACCAAAAAGTCCCAAAACTGCTGGAAATAATCAGATCAGGCAGCATCAGGAGGAAGGGAATAACATTTCAGGTTGACGATTGCCAGTCAGAGGAATTGATAAGTATTTACAGCATTTTCTGTTTTCCTTTCTCCTACCCTATCTGACGGCCATGTTCCCTTGCTTTTTGCACATTCTGTAGTTGGGGGATTGACTAAATCCTGGTCACGTTAGAGGACACCGAAGTGATTCCAGCTGTTCCTCAAGCTCTGAAACTCAAAGCTTGGGATCTTCGAGCTGGCAACACTTAGTGCGCACATGATTATCCGGAAAATAAGAACTGTGTTGAGATCAAATGTAAAAACGTTCAGGCTAGCCATCGGAAAGCACTGTCAATACTAAAAGATTTGATACTGTGCTCAAAAGATCAAAGGAACTAATGTTTGAATTATTAACCTGTGAAAATCTTAAACTAACTGCTGAAAGACTGTAACCCTAAAATAGCAAAGTTCTATCTATCATTGTCAAGCACAATGAGGAATGAGTAATTTACTGAAACTAACTCACATTGGCCTGTTGGTGACAATCCACTCACTCTGACTGTTCATTCACTTTTGAATTTCTTTCCATGTTTACTCATGCCCTTTTAACGATCTTGTGAACCCTCTGCTCCAAGTCTTTCTATTTTTGTCTGTTGGCCCCTCTCACTGATCTAAGGCCAACTCACTCTGCTCTCACTATCAAACTTTCATAGGATTTGAATATTTCTTAGGCTCAGGAATGTGACTTAAAAAACAGTTCTAGACGGAAGCACTAATTCAGCGCTTCTCTGATGAACGTGTTCTCTTTGTCATAATTAGATTAGATTAGATTACTTACAGTGTGGAAACAGGCCCTTTGGCCCAGCACGTCTACACCGACCCGCCGAAGCGCACCCACCCAGACCCATTCCCCTATGTTTACCCCTTCACCTAACACTATGGGCTAAATATCAATTGTTGCTTCATAGCTACTTTTATGGAAATGTTTTAAAGCAGTCAACGTATACAGGTTTGTCAATACCCTCCTGTTACTGTGTGTTTCACAATATTAATATCTCCTGATGACTAATGCCATTATGATGAAAGCATGTTGTTGATGTTATTGGAACCATAATTTGGAGGCCTTGACAGGAGTTGAAAACGCACCTCTGCTCCTTTGGAATTAAAGTTAATTCATAAATCTGCAGCAAAATTTACTATCACTCATAGTGTCCGAGTTTAAATAAAAACCCATCTGGATCATAGTCTCCTTTTAGGGAAGGAAATCTGATGTTCTTTGTTAGTCATATCTACATATAAGTCCAGACCCACAGAAATATGATTGATTCTTAAACTGTCTTCAGAAATTTCCTAGCAAGACAGTCATTTGTTCTCAAGAGGGTGACTTACTGCTGTGTGTGATACTAACTTTGGAGATGTTGTTGACAATGAGGTTGATACCATTTGAATCCTTCTCCAATATACCAGCTCCTCAGCCATGCATTCATCTGCTCTATTCTCCTATTCCTGCCCTCACTAGCTCGTAGCACCGGGAGTAATCCAGATATTACTACTCTCGAAGACCTCCTTTTTAAATTCCTGCCTAACTCTCTATAATCTCCCTTCAGAATTTCAACCTTTTCCCATCCTTTGTCATTGGTTCCAATGTGGATAATGACTTCTTGCTGGCCCCTCTCTCCTGTGAGAACATTCCACATCGTCTCTGAGACATCCTTGATCCTGGCACCAGGGAAGCAACACACCATTCTGATTTTTCGCTGCTGGCCACAGAAACGTCTGTCTGTACCTCGGGATAGAGAGCCCCCAAATGCAATTGATCTCTTGGAACCTGACATACCCCTCATTGCATTAGAGCCAGTCTCAATACCAGAGACTTGGCTGTTTGTGCTACATTCCCCTGAGAATCCATCACCCCTTACATTCTCCAAAACAGCATACTTGTTTGAAATGGGGATAGCCACAGAAGACTCCTGCACTACCTGCCTACCTCTCTTACCTTTCCTGGAGTTAACCCACCTAACTCTGTATCTGAGACTTCCCCTCCCCCTCCCCCTTCCTGTAACTGCCATCCATCATACACCGTTGCTGTTGCAAATTCCTTATTGCCTCCAGTCAATTCATTCGCTCTGATAAGGTTTGCAACCAACAGCATTTATTGCAGATATACTCCGCAGTAACCCGTAAACTTTCCTTAAACTCCCACATCTGACAAGAAGCGCATATCACTCTACTAAAGGCCATTTTTGTTCCTTCACAATCTACAGACCCAGAAAATAACACCATCGTATTCCTCTACAAAACATTGCCCCAGGTTAAATTAATAGTTATGGCTTATATTTTAAGTATAATCAAGCGACATATCTCAAAAAAACATATAATCACGAAAGAACCCACACGATTAAAACAATTCACTGATCTGATTCTGTGCTGTGAACTTCGCCCAAACAGTTCCTCCAAGATTAGTTGTGAATTTCACTGTTTGTTAATTTTCCCAGACACACTCTGATGTCCAGCGACACATGAATTCAGACAGCAAAGGCAGTAACTGTGCAGGTTCACTGCTGTCATTTTCTTTCTTTCTCTCACTCCAAACATTAGACTGGGACTGCCATAGTGTTAAAGGTTTAGATGGAGAGGAATTTCTTAAGTGTGTACAAGAAAATGTTCTGATTCAGTGTGTGGATGTACCTACAAGAGAAGGTGCAAAACTTGGGAAATAAGGCAGGGCAGGTGACCGAGGTGTCAGTGGGGGAGCACTTTTGAGCCAGTGACCATAATTTTATTAGTTTTAAAATAGTAATGGAAAAGGACAGGCCAGAGAACTATAGACCAGTGAGCCTGATGTTGGTGGTGGACAAGTTGTTGGAGGGAATCCTGAGGAACTGGATGTACATGTATTTGGAAAGGTAAGGACTGATTTGGGATAGTCAACATGGGTTTGTGCATGGGAAATCATGTCTCCCAAACTTGATTGAGTTTTTTGAAGAAGTAACAAAGAGGATTGATGAGCGCAGAGCGATAGATGTGATCTATATGGACTTCGACAAGGTTCCCCATGGGAGACTGATTAGCAAGGTTAGATCTCATGGAATACAGGGAGAACTAGCCATTTGTATACAGAACTGGCAAAAAGGTAGAAGACAGAGGGTGGTGGTGGAGGGTTGTTTTTCAGACTGGAGGCCTGTGACCAGTGGAGTGCCACAAAGATCGGTGCTGGGTCCTCTGCTTTTTGTCATTTGTATAAATGATTTGAATATGAAGCTAGGAGGTATAGTTAGCAAGTTTGCAGATGACACCAAAATTGGAGGTGTAGTGGACGGTGAAATTTACCTCCGTATACAACAGGATCTTGATCAGATGGGCCAATGGGCTGAGAAGTGGCAGATGGAGTTTAATTCTGCTAAATGCGAGGTCCTGCATTTTGGGAAAGCAAATCTTAGCAGGACTTATACACTTAATAGTAAGGTCCTTGGGAGTGTTGCTGAACAAAGAGACCTTGGAGTGCAGGTTCATAGCTCCTTGAAAGTGGAGTTGCAGGTAGATAGGATAGTGAAGAAGGCATTTGGTATGCTTTCCTTTATTGGTCAGAGTATTGAGTACAGGCGTTGAGGTCATGTTGCAGCTGTGCAGGACATTGATTAGGCACTGTTGGAATATTGCATGTAATTCTGGTCTCCTTCCTATCGGAAAGATGTTGTGAAACTTGAAAGGGTTCAGAAAAGATTTGCAAGGATGTTGTCAGGGTTGGAGGATTCGAGCTATAGGGAGAGGCTGAACAGGCTGGGGCTGTTTTCCCTGAAGCGTCGGAGGTTGAGGGGTGACCTTATAGAGGCTTACAAAATTATGAGGGGCATGGATAGGGTAAGTAGACAAAGTCTTTTCCTTGGGGTTGGGGAATCCAGAACTAGACGGCATAGATTTAGGATGAAAGGGGAAAGATATAAAAGAGATCTAAGGGGCAACTTTTTCACGCAGAGGGTGGTACGTGCATGGAATGAGCTGCCAGAGGAAGTGGTGAAGGCTGGTACAATTGCAACATTTAAGAGGCATTTGGATGGGTATATGAATAGGAAGGGTTTGGAGGGATATGGGCCGGATGCTGGCAGGTGGGATTAGATTGGGCTGGAATATCTGGTTGGACCAAAGGGTCTGTTTCCGTGCTGTACATCTCTATAACTCTATTTGATTAGAATAGGACATTTGATATGCTAGCAGAGTAGACATAAAAATGGTAGATAGAATTTCATGCAAAGAAGTGAGAGGTGATGCATTTTAGCAGAGAAATTGGAGCCAGGCAATATGGATGTAATGACACTTGTAAGGAGGGACCTGGTGACTCACGTGCATAAGTCTTTTCAAATGATGGGATGTAGTAAAAGGTAATTAGCAAAATGTATGGGACCTTGGCTTAATAATTAGAGATGTTGAGTATAAAAGCAGGAAAGTTTTGCTGAACATTTATAAAGCCCCAGTTCGGCCACACTGAAGTATTGGTACCAGTTCAGATCACTACTGTTGAGAAAAGATGCAAGGGTCCTTGAGAAACTGCAGAGAATTACTAGAATAATTCAGGGATGGGAGGCTTTAATAATAAGATTAGCTTGAAGGAGCTGGGGTTGTTCTCATTGAGGGAAGATTTGACTGCGTTATGCAAGATTATGACAGGTGACAGTAAACAATGAAAGTCCGTTCTCATTTGCTGATTTAACAAAGACAGTGGACTCGGGATAAGTCTCTGGGCAAGGCATGCAAGGGGAATTTGGAGGAAGAATTTTTTTTATAAAATGCGTGACAATGATCTGGAACTTGATGCACATGAAGGGGTGATTGTGGAAACAATCGATGATTTAAGAAAGAAATAGAATGGCCACTTATGCAAAATAATTAAAATTGCAAGGATAAGGGAACAGAATGAGAAGATGGGACTGATTAGATTACTCTACAGAGAACATAGATTTAATGGGACAAATAGGATAGTGAAGGCAGCATTTGGTATTTTTACCTTTATTGGACAATGACTACCTGCTGACCCCTCTCCCCTGTGAGAACGTTCTGCACCCTCTCTGAGACATCCTTGATCCTGGCACCAGGGAAACAACACACTGTTCTGCTTTTTCTCTGCTGGCCACAGAAACATCTGTCATGTTGCGACTGTACAGGACATTGATTCGGCCAGTATTTCTGCAATTCTGGTTTCCCTGCTATTGGAAGGATGTTGTGAAACTTGAAAGGGTTCAGAAAAGATTTGCAGGAAGTTGCCAGGCATGGAGGATTGGAGCTGTAGGGAGAGGCTTTTTAAGCTGGGGCTATTTTCCCTGCAGCATCAGAGGCTGAGGAGTGACCTTATCAAGGTTTATAAAATTGTGAGGGGCATAGATAGGGTAAATAGATAAGGTCGTTTCCCTGGTGTAGGGGAGTCCAAAACTAGACGGCATAGGTTTAAGGTGAGAGGGGAAAGATTTAAATGAGACCTAAGGGGCACCTTTTTCACGCAGAAGGTAGTGCATGTATGGAATAAGCTGCCAGAGGCAGTGGTGGAGGCTGGTGCAATTGCAACATTTAAAAGTCATCTGGATGGGTATATGAATAGGAAGGGTTTGGAGGGATATGGGCCGGGTACTGGGAAATGGCACCAGATTTATTTAAGCTATCTAGTCCGCATGGATGAGTGGGACAGAAGGGTCTTTCCATGCTGTATATCTCTATGAATGTGAAATGGCCATCTCCCGTGCCTTACTAATTCTGAGTACATTTTCAGCAATTAAATTTGACATTTCGGTATCATTCATATCTTGAGACTAAATAAAAGAAAACAAATATTACATCCTTCAATACTACAAGCCTTTAACTTCCTCAATCATCTCCAATTCTTTATCAGTGGTTACTTGCAAAATGACAGTGACTAGACATATTTGATTACATGTGCAGTGTTTTGGGAGGTGCACATCCTGTGTTGAAGCACAATGACTTGGCTCAATGGCAGAACGCAGACACTTGGCACTACATTCCAGTGTGATACTGAGCAAATGATAGATCCACAGAGGTCTCATGCTTTTCCACTAATTGAAACAATCCTATTGTGATCCTTGAAGATGGCTAAGAATTAGGAAACCGATTAATGGTTAATTCTTTTCCGGGCTGGATGAAGTTTTATAGTGGAGTTTCTGATATAAATCATCTAGATCTTAGTGTGCAAGGGATGCTTTCAATACTTGTGGCCAACCCAAAACTTGGGAGAATTTTAAACTGCCAGGAGGACCGTATAGAACTTCAAAGAACATCAGCATGTTGGTAAAGTAGGCAAATGGGTTGCGAATGAAATCCAATTGTGAAAGATGGGGAATTGATATACTTTTGACACAAAGAATGCAGAGACACAATATGACATAAAGGATGGCATCCCATTATGAAGGGTGTGCAGGAGTAAAGAGATCTTGGTGTTTATGTCCATAAGTCATTAAAGGTGACAGGTTAGGTAGGGAGAGCTCTCAATAAAGCAGACAATACTTTAGGCTTCATAAATAGGGTACAAGAGTTGGGGCTGGGGATTATCCTAAACTTATATAAGACGCTAGGTCAATCTCAGCTGGAATACTGTGTATAGTTCTGGGTGCCACATTATGTAAATGTCTTCGTATAAAAAAGATTTATGAAAATGGTTCCACATTTTATTGATGAAAAAGGTTGGAGACACTGGGACTGTTTTTCCTCGAAGAGGCGAGGGATCAGAAGAGATTGGATCAAAGCTTTCAAAATGACAAGCGTCTGGACAGAGTGGATAGGGATAAACTGTTTCAAATAGAGAACCAGAGGGTACACTTTTTTTTAAAAGTGTTTCACAAGAGAAGCAAATGTGATAAGAGAAAACACTTCACACAGCGATTTCTGAGGATCTTGAATGCGCTGCCTGGAAAAGTGATGGCGACAGGTTTCATTGAGGCATGAAAGACCTAGGATCTTTCTTTAAATTGAAATAAAGTGCAGAGTTATGGGGGAAATGCAAGGGATTGACACTCAGAGCTAATGTAGACACAATGGGCCAAATCGTGTCTCTCAGCTGTGTAACAATTATGATTGTCACACACTTATGGCTACTATAAGACCATAAGACATAGGAGTGGAAGTAAGGCCATTCGGCCCATTGAGTCCACTCCGCCATTCAATCATGGCTGATGGGCATTTCAACTCCACTTACCCGCATTCTCCTCGTAGCCCTTAGTTCCTCGAGACAACAAGAATCTATCAATCTCTGCCTTGAAGACATTTAGCGTCCCGGCCTCCACTGCACTCTGCGGCAATGAATTCCACAGGCCCACCACTCTCTGGCTGAAGAAATGTCTCCGCATTTCTGTTCTGAATTTACCCCCTCTAATTTTAAGGCTATGTCCACGGGTCCTAGTCTCCTCACCTATCGGAAACAATTTCCTAGTGTCCACCCTTTCCAAGCCATGTATTATCTTGTACGTCTCTATTAAATCTCCCCTTAATCTTCTAAACTCCAATGAATACAATCCCAGGATCCTCAGCCGTTCTTCATATGTTAGACCTGCCATTCCAGGGATCATCCGTGTGAATCTCCGCTGGACACGTTCCAGTGCCAGTATGTCCTTCCTGAGGTGTGGGGACCAAAACTGAACACAGTACTCCAAATGGGGCCTAACCATAGCTCTATAAAGTCTCAGTAGCACAACTGTGCTTTTATATTCCAACCCTCTTGAGATAAATGACAACATTGCATTCGCTTTCTTAATCACGGACTCAACCTGCATGTTTACCTTTAGAGAATCCTCGACTAGCACTCCCAGATCCCTCTGTACTTTGGCTTTACAAATTTTCTCACCGTTTAGAAAGTAGTCTATGCTTTTATTCTTTTTGCCAAAGTGCAAGACCTCGCATTTGTTCACGTTGAATTCCATCAGCCATTTCCTGGACCACTCTCCCAAACTGTCTAGATCCTTCTGTAGCCTCCCCACTTCCTCAGTACTACCTGCCTGTCCACCTAACTTTGTATCATCTGCAAACTTCGCTAGAATGCCCCCAGTCCCTTCATCCAGATCATTAATATATAATGCGAACAGCTGTGGCCCCAACACTGAACCCTGCGGGACACCGCTCGTCACCGGCTGCCATTCCGAAAAAGAACCTTTTATCCCAACTCTCTGCCTTCTGTCAGACAGCCAATCCTCAATCCATCCCAGTAGCTCACCTCGAACACCATGAGCCCTCACCTTGCTCAGCAGCCTCCCGTGTGGCACCTTATCAAAGGCCTTTTGGAAGTCTAGATAGACCACATCCACTGGGTTTCCCTCGTCTAACCTACTTGAAACCTCTTCAAAGAATTCCAACAGGTTTGTCAGGCATGACCTCCCCTTACTAAATCCATGTTGACTTGTTCTGATCAGACTCTGCTCTTCTAAGAATTTAGAAACCTCATCCTTAACGATGGATTCTAGAATTTTACCAACAACTGAGGTTAGGCTAATTGGCCTATAATTTTCCATCTTTTGTCTTGATCCTTTCTTGAACAAGGGGGTTACAACAGCCATCTTCCAATCATCCAGTACTTTCCCTGACCCCAATGACTCTTGAAAGATCTCAACCAATGCCTCCGCTATTTCCTCAGCCACCTCTCTCAGAACTCTAGGATGTATCCCATCGGGGCCAGTAGATTTATCAATTTTAAGACTTTTTAGCTTTTCTAGCACTATCTCTTTTGTAATGGCAACCATGCTCAACTCAGCCCCCTGACTCCCTTTAATTGTTGAGATATTACTCATGTCTTCCACTGTGAAAACTGACGCAAAGTACTTGTTAAGTTCTCCTGCTATTTCCTTATCTCCCATCACTAGGCTTTCAGCATCAGTTTGAAGTGGCTCAATTCTACTTTTGCCTGTCGTTTGTTTCTTATGTATTGAAAGAAACTTTTACTATCATTTCTAATATTACTGGCTAGCCTACCTTCATGTTTGATCCTCTCCTTTCTTGTTACTCTCTTTGTTATCCTCTGTTTGTTTTTGTAGCCTTCCCAATCTTCTGATTTCCCACTGCTCTTTGCCACTTTATAGGATCTCTCTTTTTCTTTGATAGATTTCCTGACTTCCTTTGTCAGCCATGGCTGTCTAATCCCTCCCCGGATAATCTTTCGTTTCTTGGGGATGAACCTCTGTACAGTGTCCTCAATTTTACCCACAAACTCCTGCCATTTTTGCTCTACTGTCTTCCCCACTAGCCTCTGCTTCCAGTCTATTTTTGTCAGTTCCTCTCTCATGCCCTCATAATTACCTTTATTTAACTGTAACACCATTACATCCGATTTTGCCTTCTCTCTTTCAAACTCCAGACTGAACTCTACCATATTATGATCGCTGCTTTCGAAGTGTTCCCTTACTTTAAGATCTTTTATAAAGTCTGGTTCATTGCAAAGCACTAGGTCCAGAATAGCCTGCTCCCTTGCGGGCTCCATGACAAGCTTTTCCAAAAAGCCATCCTGTAAGCATTCCATGAATTCCCTTTCTTTGGATCCACTGGCAACATTATTTACCCAGTCCACCTGCATATTGAAGTCCCCCATGATCACCGTGACCTTGCCTTTCTGACATGCCTTCTCTATTTCCCGGTAGATGTTCCCAGTATATTCCTTGTTGGCTAATTTTCTGTTCAATATATTATCCTCAACATCGAGTTTTTATTTTCTGCATTGATCTTTGATGTAGCACCTAATCAGTCATCAATACAGCATATCGACAGGTTCCACTATATACAAAGCTATGTTACTTCCTCAAAGAGCTGGTTAAGCATAATATGCATCTTGCAAAATCAAATAATGTTTGTCCCACACAAATGCCATGCAGTGATCATCTCCAGTAAGAGATAATCCACCCCCGCTCCTTGACATTCAATTGTGTTATCATCGCTGGACCCCCTGCAATCAACATCTCTGAGGGTTTATCATCCATTGACCAAAATTCAACTGGACCTGATTGGCTACAAAGGCAAGCTAGAAATAGTGCACTGAGTAACTTGCCTCCTGGCTCCTCAAAGCCTGCCCACCATCTACAAGGCACAAGTCAAGAGTGTGATGGCATACTCTCCACTTGCCTGGATGAGTGCAGCTCCAACAACACTCAAGAAGCTTGACACCATCCAGGTCAAACTAGCCCACTTTGGTTGTAATTTTAGCAAGGCATTTGATAAGGTTCTTCATGGTAGGCTCATTCAGAACGTAAGGAGGCATGGGATACAGGGATATCTGGCTGTCTAGATACAGAATTGGCTGGTCAATTGGAAGACAGAGGGTAGTAAGTGGAAAGTATTCAGCCTGGAGCACGGTTACCAGTGGTGTTCCACAGGGATTGGTTCTGGGACCTCTGCTCTCTGTGATTTTTATAAATGCCTTGGAAGAGGAAGTGGAAGGGTGGGTTAGTAAGGTTGGTGGAGTTGTGGATAGTGTGGAGGGCTGTTCTAGGTTGTAACAGGACATTGACAGGATGCATAACTGGGCTGATAAGTGGCACATGGAGTTCTATCTGGAAAAGTGTGAAGTTATTCACTTTGGAAGGTTGAACTTGAATGCAGAATATAGGATTAAAAGTAGAATTCTTGGCAGTGTGGAGGAACAGAGGGATCTTGGGGTCCATGTCCATAGATCCCTCAAAGTTGCCATCCAAATTGATAGGGTTGTTAAGAAGGCATATGTGTATTGGCTTTCATTAGCAGGGGGATTGAATTTAAGAGCCACAAGGTTATGTTGCAGCTTTATAGAGCCCTAGTTCGAGCAACCTGGGAATATTGTGTTCGGTTCTGGTCGCTTTAGACGTGGAAGCTTTAGAGAAGTTGCAGAGGAGATTTACCAGGATGCTGCCTGGATTGGAGGGCATGTCTTATGAGGAAAGGTTGAGGGAGTTAGGACTTTTCTCATTGGAGAGAAGAAGAATGGGAGGTGACTTGATAGCGGTGTACAAGATATTGAGAGGCATAGATAGAGCGGATAGCATGAGACTTTTTCCATGGCTTTTTCATGAGGGGGCATAATTATAAGGTAATTGGAGGAAGGTTTAGGGGAGATGTCAGAGGCAGGTTCTTTACACAGAGTGTTGGGTATGTGGAATGCACTGCCAGCAGTGGTAGTAGAGTCAGATATATTAGAGACATTTAGGTGACTCTTAGATGAGCGCATGGAAGAGAGCACAAAGAAGGGTATGTAGGTTATTCTGACCTTAAGAGTAGGATAAAAGGCCGGCACAACATCGAGGGCCAAAGACCTGTTCTGTGCTGTACTGTTCTATGTATCAGTAAGAGCAAAGCAACCAGTTTCACTTGCTGACCACAGTCCTCCATTTCACTTCCCCTGAGTAATTATTGAATTCTCTTTAAAAGATAAAGATTGAGTCGGTCAGCATCACATTGCCAGGCAATTTATCCAGATCCTGACAACACACTGTGTAAAAAAGGATTTTCCTCGCGTCTCCTTTGGTTCTTTTGCAGTTCACCTTAATTCAGGTGTTCTGGTTCCCATCTTTTTGACAGTGGGAGCAGTTTTCTCCCACATGTCTTGTCTTGTATTTAGACTTTGACCGCCTCCATAAAATTTCCTCTCAACTTTCTCTGAGGAAAACAGCCCAAATTCTTCATTAAAAGCAAAGTACTGCAGATGCTGGAGATCTGAAGTAAAGAGAGAGAGAGAGAGAGTGTTGTAGAAAGTCAACAGATCTGGCAGCATCTGTGAAGAGAGAAACAGAGTTAAAGTTTCAATAAGATTTTTTTTCTTCAGTAACTGAACTCACTCGTTACTAGAACATGGATTTTTTTTCCCTGACTTTCTCCACATCCTTACTGAACTTCCTTGCCTAGAAGTGGCCACAGTACTCCAGTTGAGAGCAATACAATGTTTTATCAAGGTTCACCAAAGCCTCCTTGCTTTTGTACTCTGTCTGTATTAATAAAGTCCCGGATCTTGTGTGCCTTATTAACCATTCACGATCTGTCTTTCCATCTTCAATGAAGCAGAAAATGCTGGAGAAATTCAACAAGTCTGACGTCACCTGTCTAGCAAGAAACAGAGTTATTCTGTTGAGTTCAATATGACTACTTCAGAATTGTTAAACTCGGTGCATTAACTCTCTTTTCTCTCTCCACAGATGATGCCAGACCTGCTGAGTTTCTCCTGCATATTTTATCTTTATTTCAGATTTTTACCATCTGCAGTATTTAGCTTTTATTTGCCAACTTCAATAATCTATTCCGAAGACTACCTGCTCCTGCAACCTTTTTAGAATTGTGCCCTTCATCTTATATTGTCTTGCCATGTTCTCCCCAACAGTAGATATCTCTTCACACTTAATATTTTTTCAGTCAATTATCCACCCATTCCTCCAACCTATTTATGTCTTTTTGAAGTCAATCCTAAACTTAATACTTTCAAATTTAGTCTCCTCTACAAATGTGTCCTATATGCCAAGCCTAGGATTTTAATACAGACCAAGAACAGAAGTGGTCATTGCACTGACCCATGGGCAACACCCACAGTATACCTTTCCCCAGACTGGGAAACAACCCACTCTTTCATTTTAGGAAAAGCTTGAATTTAATGAAGGATATACTAAAAGGCTGAGATGAAATAGAGTGGACAAGCTTGTGTAGTGCACAGATGCCAGCATGGGCAGGTTGGACTGAATGGCCTGTTTCTATGCTATAAACAGGCTAATGTGCTCAAAGCACTCCTCAAAGGTATATTTGAAGGCCAGGTACATCATGAAATGTTGTGAGCATATCTGCCAATGTTGAATTGGCTAAGACTCTCTTGAATGGTGAAATCTATGTATCTTAAAAGGTTGACCTCTAAGCATTGACTGACATTTACAATTTGTATTTCCAGTGGTTCCTTTTTAATGTCATTATTGTATGCTAGAAATGATCAATTGAGAGATTGTAATTGTGGAACAATCATAACCTTTTGGCACAGTATTGAAGGTACAATGACGGGTAATCAAGTGTCCCAGAAAGGGAGAATATATCATTTTCGTATAAAGTCCCTTGAAAGGTCTGGCAGAGAGTCTGGGTAATGGGGACATTTGTTTTAATTCTTTCATTGGATATAATTGTCACTTACTAAGTTGGTATTTGTTAACCATCTCGGACTGTCCTTGAGAAGGTAGTTGTGAGCTGCCATCTCTGCAACATACACAGTGTTACTAGGAAGGGGTTCCAGACTTTTGACCCAGATGTCCGAAATAGTTTGCTAACAGTTGGATCATCATTGCAATACCTGCAGCTACTATGGAGTGTAGAAGCAACCAGTGATGGTATGAGTCAGTGTTGTCACCTTGGCCATGTACTACACTGCTGTCTTGTGCTGTGAATGCTGCTCAGAATCCTAAACCACTTAGTCATAGAGTTGTACAGCATCGAAACAGACTCTTTAGCCCAGCTTGTCCATGCCGACCAGGTATCTTTAATTAACCTAGTCCCATTTGCCAGCATTTGGCCCATATCTCTCTAAACCCTTCTTCTCCTATAACCATCCAGATGCTTTTTAAATGTTGCAATTGTACCAGCCTCCACCACTTCCTCTGGCAGCTCATTCCATACACACACCACCCTCCACGTGAAAAAGTTGCCCCTGAGGTCCCTTTTAAATCTTTCCCCTCTCACCTTAAAAATATGCCCTCTTGCAAATCTGGCAAATAGAACTAGATTCATTTTGGATATTTGGTTTGCATAGACGAGTTGGATCGAAGGGTCTATTTCCATACTGTACAGCTCTATGATATTGATTAAGGGGTAAATATTATTGTCCAGGAGACAATAGTGAATTTCCCTGCCCTCCTTCAGAATTGGGTCTTCTGTGTTCACCTGTGAAAGGGCAGGTGGTGCCTCCATTTAATATTCAACATCTCTTTTGATACTACCTTAAATTGGAATTCAAGATTCCCACTTCTGGAAAGATGCTTTCTATGTTTCCCAGCACGAGTAATCTAAACACTTTAACCTGAGAACAAACTGTAACTATAAAATAACATTTTAGTATAAATTATACCACAGCAAGGACTTGGATGTTCCAGAAACTTTACAATCCCATCCCTTTTGATGTGACTAACAAATTATATTCAGCTGCCAGTGAAGATCTATGTCCCCTCAAGAGGGGCTTCTTGATTCGAGATCGGTCAAAGGAATCGACAAATGCAGTCTATTCAAGAAATAGGGTTCATTAGTTTATTGAATTAAGGTACCTTGACACAATTCTATCCAGCAACATAGAGATTGAAGCTTCTGTGTTCCATGATGAAGCTGCACAATTACAATTGAAAATTACACATTATTTATATGTTTTAAGAAAAAGTACAGCATTAATTACAAGAAAGACCAATCCCATATAATAAGGTGACATGATTTACAGCAAATTAATCCAATGATATTTTCTTTAAGAAGGATATCTAATTTATGTAAATTGTCATGCCATGTATTAGTTCAAGGTTAGTTCAAATGGTCAATTAATGTCAGTATTCATCTTATGAAAACTCTATTGTCCTCTTATCTTTGAACCGCAAGTTAATTCTGCAAATCAGCAGTATGGTTTACAGGCCATTTTGTAGTATTCTTTTAAATCGAGAAACCATTTTGTTGAAATAAAAATCTACATATTTTGTTGCCTAAATTCCAATTTTAGATCCTCACCAACACTGACTCGCTTCTTCATGCATTTAGGTCTGCACTGAATCTGCCATATCAAACTGGTATGGGAGGTGTATCCCTCCCCTTCTCCATTTGTTTCGTTTTGAGCTGCATTCATATTGAAAATTCAAGGCCTGCCTTCTCATTGTCCATGTGGTTGTATCTACATCCTGATGTTGTGGAATTTCTGATTTCTCTCTAATATTAATGAATCTGTCTGTTTTTGTTTTCACAGGTGACTGTTGATAAATGGGAACCATTAATGAATAATCTAGGGCATGTATGTAGAAAACTCAAGTGAGTATTTCCCTTACAGTGTGTTCACATGAGACTCAGTCCTCACAAGTCAGTGTTTATTTGCTTCATTGCCTCTGATGCTGTGGTGTATGGACGTGTGGTTTACAATAGAGAACCTGTAACAGAGAATCTGATTGAGTCCCTTTCCTTCATTATAAAGCAGACCAATTGAATGAGAGGTACCAGAGAGAAGAGACTGCCATCTTAGTGAAACAGAGAAGGTCATTACCTTTCTTCCAGTACTGCTGGTTGTTGCTCCATACAAAGGCTACAGTGTCCAGGTGGTGACTTCAGACCAGGCTGCCAGGGTCTGTCAGCAAGCCCTTCTCTACCGTCCCTCAGAGAAAGGGATGTACCTCCTCTGCACCGTCCTGGCTGCCATGATCTTCAGGTCCCTGTTGGGGAATTGTGATGCCATTTCTTACCTTCTCAGACATTAAGTCATAGAAATGTACAGCACAGAAACAGACCCTTCGGTCCAACTCACCCATGCTGACCAGATAACCTAAATTAATCTAGTGCTATTTGCCAGCACTTGGCCCACATCCCTCTAAACTCTTCCTATTCATGTACTCATCCAAATGCCTTTTAAATGCTGTAATTGTACCAGCCTTCACCACTTCCTCTGGCAGCTCATTCCATACACATACCACCCTCTGCGTGAAAAAGTTTCCCCTTAGGTCTCTTTTCTATCTTTCCCCTCTCACCCTAAACCTATGCCCTCTTGTTCTGGACTCCCCCAGCCCAGGGAAAAGACTTTGCCTATTTACCCTATCCATGCCCCTCATGAGCTTATAAACATCTATAAGGTCACCCCTCAGCCTCCAACGCTCCAGGAAAAACAGCCCCAACCTGTTCAGCCTCTCCCTGTAGCTCAAATCCTCCAACCCTGGCAACATCCTTGTAAATCTTTTCTGAACCCTCTCAAGCTTCAGAGCACCCTTCTGATAGGCAGGAGACATGAATTGCATGCAATATTCCAAAAATGTCCTGTACAGCCACAACATGACCTCCCAACTCCTCTACTCAATACTCTGACCAATAAAGGAAAGCATACCAAATGCCGCCTTCACTATCCTATCTACCTGTGACTCCACTTTCAAGGAGCTATGAACCTGCACTCCAAGGTCTCTTTGTTCAGCAACACTCCCTCGGACCTTACCATTAATTGTATAAGTCCTGCTAAGATTTGCTTTCCCAAAAATACAGCACCTTGCATTTATCTAAATTAAACTCTACCTGCCACTTCTCAGCCCATTGGACCATCTCATCAAAATCCCTATGTAACCTGAGGTAACCTTCTTTGCTGACTCAGCACCGACCTTTGTGGCACACCACTGGTCACAGGCCTCCAGTGTGATAAACAACCCTCCACCATCATCCTCTGTCTTCTCCCTTTGAGCCAGTTCTGTATCTAAATGGCTAATTCTCCCTGTATTCCATGAGATCTAACCTTGCTAATCAGTCTCCCATGGGGAACTTTGTCAAATGTCTTACTGAAGTCCATATAGATCACGTCCACCGCTCTGCCCTCATCAATCCTCTTTGTTACTTCTTCAAAAAACTCAATCAAGTTTGGGAGACATGATTTCCCACGCCTTTCCAAATACATGTATATCCTGTCCCTCAGGATTCCCGCCAACAACTTGCCCACCACCGATGTCAGGCTCACTGGTCTATAGTTCCCTGGCTTGTCTTTACCTGCTCCTCGGATGCTGCCTGGCCTGCTGTGCTTTTCCAGCATGACATTTTTCAACTCTGGTACTCCAGCATCTGCAATCCTCACTTTCTCCTAGTTGTCTTTACCACCCTCAAACACTCAATTAGGTGATTAACCATTAATTAGTCTTTCAAGTGTTTCACTACTCAGAAGCCCATTGTGTATTTGGGTCATTGACATTTCCAATAAAATCGCATCTAACAATGTCTGGAAACAGTATCCCTTTTCACAAAGTGAATCCCCTCTTTAATAAAAATTTAGCATTTTTGTTTGAAATGACAGTATTTTCATCTACTGTCATGACTGCACTAAACTATCAAGCCATTAATTTGCTTGAGTCGCTTTAATATCTGACTGACATGATTAGCTACTTTTGACTAGCAGCTAATTACTGAATGTGAACATTAGAATGGTCCAGACTTTCTCTTACGGAGCATTGGGTCTAATGTTGGACTATGCATTTTGAGAAAGATGCCAAGGTTTGGAGATAATTGGCTGGAATGGTATTAGGGCTGAGTGGCTTCAGTTATGTAAAGAAACAGAAGAATCTGATGATGTTCTCCTTTTTAGTGAAGAGAATTTGAACAAGTAGTGTTTCAGCTGGTGGGAGGGACAGATTTTAGATTGATGAGCAAAAGGACCAGAGGCAAGCTGAGAATTCTTAAGTTTCAAACCATTGAGTTGTTGTGATCAGGAATGCACTCTGAAACGGTGGTGGAAACAGATTCAGCGGTAACTTTCAAAGGGTAATTGGGTGTATACTTGGAAAGGAAACACTTCCAAGCTTCAGGGGAAAAGAACACATGTGAGCTGGCACAGACACAATGGCCTCCTGATGTGTAAGATTCTGTGATCTTTTTTTTTACTTTAGTTTTTGCTTCATATTAAGTATGTCTGTGCAGGCAAGATTATTCATAATTCTGAAAGCTTGCTTTAAATCCTTTTTAGGAAATATGATGAAGCATTAGACTATCACCACCAGGCTCTAGTCCTCATTCCTCAGAATGCGTGCACCTATTCCGCTATCGGTTATGTGCTGAGTCTCATGGGAAACTTTGAGAGCGCCATCAACTATTTTCATACGGTATGATTTTTCTTTGCTTGAACAACTTTAAGATATAAAACACAACCGTGAATTGATCTACCAGCTGCCAAATTATTTAACCCCTTTTACTGATAGATGTGATTTTTTTTTGTGTATTTCATCTGAAGTTATTGAAAGAGGAACTGGGTGGTGCCCTGTGTTTGCGTGTTATCCTTACCTGGGACTAGGGAGGGGATCCTACTGTATAATTATTTGTGGGGATATTGGGTGAGGGATGGTGTGTGAAAAGTGCATTGACAGAACCTTTGATTTTGCGTGTTGTCAGACCTTGATTCTACCTCCTGAGCATTACAATATGAACAGACTGATTCTGGGAAGGGAGGGTTAATTTGTCTACAGAGACCCAGTGAATCATGTCTCCTTGCAAAACTTCTGTCTTTACACTCAGTGTAATGGGAAGTACAGGATCACAAAACACACTACATTTCCCACAGTCTGCACCCCTACAAGCCATGCATAATCGTGATTTGAAATTATATTATCTTTTCACTGTCATTGGATCAAAATCTAGGAACTCCCTTCCCAACAGCCCTGTGAACATACTTATGGCAGATGGATTGCAGCTAATGAAAAATGTAGTTCATGAGAACATTCTCAAAGGCAATAAAGATTGAGCAAAACATTGCTGGAAGCCGTGTGAATAGTGTGAAAGAAGGAAAATATAAACTGTTGAATTACTTGTCTGTGTGTAACCATTGTTCCAGTTCTCCCATTAACACTTCCCTATATCCACCCTGACAGAATAAATCTTTTCATCTCTGGAAGATAACTGTCTAAATTGTCTATGGCTTCTCTCTCAAACTTACACCCATATTAATTAAGTCACATTTTAAACCAGTTGATGACTGGAGCTACCTTTTTTAAAGTAAAATAAATGCTTTTTCATTCCAATGGAGGAAACAGTTTGTGTTTGATATTTCTTTTTGTTTTCCAGGCTCTGGGTTTGCGTAGAGATGATACTTTTTCAGTTACGATGCTTGGTCATTGCATAGAGATGTACATTGGGAGTGCAGATGCTTATATTGGTAAGCAACCACCTTAAAGCTTTCTGCACAATTTTAAACCATTGTCAATGTCTGTTTTATTCTTTGTGGAGGTGCCAGTGTTGGGCTTGGATGGGCAAAGTCAGAAGTCACACGACATCAGGTTATAGTCCAACAGGTTTATTTGAAATTACAAGCTTTCGGAGCACTGCTCCTTCATCAGGTGAAGCCCACTTGTGATTTCAAATAAACCTGTTGGACTACCGCCTGGTGTTGTGTGACTTCTGACTGTGTTTCATTCTTGCACTAGCACTTAGTTCCCAGTCTCTTGATCAATAAGGCCTGTTTCCACAGTACGACACTGCTCAGCTCTAACACACCTAGAAAAAGTTGTGCAGTTTTATCAACTGCTATGTTTTCTGTTCTTGGTTAATTAAAGCATTATTTTTCTTTTGGACTTCAAGCTCCTAAGCAATGCCAAGTTCAAAAACAAAGACTTGCATTTAAATGGAGCCTTTCCCAATCTTAGGACACCCAAAAATGCTTTTGACTTACGCATTTAAGAAGTGTAGTTGTCATTGTGATGCAGCAAACCCAGCAGACAGTCGGTGCACAGCAAGATCCCACTAGCAACCAAGTGTTAAGTGACAAGCTAGTCTATTTCGGGTGGTGGATTTGGGTCACCAGGAAGAAAGGTCCTGCTTGATCTTCAATACTGCCCCCTTTGTACATAGATGGAACCTCGAGTTAATGTCAAGTCTGGATTACGTTACCACTGACTGCAGCATTCTCTCAATATTGTAGTGGGAGTGTGTCAGTCTGGATTATAGGTTCAAGTCTCTGGAGTGAGGCTTGAACCTGCAGCCCTCTATCTCAGAAGAAAAGGCAATCTGATGTGCACTAATGAGACCTGGTAATAATAATTCTGTAGAAACAAGAGTTTGTGGTAGAGAACTAGAAAATGCAAATGTACATGGTAAGGCAAAGAGATTTTTTCAGGCCATCACAGACTACTTTCACTTGGTCGTGGGTAAACTCCTAGAGTACACGATGCACCATTGGGAAAGTATGAATTAAAAAGGATGACCTCTAGAGAATTCTACTGGGTAAATTGAAACATGCCACAGAGGTCTTGAGATACTTAATGTAAAGAGACGCTATTCGAATTTGTTGAAGAACTAATATTGGCCAGGGCACTGGGAGAATCTCCAGTTCAAATAATGTCATGGGATCATTCATTTTATAATCAATCTAGTATGTGAGCATCATTGGCCTGGCTAGTATTCATAGTCCATCCCTATTATCCTACAGAAGAGTTGTGGTATCTGAAACATCAACCATGTTATTTTTGACACCTTTAGTGAAGTAATTGTTTAATATTCAAACTAAGCTTGGTAGCATGATTGGAAATTAGTTTGTTTCTATGTTTTCAAATGGTAGAGAACAGGAACACACAAACTGGAGAAGACCATTCAGTCCACAGTGCTTATACTGGCTCTTCAAAAGAGCTACTCAAACCACATGTTTTTTATTCATGTGTCTCAAAGGAAAATGTTCCTTTCATTGCAGGAACTGAGCTAAAGGAGAAACTTGGTTGCTACGAGCTCGACATGTCTACAATGAAGGCACCAGTGATCAAGAAAATGATTTGCCCCTCCTGGGAGGAGAGGGAGTGTGATACTGAGTTGGAAAGGCAGCCCCTTGAGGAGAGTGGCATCATGGCCTTGGATGCATCACCCCAGCAGAGTAAGGTAGCAAGTACCGAGGCTCACCACGAAGACACCCCACTTTTCACAGAAATGGAAATGAATGAAAGTGACATGATATTAGAGGCATCCTTGTCTGACCACAGTACTTGAGTGTCTTCTGACCAGAAATTTTGGAACCTTCCTCATCTCCTTAGCAAGTTAGTTAAACTGTGATGTCTGCAGCTGATTTCGAACTCACAGCAGCACTGGTGGAACCAGGCCCATTCAGCAGACAGTGAGTGGTCCCTTCTGCAACAATGTTTTGGTAGCAATAAGCAAATGATTGAGATGGTTATTTAACGATGTAATGTTCTCATGGTGACCTGCAGAGTAAAAGGTGATCATGATATTTTGAAATATTGCCACCTGTCATTTCATTGTATTAAAATCTCGAAACTTGGTCTTTATGTTGTTCCATCTTTGTGCAGTGTCTTATTGTAGTGAGAACCAAATATTAATATTTTTGTAGTCACCATATTCTGCATGCATCTATCATAGAATCATAGAGTCATAGAGATGTACAGCATGGAAACAGACCCTTCGGTCCAATCTGTCCATGCCGACCAGATATCCCAACCCAATCTAGTCCCACCTGCCAGCACCCGGCCCATATCCCTCTAAACCCTTCCTATTCATATACCCATCCAGATGCCTTTTAAATGCTGTAACTGTACCAGCTTCTACCACTTCCTCTGGCAGCTCATTCCATACACGTACCACCCTCTGTGAGGAAAAAGTTGCCCCTTATTTCTGTTTTATATCCTTCCATCTCATCCTAAACCTATGCCCTCTAGTTCTGGACTCCCCCACCACAGGGAAATGACCTTGTCTATTAATCCTATCCATGCCCCTCATGATTTTGTAAACCTCTATAAGGTCACCCCTCAGCTCCGACGCTCCAGGGAGAACAGCCCCAGCCTGTTCAGCCTCTCCCTGTAGCTCAAACCCTCCAACCCTGGCAACATCCTTGTAAATCTTTTCTGAACCCTTTCAAGTTTCACAACATTTTTGCGATAGGAAGGAGACCAGAATTTCACGCAATATTCCAACAGTGGCCTAACCAATGTCCTGTACAGCCGCAACATGACCTCCCAACTCCTATAATACTCTGACCAATGAAGGAAAGCATACCAAGCACTGCCTTCACTATCCTATCTACTTGTGACTGCACTCTGAAGAAAAACTATGAACCTGCACCCCAAGGTCTCTTCGTTCAGCAACACTCCCCAGGATCTTACCGTTAATTGTACAAGTTCTGTTCTGATTTGCTTTTCCAAAATGCAGCACCTCGCATTTATCTAAATTAAACTCTGTGCCACTCCTCAGCCCATTGGCCCGTCTGAATAAGATCCTATTTTACTCTGACTAACCTGATGTTTTTCATTAAGTTCAGCTCGTTTTGAAAATGTTCACTTTAAATGGTGTAGTAATATTAATGCAGCATGTGGGACCAACAACATAACTCTGAGTTCAATTCAAACTTATGACTACCTTATCCAGAATCCAAACATTGGAAGTCAAGCCATTGCCACAGTATTCAAGGAATACACATTGGCACTTTGAGGTAATGAACTTGCCTCAGTTGAAGAGGAGACGTGACTCCGTTTCCTGGTTTGTCATTTCTGAGATTGGCCTTGATTGTGTTTTTGATTCAAAACATCGTTGTGGATGGGCCATACATGTTACCTCAATCACTGACACCCACTTCTCACAAACAAAACAACCCTTCCCAGTTTTTGTTTGTCAGCTGCTGTAAAGAATCAACTGCTGTGCACCAAGCAAACAGCCAGCTATGGAGGCCTTTGCTCCTACTGGATGCAAGCAGGCGCATCCCACAAAACATAATGTAAACTAACCCATTGTTAAACTATCCTTACAACAGCTAGAGTTTATGTAAATAATTCTAACTGGGATGAAGTTGGTTGCTGAGCAGCATGAAGAAATACTAGCACAGTTAACCAAAAGCTGTGCCAAAGAGGTAATGTTCAAGGAGAATCCTAGGATTAGGAGGAGGCCATTCAGCCCCTTGAGCCTGCTCTGTCACTGAGTAAGATCGTGGCTGATCTGTGACCTAAGTCCATATGCCTGATTTGAGGACATATGCCTTTTTACCCTTGCTAAATAAAAATGTGTCTGATATGTAAATTTAACAATTGAATTGGCATTTACCACCATTTCAGGAAGAGAGTTTCAAATTTGCACTGCTCTTACTATATATATCCTTGTAAATCTTTTCTGAACCATCTCATGTTTCACAACATCCTTCCGATAAAAGAGAGACAGAAGTTGCAAGCAATATTCCAAAAGTGGCCTAACCAATGTCCTGTACAGTCATAACATGACCTCACAGCTACTATACTCAATGCTCTGACCAATAAAGGAAAGTGTACCAAATGCTGCCTTCACTATCCTAACTATCTGAAACTCTATTTTCAAGGAGCTATGAACCTGCACTCCAAGGTCTCTTTGTTCAGCAACATTCCCTAAGACCTTACCATTAAGTGTATAAGTCCTGCTAAGATTTGCTTTCCCAAAATGCAGCACCTCACATTTATCTAAATTAAGCTCCATCTGCCACTTCTCAGCCCGTTGGCCCATCTGGTCAAAATCTAATTGTAATCTGAGGTAACCTTCTTCACTGTCCACTACCCTTGCAGTTTTGGTGTCATCTGCAAACTTACTAACTTTACTTCCTATCTTCATATTCAAATCATTCATATAAATGACAAAAAGTAGATTAGATTACTTACAGTGTGGAAACAGGCCCTTCGGCCCAACAAGTCCACACCGCCCCGCCGAAGTGCAACCCACCCATACCCCTACATCTACATCTACATCTACCCCTTACCTAACACTATGGGCAATTTAGCATGGCCAATTCACCTGACCTGCACATCTTTGGACTGTGGGAGGAAACCGGAGCACCCAGAGGAAACCCACGCAAGTAGTGGATCCAGCACCCATCCTTGTGGTGCTCCACTGGTCACAGGTCCAGTCTGAAAAAAGCTCTCCATTACCCTGTCTTCTACCTTTGAGCCAGTTTTGTATCCAAATGGCTAGTTCTCCCTGCCTTCCGTGAGATCTAACCTTGGTAACCAATCTCCCATGGGGAATCTTGTTGAACACCTTACTGAAGTCCATACAGATCATGTCCACCACTCTGCCCTCATCAATCCTCTTTGTTACTTTTTCAAAAAACTCAATCAAGTTCATGAACGTGATTTCCCATGCACAATCCTAATAAGTCCTTGCCTTTCCAAATATGTGTAAATCCTGTCCCTCAGGATTCCCTCCAACAGCTTGCCCACCACCGACATCAGGCTCACCAGTCTTTAGTTCACTGGCTGTCCTTACCATATTTCTTAAATAATGGTACCACCTGCAGACTTCCGGCATCTCACCTGTGACTATCGATGATACAAATCTCTCAGCAAGGGTCCCAGCAATCACTTCTCTAGCTTCCCACAGAGTTCTAGGGTACACCTGATCAGGTCCTGGGGATTTATCCACCTTTATGCATTTCAAGACATCCAGCACTTCCTCCTCTGTAATATGGACATTTTTCAAGATGACATCATCTATACCCCTATATTCTATATCTTCCATATCCTTTTCCAGAGTAAATACTGATTCAAAATACTGGTTTAGTATCTCCCCATTTTCTGCAGCTCCACACAAAGGCTGCCTTGCTGATCTTTGAGGGACCCTATTCTTTCCCTAGTTACCCTTTTGTCCTTAATGTATTTGTAAAAACCCTTTGGATTCTCCTTAACCCTATTTGCCAAATCTATCTCATGTCCCCTTTTAGCCCTCCTGATTTCCCTCTTAAATATACTCCTCCTGCCTTTATACTCTTCTAAGGATTCATTTGATTTCTCATGTCCATACCTGACATATGCTTCCTTCTTTTTCTTAACCAAACCCTCAATTTCTCTAGTCATCCAGCATTCCCTATACCTATCAGCCTTTCCTTTCACCCTAACAGGAATATACTGTCTCTGGACTGTCGTTATCTCATTATGAAAGCTTACCATTTTCCAGTCGTCCCTTTAACTGTGAACATCTGCCCCAATCAGCTTTTGAAAGTTCTTGCCTATTACCGTCAAAATTAGCCTTTCTCCAATTTAGAACTTCAATTGTTAGATCCGGTCTATCCTTTTCCATCACTGTTTTGAAACTAATAGAATTATGGTCACTGGCCCCAGAGTGCTGCCCCATTACCACCTCAGACACCTGCCCTGCCTTACTTCCCAAGAGTAGGTCAAGTTTGCATCTTCTCTAATAGGTACATCCACATACTGACTCAGAAAATTTAACAAATTCCTCTCCGTCTGAACCCTTAACACTATGGCAGTCCCAGTCTATGTTTGTAAAGTTAAAATCCCCTACCATAACCACACTATTATTCTTACAGATAGCTGAAATCACCTCACAAATATGTTTCTCAATTTCCTGCTGGCTATTAGTGGGTCTATAATACAATCCCAATAAGGTGATAATTTCTTTCTTATTTCTCAATTCCACCCAAATAACTTCCCTGGATGTATTTCCTGTAATATCCTCCCTCATTAATTTTCTAAAATCTCAATGTAGTCCTGTGAGCTGTAGCTCATGATATGTGATAGTTTTCAAATTGTGGTGTGTTTCCCTCTCCATTGTTTCACAGAAATATAAACATAGTCGAAGAGTGTGGCACTGGAAAAGCACAGCCCAGTCAGGCAGCATCCGAGGAACAGGAGAATACAGTTGTAATGCTATCCCTTATCAAAAACACCACTGTCCCCCCTCTCTTGCTCCCTTTCTATCCTTCCTAGAGCATTTGTATCCTAGAACATTAAGCTGCCAGTCCTGCCCATCTTTGAGCCACGTTTCTGTAATTACTATGATACCAGTCTTGATTTCTTTGCCATCCTTGTTGCCTTGAAGAAGTGCAGTCTATGCAGGGAAGGTATTCTGTCAGTAACAGTGCAGGAACAAGATATTTTTAAAATAAGGTTAGTGTGTGGATTGAAGAGGAATTTGCAGTTGGTGGTGTTCCCTTACACATACCGTTCTTGTCCTCCTTGATGGTGAAAAGCGTTGCTTTGGAGATGCTGTTGAAAAATCTACCCTTCCACTAGGTTTGAGAGGAGAGAATATTCCCTCATTAATTTTTGAAAATCTAGCGTGGTCCTATGAGCTGTAGATGTGATAGTTTTCAAAGTGTGATGTGTTTCTCTCTCCATAGTTTCGCAGAAATATAAACATAGTCGAAGAGTGTGGCACTGGAAAAGCACAGCCCAGTCAGGCAGCATCCGAGGAACAGGAGAATCGAAGTTTCAAGCATAAGCCCTTCATCAGGATTCCTGTAATTGCTACGATACCAGTCTTGATTTCCTTGCCATCCCTGTTACCCTTGAGAAAGTAGTGGTCAGTTGCCCTGAAGAAGTGCAGTCTATGCAGCTTATGCTTGAAACTTCGATTCTCCTGCACCTCGGATACTGCCTGACCAGCTGTGCTTTCCCACCATAATGCTCTTCAACTCTGATCTTCAGCATCTGCGGTCCTCACTTTCCCCTAGAAACATAAATGCACCCTGGTTGAAGAGAGGGGATTTGAGAAGGCTATTTTTATGGAGGAGATGATTGAGGGGGAAATATAAAATCGAGTTAGAAACATGGACAAAAAGATTGGGTGGGTGGATAGGCCTTTGAGGAAGATCCAGAAGATGGAGGCCTTGTGTACGAATATTAAACCTGCCACCAATAGTAGTGCCCAAGTACACCATCATGGTTCAGTGCAAACAATAGATTATCTACGTCAGCATCAATCAAAGACATATGTTTCAAAAGTTTTATGTGGCAACATTTTATTATTTTATCAAAGTTTAATTATGCAAATGATGAATGAGTTATACTCACAAACAAAAGCAGAAATTGCTGGACAAACTGAGCAGATTGGATAGCATCTGTGGAGAGAAAGCAGAATTAATGGTTTCAGGTCCAGTGGCCCTTCTTCAGGACTGATTTTAGCTAGAAAAAGGTTAATGGTGAAATAATACAATAGAAATCCAGTCCAAGAGGAAGCAGAACTTCAACAGTAATTACTGTTTAGTTTCTGATTTCCATTATCTGCAGTTCTTCGGTTGTTTTCATAAATTATGTTTGTGTCTCATATTGCCGAATATTTGCTGTTATCGTTTAACTGAAGCTTTTTGAGTCAGACCAGCATTTAACAGGCTTGGAATTGGCAAACTGTTAGATGACAGGAGGAGGAAACAGCTTGAAATAAACACAAGTGGAGAAATAGTGCAATCAAAATGACCACAGTTGCCAAATGACCAAAGAAGCCTGGAGGAAATGCTACTGATGTGTAATATTCTGTTCGTTCTCTTTCCAACCCATCTTACCTCTATCTCCTCCAGATCCAGGAGAAAGTTCTGTTGTAGACCCAGGTGAGCTCCGACAGTAAAGAAACAGAAATAGCTGGAGAAACTCGGCAGGTCTGACAGCATCTGCGGAGCAAAAACCGAGCCAATGTTACTTCAGAACTGACAGTGTTTAGAATAATTCATCTTCTCACAAAGCGTTGTGTTATAGGCCTTTGATTTCCAATGCTTTCCTTAAATGTTTGAGCAGGAGTTGAGTGGTTTAAGTGCAGAATCACTAAGCATTCATTTCTTTAGTCCAGCTGATCTAAACCTAAATAACTGACTGCCTGTGAAACATGAGACCTTGTGTTTTATATGGCCATCGAGAAACTTCAAGGTGGAAGTATTCATATTAGTGTAATGTTTGTTCTTTGGTAGTCACAGTACAGCATCAACACCACAATTGCTACCATACTGACTTAATAATGTAACACATTTTGGTCTGTTAGTTGGAAGGATCTGAGACATGAGTTAGGCATTAATTCTTCACAGAGTCAGTTCAAATCACACACTGGAATATTGTAGCTCCTAAAACATTTTATTTTTCAGTCAGTCAAATGCCAGTAAGTTCAACATTGGCATGATTATATCACAGTCACGACCAGCACATTGTCAGTGTTTCCAAACACTGAAAATAAACAAATTCTAGGTTAGCTCATTTTGGCACTATACACCCAAGCACATAAAACTTGTATGTTATATGTTGCATTTACACAAGTGGATCCAAAGCAAGCTGGAAGAATGGTTTTGTGTTCAGAACAGTGAAAGGATGTGGATGCTTTGGAGAGGGTATAGAAAAGGTTTACCAGGATGTTGCCTGGTCTGGGGGATTTAGGCTACAAAGAAAATTTGGATAGACTGGGTTTGTTTTTACTGGAATGCTGGAGGTTAAGGGGCAATTTGTTAGAAGTTTATAAGATTGTGAATGGTATGGATAGAGTGGAGAGTATGAGGATTTTTCTTAGGATGGAGGGGTCAATTACTAGGGGACACAGGTTTTAGGTGCACAGGTGGGTGTTTAAAAGAGATGTGCGAGGCAGGTTTTTCATGCAAAGGGCAGTGAGTCCCTGGAACATGCTGCCGTAGGAGATGGTGGAGCATTCAAGAAGCATCTGGACGAATACATGAATAGAAAGGGATTAGAAGGATATGGATCCTGTAAGTAGAGGCAGTTTTAGTATTGAAGCAAACTGTGTCAGTGTAGGCTGTATTGTTCTTTATATTCCTATTACCTCATTGGGTCAAACTGGATTTCCTGTTTTATTTGTGATTCTGATTTCAGTTACATTCACAATGTTGGGTTGTATGTTCATTGAATTATTCAGAAGAATGCCATTTGACCAACCATCTTGTGCCAGCTCTTTGAATGATCTATCCAATCAATCTACTCCATAACAACCAAAGTACTGCGGATGCTGGAAATCTGAAATCAATACAAGGTGCTGGAGAAGCTTAATACTCAGCAGGTCTGACAGTGTCTTTGGAGAGAAACAAAGTTAATGTTTTGAGTACAGTGTCTCCTGAAGTTGGGTCATATCAGATTTGAAACGTTAATGCTGTCCCTCTCTCTCGAGACATGCTACCAGATCTGCTGCGTGTTAAGTTTCTCCAGCACTTTGTTTTTAATCCATTCCCTAATGTTTTCCCCCCAGCAACTGCATTTTTCCCCTCTGCAAATATTTGTCCATTATCCTTTTGAAACTGACTATTTGAATCTCCTTCCACAACCTTTTCAGGTAGAGCATTCTAGAACTTTGTCCGTGAAACAGTGGCTTAAATAACAATGTTTGGATTAATGAATTGGTATCGAAGATATGAATTGATCAAACTGGTCCTGGTCTTAAGACATCTGCAATTAAACCTCCCTCCTATGCACTAATACGTCCTTAGAACACCGTTCTCAATTAAAGGTGCCTGATACCCTACCCTCGCTTCACGTGTTTAAAGGAAACAACATGAACTCCGGAGTTCCACAGATCAGCCACACTCTGAAAATATTTGGCCGCTTTTGTAATTTTTTGCCACAAGTGTGCAATGACAAAACATAGAGCAACATTTAGGTTCCAGGAAAACCGCAGGTGAGAAGTAAGACTCCACATAGTGTCCTAGATCACAGGAGTGAACCTTAAATGACCACTTTAACAAAGTGCTCAGCTTAGATCTTTTCTGTACCAACGTCAGATGAGAGCATACTCAGCATAGACATTTCAAAGGGAATGTGCAACAGTACATAAGCAAAGCAAGGAGACTGGTAAGAGATTGACAGCTAATATCAAATGATAAATGAGCATTGGAGTCAATTAGGGACACAAAAGGTGCCAGAGTCCAGGACCTCAGGGCATAATCTCAGATTAAAGGGTCATCAATTTATTATGGAGAGGAATTTCTTCTGTCAAAGTAGTGAATCTGTGGAATCTTTACTGCAGAGGGCTGTAGAGAATGCATCAATAAGTATATATAAAGGTTAAAGGGAAAAGCAAGTGGGGTTGAGGATTAATAGATCGGCTGTAATCTCATTAAATGGCAGAGCAAACACAATGGTCGCATTCAGCACTTACGTCCATGGTCTTAAAGTGAAGCTAATGACCATTAAGTTTCAAATTCTCCTTAGATAGAGGGCCAGTGTCAGAGAACTGGAGAATTGCAAAGGTTAGGACCTTGTTCAAAAAAACTGTATAAAGATAAGCACAGTAACTACAATCAGTTTAATCTCAGTGGTGGGAAAGTGTTCAGAAATAATAATAAGGGTCAAATTAATGTTCTCTTGGACAAATATGGGTTTATCAAGGAAAGTCATCATGGATTTGTTAAGGACAAAATATGTTTAGCATGTTTGAGTTTTTTGATAATGTAATAGGTTTTGTGAGGGTGAATTAGTTGTTGTGATGTACGTGGCATTTAATAAAGTCTTGCACAACAGACTTAACAGCAAAGTTAGAAGTTATGGAGTAAATGGGATAGTAGTATTATGGATATTGAAAGGGTTAAATGTTTTCAGTTATGTGTTTTTGAGTAAACTAGGATGTGAAAAAAATGATTAGCAGATGTACTCTAAATGTAATAAAAAATGAAACAAAGAAGACAAGGTCAATGAGATACGGGAACCATGCATGGATGAGAACACTTCCTGCTCTATACACACGTGTGGACCAGCAACTGAAGCCAGGGTCATTAGTTTCACATGTGATTGTAAGTTGCAGAATTGAATAATAGTATATGTACTTGACTCCAGGAGTATATCAGGAGTCAAACTTGTTGGCTTATACTATACTATTATAGACTGCTCTCGCTTGAATAAATGATCAGAACCTGCACCTGCAAAATTTGCTCATGACAACACTGTGTTTGGTCGGATCTCAAACAAATTCACCTGGACCATCTCTGACACCTCCCTCCCCTTCCTGGACCTCTCCATCGCCATCAACAATGACCAACTCAACACTGACATCTTCTACAAACCCACTGACTCCCACAGCTACCTGGATTACACCTCCTCCCACCCTACCTCCTGCGAAAATGCTATCTCGTATTCCCAATTCCTCCGCCTCCGCCACATCTGCTCCCAGGAGGACCAGTTCCACCACAGATCACACCAGATGGTCTCCTTCTTTAAAGACCGCAATTTCCCTCCCACATGGTTGAAGATGCCCTCCAACACATCTCATCCACGTCCCACATCTCTGCTCTCCAAACCCACCCCTCCAACCACAAAAAGGACAGAGCTCCCTGGTCCTCACCTTCCACCCCACCAACCTCCACATAAATCACATCATCCACCAACATTTCCGCCACTTTCAAACCCCACCACCAGGAATATGTTTCCTTCCCCACCCCTATCCGCTTTCCACAAAGACCAATCCCCCTGCGACTAACTGGTCAGATCCATGCTCCCCCAACAACCCACTCTCCCCTCCCAGCACCTTCCCCTGCCACCACAGGTGTGCCCACATCTCCCTCCTCACTTCTGTCCAAGGCCCCAAAGGAGCCTTCCACATCCATCAGAGTTTCACCTGCACTTCCACACATGTCATTTATTGTATCCGTTGCTCCCAATGCAGTCTCTTCTACACTGGGGAGATCAGATATCTTCTTGCAGAGTGCTTCAGAGAACTTCTCCAGGAGCACCACACCAATCAACCCCACTGCCCCGTGGCCGAACATTTCAATTCCCCTCCCACTCTGCCGAGGACATGCAGATCCTGGGCTTCCTCCATCGCCACTCCCTCACCACCCCAAGCCTGGAGGAAGAACGCCTCATCTTCCAGCTCGGGACCCTTCAACTCCCCGGCATCAATGTGGGCTTCACCAGTTTCCTCATTTCTCCTCCTCCCCCATTATCCCAGTTCCAATCTTTGAGCTCAGCACCGCCATCATGGCCTGTCCCACCTGTCAATCTTCCTTCCCACCTATCCACTCCACCTTCCTCTCCGACCTCTCACCTTTACCCCCATCTCCATCCACCTATTGCACTCTCAGCTACCTTTCCCCCAACGCCACCTCCTTCCCATTTATCTCTCCACCCCAGAGGCTCCCAGCCTCATTCCTGATGAAGGGCTTTTGCCCGAAACGTCGATTTTCCTGCTCCTTGGATGCTGCCTGACCGGCTGTGCTTTTCCAGCACCACCCTAATCTTGACTCGGATCTCACACAAAGTTGAGGCAGAGTACAGGAAAGAGATGGAGAGCTTGAGTAAAGTCAACAATCCCTCCCTTAATGTCAGCAAAACGAAGGAGCTGGTCATTGACTTCAGGAAGCAAAGTGGAGGACATGCCTCTGTCTGTATCAATGGTGCTGAGGTGGAGGTGGTTGAGAGCATCAAGTTCCTAGGAGTAAATGTCACCAACAATCTGTCCTGGTCCATCTACGATGACGCTACAGTCAAGCACACCATCACCTCTACTCCCTCAGAAGGCTAAAACGGTTTGGCATGTCCAAAGTGATTCTTCTAGGAGAAAGTGAGGACTGCAGATGCTGGAGATCAGAGCTGAAAATGTGTTGCTGGAAAAGCGCAGCAGGTCAGGCAGCATCCAAGGAGCAGGATAATCGACGTTTCGGGCATGAGCCCTTCTTCAGCCCTGTAGAAGGGCTCATGCCCGAAATGTCGATTCTCCTGCTCCTTGGATGCTGCCCGACCTGCTGCGCTTTTCCAGCAACACATTTCCAGCAAAGTGATTCTTATCAATTTTTATAGATGCACAATATCTGGATGCATCACAGCTTGGTATGACAACTGCTCTGTCCAAGATCACAAGAAATTACAGAGAGTTGTAAATGCAGCCCAGTCCATCATGAAAACCAGCTCTCCTTTCATTAACTCTATCCACACTTCCCACTGCCGCAGGAAAGCAGCCAACATAATCAAAAACCCCTCCTCCCTGGTTATATTCTCTTCCAGTCAGACAGCATCCGAAGAGCAGGAGTGTCGATGTTTCAAGCAAAAGAACTAATGGCCGAAACATCGATTCTCCTGCTCCTTGGATGCTGCCTGATCGGCTGTGCTTTTCCAGGACCACACTCTCGACTCTGATCTCCAGCATCTGCAGTCCTCACTTTTTCCTATATTCTGTCTCTCCCTATCCCATCTGGCAGAGGATATGGAAGTTTAAAAGCACCTACCAACAGATTCAAACACAGCTTCTTACCCACTGTTGTCAGACTTATGAGCTGACCTCTCATATATTAGAGTTGATCATCCTCTGCACCTTCTCTGTAGCTGTAACACTATATTCTGCAAGATGTTTGATGACCCTGATGCACATATGTACGTCAAAGGTGGAGAAAATAAAAACTGATAGCGAGTTTTGAGAGGATTTGTAGCTCAGGTTGAAGTTCTGGATGTGGGTTTGCTCGCTGAGCTGGAAGGTTTATCTTCAGACATTTCAGCACTATACTAGATAACATCTTCAGTGAGCCTCTGGATGAAGCACTGGTGGTGTAGCCTGCTTTCTATTTATGTGTTAGGGTTTCCTTGGGTTGATGATGTAATTTCCTGCATTGATGTCATTTCCAGTGGTGATGGCATATCATGTTCTTTTTCTCATACAGTGGTAAATGGGATCCAAGTCAAAAACCACGCCCTGAGAAAAGAATGGGAAATGACATCACCGTAGGAAATGACATTGCCAACCCAAGGAAACCCAAACACAAATAGAAAGCGGACTCCACGACCAGTGCTTCACCTGGAGGATCACTGAAGATGTTACCAGTGATGAAATGTCTGAAAATGAACCTTCCAGCTCAGTGAGCAAACCTACATCCAGAAAAACTGATACAAGGGAAGAATCTGTCAAGCTGTGCTTAAAATGCATGGTGTTAGGGCGGAAATAGTTAAATTGTAAAAGCCTTAAAACATGGAGGTTAAGAAAATCACAAGCTGCAGACTCTGTCTATATTTCTCCTCAAATTTCTATGAATGAAGTACAACAGAATAAAAATTAGTTCTTTGGGGTACATAATCCAGTGATTATGTACCCCAGTAGCTGTGTTGATTACAGCTTTAAATCTCTCCAGGAGCAACCAGGCTGCATGGAGATGGCTTCCTACCAACTTTCCTGGTAAGTGACATTCACATTGGCCAATCAGCCTTCAATTGACTGAGTCCCAGAATGCAGCAGGGCTGGCACCACTACTTTCAGGTTGAGGGCAATGAGCCAATGAGGGTTGGCCTGAAAGGAACCATTTCCATTGTCAGGATTCTCCGGTGGGCACTACTTTTATCACACTGGGGATGGCAGGCTATTTAAGATCAGGTTGGATGTGATGGACCCAGCCAGATCCCCTCAAAAGAAGGTAGCCCAGAAGCTAATTTTTCTAGTTGTTTTAAGCAGGTGTAAGGTGAATATTCCAGGAGGGATACAACTGATTAAACCACTCGGTTTTAAACAAAACAGAACTTATTTACACATGAACAAAAGAAAACTGAATTTAAAATAACGTAACTATTTGAAAACCCAACCAACATGAAAACACAACTTAACAAAAAGCTGTCTGGATTTCCTGCAATATCCTATAAACACAGCACTTGGCAAAAAGGTAAATTCAAACACAAGTGCTTACAGGAGAGGGAGATGCCAGAGAGAGAGAGAGAGGGGATCCGCATGGAGTTGCTTCTTTGGATCCCCAGCTAAAACTAACTCACAACTAGAAAAAACTCTGAATTGGGAGAACTGGCCACTCCCGTTTGCTGTGCAAGTGTTTTTTTAAAATCCTGAAAGCCTTTTCTGCTTATTGACTCAGGCAGCGTCTGGTAGCCATTATTAAGGGAGTCAGTTCAGATATTTCCGCACCTCTTCCTCTATGAACTCTTTCGAAAAAAAAAACAAGGACAGAATATCTTTGTTAAAGGAGCAGCATTGTCACATGGATTAATCTCAAAAGTTTAACTTCAGCCATTAACAGACCGCTGAAGGCCTTGCTCCAGCCCTGAGCCTCTCCTCTTCCTCCACAGTGGTCTTCCCTAGGCTCTGTTTCCTCAACCCCATTGTGTATTAGAGAGTCAGAAGGAGGGAGAGAGGATAGATCTGTCTGGAAGAGGATGTGTATGTTTGGATGAGTGGCTTTTGTTTACATGTTCATGCGATGGGGGCTTTGTTAGCTGGGGGAGCCTTCATTTCCCATCCCTAATTACCCTCAAGAAGGCAGTGGTGAGCTGTCTCCTTGAGCCACTGCAGTCTGTGGGGTGTACGGACAACCATAATTCAAGAAGTAAGTTCCAGGGATTTGAGCCAACAGCACTGAAGGAACGTCAGTATATTTCCAAGTCAGGATGGCGAGTTGCTTGGAGGGGAACTTACAGGTGCTGTAGCTCCTATGCATCTGCTAGCCTTGTCCTTCCAGATGATAGAGGCCTCAGATTTGGAAGATGCTGGTGCAGGAGGCTTTGTTGAGTTTTAGATTTAGATTTAGATAACTTACAGAGTGGAAACAGGCCCTTCGGCCCAACAAGTCCACACCGACCCACTGAAGCACAAACCACCCAGACCCATTCCCCTACACCTAACATAAGGGGCAATTTAGCATGGCCAATTCACCTGACCTGCACATTTTTGAGCTGTGAGAGGAAACTGGAGCACCCGGAGGAAACCCACGCAGACACTGGGAGAATGTGCAAACTCCACACAGAGAGTCGCCTGAGGCGGGAATTGAACCCGGGTCTCTGGCCACTGTGCCACCGTGCTGTCCAAGTTACTGAAGTCCATCTTGTCGTACACACTGTGGGTTGATAATGAAGGGGGTGAATGTTGAAGATGGAGGATAGGGTGCCAACTAAGTGGGTTGCTTTGTTCGAGATGGTGTCAAGCTTCTTGAGTGTTGTTGGAGCCGCACCCATCCAGGTTGGTGCCGAAGGGCCTGTACTGCGCTGTAATGTTCTAACTTCTTATGTCTGACTTGAGCCTTGTAGATGGCGGGAAGGCTCTGGGGAGTCAGGAGGTGAGTTACTCAGTTACTGAGCTGGAGGGTTCCTAGCTTCTGACCTGCCGTCAAAGCCACAGTGTTTATGTAGCTAATCAATGTCAATGGTAACTCTCAGGAGAGTGTGGGTCAGCTTTGGTAAGGACAGGTGGAAAAGAATGTTTCTTTTTTCTTTATTCTGTAAAAGGAGGAGGGTGTCACTGGCTAGGCAGCATTTATTGCCTAACCCTAATTGCCCAGAGGGCAGTTGAGAGTCAACTGTGGATTGACATTGCTGTGGGTCTGGAGTCACATGTAGGCCAAACCAGGTAAGGATGGCAGACTTCCATCCTGAGAGGACGTTAGTGAACCAGATGGGTGTATGAGGATGTGGTTGAGTGTGAGTGCAGGCATGTGAAACTGTGAGTACATCTGGGTGTTTGTGAGTGTGGGTAAATGTGGTAAAAAGTGGATGAGGGTAGGTGAGGATGAGAGCATTGGCTGACCAGGCGACATTTCTCCAATCGACATTCTGCTCAGGCCTGGCTCTCCACTAGTTGTTATCCACAGCAGCGTAGCTGTCTCCTCCTTTCAATTCCACCACCTTCATCTCCTCCTTTTCCTCTCCACTGATTTTGTCACGATTCTACGTATAAGAAGTCACGGACCTTGCCACCGATGCTGATAGATCTGCTAAAATTTCCAGCATTTTATTTTTATTTCAGAAAAACAATGTTGTTGGGAATGATTATCTCGTGTGACAATCTGTTTGTTTAGAATGTAGCCCTCACCAGCTGATATTTAATCGGATGTGTAAATAAATTATCCAACATAACTGTACAATGGTAAAGTTAGTGTTATCAATTTTTATAGCATTTCTTTTGATTTACAGGCTTTTCCTTATCTGCAGATGACAGTGTGTTGCATTTCTTGCACTAACACACAGGAGATGCGGTAGCTTCATTGTAACACAGTAAGGCTATCTCCGATACGTTTGAAACACTGTAGAATTGTGAGAAAATACAATCACCAGAATCTAGTATGCCCAAAAAACCAAATTAAAGCTTATTTCAAAGTTGCAAAGCAGTTATAAATTCAAAGGCAGAATTGACTTTATCTGGTTACAGAACCATATTAAACGAAAAGCAAGAGCATTAACACATAATTTTCAAGGGTGATCCACCTGTCATGAATGTATTATTGTGTTGCCATAGTCTTACCTGACCATAGGGGCTGCTCTCTCATTCAAGAGAAGTGACTGGTGGTGACTTAACCTGAGGACCATCAGACCTTAGGCAAGGGAAGAGGTTGACAAGGAGAGTCTTTCATGGTAACCTCAAACCAGTGATGGGAATTGAACCCACACTGTTGATATCTGAAGAACAATTTGACAATGAGTTTCAGGGGTTGGGGGTGTAATGAAGTGATAAACACATTCTGAAGCTAAAGTATGAATGAAAGGTGGTAGCAGGCCATTTAACCACGATTGACTTGGTAATCTTTATTCCAACCCTAATTTTTTTTGTACTTGATTCTTTCATTCGCCTCGAGCATCACTTGCATTCCCTGTTCTGATAATCCACTATTTAGAAAAGGAAACCTTCTAACTTCCTAAATAAAAACAAAAAAGATCTGCGAATGCTGTAAATCAAAAACAAAAACAGAAATTGCTGGAAAAACTCAGCAAGTCTGGCAGTGTCTGTGGAGAGAAATCAGAGTTAACATTTCAGGTCTAGTGATCCGTTCTGAGGAAGAAGTGGAATTTGGCAGCGAAATTGATGAATTTTTCCAATTCTGGACAACAGAGGGAAGCAGCATCGTGATGTCATCAGTTTACTGGAGAAAAAGTTGTTGGAGGGCATTCTCGATTAGAACTGAAACAAGGAATGTTCGGCATTCTCCACAAAGATTTCCACATACAAAATGTCTACCTGAAATGTTAACTTTGCTTTCTTCAGATGCCGCCTGACCTGCCGAGTTTTTCCAGCAATTTCTGTTTTTGTTCCTGTTTGCCAGCATCCATGGCTCTTTTGGGTTTTCTTTTGAGAAAAGGAGAGTGTAAGAGAGGGGAGAGGAGAGAGAGAGAATAGTAAATGAGGAAGTGAATAGGATAAAGAGAAGTAGAAGTTAATGTTTGCACATTTCTGGAGCGAAGCTAAGAGGAAACAAAAATAGGGAAGAGGCTTGCCCTGTGAACAATGTAGAATGTGAGTTGCATAACCTTTTGGAACATGATTAAATGTCAAAATGTCACTGTTCCAGTACTTTGCTCAAATCAGTAATGATACCATAGAGGAATGTCTACAGGGTGGCCTTTTGGATCAATATGTTATGAAACCAACTACAGAACAGGTTATTTGAGACTGGGTACTGTGCAATGAGAAGGAAATAATTGGCAATCCAGCTGCCTGAGGCTTGAGAAAAGGGGAGCATAATATCATAGAATTAATTAAAATGGAGAGTGAGTAATTGATTCTGAATCCTGAAACTAAATGAAGGATAACACAATGGTAATGACGCATGAGCTGGTTATGATAAATCAGAGGATGTTACTTAAAGGGATGATGATAGACAGGCAATATCAAACATGTAAAAAGTGCATGAAGGAATTGCAACAATTATTTATTCCTGTCTGGCATAATAATGCAATGGGAAAGTTCGTCCAACCATGGCTAGCAGGGGAAATTCGGGATAGTCTTAGATCCAAGGAAGAGGCCAACAAAGCAGTCAAATGAACAACAGACCTGAGAAATGGGAGTAACTCAGATTTCTGAAAAGGAAGGCAAAGGGATTGATTGCAAAAGGAGAAAGTAGAGTATAAGCCTGTGGAAAACATAGAAACTGATTGTAAAAGCTTCCAAAGGTGTGGGAAGGAAAGAAGATCAGTGAAGGCAAATCTGTCACAGGTCTCTTACAGTCGGAAACAGACGAGGTTATGATGGGGACCAAAAAGATGACAGACCAATTAAATAAATATTTTGGTTTTGTCTTCATGATGGAAGACTCAAATAGTATCCCAAAAATATTAGGGAAGATAAGGTTTAATGAGAGGGATGGACTGAAGGAAATCAGCATGTGCATGGAGATGGTATTGGGGCAATTGATGGGATCATAAGTCCAATAAATTCCCAAGGCCTGACAATCTATATCCCAGAATACTTAAGGAAGTAGCCCTAGAAATAATGGATGCTTTGTGGTCATCTTTCAGGATTCTGTAAACTCTGGAACAGTTCCTACGGATTGGAGCGTAGCTAATGTCACCTCATTATTTAAAAACGTAGATGCAGAGAAAACAGGGAATTATAGACTGGTCAGCCTGATGTCAGTAATGGGGAAAATGCTAGTATCCACTAGGTTTATATAGCAGTGTACTTGAAAAACAAGGACAGAATTGGATAGAGTGAGCTTGTGAGTGCAGCAGGTGGTGAAGGAAGCAAATGGTACGTTGGCATGTTAGCCTTTGTAGTGAGAGGATTTGAATACAGAAGTGGGGATATCTTTCTGAAATGTTTTAGGGGCTTGGTAAGACCTCACCTGGAATATTGCGTACAGTTCTGGTTGTGCTGTCTGAGGGAAGGATGTTCTCACTAAGTGACGAATGCAACAAAGTTCAACTTGACTAAATCCTGGGAGCAGGACCATATTTACTGGGATTTAGAAGAATTCTAATTCTAATTTAATTGTAAAAGGAGAATAGGAAGTAAGTATAAAGCAACAAACTGTCATATCCCCTCCTAGCTTTGGTCAATATTTATTTTTTCAGGTGTAACTGGGTATCCTTAGGTTCTTGAGATGCTGCTGCTCCTTTAACAAGGTTATGTGGTCCTCAGCGTTTTTTCAGGAGCTCATAAAGAAACAGGTTCCAAAATGTCTGGGGTTGATCTTCTTGAAGAAGCTTTTAAGTTAGTGAAAAAAAAATACACTTGTATAATGAAAGGGGAGTGGCCAGTTCTCCCAGCTCAGCTTTTCTCTGGCTTGGTTTGGTTTGGGTTCCGAGCTGCCAGTCAGTTTTTTGAGGCCACTGGTCAAAGACACAGTGACGTGGAAGAAGGTGTTCCATGCTGAAGCTCACTGCCAATTCTCTCTCTCTCTCCTGTAAGATCCTGTTTGATTTTACCTTTTTTTTGCCAAGTGGTGTTTATGGGGATTGTTGCAGGAATTTAGAACAGCAATATTAAGCTGGGATAGACTGTTAGGGATAGACTTCGGATAGGTTAAGTTATTTTATATTCTGTTCTCTTTAGTTTGTGTTTCATTTGGTAATCTTGCAAATAAATTCCGTTTTGTCTAAAATTAAGTGGTTGGAGCAGCTGCATCACCATTGTACACTGTACAACTGCTTTTAACAACTAACAAAGTTAGGGTCTGGGCTAATTTCCTGAAATGTTTTGAGGAGGTCTGGCCTGGCCTATAACATTCTGCACAGGGTGTTTGCAATTAGATTTGATTTCCCGGCAATGTGAGTGATGTTTAGGTATTATGATTGGAGGAACAAACTGCCATAGAATAACCGAGAAAGTTTCATTGTTAAAGTTCAGAAAGAGACTCAATCTCTCTTCATGCATTCGTCCCGGCATCCCAGGAGAAGTTGACAGAGAAATATCAAACATTTATTTCTGGGGGCAGTAACAACTTCTGGAGAACCAGAATAAGAGGTGACCTAAGACTGAGAAAGGTGTTGTCAATATCACATTGTAAACATTGTTTACAGTAGCTCAGTGGTTAGCACTGCTGCCTCACAGCGCCAGGGACCTGGGTTTGATTCCAGCCTCGGGTGACTGTCTGTGTGGAGTTTACACATTCACCCCGTGTCTGCGTGGGTTTCCTCAGGGTGGTCCGGTTTCCTCCCACAATCCAAAGATGTGCAGGTCAGGTGAATTGGCCACGCTGTTAGGTGCATTAGTTAGGGGGAATGGGTGTGGACTAGTTGGGCTGAAGGGCCCGTTTCCATACTGTAGGGAATCTACTCTAATCTACTCTAATTAGAGTTAACGTATTATCATTTCCAGTTAGATCCAAGATAAATCTGTTGTCTGCTGTCATGGGGAGTAAGACAGAGGAGGCCATTTTGAAATCAAGTCACCACCTTCCCTTAAACCTGGAAATGGCACAGAAATGAAGCAGTTCCAAATTTTCAGGTTTGTGTAATCTGCAGCCAATTGGGATTCTTTCACTTTAAGGAGAGAAAGCCACTGCATGGAATACAGGCGGAAGTGCAGTCAGCTCCAAGACCACATTTGTGAGGATTTAGAATCATCCCGGAAAGTTTGCATGTCTGAAATTAGAGGGACAATCCTCCAGACAACTCTCATGTGGAAGATAGTGTGAATAAAGCAAAAATGCAGAATAAAAACCTTTGGGAGCTGTGAAACACTTTGGATTGGTTCTAGGAGATTGGATCGGTGAAAGTGAGGACTGCAAGATGCTGGAGATCAGAATTGAGAGTGTGGCGCTGGTAAAGCGCAGCAGGTCAGGCAGCATCCGAGAAGCAGGAGGAATCGATGTTTCGGGCTTCAGCCCTTCATCAGGAATGAGGCCAGGAGATTGGATACCACTGAAGAGATTAAATAATATAACAGTTTTCAACTTGTAATTAAATGTAGAAAGGGGGCAAATCCAAAGTATAAGTTTCATATGAAAAGAAAATTTAGTTTAATTAGATCTTTAGTCATTAAAGTTATTCAAAAAAAACATGAAATCCTTACGTGGTAACCTTTTAGCTAATGACTGTTATTGGTCTCTATGGAGATTGTAATGAAAGCCAGTATACACTTAATGAGTTATCAGAGTACAACAATCGTTGTGGTCTGTGTGACCTCAAATGCTGCAGTGAGTTTTCTGACAGCACACGAATAATTCAAAGTAACAAAGGCAACCAGTTCTACACTCTTCATCTCTGGGCACCTCTGAGATTACACTTGATTAGTAATCTTTTATTTATTGATGAAAAAGAGAGGACCTAGGCAACAAACATCATCAAATCAATTTTTACTCATTGAGTTATCAACATCACTGTTATTAAAACCGGGAGTGTTCTTGCAACAAAGTCTGAGATAACACCACAATGTTCTTGCAGTTTGAAGAAAGAACGTTACTCTTAAATTATAGAAAGACAAACAGAACAAGTTATGTACGCAGTAGCTGCGTATCTAATTGCATTGTTAAGTGTCTTCACATTTAAGGCAATATTTTGCAAATACTGATCATGCGTTTTTCTCCTCGTCTTCCACATCAATCCCATGGAAACATTGTTTCCCACCCTTATCTATTATCATAGAAACATAAATGTTTTTAGCAGAAAGAAGAACTTGCATTTCGATAGCACCTTTTTACATTCTGGTGTCCTCCACCAGCTTCTGAAGTTCTGTTGATTGTGTGCAATTTTCTTGTCTGTTTTTGTATGTGTATTACATGAGCAGATCATGTATTTCATGATGGTGGTTAAGAGATAGACTTTGGTCACTATTTTAAAAAAGCAGTAGTATTTTTTGCACCCATTTTTCTTTAATGTCTCAGACAGTCAACAAACATTGAAAATCCAGGTATATTTCTCACATGCCCCCTGCACTGTGCCAATTAGTGCCAATATGGAATGAAGCACTGTATCAGGAAAGGAAGCTTTTGAAGTTCTTCCTATTCGCATTACTGCAGGATATGTGTGTTGATAAGTAATATAGACCCTGCATTCATTCAGTGCCTTTCACAAACTTAGGACATCCCAAAGTATTTCACACCCTTAAGAACTGAAATGTTGGCAATATGGAAACGCAATAGAACATTTGCAGACAACTAAGTTCTCACAGACTGCAATGTGATAATGACTAGACCATCAATATTTGAATTAATGTTCACAAGCGCCTTAAACTGGGCACGAGGGTAAATTCTTGACTTCGTCTTCAAAAGAAGATTCATCCAGGAAACTAGACAAACCCCCACTTTAAACTTTTATCTGAAATGCAGGATCTCCAATATTCCCTATCAATTTGGATCAGTTTGGATAATGTGCTCATGTCTCTGACCGAATCTTAGATTCTACAACTGTTTAACACAGAGTTGCTGCACACTGATCCACAAAGGTTCGCAGGTTAATTTACCTCTAACTGGTTTTGTTATTATGTAAGATGTTTGCTTCTGATGAAATCACCCACCAGCAGCATGTTCAAAGGACTGCTCAAGGGAAAATCATATTCACTAATTATGCTGACAGATGGTTTGAAATTTAGCCTGGTCTTTCGACATTTCCTGCATTGACGCAGTTACCTTTATTGCTCTTAGTCATTTCTAAATAGGTTTGAACTTGCAGCATTTTTAATGAGATCTAAATACATTTGCAAAGTATAGTAGTCACAATTACCTTACTGGAAAATAAGTGATGATCTAAGTGGAACTTTAAGTTACTCATTCTTTAGGAGATTATTTTGATGCAAAGTTAGTATCAAACATAATGAAGACTACATAGTGGAATAAAAAATGCAACTGTGCTCTTGCTCATTATGATAAAAACTAAATACTGTGTCGCTGGAAATCTGAAACAAACACAGAGAATGGGAAGGAAACTCAGCAGGTCTGGCAGCATCTGAGCAACAACTCTCTTTCTCTCACCACCGATGCTGCCAGAGCTGCTGAGTTTCTCCAGTATTCCCTGTGTTTGTCTCATGTTTATCGTCAGAATCAAATCTTACACCAGTCCTAAACTGAAACATTACCCTAGCCTTAGACCTTCCCCTATCCCTTATTACACAACTAATCCAAACATTTACCCCAGCTCCAACCTCTGGCACATCTCTTGCCCTAAACCTTTCCCTAATCCTAATCTTTAATTTAAACCTAACCATGTTCTGAACTTTAACCCTTGATTTTGCTCTCACCCTTAACCTAACCTTAGCCTCAACTCTAATCCTAACTCTGACACTAATCTCAAAGGGGTTCGACCAGCCTCCAGCACCAAATCAGCTCTGTAGCAAATCGTTCGGGCACACTGAGGTTTCTTTTCTTTACTCATGGGACTTGGGCATCACTGTCTGGGCCAGTATCCATTACCCATCCCAGGTTGCCTTGCAGAAGGTGCTGGTGAGTTGTCGTCCATGTGATGTAGGTAGACCTACAAAGCCTTCGGGAGGGAATTCCTGGATTTTGACCAAGCGACAGTGAAGGAACGGCAATATATTTCCAAGTCAGGATGGTCAGTGACTTTGAAGGGGAACTTGCAGGTGGTGTTCCTATATGTCTGCTGCTGTTGTCTTTCTAGGAAGTTGTGGTTGTGGGGGGGGGGGGGTTTGAAAGGTGCTGTCTAAAGATGTTTGGTGAATTTCTACAGTGCGTCTTGTAGATAGAATAGATTGTTATTGCTGACCATGGGTGGTAGAGGGAATAGATGTTTGTGGGTGTGGCCAATAAAGTGGACTGCTCTGTCCTGGATGGTGTCAAGCATCTTGAGTATTGTTGGAGCTGCACTCATCCAGGCAAGTGGGAGAATTCCAATACATTATTCACTTGAGCCATGCAGATGATGGAGAGGCTTTGAGGAGTCAGGATCTGGAGTAGAGTGGTGCTGGAAAAGCTCAGCAGTTCAAGCAGCATCTGAGGAGCAGGAAAATCAACGTTTCGGGCAAAAGCCCTTCATCAGGAATACAGGCAGGGTGCCTGAAGAGTGGAGAGATAAATGAGAGGGGGGTGGGGTGAGGAGAAAGTAGCATAGAGTACAATAGGTGAGTGTGGGTGGGGATGAAGGTGATCGGTCAGGGACGAGAGGGTGGGGGAAGGTAGAAAAGAGTACAATGGGTGGATGGGGGTGGGGATGAAGGTGATAGGTCAAAGAGGAGGGTGGAGTGGATAGGTGGAAAGGAAGATAGGCAGGTAGGACAAGTCATGGGGACAGTGCTGAGCTGGAAGTTTGGAACTGGGGTGAGGTGGGGGAAGGGGAAATGAGGAAACTGTTGAAGACCACATTGATGCCCTGGGGTTGAAGTGTTCCGAGGCAGAAGATGAGGCGTTCTTCCTCCAGGCATCGGGTGGTGAGGGAGCGGTGGTGAAAGAGGCCCAGGACCTCCATGTCCTCGGCAGAGTGGAAGGGGGAGTTGAAATTTTGGGCCACAGGGCGGTGTGGTTGATTGGTGCGGGTGTCCCGGAGTTGTTCCCTAAAGCGCTCTGCTAGGAGGCATCCAGTCTCCCCAATGTAGAGGAGACCGCATCGGGAGCAATGGATACAATAAATGATATTGGTGGATGTGCAGGTGAATCTTTGATGGATGTGGAAGACTCCATTGGGGCCTTGGATGGAGGTGAGGGAGGAGGTGTGGGAGCAGGTTTTACAGTTCCTGCGGTGGCAGGGGAAGGTGCCAGGATGAGAGGGTGGGTTGTAGGGGGGCATGGACCTGACCAGGTAGTCGCGGAGGGAACAGTCTTTGCAGAAGGTGGAAAGGGGTGGGGAGGGAAATATATCCCTAGTGGTGGGGTCTGTTTGGAGGTGGCGGAAATGTCGGTGGATAATTTGGTTTATGCGAAGGTTGGTAGGGTGGAAGGTGAGCACCGGGGGCGGGGGGGGGGGGGGGGGTTCTGTCCTTGTTACGGTTGGAGGGGTGGGTTCTGAGGGCGGAGGTGCGGGATGTGGACGAAATGTGTTGGAGGGCATCTTTAACCATGTGGGAAGGGAAATTGTGGTCTCTAAAGAAGGAGGCCATCTGGTGTGTTCCATGGTGGAACTGGTCCTCCTGGGAGCAGATCCGGCAGAGGCGGAGGAATTGGGAATAAGGGATGGCATTTTTGCAGGAGATAGGATGGGAAGAGGTGTAATCCAGGTAGCTGTGGGAATCGGTGGGTTTGTAAAAAATGTCGGTGTCAAGTCGGTCCTCATTAATGGAATTGGAGAGGTCCAGGAAGGGGAGAGAGGTGTCAGAGATAGTCCAGGTAAATTTAAGGTCAGAGTGAAATGTGTTGGTGAAGTTGATGAATTGCTCAACCTCCTCGCGGGAGCACGAGGTGACACCAATGCAGTCATCAATGTAGCGGAGGAAGAGGTGGGGAGTGGTGCCGGTGTAATTACGGAAGATGGACTGTTCTACATAGCCAACAAAGAGACAGGCATAGCTGGGGTCCACCCGTGTGCCCATGGCTACCCCTTTGGTCTGGAGGAAGTGGGAGGATTCAAAGGAGAAATTGTTGAGGGTGAGGACCAGTTCCGCCAAACGAATGACAATGTCGGTGGGAGGGTGCTGTTGGGGACGTCTGGAGAGGAAGAAACGGAGGGCTTGGAAGCCCTGGTCATGGTGGATGAATGTGTAGAGGGATTGGATATCCATGGTGAAGATGAGGCGTTGGGGGCCGGAGAAATGAAAGTCTTGGAGGCAAGTTACTCACTGCAGTATTCCTGGCTACTGAACTGCTTGTATAGCTTCTGTGTTTATATAACTGGTCCACTTCAGTTTCTAATCAATGATGACCCCTCAGAATGCTGATAGTGGGGGATTCAGTGATGGTCACACCATTAAATGTCAAGGATGGTGGTTAGATTGTCTCGAACGACAGGTGGTAAATGCCTGGTATTTGTGTAGCACAAATGTTACTTGTCATTTTACAGTGCAAGCTTGGATATTGTCCAGGTTTTGCTGCTTTTGGACATGAACTGCTTCAGTGTCTGATGAATGGGGAATGGCGCTGAACACTGTGCAATCATTGGCAAACCTCCATACTTCTGACCTTATGATAGAAGGAAGGTCATTGATGAAGCAGCTAAATGGGGTTGGGGCAACAACACTACCCTGAGGAAACCCTGAATAAATGTCCTAGAGCTGAGATGACTGATCTCCAACAATAAAAAACACCTTCCTATGTACCAGGTATGAATCCAACAACTGGAGAGTGTGTCTCTGGATTGCTTGGCTTGCGAGTAATGGTTGTGTTGGGGATATGACAGGCCACGAGATTGCAGATTGTGTTAGAGTATAATTCTGCTGCTGTTGATGACCCACAGCACCTCAGGGATGCCCTCACTCGAGTTGCTAGATTTATTTGAAGTCTGTCCCATTTAACACAGTGATAGGGCCACACAAGACGATGGGGATTATTTCCAAAGTGGGACTTCATCTCCACAAGGACTGTGCGGTGCCACCCTTACCAATACTGTTGTTGACAGATGCATCTGTAGCTGACAGATTGGTAAGGTTGAGGGCAAGTCTGTTTTTCCCTCTTGTTGGTTCCCTCACCACCTGCCGCAGACCCAGTCTAGCAGCGATGTCCTTTAGGATCTGACCAGCTCCCATCTGTAGTACCTGCTGCTGAGCCACTCTTGATGGCAGACACTGAAATCCCCCAGCAGAGTGCCTTTGCCACCCTCAGTGCTTCCTCCACATGTTGCTGAACATGGACGAGTACTGATTCATCAGCCAAAGAAGGACGGTCTGTAATAATCAGCAGGAGGCTTCCTCGCCATGTTTAACTTGATGCCATGAGACTTCATGATACCCAAAGTCAATGTTGAGGGCAACTTCCTCCTGACCGTATGCCATTCGGCCACCACCTCTCCTGGATCTGTCCTGACAGTGGGAAAGGGCATGTCCATGGATGACGATGGTGGTGTCTATAAGGTATGATTCCATGAGTATAACTACATCAGGCTATTGCTGTAGTCTGTAAGACAGCTGTCTCAGTTTCCGATTAGCCAGCAGATGATAGCAAGGAGGACTTTGCAAGGTTGGCAGGGCTATTTTTGCCGTTGCTATTTCCAATGCCAAGGTCAATGCCAGGTGGTCTGTCCAGTGTCATTTCTTTTTTGAGACTTAATAGCAATTAGAGTCATAGAGGCATGGAGTCAAAGAGTCATAGAGATGTACAGCACTGAAACAGACCCTTCAGTCCAACTGACCAGATAGCATTGGTGACCTTTAAGCGGCAATTGGATAGGTACATGGATAGGTGCTTAAGCTAGGACAAATGTTCGGCACAACATCGTGGGCCGAAGGGCCTGTTCTGTGCTGTATTGTTCTATGTTCTATGTTCTATCTATGTTCTATATCCCAACCCAATCTAGTCCCATCTGCCAGCACCCGGCCCACATCCCTCCAAAACCTTCTTGTTCATATACCCATCCAGATGCCTTTTAAATGTTGCAATTGTACCAGCCTCCACTGTATCCTCTGGCAGCTCATTCCATACACGTACTGCCCTCTGTGTGAAAAAGTTGCCCCTTAGGTCTCTTTTATATCTTTCCCCTCTCACCCTAAACCTATACCCTCTAGTTCTGGACTCCCCCACTTCTGGGAAAAGACTTTGTCTATTTATCCTATCCATGGCCCTCATGATTTTATAAACCTCTATAAGGTCACCCCTCAGCCTCTCCCTATGGCTCAAATCCTCCAACCCTGGCAACATTCTTGTAAATCTTTTTTGAATCCTTTCAAGGTTCACAACATCTTTCCGGTAGGAAGGAGACCAGAATTACATGCAATATTCCAACAGTTACAACTGAATGGTTTGCTAGGCCAATACAGTGGGCAGTTAAGAGTCAACTACGTTGCTATGAGCCTGGAGTCACATGTAGGTCAGAGCAAGTAAGCACAGAAGATATCCTCCCCATTAGGGCATCAGAATACAGGCTTTTCCAACAATCAACAATGGTTTCACTGTCATCATTAGATTCTTAATTTCAGATTGTATATTGAATTCAAATTCCACCATCTGTCATGGCATGATTCAAACCCAGATTCCCAGAACATTTCCTGGGTTTCTGAATTAATTGTCTAGTGATAACGCCACTCGGCCATCATTTCCCCTGTGACCCAATGAGAACCAAAATCAACTCCACTAACTATAAACAGAAACAGGGATGAAAATATTCCAACAATGGCAAGAAAATTTGACCAAGAAGCTGTAAAAAGACATGGATCGAATAGAAATGGCTCACCACAAAGTAATGGAAAATTTAGTAATAGATGGGGCATAACCACAAGGAACTCTAACCTCTTGTACCTTCTCTTCATCTTACTCAAACTCTAATCCCAGTGCCCAGTGTGGGCGGCATGGTGGCACAGTGGTTAGTACTGCTGCCTCACAGCGCCAGAGACCCGGGTTCAATTCCTGCCTCGGGCGACTGACTGTGTGGAGTTTGCACGTTCTCCCCGTGTCTGCGTGGGTTTCCTCCGGGTGCTCCAGTTTCCTCCCACACTCCAAAGATGTGCAGGTCAGGTGAATTGGCCATGCTAAATTGCCTGTAGCGTTAGGTAAGGGATAGATATAGATGTAGGGGTATGGGTGGGTTACGCTTCGGCGGGGCGGTGTGGACTTGTTGGGCCGAAGGGCCTGTTTCCACACTGTAAGTAATCTAAAACTAGATGGCATAGGTTTAAGGTGAGAGGGAAAAGATATAAAAGGGACTTAAAGGCAACTTTTTCATGTAGAGGGTGGCGTGTGTATTGAATAAGCCACCAGAGGATGTGGTATAATTACAACTTTTAAAAGGCATCTGGATGGGTACAGGAAGGGTTTAGAGAGATTTGGGGCCAAATACTGGCAAATGGGACTAGATGATTTTAGGATATCTGGTCAGCACAGATGAGTTGGACCGAAGGGTCTGTTTCCATGCTGTACAGGTCTACAATTCTATGACTCCAAATCTTTAAATCCATCAAATATATTTTGTCAGGATCTGAAGATGAGAATTTGCTGTGTCATACCATACGTGAAATTTATGTGACCAATAAACATTACAGGCATTTCCCATTCTGGAGTCTGTTCACAAGTCAGAATACAATGCAGGACAACATAAAGGAGTTGTTCTTAAAGACAGGAAATGTCTGTATACCTCAGCTTTAAAATTACACCTCGGTGTCAGATTGTGTTCATAAATCATGATAACATAAATTTCAGCAAAATTGGAGGAGACCTGCTCTCCCCATATATATATAGAGAGAGAAGGCTGAAGGTCACTACATCTCATAGCAACTTCAGCCAGTGCAGGAATTGAACTTAAATTGATGGTATCACTCTGTATTCTAAACAAGCCATCCAGCCAACTGAGCTAACCAACCCTCATAAATCAGGAGTCCATACAAATTGGGGACCCCTGTGTAGATATGTAAATTGTCCATTGAATTCAGGAGATAATGAGATCACCATAAATTGTGAGTCTCCCAGTTTTGCTGGTTGATTTGCACTCTTCCACTGTTAGCTTCAGATAAGTGGCACCTCATCCTCAGAGACCCCATTCCTTTTTAGAATTTGCTGCATTTATGCCATAAGTAACTCACTGCCGGAGTTAGGGCTGGAATGTAATGACGTAAGCAGCCTGTTAAAGATGTGTCAATTGTCAATTTAGTGACAGTAATCATTCACCCAGTAAGGGAAATGTTTAAACCGTCGAACCACATTCTTCATACACAATACAACTGTTTCCGGTCTGTAGTATGTGCCCTCTGCAATAGGGGTACACAAGCTCACACACACCCACACGCGCACGCACAAACACACACAAGCTCACATACACCCACACACAGCTTTCTGATAAGATCAAAACATGGTGTCAGAAATGAATCTGAGATTGAATCTTGAGGAACTGTAAGAAAACAAAGTTATTGACAGAGAGACACAGGAATGTACTGAGCTGTGAAAATTGCTACACATAAATGAATTAAACTAAAACAAAGAAACAAGCCATGTCTGAAACACTTGAGGGGATAATGGCTGCAACTTTACCTCACCCAGTTCTGACTGAAACTAAAGATCAATTTAGTGACAGTAATCATCCACCCAGTAATCAACAAATAAAACTGGCAGTTTTCCACACGTCACTGCAAAATTGCAAAATAGAAATGTATCTGTTTAACAACCAGAGCAGCTAAAAGTGACTACATTCTTATCATTGTTTGGAATCACTTCAAAATTTATTTCACTCTTCACTGAAGAGTAGATCTCTTCACTCTCATAGAGTCATGGAATTGTACAGCACGGAAACAGAACCTTCGGTCTAACCAGTTCATGCCAACCATAATCCCAAACTAAACTAGTCCCACCTGCTTATGCTTGGCCTATATCACCCCAAATATTTCTTATTTATGTATTTATCCAAATGTCTTTTAAACATTGTAACTGTACCTACATCCATCACTTCGGCTGGAAGTTCATTCCACACACAAACCACTCTCTACAAAAAAACATTGCCCCTCATATCTTAAAGTCATAGAGTCATAGAGATATGTAGCACAGAAACAGACCCTTCGGTCCAAGTTGTCCATGCTGACCAGACATCCCAAATAAATCTAGTCCCATTTGCCATCACTTGGCCCATATTCCTGTAAATCCTTCCTATTCACATACCCATCCAGGTGCCTTTTAAATGTAATTATACCAGTCTCCACCATTTCCTCTGGCAGCTCATTCTATACACGCACCAACATCTGCATGAAAAGTTGACCCTTAGGTCCCTTTTATATCTTTCCCTCTCAGTTAAAACCAATGCCCTCTAGTTTTGGACTCACCCACTCTTGGGAAAAGACCTTGGTCACTTATCCTATCCATGCCCCTCATGATTTAATAAACCTCTATAAGGTCACCCCTCAGCCTCCGACGCGCCAGGGAAAACAGCGCCAGCCTGTTCAGCCTCTCCCTATAGCTCAAGCCCTCCAACCCTGGCAACATTCTTGTAAATCTTTTCTGAACCCTTTCAAGTTTCACAATATCCTTCTTATAGGGAGGAGACTAGAAATGCATGCAATATTCCAAAAGTGACTTAACCAATGTCCTGTACAACCGCAACATACCTCCCAACTCCTACACTCAATGCATTGACCAATAAAGGAAAGCATACAAAATGCCCCCTCCACTATCCAATCTACCTGCAACTCCACTTTCAAGGAGCTATGAACCTGCACTCCAAGGTCTGTTCGTTCAGTAACACTCTCCAAGACCTTACCATTTAGTGTATCAGTCCAGCCCTGATTTGCCTTTCCAAAATGCAGCATTTCACATTTATCTAAATTAAGCTCCATCTGCCACTCCTTGGCCCTTGGCCCATCTGATCAAGATCCTGTTGTAATCTGAGGTAACCTTTTTCGCTGTCCACTACACCTCCAAGTTTTGTGTCACCTGCAAACTTACTAACTATACCTCCTCTGTTCACATCCAAATCATTTACATAAATAACAAAAAGCAGTGGACCCAGCACCAATCCTTGTGACACACCACTGATCACAGGCCTCCAGTCTGCAAACCATATCTCCACCACCACCCTCTGTCTTCTACCTTTGAGCCAGTTCTGTAACCAAGTAGCTAGTTCCCCCAGTATTCTGTGTGATCTAACCTAGCTAACCAGTCTGCTATGAGGAACCTTACTGAAATCCATATGGATCACATCCACCACTCTGCCCTCATCAATCCCCTTTGATATTTCATCAATAAAAACAACCAAGTTAGTGAGACATGATTTCCCATGCATTAAGGCATGTTGACTATCCCTAATCAGTCCTTGCCTTTCCAAATACATGTATGTCTTGTCCCTCCGGATTCCCTTCAACAATTGCCCACCACTGATGTCAGGTTTCCTGGTCTATAGTTCCCTGGCTTTTCCTTACCACATTTGTTAAATAGAGGCACAATGTTAGCCAACCTCCAATTTTGCAGCACCTCACGTGTGGCTATTGATGATTCAAATATCTCTGCAAGGGGACCAGCAATCACTTCCCTAGCTTCTCACAGAGTTCAAGGGTATACCTGATCAGGTCCTGGGGATTTATCCACCTTTATGTGCTTTAAGATTTCCAGCACCTCCTCCTTTGCAACACGGTCATTTTTCAGGATGTTGCTATTTATTTCCCCTCGTTTTCTATCTTTAATTTCCTTCTCCATAGTAAACACTGATGCAAAATACTCAATTAGTGTCTCCCCCACCTCCTGCGGTTCCACATGTAGGCTGATCTTTAAGAGGGAGAAAGTAAGGACTGCAGTTGCTGGAGATCAGAGTCGAGAGTGTGTTCTGGAAGAGCACAGCAGCTCAGACGGCATCCAAAGAGCAGGAGTATTTACGCTTCAGGCATAAGCCTTTCATCAGGATCTTTAAGAGGCCATGTTCTCTCCCCATTTACTCTTTTGTCCTTAATATATCTGTAGAATTCCTTTGAATTCATCTTGTCCCTGTTTGCCAAAGCTATCTCATGTCCCCTTTTCACCCTCCTGAGTTCCCTCTTAAGTATATTCCTACTGCCCCTTCTAGGAATTCACTCAATCTCTTCTGCTATACCTGACATGTGCTTGCTTTTTATTCTTGACTAAAACCTCAATTTCTCTAATCATCTAGCATTCCCTGCACCTATCCGTCTTTCCCTTCATCCTAATATGAACATACTGTCTCTGGACTCTTGTTATCTCATTTTTGAAGGCTTCCCATTTTCCAGTTGTCCCTGTATCAGCGAACATCCACCTCCAACCAACTTTTGAAAGTTCATGCCTAATACCATCAAAATTAGCCTTCTTCCAATTTAGAACTTTAACTTTTAGATCGGGCTATCCTTTTCCATCACTATTTTAAAACTAATAGAATTATGGTCACGGACCCAAAAGTGGTTCCCCCACTGACACCTCAGTCACCTGCCCTGCCTTGTTTCCCAAGAGTAGGTCAAATTTTGTTCCTTCTCCAGTAGGTGTATCCACATACTGAATCAGAACATTGTACCCATTTAACAAATTCCTCTCCCTCCAAGCCCCTTAACACTATGGCAGTCCCAGTCTATGTCTGGAAAATCAAAATCCCCTACCATGGCCACCCTATTATTCTCAAATGTCCACCTTTCAGCTTAAAAATAGGTCCTCCAGTCTTGAAATGCCCAACCCTAGATAAAAGATACCTGCCACTTACCTTGTCTATATCCTTCATTATTTTATAATCCTCTGTAAGATCACATGTCAATCTCCCCCCCCCCACCCCCCCCCCCCCCACCCCACCCCAGCCTATCCAGCCTCTTCTTATGACTCAAACCTTAATTCCTGGCAACATCCTGATAAATCTTTTCTGCACCCTCTCCAGCTAAAAAATATCCACCCTTATAACAGGGCAACCAGAACTGGAAACAGTGCTCGTGAAGAGGCCTCATAGATGTACAACCTCAACATGACATGCCAGACCCTATTCTCAAAGGTCTGTGCAATGAAAGCGAGTGTGCTAAATGCCTTCTTAATCACCCTGACTACATGTGATGCAAACTTCAAACACTTATGTATCTGGATCCGTCGGTCTCTCTGTTCTACATCATTACCCAAGGACCTACTTCTCTTAAGTAAATTGATTATCATATCATCATGTACTGCTATTCTGATTATTGGGAGGTAGACCTGTTGACTTCAACAACTACCACTGACATTGTCAAGTGCCTAAAGCACACTGCAGCAGTTACAATAATCCCAGTGTGATGATAAGTGACGATGGCCTTAATTCCTGAGTAAAAAAAATGCAATAATTTCCCAAAGGATTGGGAAATTCAATACTCTACATCATCACTACACTATCCCCAGCCAAAAGGAAAGGCTGAACTGGCAGTGAAAATAAGCAAAGGTATATGGGGTGGCATTGTGGCTCAGTGGTTAGCACTGCTGCCTCACAGCACCAGGGACCCAGGTTTAATTCCAGCCTCAGGTGACTGTCTGTGTGGAGTTTGCACTTCTCACCATGTCTGTGTGGGTTTTCTCCGGGTGCTCCGGCTTCCTCCCACAGTCTGAAGGTGTGCTGGTCGGGTGAATTGGCCATGCTAAATTACCCATAGTGTTAGGTGCATTAGTCAGAGGGAAATGGGACTGGATGGGTTACTCTTCGGAGTGTCGGTGTGGACTTGATGGGTCGAAGGGCCTGTTTCCACCCTGTAGGTAATCTAATCTATAAAGAAATCAAACATATCAGGAAAAAGTGTTTATAAGGCAATCCTGAAGGCATGGAGAATAGTCCAGTACTAATGCCATGCTACATCCAAATTGCTCTTTCAATAGCAAAAAGCCAAATGCCATAGCAGATGTAAGTGACAAGGTGAAACAGCAGAAAGCCAAATTTCATTTTGACCTAATGACCTAATCATTGCCAGAGTTGAGTACTGGAGAGTCAGTCAGGGTATAAAGCTTCAATGCTCTCAACAAGAGTCACCTCAATTGTACATGGTCTTAGAACTGAATGATCAGACACACTGTCACAACTGCAGGCCCAGTGGAGAATCTGATCTTCAGCTACAAAAAGCTGATCAGGAACTTATGAACTGACCACATGCACAAGTTCACAAATCAAGCCTGAAATCCACAGCAAACCAGCAATGGAAATGGAATGAAAACAGGTATCACAGTAACAATGAAGGACATGGGGATGGCACTACCCAAGGAAGGAGCATCATCAAGGTGAACAGCCAACAACAACATACATGAATACCATTACGAGACTGGCATGATTTAAAGAATATCCATGCAATGCACATGCAGAGACTGATAAGAATTGCAAACAGCTAATATGTGAGGACAGCTGTGAGTATATTACACACAGCTTGGCTATTTCACAGTTACAAATAGTGCATGAAATTTTGTTTTGCTGTTGTTTGTTGTAAAAAGCAGGATATTTTGATTCAAATGCAATCACGTACAAAGCACTTTTTGGTCTGCCATAGTCATCCAAGTTTCCTTGAATTTTATAATGCCAGCATGGGCCTCAAGGTCCTGAGTGCAGCAGCAATTTCTGGGACTGGAAGTCAATGCCCTGATCAGCATGCCAATGTCGATTGTCATGTGTGGAACATCTGAGTGGCTGTGTGCTGCAAAAACTTTGACAGTCATGTGCTCTTCACTGAAGCACACACACTGGAAGCAGCCATTTTACACTTACCTGATTCAAGACGTTAACGGAACCAATGGTAAATTGTTCCAGATTCTTTCAATGTATCTCATAAGAATGCTTTCTGTTCCTTTGTCTCTTCTTTTCTTAATCTCTCTCTTAATCCGGCCTTACTTTCCCTCTCTTTATTTTACTTCCTCTCCTTGATTTGACGTTAATACACATGATTTTCTTCATTGTCATTCCTCTGTTTATAGACACCTATAGCACAGTAGGAATCTATTTGAACTATTCGTGCTGGTCAATAAAGATCAGACTACATCATTTCCGTTTTTGTCTTTTGGTAGCCTCAGAAGCTTTTTTTTGTTATTTAGTTATGTCTTTCTCAATCTTTGAGTGTTATGGTTTAAGGATATAGAATGTTGATCCTGCAACTCAGCTCCTAGTTTCTGTGAGACCATAAGATATAGGAACAGAAGTTAGACCATTCAGCCCATCAAATCTGCTGATAAGTTTCTCAACCCCATTCTCCCACTTTCTCCCCGAAACCCTTGATCCCCTTCACACTCAAGAACCTACCTATCTCAGTCTTAAAGAAACTCACTGGCCTGGCCCCACAGCCTTCTGTGCTCATGAATTCCATAGATTTACCACTTTCTGGCTGAAGAAGTTTCTCCTTATCTCCATTCTAAAAGGTCTTCCCTTTACTCTAAGTCTATGTCCTCAGGTCCCAGTCTCTCCTACCAATGGAAACATCTTCCCAACATCCACTCTGTCCAGACCATTCAGTATTCTGTACATTTCGATTAGATCCCCCGCCCCCATCCTTCTAAACTCCATTGAGTGTAGACCCAGAGTCCTCTAACCTTCCTCATATGTTGAGCTTTTCATTCCTGGGACAATTCTCGTGAACCTCCTCTGAACATGCTCCAGGGCTAGTACATCCTTCCTGAGATATTGGGCCCAAAACTGCACACAATACTCCAAATGTGGTCTGACTAGAGTCTTACAGAATCTCAGAAGTACACCCCAGCTTTTATACTCACATCCTCTCAAAATAAATGCCATCATTGCATTTGCCTACCTAACTACTATCTCAAGTTTGTCTTGACAGAATCCTGGTCTAGAACTCTCAAGCTCCATTGCACTTCAGACTTCTGAAGTTTCTCCCCATTTAGTCCATGCCTCTATTCTTCCCACATTGTGCTCCATCTGCCATTTCTTTGCCCAATCACCAAACCTGTCCAAATCCATCTGCAGACTCCCCACCTCCTCGATGATACCTGTCCGTCTGCGTAGCTTTGTATCATCTGCAAACGTAGTCTGAATGCCCTCAGTTCCTTCATCTAGATCATTAATGTATAAAGTGAAATGTTGTGGTCCGAACACTGAGGCTTGCAGAACACCACTAGTCACCGGCTGCCATCCTGAGAAGACCCTTTTATCCCCACTCTCTGCTTTCTACCAGACAGCCAAGCTTCTATTCATGCAAGCATCTTGCCTCTAACACCATGGGCCCTTATCTTACTCAGTAGCATCCTGTGCGGCACCTTCTCAAAGGCCTTCTTGAACTTCAGGTAGATAATATCCATTGGGTCTCCTTGGTCTAACCTGCTTGTTACTTCCTCAAAGAATTCTAGCAGATTTGTCAGGCATGACCTCCCCTTGATGAAACCATGCTGACTTTGCCCTATTTTACTGTACACTTCCAAGTATTCAGAAATCTCATCCTTCACAATGGATTCCAAGATCTTACCCATGACTGAGGTTAGGCTATTCAGTCGGTAATTTTCTATCTTTTGCCTTACTTCCTTTTTAAACTGGGGTGTTACGTTAGTAATTTTCCAGTCCTCTGAGACCCTCCCTGATTCTAGTGATTTCTGAAAGATCACAGTGGCTTAGTGGTTAGCACTGCTGCCTCACGGCGCCAGAAACCTGGGTTTGATTCCAGCCTCGAGCAACTGTCTGTGTGGAGTTTGCACATTCTTCCCGTGTCTGCATGGGTTTCCTTCAGGCACTCCGGTTTCCTCCCACAGTTTAAAGGTGTGCAGGTTAGATGAATTGGCTGTACTAAATTGTCCATAGTATTCAGGGATGTGTAGGTTAGGTGCATTAGTCTGGGGTAAATGTAGGGGAATGCAATTTGTGCAATGTCTATGAGATGGCTTTTTGGAGCAGCTTGTGGTGCAGCCCACTAGGGAACAGGTAATTCTGGATTTAGTGTGGTGCAAAATGAGGCAGGCTTGATAAGGGAGCTTAAAGTGAAGGAACCCTTAGGAGACAGTGATCATAATATGATTGCATTTACTCTGCAATTTGAAATGGAGAAGATAGAAGCAAAGGTAATAGTATTACAGCTCAATAAAGGCAACTGCTGGGTGGGTTACTCTTCGTAGGGTCGGTGTGGACTTATTGGGTGAAGGGCCTGTTTCCACACTGTAGGGACTCTATGATTCTATGATCTCCATTAATGTCTGCACTATCTCTTGAGCTATCTCCCTTAGAACTCTGGGGTGTAGTCCATTTGGTCCATGTGACTTATCTATCTTCAGGCCATTCAGTTTTTTTAGCACTTTCTCCTTGGTGATGGCCACCATATTCAGCTCTGTCCCCTCATTCTCTTGAATTTTTGGAATACTACTTGTGTGTTCTACCATGAAGACTGATGCAAAGTAATTGTTCAGTTCCTCAGCATTTTCCCTGTTCCCCACAACTATCTCTCCAATGTCATTTTCCAGCAGAGTAATATCCACTTTTGCCTCTCTTCTGCCCTTCATATATCTAAAGAAACTCTTACAGTCTTCCTTTATACTACTGGCTAGCTCTTTTTTTAAAGCCCTCTTTTGGTCTTTGTAAGTTTCCCAATCCTCTGGTTTCCCCCCGCCCTATACCACATTACATGCTTTCTCATTTGCTTGTACGCTAATCCTGAATTCCCTAGTCAGCCATGATTGCCTCATCCTAAGACAATAAGACCATAAGACCATAAGACATAGGAGTGGAAGTAAGGCCATTCAGCCCATCGAATCCACTCCGCCATTCAATCATGGCTGATGGGCATTTCAACTCCACTTACCCGCATTCTCCCCGTAGCCCTTAATTCCTCGAGACAACAAGAATCTATCAATCTCTGCCTTGAAGATATTTAGTGTCCCGGCCTCCACTGCACTCTGCGGCAATGAATTCCACAGGCCCACCACTCTCTGGCTGAAGAAATGTCTCCGCATTTCTGTACTGAATTTACCCCCTCTAATTCTAAGGTTGTGTCCACGGGTCCTAGTCTCCTCACCTAACGGAAATTCCTTCCTCTACCATGCTTCCTTTTCCTCAGATTGAATCTGTGCTGCATCTCCTGAATTATTCCTGTTTGGCTCCTCTCCCAGACAATTCTACCCACTCCTCCTTCATGCCTCTGTAATTGCCTTTATTGAGCTGTAATACTGTTACCTTTGATTCTATCTTCTCCCTTTCAAAATGCAGAGTAAATGCAATCATATTATGATCACTGTCTCCTAAGGGTTCCTTCACTTTAAGCTCCCTTATCAAGTCCACCTCATTTTGCACAACACCTAATCCAGAATTACCTGTTCCCTAGTGGGCTGCACCACAAGCTGCTCCAAAAAGCCATCTCATAGACATTGCACAAATTCCTTTTCTTGTCAACTATCAACCTGAGTTTCCCAGTCCACCTGCCCATGATCACTGTAACTTTGCCTTTCCTACGCAACTTTTCTATCTTCTGGTTTACCTTGTACCCCAGCTCCTGACTGCTGTTTGGAGGCCTGTACGTAATTCCAAGTATGTTTTTTTCACCTTTGCCGTTTCTCAATTCTACCCACACAGATTCGACATCATCTGACCTTCCTTCATTTCTTACTAATGATTTAATTTCATTTCTTACAATAAAGCAACCACACCCTCTTGCCCATCTTTTCAATAGGATGTACATCCTTGAATATTCAGCTCCCAACCCCCAATCCCCTTGCAGCCATGTCTCTGTGATGCCCACCACGTCATACCTGCAAATTTCAATCTGCACCATAAGCTCATTCCTTATATTGCGTGCATTCAGATAAAACACCTTTGGTCCTGTATTAGCCTTCCCTCTTCTTATTGTCATTCATCTGTCCAGTGTGCTTGAAGTTTGATTGCTAACCCTTTTCATGCACTCTGTCCTATTTGTGCCTGTGCTGCAGATTTTAATAACTTCTCCTGATGCGTGCACTCTTACCTCCTCTTCTACAACATAGAACATAGAACATTACAACGCAGCACAAGCCCTTCGGCCCTGGATGTTGCACCGACCTGTGGAACTAATCTGAAGCCCATCAGATTATTCCATTCTCATCCATTTGCCTATCCAATGACCATTTAAATGCCCTTAAAATTGGCGAGTCTATTACTGTTGCAGGCAGTGTGTTACACACCCCTACTACTCTCCTGTAAAGAAACTATCTCTGACATCTGTCCTATATCTATCACCCCTCAATTTAAAGCTATGTCCCCTCATGCTAGCCATCACCATCCAAGAAGAGAGTTCTCACTCTCCAACCTATCTAACGCTCTGATTATCTTATACGTCTCAATTAAATCACCTATGAACCTTCTTCTCGCTAACAAAAATAGCCTCAAGTCCCTCAGCCATTCCTCATAAGACCTTCCCTCCATACCAGGCAATATCCTAGTAAATCTCCTCTGAACCCTTTCCAAATACTCCAAGTGCAGCTGCACCAGAGTTTTGTACAGCTGCAGCATGATCCCATGGTACTGAAACTCAATCCCTCCACCAATAAAAGCTAACACACCATATGCCTTCCTAACAACCCAATCAACCTGGGTGGCAGCTTTCAAGGATCTATGTATATGGACACCGAGATCTCTATGCTCATCTCCACTACCAAGAATCTCACCATCAACCCAGTACTCTGCATTCCTGTTACTCCTTCCAAAGTGAATCACCTCACGCTTTTCCACATTAAACTCCATTTTCCACCTCTCAGCCCAGCTCGGCAGCTTATCTATGTCTCTCTGTAACCTACAACATCCTTCGTCACTATTCACAACTCTCCCCACCTTAGTGCCATCCATAAATTTACTAACCTATCCTTCTATGCCCTCATCTAGGTCATTTATAAAAATAACAAAAAACACTGGACCCAAAACAGATCCTTGCGGTGCCCCACTAGTAACTGAACTCCAGGATGAATATTTCCCATCAACCACCACCTTTCAGTGGCATAAGACTTAGTAATGGAGCCTTAAAAAATTATAATTTCCACCAGTTACTTTCCATGGCCTAACTGTGTATAAGAAAGCCTACTGATAATAAACATGAATGCAAGCTGTTTTAAAAAGAAAAAAATAAATTGTAAAGGAATAGGGACAAGTCAACAGAAGGAGAATTATTGACTTTAGTTGGAGGAATGGAACAGCAAGAGTGACTTTTAAAAGATGAAAGATTATTAACTGTTGGTGGTTGGAGGGTATAGTAAGTAAATAACCGAAAGTCATGCCGATGTATTGATTACCAGTTGAGCCTACTGAAATGTTTCCTAATTTTTGTACAAAAATACCCAATGTCCTATACCCACTGAATGCCAACAATTGCTAGCCTCTAACATTGTAGAAAATGTTAAAATGATTCAATAAGAACCCAGCTCTCTCATAGCCACAATTGAATCTTTAGATGGTTGGATCATCAGTTTCAGTATGGGAAGTCTGTTTGTTTCCCGGTTGACACGGAAAGTGCAGCTGAAAGATATCCATGACTGTGAACTAATGGAGAAATTTGAAGGATGAATCTGTCCAATGAGTTTGCCACCCTTAGGGAGTCTGTCTGTCCAACTGTTGCAGGCTATTTTCCTAAATTATTTTGACTGGCATATTTGTGATCGCTTTTCAAAGACTCTTCTGATGTGCTTTGTCTTCCTTCAGCAAGCCAATTTCTGATCCAAACCACTAAATGACCCTCAATCCTATGCCTCTGTATTTTGTGCAATAGCCTACCATGGGGAACCTTATCAAAACACCTTACTGAAATTGATTCGGTTTTCTAATTTCCCTTACAACTGAACCCTCCCCCCTCCCCATTTAGTTTAAAGTCCTGTCGACAGCCCTAGTTATATGATTTGTTCGGACTCTCATCCCAGAACTCTTCAGATGAAGACCATCCCAATGGAATAGATCTCTTCTTCCACAGTACTGGTGCCAACGTCCCATAAATTCAAACCCATTTCTCCCACACCAATCTCAGAACCACGCAGTTACTTGCTTAATCTTATTGACCCTGTGCCAGTTAGCTTGTGGCTCAGGTAGTAATCCAGAGATTATTACCTTTTTGGTTCTGCTTATTAATTTAGATCCTAGTTGTTCATACTCCCTTAGCAGAACCTCTACCTTAGTTTTATCTGTGTCATTTGTACGACATGAGCCATGACTATTGGATCTTTACCTTCCCACTCCAAGTTCCTCTGTCGATGAGACTGAGTCCTACTGTTTTCTAGGACTAGGTCGTAAGCGTTTAGCAGCTGATCCAAGCAGGGAAACCAATTTACACCAAGTCCCAAATGATCCACAGCCTTCACCACACCATTATCAGCTCACACATCCAGTGACAAACTTTACTTGAACTATAGGTGAGAAAGATACTCTAGCAGGGCACATTATGAGATGCCCAAGCCAAGGAAGATTTGACCCAATGAGCCCTGGTTCACATGGATGTGATTGCCTCTCAGGAAAACAGAATATATAAGTGTTTTATATTAAAGTTGTTTTATGTCACTGACTTGAGAGATTTCACAATGTCACTGTGAACAAAGCTAAATAGTTGATTAAATACTACAAACTGTTTAATATCAGCCTTCTATTCCATCCCAACTTCCTTGTATACAGTGTGTTACATAGGTATGAGTCATGGTTAGATCTGCAACAACGCTGAGTCATAGCCACAATTGAATCTTTAGATGGTTGGATCATCAGTTTCAGTATGGGAAGTCTGTTTGTTTCCCGTTTGACACGGAAAGTGCAGCTGAAAGATATCCATGACTGTGAACTAATGGAGGAATTTGAAGGATGAATCTGTCCAATGAGTTTGCCACCCTTAGGGAGTCTGTCTGTCCAACTGTTGCAGGCTATTTTCCTAAATTATTTTGACTGGCATATTTGTGATCTCTTTTCAAAGACTCTTTTGATGTGCTTTGTCTTTTCCTAATTGTTACCCAGCATTTCATGTCCGAGAGAGCTGGGTTCTTATTGAATCATTTTAACATTTTCTACAATGTTAGAGGCTAGCAATTGTTGGCATTCAGTGGGTATAGGACATTGGGTATTTTTGTACAAAAATTAGGAAACATTTCAGTGGGTTCAACTGGCAATCAATACATAGGCATGACCTTTCGGTTATTTACTTACTATACCCTGCAACCACCAACAGTTAATAATCTTTCATCTTTTAAAAGTCACTCTTGCTGTTCCATTCCTCCTACTAAAGTCAATAATTCTCCTTCTGTTGACTTGTCCCTATTCCTTTACAATTTATTTTTTCTTTTTAAAACAACTTGCATTCATGTTTATTATCAGTAAGCTTTCTTATACTCAGTTACGCCATGGAAAGTGACTGGTGGAAATTATAATTTTTTAAGGCTCCATTACTAAGTCTTATGTCACTGTTGCAGCCTGATTTGTTGATCTGAAAAGAGACTCATAGATTCTGTCATTACAGCACAATGAGATCTTTCAACCTATCAAACATACAGATTACAACAGGATCTTGACCCGATGGGCCAATGGGCTGAGAAGTGGCAGATGGAGTGTAACTCAGATAAATGCGAGGTGCTGCATTTTGGGAAAGCAAATCTTAGCAGGACTTATACACTTAATGGTAAGGTCCTCGGGAATATTGCTGAACAAAGAGACCTTGGAATGCAGGTTCATAGCTCCTTGAAAGTGGAGTCGCAGGTAGGTAGGATAGTGTTTTCCTTTATTGGTCAGAGTATTGAGTACAGGAGGTGGGAGGTCATGTTGTGGCTGTACAGGACATTGGTTAGGCCACTGTTGGAATATTGCGAGCAATTCTGGTCTCCTTCCTATCGGAAAGATGTTGTGAAACTTGAAAGGGTTCAGAAAAGATTTACAAGGATGTTGCCAGAGTTGGAGGATTTGAGCTACAGGGAGAGGCTGAACAGGCTGGGGCTGTTTTCCCTGGAGCGTTGGAGGCTGAGGGGTGACCTTATAGAGATTTACAAAATTATGAGGGGCATGGATTGGATAAATAGACAAAGTCATTTCCCTGGGGTCAGGGAGTCCAGAACTAGAGGGCATTGGTTTAGGGTGAGAGGGGAAAGATATAAAAGAGACCTGAGGGGCAACGTTTTCACGCAGAGGGTGGCAGGTGTATGGAATGAGAATGTGGTGGAGACTGATACAATTGCAACATTTAAAAGGCATTTGGATGGGTATATGAATAGGAAGGGTTTGGAGGGATATGGGCGTAGTTCTGGCAGGTGGGACTAGATTGGGTTGGGATATCTGGTCGGCATGGACGGGTTGGACCAAAGGGTCTGTTTCCATGTTGTACGACTCTATGACTCTATGGACTGGGTTCCACACCATTACCAACCATTTGGTAAAATTATGTGTTTGCTCCAATCCTTTCCCATCCTCACTTGCATGCGGCACTAAAATTGCCACTAAACTGTCACTAAAATTTGTGGTATCATTTCTGTCCCAGGTTACCGAAATAATTCATCTCATTCTGCAGGGCTATTGTAATTTACAGAGAGCCACCCAGTATTGGCTTTCACCTGTTGCATTGTTAGCAACAATGTGTCATCCAGATACTCATCGGAAAGGAGAATTTATCTTACACCAGTTCCTTTCTCATCACAAAATTGTGCACAGTCATTTTGACAAATTATTTCCTGCTCAGCCTGTTCAGAATCAAGCATCAGGAAATCAACAACAACATCGTCACACTCTCTCCAATGGTCCACTTAAAATCACACGTCGGTTTTCTTGGTAGAACCAAGGATCCAGTTAGCAATTAGCCAGTCCCATCTCCAGCAGCTTGTGCACGAATGAAGGCTGCTGCTGCCAAGGCAGCACTGAGTGAAGAGTGCACTGTTAGAAGTGCCGTCTTTTGAATGTGATTATAAACTGAAACCCTATCATCCCTCTGAAGTGGACATCAAAGATTGCCTGATACCCACTGTAAGGAAGAGTAGGGGAGTTCTGCCCGGTGTCCTCAACATCACTAAAACAGTTAATTTGATCATGATCATATTTTCGGGTTACGGGAGCTTTTTGTGTACAAGCCAGATGACACTTTCCAGCAATTCTTAGAAGTAAAATTAGCTTTATTGTCACCTGAGGGCAGTGAAAAGTTTACAAATTGCCACTTACGGTGCCAACTTAGGTACAAAGGTACCTAGGTACAGATTCTTAGAAATAATTTAGAAAAATGAAGCAGACGTGCCAGTGTTGGACTGGGGTGGACAAAATCATAAGTCTCTTTCCACCAGGTTACAGTCCAACAGGTTTATTTGAAACCACAAGCTTTCAGAGCACTAGTCCTTTGTCATCTGATGAAGGAGCAGCCAATCAAAAGCTTGTGATTTCAAATAAACCAGGACGATAATCTGGTGTCATGTGACTTAGTAAAATAAAGAAATAAAAAGTCCAGCATACAGAGCTCTGTGCCATCTTCGATACAAAATTTGAAAGCTATTTAATTAGTTGTTAGGTATTATGGGATACTCAGGTACAGTGAAAAGTGCTATACCATGAAAGAATTTCCAACTTTATTCGAACATTGAGTTTCCAATGACACAAACACAGAATGGGGAGATGGTTTGCTATCAAGTCCCCTCTGATTATTCAATAAATGCGATAATTGAATGGGACACAATATGGGAAAAAGTTATTAGGTTTACTAACATTTTCACACAAGCAGTCGACTAAGGTTCCCTACTGTGCAAATTAGATTAGATTCCCTGCTGTATGGAAACAGGCCCTTTGGCCCAACAAGTCCACACCGACCCTCCGAAGAGTAACCCACCTAGACCCATTTCCCTGTCCTATATTTACCCCTGACTAACGCACTTAACACTATTGGCAACTTAACATGGCCAATTCACCTGCTCTGCACATCTTTAGACTGTGGAAGAAAACCGGAGCACCCGGAGGAACCCCACACAGACACGGGGAGAATGTGCAAACTCCATACAGACAGTTGCCTGAGGCGGGAATCGAACCCCTGGTGCTGTGAGACAGCAGTGCTAACCATTGAGCCACTGTGCCACCAAAATCGTGAGTGTTGACAGAATCAGACAACAAAGAACATTCACCCAATCCTGCCTCTCCTGTCAAACTAATCCCACTTCTTTCTGATTGACTCTGCCTTGTCATCAGACTCACCCATCCCCAAACCCCTCACTCACTCTATGAGTTCTTGTCTCTTTATCAACTCCTCTATCACTCTCACCTTCTTTAGACACTCATTCCCTCTCACTCTTAGCTCCCCCCTCCACCCTTCCATTGTTTTATTGCACTTCCTACTTGCTTCACCATACCTTGATCACTTCTCTTGACTACCATCCTTCCGCACTGCCCCTTTCTCTCAGCCCAACCCTCTCTCATTACCTTCTTAGGCCCCGTGTCTCCCTGTTCATCCTTGCTTTCTCTCATTGCTCTTTCGCAGCCTCCATCCTCTCACACTTACGGCCCTCTTTTCTGTCTCTCCTATCGCAGTTTATCTTTGTCAGCCACTTTCTTCTGTCTCTGACCAAAGTCCTTTCTTTTATCAGCCCTTACTTAGCCCGTTCCAAATTGTTCAGTATTAAAGGGCATGTGCCCTCAGTTAAACAGAGCACTTTCAAGGCCTTGGACAGATCTCTCACATACAGAGCTGGGACTATAACTGGTCATCACCAACACTGCCAAATGGATTGTCAGTCTTTTACCCACCAAAGGAAAATTGTGTGCATTGGAAATCTGGTTTTTCACTCTTGAGTTAAGAGCATTTCTCACCTCCCCTGCTCCCCTCTTAAGCCATATTAATGTTAGTTGAGTCATTTTCATATTGGTCACGTTTTCATCAGATGGCTCAGTGTATCGGTGCTTTTTTTCAGATAAGGTTCCAATCAGCGCCTCGAGTTAAGTTAAAAGCAATACCGTGACGCTATTTTAAAGAAAATTAGACGAATTCGACCCCTGGCCAAATACTAATCATCCGGCCAAGACCACAGTTTTCACTTTGCAGTTTGTTGTGTGCAATTTGTTGCATTTCCAGCAATTTCGAGCAGTGGCAATTTTGAAAATCTTGAAACGTTTCGAAAGGTCCCGCGTTGTGTAAAGAGACTTAGCTCACTTGGGCAAAAAAATAAAGCCAGTGGGGGTGGAACACCTTAAGGGAGTTGGCTTTTCATTGATTTTTCATCTCACTCAGGCTGCCTTATTGGAATTGATGTAGTTTTATTGGAGTTGATGAAGCTGTACTGCAGGTGATGGAGTTGGTGTAGTTTTATTAGAGTTAGTACATGATTTAGTTGCTGTCGTTTTATAGGAGGTGACGGAGTTAATGCTGTTGTATTGGAGTTGATGGAGGTGGTGTAGTCTTATTGAGGTTGATGGAGTTGTATCGGAGGTCATAGAGTTAATGTAGTTGTATTGAAGTTGTAGTGGGGGTGATGGCATTGGCATAGTTTTATTGCAGTTGGTAGAGTTGTATTGGAGGTGATGGAGTTGTACTGGAGGTGATGGAGTTGTCCTGGAGGGGATGGAGTTGCTCTGGAGGTGATGGAGTTGTACTGGAGGTGATGGAGTTGTACTGGAGGTGATGGAGTTGTACTGGAAGTGATGGAGTTGTATTGAAAGTGATGGAGTTGCAGTCATGGTGATGGAGTTATGTTGGAGGTAGGTTGTATTGGAGGTGAAGGATTTGTAGTGAAGGTGATAGAGCTGCATTGGAGGTGATGGAGTTGCATTGTAGATGATGTAGTTGTATTGTAGGTGATGTCATTGTATTGTTGTTACTGCAATTGTATTGGAGTTGTATTGTAGCTGATGTATTGTCTTGTAGGTGATGTAGTTGTTTTGGAGTTGTATTGGAGTTGTTGTAGTTGTATTGGAGATGTATTGTAGGTGATGTGGTTGTTTTGGAGATGCATTGTAGGTGATGCAGTTGCATTGGAGTTGTAGTTGATGCAGTTGTATTGTCGATGATGTAATTGTACTGGAGTTGTATTGTAGGTGATGTAGTTGTATTGGAGTTGTATTGTAGGTGGATGTAGTTGTATTGAAGTTGTATTGTAGTTGATATAGTTGTATTGTAGGTGATGTAGTTGTATTGTAGGTGATGTAGTTACATTGGAGTTGTGTTGTAATTGATGTAGTTGCATTGGAGTTGAAGATGATGTAGTTGTATTGGAGTTGTATTGTAGGTGATGCAGTTGTATTGGAGTTGTGTTGTAATTGATGCAGTTGAAGGTGATGTAGTTGTATTAGAGTTGTATTGTAGTTGATGTAGTTGTGTTGGAGTTGTAGTTGATACAGTTATATTGCGGATGATGTAGTTGTACTGGAGTTGTATTGTAGTTGATGTAATTGTATTGTAGCTTGTAGCTGTATTGGAATTGCATTGTAGTTGATGTAGTTGTATTGGAGTTGTATTGTAGGTGATGTAGTTGTATTGGAGTTGTACTGTAGTTGATGTAGTTGTCATGGAGTTGTTCTGGAGTTGATGTGTTGTATTGGAGTTGTTGTAGTTGTATTGGAGTTGATTTAGTTATATGGTAGGTGATATAGTTGTATTGGAGTTGTATTTTAGGTGATGTAGTTGTATTGTAGGTGATGTAGTTGTATTGGAGTTGCATTGTAGTTGATGTAGTTGTAATTGAGTTGTATTGGAGTTATTGTAGTTGTATTGGAATTGATGTGTCATATTGTACGTGATGTCATTGTAATGGAGATGTATTATAGGTGTTGTAGTTGTTTTGGAGTTGTATTGAGGTTGTTGTAGTTGTATTGGAGTTGATGTAGCTGTGTTGTAGGTGATGTAGTTGTTTTGGAGTTGTATTGGAGTTGTTGTAGTTGTATTGGAGTTTATTGTAGGTTACGTAGTTGTAATGGAGATGTATTGTAGGTGATGTAGTTGTTTTGAAGTTGTATTGTAGGTGTTCTGGTTGTTTTGGAGTTGTATTGTAGGTGATGTAGTTGTTTTGGAGTTGTATTGTAGGTGTTGTAGTTGTTTTGGAGATGTATTGGAGTTGTAGTGGTATTTGAGTTGATGTAGTTGTATTGCAGGTGATGTAATTGTATTGGAGTTGTATTGTAGGTGATGTAGTTGTTTTGGAGATGTATTGGAGTTGTAGTTGTATTGGAGTTGTATTGTAGTAGATGTAGTTGTATTGGAGTTGATGTAGCGGTGTTGTAGGTGATGTAGTTGTTTTGGAGTTGTATTGGAGTTGTAGTTGTATTGGAGTTGTATTGTAGGTGATGTAATTGTATTGTAGTAGATGTAGTTGTATTGGAGTTGTATTGTAGGTGATGTAGTTGTATTGGAGTTGTATTGGAGTTGTTTTAGTTGTATTGGAGTTGTATTGTAGGTGTTGTAGTTGTTTTGGAGATGTATTGGAGTTGGAGTTGTATTGGAGATGTATTGTAGGTGATATAATTGTATTGGAGATGTATTGTAGGTGATGTAATTGTATTGGAGTTGTATTGGAGTTGTATTGGAGTTGTTGTAGTTGTATTGGAGATGTATCGTAGGTGATGTAGTTGTATTGGAGTTGTATTATAGGTGTTGTAGTTGTTTTGGAGATGTATTGGAGTTGTAGTTGTATTGGAGTTGATGTAATTGTATTGGAGTTGTATTGGAGTTGTTGTAGTTGTATTGGAGATGTATCGTAGGTGATGTAGTTGTATTGGAGTTGTATTGTAGGTGTTGTAGTTGTTTTGGAGATGTATTGGAGTTGTAGTTGTATTGGAGTTGTAGTGAAGGTGATGTAATTGTATTGTAGTAGATGTAGTTGTATTGTAGGTGATGTAGTTGTACTGGAGTAGATGTAGTTGTATTGTAGGTGATGTAGTTGTTTTGGAGTTGTTGTAGTTGGATTGAAGTTGATGTAGTTGTATTGTAGTTGCATTGTAGTTGATGTGGTTGTATTGTAGGTGATGTAGTTTTAGGCGATGTAGTTGTTTGGGAGTTGTATTGGAGATGATGTTGTTTTTTTGTAGATGTAGTTGTATTGGAGTTGTATTGTAGGTGATGCAATTGTATTGGAGATGTATTGTAGGTGATGTAATTGTATTGGAGATGTATAGTAGGTGTTGTAGTTGTTTTGGAGATGTATTGGAGTTGTTGTAGTTGTATTGGAGATGTATTGTAGGTGATGTAGTTGTATTGTAGGTGTTGTAGTTGTTTTGGAGATGTATTGGAGTTGTAGATGTATTGGAGTTGTATTGTAGGTGATGTAATTGCATTGTAGTAGATGTAGTTGCGTTGTAGGTGATGTAGTTGTATTGTAGTAGATGTAGTTGTATTGTAGGTGATGTAGTTGTTTTGGAGTTGTTGTAGTTGGATTGAAGTTGATGTAGTTGTATTGTAGTTGCATTGTAGTTGATGTGGTTGTATTGTAGGTGATGTAGTTGTAGGTGATGTAGTTGTTTTGGAGTTGTATTGGAGTTGATGCTGTATTATAGTAGATGTAGTTGTATTGGAGTTGTATTGTAGGTGATGTAGTTGTATTGGAGTTGTATTGTAGGTGATGTAATTGTACTGTAGTAGATGTAGTTGTATTGTAGATGAGGTAGTTGTTTTGGAGTTGTATTGTAGGTGATGTAGTTGTATTGGAGTTGTATTGTAGGTGATATAATTGTATTGGAGAAGTATTGTAGGTGATGAAATTATATTGGAGTTGTATTGTAGGTGATGTAATTGTATTGGAGTTGTATTGGAGTTGTTTTAGTTGTTCTGGAGTTGTATTGTAGGTGATGTAGTTGTTTTGGAGTTATTGTAGTTGGATTGAAGTTGATGTAGTTGTATTGTAGTTGCATTGTAGTTGATGTGGTTGTATTGTAGGTGATGTAGTTTTAGGCGATGTAGTTGTTTGGGAGTTGTATTGGAGTTGATGTTGTTTTTTTGTAGATGTAGTTGTATTGGAGTTGTATTGTAGGTGATGCAATTGTATTGGAGATGTATTGTAGGTGATGTAATTGTATTGGAGATGTATAGTAGGTGTTGTAGTTGTTTTGGAGATGTATTGGAGTTGTTGTAGTTGTATTGGAGATGTATTGTAGGTGATGTAGTTGTATTGTAGGTGTTGTAGTTGTTTTGGAGATGTATTGGAGTTGTAGATGTATTGGAGTTGTATTGTAGGTGATGTAGTTGTATTGGAGTTGTATTGTAGGTGATATAATTGTATTGGAGAAGTATTGTAGGTGATGAAATTATATTGGAGTTGTATTGTAGGTGATGTAATTGTATTGGAGTTGTATTGGAGTTGTTTTAGTTGTTCTGGAGTTGTATTGTAGGTGATGTAATTGTATTGGAGTTGTATTGGAGTTGTTTTAGTTGTATTGGAGTTGTATTGTAGGTGTTGTAGTTGTTTTGGAGATGTATTGGAGTTGTAGTTGTATTGGAGATGTATTGTACATGATGTAGTTGTATTGTAGTAGATGTAGTTGTATTGTAGATGATGTAGTTGTTTTGGAGTTGTATTGTAGGTGATATAATTGTATTGGAGATGTATTGTAGGTGATGTAGTTGTATTGGAGTTGTATTGTAGGTGATGTAGTTGTATTGGAGATGTATTGTAGGTGTTGTAATTGTTTTGGAGATGTATTGTAGGTGTTGTTTTGGAGTTGTATTGGAGTTGTAGTTGTATTGGAGATGCATGGTAGATGATGTAGTTGTTTTGGAATTATTGTAGTTGTATTGGAGATGTATTGTAGGTGGTGTAGTTGTATTGGAGTTGTAATGTAGGTGATGTAGTTGTATTGGAGTTGTAGTTATATTGGAGTTGTATTGTAGGTGATGTAGTTGTTTTGGAGATGTATTGTAGGTGATGTAGTTATATTGGAGATGTATTGTAGGTCATGTAGTTGTATTGGAGATTTATTGTAGGTGATGTAGTTGTATTGGAGTTGTATTGTAGGTGATGTAGTTGTTTTGGAGATGTATTGTAGGTGATGTAGTTGTATTGGAGTTGTATTGTAGGTGATGTAGTTATATTGGAGATGTATTGTAGGTGATGTAGTTATATTGGAGATGTATTGTAGGTGATGTAGTTGTTTTGGAGATGTATTGTAGGTGATGTAGTTGTATTGGAGTTGTATTGTAGGTGATGTAGTTGTATTGGAGATGTATTGTAGATGATGTAGTTGTTTTGGAGATGTTTTGCAGGTGAAGTAATTCGGGCTGCAGTGTTGGAGGGAGAAGCTGCTGAGGGCGGGGTGAGATGCTCCGCCTCATGCTGGTCTATAAGAGGGAGCTGGAGCCCCGGCAGCGGCGCTGCTTCACTGTGTCACCCGCCGGCGGTGCACCCACACACTGAGGGAGACACACAGAGAGAGACAGACAGACAGACGGAGGGGAGGGGAGGGGAGGGATGGAGAAGCCGCAGTTGTGCCTCGTTGTCCTCGTTGTCCTCGCCGCTTGCTGGCCGGCCGTGTCGCCCTTACCCAACGGAGCCCCCCTGAGCAGCTGCGGGAGCATGGCCCCCAAACACCTCGGGGCGACCCCTCAGACAGGACCACCCCCCTACTCCATCATGATCAAAAATTACACCGACAAAGTGGAAGGTAAGTCAGGGGGACCGCGGAGTCTGCAGCTCACCACTTAACACTAACTCTCTGGTTGGTGTTGCCAACACCGCACCCCTTTCTTTTCTGACTTTTTTACTCCTGTCACTAACTTCTGATGTTCATTTTTTTAATGTTATTTTTTTATTATTAAAAAGGAACAGAAGATTATCCGGAAAGAGTGGGATTTTGTGTAAGATTCAGACCAGTGCACACAGCCACCCCAAACACAACTGGGGAGTGGACAACTGGGCAGAAACAGGAATGTGCAAGGATTGGGGTTGACCCACCAGACTCTGCAGGAAGGTTGAGAGGGAGTTTAACCCTGTGACCTCCAAACAGGTGCAGAAATTACCAGTTATTTTAAAAAAAGTTACAATCTGGAGAGAGAGAGAGAGAGAGATAAGGAGGGAGCCCAGATGTGAAGCTAAAGACCTGCAGACCTGGGTGTTCAGTCAAATTACCAAAGGATTGGTCCCAGATGGAGACTCACTGTGAGCGCCCAATGCCTAGGGAATGTCGGGAGGACTGCCTGAAGCCAACAGCAGATAGCTGTGACTGGAGTGGTAAAGGTTGTGCTAGAGGACCGTTTTCAGAGGGGAGTTGTATCATGAGTGACCGATTGGTAAGACACAACAATGAGATTGCCCAGCGGAAGGAATTAGCCACCTCACAATAACCCCATCAAAGGTTTCAGCCATTCACACCCCAATCTGTCTTGGGGGTGTGGGGGGTGGGGGGGGGGGGGGAGGGGTGAGGTTTAGCACATTTTGCTAGCCTGGGATTCAAATGCTTTTGAGTTCAGCCACGTGGCTTACCATATATCTCTCTTTTAACCTAATATCTAACCTCCACTAAAGAAAAACCCAAAGAACTGCAGATGCTGGAAATCAGAACCACCCTACTTAGTTCTGAAGAAGGGTTACTGGACCCCTGAAATGTTAATTCTGCTTTTTCTCCACAGATCCAGCAATTTCTTACCTCCACTTACTAACCTTTTGTCTCCTCTGTCAGGTTAAAGCGCTGGCTGGGGGTTGGGATTTTGGGGTAATATTCGGGATAGTGGGTTTATGATTTTAAGAGTTTGTATCATTGCCACTCCTCAAATTTTGTAAAATAATTTTTGTGAGTAATAAATTGTTATTTTTGTGAGTAATAAATTGTTATTTCTGTTTTAAGAAAGACCTCTTACACCATTTGTTTTATGATAAAGTGAAGCTCAGGGTTCGGGGGGGGGGGGTAGCTGGTTAGTAAATTGAGGGACAGGTCATTTGGGAGGATATATTAAAATAAGGTTCAGAAAATTTTCAAACTCTGCCTCCCATATCAAGGATGTTGTGAAACTTGAAATGATTCATAAAATATTTACCAGAATGGTGCCCAGGTTTGAGCTGATGGGAGAGGCTGAACAGGCTGGGTCTGTTTTCCCTGGAGCGTTGGAGGCTGAGGGGTAACCTCATAGAGGTTTACAAAATCATGAGGGACATGGATAGGATAAATAGACAAAGTATTTTCCCTGGGGTGGGGGGAGTCCAGAACTAGGTTTAGGGTGAGAAGGGAAAGATTTAAAGGCGACTAAAGGGCAATGTTTTCACACAGAGGGTGGTGCGTGTGTAAAATGAGGAAGTAGTGGAGGCTGATACAATAACAACATTTAAAAGACATCCTGGATGGGTATATGAATAGGAAGGGTTTAGATGGATATGAGCCAAGTGCTGGCAAATGGGACTAGATTAATTTAGGATATCTGGTCGACATCAACGAGTTGGACCAAAGGGTCTGTTTCTATGGTGAACATCTCTAACGTGCTATGGACCGCAGTTCTCCACATTTTGTTTGCTGTGTACTTAATTCAGTATCTTGACATTAGTGACTGGGGGGAGTCTATTAGTTGGTTACTCATCTAGCATGTATGACTGGGAGAAAGTGACTATGCTGGGGTTAGAGTCAAAAAGTGGGGCACTGGAAAAACACAGATTTCCTGATGAAGGGCTTATGCCTGAAATGTCGACTCTCCTGGTCCTCGGATGCTGCCTGACCCACTGTACTTTTCCAGCTCCAAGGGGTTTGACTCTAGTATGTGTAACTGGTCTGGGAAAAGTGGCGCTATGTGGTTTGCGAGATAGCTGGAGATGTGATATCGTGCACAGTGGAGGGTTAATTACAATGCAAATGATAAATTCCTGGGGTACAAGGGAGTTGGTAATTTGATTGAAAAATATATGCAGATGCTTCTATCTAAGAAAGACATGTACCTGCTGTGTGCGGTTTATGCCTTTTTTAATTTAAAGGGTTTTGGTGGGTAATTAATGTACAGGAAACTGTTTCTTTTGGGAGGAAAGTTGAAAGCAGAAGACATGGATTTAAGATAACTCACAAAAGAATCAGTGGCTAAGATGAGATGATTTGTCTTTTCATTCAGTGAGTTTGCACCCGCAATCTGCTTCATGGAAGGGCAGGGGAAGCAGTTTGTTTTCAAAATGAATGTGATAAATATTTGAAGAGGAAGTACTTGCAAAAGAGAAGGAGGTGGATGGGACACATTTGTTTAATTCTTTTGAAGAGCCGGCACAGGCAAATGGGCTGAATTACCTCCAGTGTTGCATGATTCAGTGACGCTGATCATTAACAGGTTTCACAAGTGCAGCAGGTTGGTAGTCAATGTTAATTTTGTTTCCTCCATTTAGTCAGTTCACCTGACGCACATCTTTGCTAAATTTTGGTCACTTGCATGATGGGTTTCTAGCAAGCCAGTAAATCCATACAAAGCTGATGGACTGCTGGTAGTAAGTTATAAAGTACATACATTTTAAAAAACATTTCCTTTTTCAGTGACAGTAATGGGCACATCCTACACTGGCATCCTACTGGAAGCACGTTATCCAAATCAAACGGATGCAATTGGCTCATGGGCACAACCACCAACTAATACGAAGAAAATAGCGGTATGTGCAATTTGTTTTACTTGTATTAACACTGCATCTATAGTCACTTAATTATGGTCAGAGCATTTTAAAGATAATCAAAAAAGCATTTTTGGTTTTGCTACAGATTATTTGCTACATTAGTGTTTTCATATCATCTCTTGGAGAGTAATGTGAAGCACGAGAATGATCTGTTTAACATTCTGATAGGCACACCAACTTTGTAAAAGGATATAATTTCATCATAAGCTTTTCAGAGAAGGTTCCCTCAACTTGCTCCGAGGATGAAGGGGCTTACCTTATGAAAAGGTTGGTTACCTTTGGAAGACTGTACAGTAATCTTATTGAAATATTTTAAGATCCTGAGGGGATGTGATGGGGTTGATGATCGGAGGATGTTTCTACTTTCTAAGGGCAGACTAAAACTAAAGCAAAGATTTTAAGAATAAGAGGTCTTTTTAAGATGAAAATGAGATTTCTTTTTCTTTGAGGGTCCTTAGTCTATGGAATTCTCTGTTCAACAAGGCACCGAGGCTGGGTTATTGAATTCATTCAAGGCAGAGTTCACTCGGTCAGCAAAAGGGGGAAAGCAGAGAAAAATTGGAGTTGAGACCACAATAGATCAGCCATGGTCTTGTTAAATGGCAGATCATCAGAAGTCCTATGTTACAGAGTCCTAGAGTCATACAGCACAGAAACAAACCCTTCGGTCCAACCAGTCCATACCAAACATAATCCCAAATTAAACTAGTCCCACCTTCCTGCTCCTGGCCCATATCCCTCCAAAACTTTTCTATTTACACACTTATCCAAATATATTTTAAACATTGTAATTGTACCACACCCACCACTTTCTCAGGAAGTTCATCCGTTCCACAGGCAAACCACCCTCTGTGTAAAAAAATTGCCCCCATGTCTTTTTAAATCTCTTTCCTCTCACCTTAAAAATGTGTCCCCTTGTCTCAAAATCCCCCATCCTAGGGAAAGGAAAACTGCCATTAACTCCATCTATACCCTTCATTATTTTATAAACTTCTATAAGGTCGCTTCTCAACCTCCTGCACTCCAGGAGGGTCACTCCTACAGAGCAGGAAGGTGTTAATGGGCTCCTTTAATCAACATAAGAGGGAATGGTGGGGAGAGAGGACAGGGCTATTGGTGTCAAGATCCGTTGGACATGGATATCTCGCAGGACCATCACCTAGAATTCCCAACTGAAGCTCCAGAATCAGCTTCAAATTCATCCTAAAATCCCTGAACTTTATGGCATTGTGAAACTTGCTCATCGCACTCATAACCAAAGATATTCTCTTATTAACTTGTTTGGAAATGTTATGATTCACCTCTGGACTTGAATCCAGTCCTCGTGAACGTAGGGACACTGCAACAAGAGTCTGCTAAACCACATTAATTAACCCCACTTGACAATGAGATGTTTATTATTGACTGCCAATCAACCTTTCGACCAAGAAAGAGGAACATTTGCTACCTAATTGCTTCTTTGAGTCAGAGATATACAGCACAGAAACAGACACATCGATCCAACTCGTCCATGCCGACGTAACATCCCAACCTAATCTAGTCCCACTTGCTAGCACCCAACCCACAGTCAAACCCTTCCTGTTCATATACCCATCCAGATGCCTTTTAAATGTTGCAATTGACTTAAGAGATTTTAAAAGATATAATTTTACCTTTTCTGTTTTTCTTTGTTCTGTTTTTTTCTCACTCTCATTTTCAAACCTCTCTTTCTGTTCTTACCTTTGTGTACCCATTTTCATTGTAACGTGCCCTCAATTCTTAAAACGTATTGGGCAAAGTGATAGGTGGTTATCTCCTTGAAAAGGGATTGCGTGTCCCCGCGAATCACAGAAAGCTAACATGTCATTAGGGAGGGAATAATATCTGACCATTACTTCAAGTGTTTTGAAATATACAAATGTATAAGTTTTAAGTTAAAAATCACACAACACCAGGCTATAGTCCAACAGGTTTAATTGGAAGTACTAGCTTTCAGAGCGCTGCTCCTTCATCAGGTGGTTGTGGGTTTTAGTGCAATTCCACAGCACTTTGATGAGATTGTACCCAGAATATTGTTTTTTTGCTTAGTTAAGGAAGGCTTTATTTGCTTCAGGGCACAAGTGTTCACTAGATTGGTTGATTGAGTAATGTTTGGGATAAAAGCGATGCCTTATGAGAGATTTGAGTAGAACAGGGATTGATTTCTGGAGTTTAGAAGAATAAGGAACGTTTAACAACTTTTAGAGAGCTTGACAGGCTAACTGTTGCAAAGCTTTCTTTCCATGGCAAGAGGGTCTGGGAAATGGGACATAACTTCATGCTGCAGAGTCAACTATTTAGAAATAAATGAGGAATTGTTTTTCTGTCAAAGGTTTGTGAATTTTTGGAATTCTCCAGTACAGAGACTTGTGGATGCTCACTTACTGATCACATTAAAAGCCAAGATAGAATGAAAAAAAATCGAAGGCATTTGATAAATATGAGGTTGCTGTTCAAAAGTGGGGTTGATCTAAATGTTCAGCCATGATCATCTCGAATGTTTAAGCAGCCACGAAGATCCAAATGGCCTCCCATTCCTGTTTGTGATCTTATGGTTCAAACGTTGATTAAGTTCACAGATACCCCGTTATAGATTTACACTTCCACCAAGGTTCAGGACAAGTGTTTTTGAATTCAAAGGTGAGGAATAGTGGTGTAACAGATCTGACTGGAAGAAACCACAGCTCAGCAAGTTAATACCTGTGGTAATCCTTTGCATTAACCCCTTATTTTACCTTTATCACAGTGTTTCAACAAGATGGATAGTGCAATTACTCATTCAAACACTCATATGAAAACCAACGTCACTTACACCTGGATTTCACCTTGTTCAAAGAATGATACTATTATATTTCTGTAAGTATTTGCTGTTGGTTTAACCTGAAGTATCAAGTTCTGAAATAAACTGACTTTCGGTAGCTGTTTGATTTTGGGATCAATTTAATTGGATTAATTCTGGCCTGTTTTTTGATTTTTGACAAGAGTTAACAAGTTGAATAAATTATCAAAAAGGACATAATCTGTCCAGCAGAGTTTATCATGCAAAACACTGGAAAGATGATTTTGATACAGTCACTGTTGAGTGGATCTTCATTGTCCAGTGAATAGTGATGCTGTGGAATTTCTTGCATACTGTGAGATGCATTGCTTTGAGCAGATGTTTAAACACTTCTTGGGCTGAATAGCAGACAGCAAAGATATGTAGATTATCAGAACCACTTGATCCCTGTGATCTCTTAGACTGATTTCAGTTGCCAGGAGGTCATGCTGTCTAGCTTTCCCTTACTTGGTCCATGATAAGCTATGGGGCCAACTTTGGTATTTTAGCCTATCTTTTCTTGCAGTTCAATTTCTTTTGTTTGATATTTAAGCCAATGATCGCTTTCTATTACAGAGCAACTGTTGCCAAAAGCAAAGCGGTTTATTGGGTAAAACTGGCTTCTGATCCTGTCCGTAAGTAATCATTAGTGGTTCACATCCTTTTATCCTTCAGCAGAACTGAGTGAAATCAAATCTATCAGCTGAGAGTGCTTGTACTGGAACAATTAAATCATCTTACTCAATGTATTATAATCTACCAGGTGTGAAAGGACATTGAAAGATTAATGAAATAACTGATCATCTGAATAATCTGTGTCTAACTGTACTGGACTACCTCTTTACAAGAATATTTAAGAATATGGAACCATGTCTAGCTTTAAGATGCCTGATCCAGTCACAACCCTTTTTTGGGGAGGAGTTAAAAATTCACCTCATCCACCAGCTGTGGCTCTGACTTGGCTAAACACCTGTTTCTTCCAATTTCTGTGTTTTTGTTTCAGATTCTCTGATAGTCCATTCTTTAAAAATTACTACTTACAATGTTCTGTTTTCATCTTATTAGAGTCAAAGAGTCATAGAAATGTACAGCATGGAAACAGATCCTTCAGTCCAACCCGTCCATGCTGACCAGATATCCCAACCCAATCTAGTCCCACCTGCCAGCACCGGGCCCATATCCCTCCAAACCCTTCCTATTCATATACCCATCCGAATGCCTCTTAAATATTGCGATTATACCAGCCTCCACCACTTCCTCTGGCAGCTCATTCCATACATGTACCGCCCTCTGTGTGAAAAAGTTACCCCTTAGGTCTCTTTTATATCTTTCCCCTCTCACCCTAAACCTATGCCCCTCTAGTTCTGGACTCCCCCATCCCAGGGAAACTACTTTGTCTATTTATCTTATCCATGCCCCTCATAATTTTGTAAACGTCTATAAGGTCACCCCTCAGCCTCCAATGCTCCAGGGAAAACAGCCCCAGTCTATTCAGCCTCTCCCTCTAGCTCAAACCCCCCTACCCTGGCAACATCCTTGTAAATCTTTTCTGAACCCTTTCAAGTTTCACAACATCTCTGCGAACCCACAACTGCATTTAAAGTGTATAATCCAGTTGTAACTCTTTTCCAAATCTTTGCTATAGAAACATATATTTGGATAAATCTTAAATTACTCAGAGTGTTATTCCATATGAACAGATATTCAGAGTTGTCAGCACAATCCCTAACGATGCCCAAGGAGCCTATAAAGCTTTGTGATTTTTTTTCTAATTAATAAACTGAGATTGCTTACATTTTCTTATTGTGATCTTTACAATGGAGGGTAGTATTTTCACTTCAGGTCATAATTAATGTTGAACTCCAGAGATTTGAACACATGCTGACCCTCTGTTGCAGCACAGTGGCACTGTTACAAACTAGGTGTGTTCCCTTCTGGAACATTAAACAGAAACCTCATCTCTCTCAAGTTTTTTTTTATTTGTCCAGAAAAGGTGGGAATTTCTGGCTAGGCCAACATTTATTCCTCATATCTAATTGCTGTTAAGGTGGTGGAAATCTATTCAGTGCAGTCTGTATTGTGCAGGTACAGCAAACCTTGTTTTAATTGGCATCTTCTGAACTGGCACTCTTGACAAACCAACACAAATTATATACCTGAAATACTGGAGCTTTACTGTATTATTGCAGTCTCTGAGTAGTCAGTTGAGCGTGTGAGTGAGAAGGCTCCCTGCTGGTAAGGTTTAATTAAGGCAAAGTTGCATTATTATTTAATTGATTTATGCTGCAAATAAAGTATAACAGTGAGGTGTATACTCGCTGCTTTACCTCGTGTGTGTTTTTACTTTGATTATGTGAACCCCTTGATCAACCAGATTATTTGATCATTCGCCCGCTCCTGGTTCCCTACATGCCAGTTAATAAAAAGTTTGCTGTATACTGTATTCACAATGCTGTTAGGAAGGCCTGATGTTAATCCAGGGACAGTGAAGGAACAGTGATGCTTTTCCAAGTCAGGAAGTTGTATGGCTTGGAGGGAACTTGGTGTTCCTTTGTATCTACTGCCCTCATCATTGCTGAATTGCATCTTACACTTAAAATACAAATGTATCGTTGAAGTGACTAAATGTTTACAGTAATTGCTAAAGATCCTGCAAGCTGCTGTATTTGAACATTGGTTCTTTATAATATGAAGAATGAGGCACCCCCACATTAGTAGAGAGAAAAATAGTTGCTATCATAATTTTTAAAAAAATTAATGGTCTTGTTTTTATTTATAGGTGTAACATGTTCTGGTTCTGCGATAAACCTCCATGGATTTGCTGCCCTTGTCGTGCTCATAATTTCAGCGGTAGCTGTGCTCTAAGCAGCAACATCACGTTCTGTAAACTTCATTTGAGTTTTGTATTGTTGTTGTTTAAAATTGGATTGCATTCTGCAAACAATTACATACATAAAGGCCAATTGTCAAATCAGTTCTCAGGCATCAACGTTTGACCCCATTTCTACTGAGAGTTGATGGTGTAGAAATTATCAGCTCAATGACTGAGTTGTGGATTTGTGGGTGCAGTGGAGGACTTCAATGAGGTCATAGTAATTTGCAAGCAGATGAAGTTGACTGCTTATTTAAAAAAAAGGTATTCTGCTCTATTTTGACTCTGTGTTAATGGAATGCACTGGAGAATGTTGTACTACAAGAAACTAGCAAACAGAATTAAACTTATCACTCAGGTTTCAATGAGAAGAAGTTTTAAAGATTGTTTTCATACATCTCTTACTGTTAATTGTGCAATTTTTAAGAAAATATATAGGGTTTTTTAAATTCAATATGATTGCCTTTATAGTAGGAAGAAAATATAGTCTGGGGTTATTTCAACATACTTGCTTGAATGTTTTTTTTTAAATCTTCATTAGAGAATTTTGATCAGCTATCTAAATCAGCTTTCACATTTGCTCTGATTTGAAACACCAGCACTGATCAGAAGGTCCAGTCCTTGGTAAAGTATTTTAATTGGCGTTAAGTTAGTGTATTCACTGCCTGCAAATTGGGATAAAAATATACAACTTTACTCATTTGCAGCTTTCAAGGGATTACATCAGAGTGTTGGGGAAGTTGGAGAGAATAGAATGGGAACAATCTAAAACAATAAGACCATATGAAATAAAACAATTAGTGGATAGAAACATGGAAATCAACTAAGAATATTAGATTCTTTTACAATTCCTACTTTGACTATCTGACCATATTTGACCATTTTTGGAATTAGAATATATTTTACATTATAGTCATTGCATCTATTTTGCAATAAAGGTTTTATGAAACAAATTTTAATTGCATTTTTTAAAGAGTTTTCAAGAAAATGTACAATCACAATCAAAGCAATATATTGATGAATCCAAGTTTGTTGTGTAAGGAGCAAACAATATCCTTTTGACTTTGTCTTTTGGAAGAGCTCTGTGGACATGTGTTTGTAATTGCATCTGTAATTGTTTTTGCAAAATCTCTTATCCTCATGTTATCCAGTTCTAAGATTACTGTACACGTGAACCAGCATCTACAATGTAAAGTGCTACAGGTTTCATTCACTAAGGTGACACATGTTGAAGCATCATCTGTGGTTACAAAAGAAAATTGGTTATAGCACTGAAGGAGGCTGTTCAGTTCGTCATGTAGGTTCCACCTCTAATGGAGGAATTCAGCTAATACCACATTACATTTTATCCCAGTAATCCTACAGATTCATCTTTTCCAGGTAATAATCCAGTTTTTCTTGAATGCGTCAATTGAATCTACCTCGACCAAAATCTCAGGTTGTGAACCAGATCCTAACAACTCTCTGTGTGGAAGTTTTTCTTCATGCTGACATTGCTTCTTCTGTCAATTTGAATAAATCTATTTCTTTTTCTGCTTGTTGTTCCCTCCAGCATAAGCGTGTCTACTCTCTCCAGCTGCCTCATGATTTTGAATCTGACAAGTCCTCTATAGTACCCTCAATCAAATTTCCCTTCAAAACTCCCCAAAGAATACAGACCCAACTTCTCCCGTGTATCTATGCAACTCAAATTCCGCATCCCTGGGCCCACACTTGTGGATTTTTTCTGTATTTTTTCCAATGCCATCACATCTGTCCTAACATGTGGCACTGAATACCAAGTGTAATCCTCAAGCTGAGGCTGAATCCATGTACCATAGAGGGCACTGTGCAGCACTCTGATTTACAAAATGTTTTTAATGATATATGCATTATCATTATCGTTAGCCTAAGTGTTGTTTGTTGCCTGAAAAGAACTTAAGCAAGATAGCCAGATATGAATTTGTCCTTAATTATTCCATGTTGGCTTTCATAAATTAACCACAAATTTCCTGTGGACTGAATCTTACATTTGTTTGACTGAAGTAAAAACAATCACACAACAGCAAGTTATGGTCCAACAGGTTTATTTGGAAGTACAAGCTCTCAGAGCACTGCTCCCTTCATCAGGTAGCTACTGGGGCAGCATTATAAGACACAGAATTTATAGCACAAGATCACAGTGTCAAGCAACTGAAATGATATTGAACAAAGGTAGGTAGCTGTTAAGTCTTTCATCTTTAAGAATGGGTTGCAGGTTTCGATTCATTAGTATGTAAATCCCAGAACTTCTTTCAAGTCACATTCCTGAGATAATTTAAGGTTTTGTAAAAAAAAGTGACATCTCAGCTCAGACAATGCATCAAAGGTGTGAGATTACAGTTTATGTATTCCAGTCTTACACACACCTGTACATGCACACACACTCTCATATGTGCAAACACACACACACAAGTCTATGGGGTGAATTTGTATTTGCAGAATTGTATTTGCAGATCATTCTATTTTGCTGAAAAAGTAGGCAATCTGCAGGCAGTCAATACATGTAACATTTTATAAATTCCTATTTGGAAATAGAACCAATCTAACTCAAGACTGGGATACAGGCAGATTCTAACCTCACACCTTTAATCCATTGTCTGAGCTGAAATGTCACTTTTATTCATAAAACCTTAAGTTATCATTTAAAGTGACTTAAAGAAGTTCTGGGATTTACATATTAGTGAATCTAAAACCTGCAACTTATTCTAAAAGATGAAAGACTTAACAGTAATCTAGGTTTGTTCAATGTACCGCATCAGTTGTATGACACTATGATCTTTTGCTATAAATTCTGTGTCCTATAATCCTGCCGGACTAGCTACCTGACGAAGGTACAGCGCTCTGAGAGCTTGTACTTCCAAATAAACCTGTTGGACTATAACCTGCTGTTGTGGAACTATTTTACTTTGTCCACCGAAGCCCAACACTGGCACCTCCACATCATTATTTTGGCTGTCAGTTCTGTCAATATTTTTTCTTTCACAGTGTTTCTTGTCGAAGGCCTGGCAAGATCAACTGACTAAATTTACCAAATCCACCTCAATAACAATCTGTCTTACTTCTATGGACATCCCTGACCAATTTTAGCCTCAACTTACCACGTGCCATTCCTGAAATAATTCACCACTGCTGGGATATCCTGGAATTCTTGGTGTTGATCTCACCTTCATAAACGCTTTGTTGAGCCATAAGACATAGGAGTGGAAGGAAGGCCATTCGGCCCATTGAGTCCACTCCATGGCTGATGGGCATTTCAACTCCACTTACCCGCATTCTCCCTGTAGCCCTTAATTCCTTGTGACATCAAGAATTTATCAATCTCTGCCTTGAAGCCATTTAGCGTCCCGGCCTCCACTGCACTCTGTGGCAATTAATTCCATAGGCCCACCACTCTCTGGCTGAAGAAATGTCTCCGCATTTCTGTTCTGAATTTACCCCCTCCAATTCTAAGGCTGTGTCCACAGGTCCTAGTCTCCTCGCCTAACGGAAACAATTTCTTAGTGTTCACCCTTTCCAAGCCATGTATTATCTTGTAAGTTTATATTAGATCTCCCCTTAACCTTCTAAACTCCAAAGAATACAATCCCAGGATCCTCAGCTGTTCCTCATATGTTAGACCTGCCATTCCAGGGATCATCCGTGTGAATCTCCGCTGGACACGGTCCAGTGCCAGTATGTCCTTCCTGAGGTGTGGGGACCAAAACTGGACACAGTACTCCAAATGGGGCCTAACCAGAGCTTTATAAAGGCTCAGTAGCACATCGCTGCTTTTATATTCCAACCCTCTTGAGATAAATGACAACATTGCATTCACTTTCTTAATCACGGATTCAACCTGCATGTTTACCTTTAGAGAATCCTCGACTAGCACTCCCAGATCCCTTTGTACTTTGGCTTTACGAATATTCTCACCGTTTAGAAAGTAGTCCATGCTTGTATTCTTTTTCTAAAGTGCAAGACCTCACATTTACTCACGTTGAATTTCATCAGCCATTTCTTGGACCACTCTCCCAAACTGTCTAGATCCTTCTGCAGCCTCCCCACTTCCTCAGTACTACCTGCCTGTCCACTTAACTTTGTATCATCGGCAAACTTCGCTAGAATGCCCCCAGTCCCTTCATCCAGATCATTAACATATAACGTGAACAGCTGTGGCCCCAACACTGAACCCTGTGGGACACCGCTTGTCACCGGCTGCCATTCCGAAAAAGAACCTTTTATCCCAACTCTCTGCCTTCTGTCAGACAGCCAATCCTCAATCCATGCCAGTAGCTCACCTTGAACACCATGGGCCCTCACCTTACTCAGCAGCCTCCCGTGTGGCACCTTATCAAAGGCCTTTTGGAAGTCTAGATAGACCACATCCACTGGGTTTCCCTGGTCTAACCTACTGGTCACCTCTTCAAAGAATTCTAACATGTTTGTCAGGCATGACCTCCCCTTACTAAATCCATGTTGACTTGTTCTAATCCGACCCTGCTCTTCCAAGAATTTAGAAACCTCATCCTTAACAATGGATTCTAGAATTTTACCAACAACCGAGGTTAGGCTAATTGGCCTATAATTTTCCATCTTTTGTCTTGATTCTTTCTTGAACAAAAGTTCAAGCCACCCTACAGTTTCTGACATTTGCCCCAGACATGGTCAACAAGGAAAAATAGTCACTTCACTTTGCAAGGCAAGTCCTGGTGCGTGGGCCGGAGCAGAGGCTGTGAGTCCTCCTCCTTAGGTACAGCAGTGAAGACCATAATTGCCAGACCATGCCGCCCCAGTTAAAGCAGGCTCTGCTGTCTGGAGGAACGTGAAGCAATGTAGGAAGAAGGTCGATGATCTCTGCCAGTACAAGAGCCACCATCTTCTCTCTGATACCTCAGACTCACTCTCTGCTACTGTACCCACACCCCATCAAGTCTCACCTCTATCAATCTCACCATTGTTTGCAATGTCTTCCCTCACTCATTGTCACCCACCCCCAACCCCTGTAATCAGTAACCCTGTATACCCTCTGCACTGCCACCCTGCTCAGGGCACCTTCACAAACAGTTAACAACTATGCCATCCACTTTCATCCCCCTGAATCTCTGCTACATGCTCATTCCATTTGGGAAGCAGCATCCAATATGATAGATGCGACAGGCTGCTTGGCATTCAGCTGTTCTCAGCGTCTGAAGACAGGATTCTGACTCTGACCACCCTGACCTGTGCCCCAGACCCTGGAATGGTATTGGAAATTGCCATTAATATATGAAGGGGGCAGCCAAGGCTCTATCCCTCAACATGACTGAGGTCTACACCAGCCATGATGGGGTTCATGGCTTAGTGTATGCACTAAAGAGAACAGTAAGGAGTACCTTGGTCAAACTGCGGAGGGGAAGAGAAGTGCAAATAGGTAAAGTAAGAATGCTGTGGGTAAGTGCTACATGAGCAAATGGCCCAGAGATGCAACCGGAGTCCTGATGAAGGGCTTTTGCCAAAACGTCGACTCTCCTGCTCCTCGGATGCTGCCTGACCTGCTGTGCTTTTCCAGCACCACTCTAATCTAGACTCTGATTGCCAGCATCTGCAATCCTCACTTTTGCCCCATAGAGATGCAACCTGGCCCAGTCCACGAGCTGTGTTTGTGTCCTTGCTGCAGATTACATTGAGAACGTGCTTCTGCAGCACAGGGTGAACTGGCAGCTGTCAGTGGATCAGAGATGTGCCGTGAGGGTTCTGAGAGGCTGGTACGTGTCAGATGCCAGTGTCCATGGACATGAGGTCCATGTGGGCCATGGTGTGCCCGGAGACATCACTGTCCAGTATCCACAAGGAGGACTCTTCGTGCAAGTAGCGAGCTGAAATCACCAGGAACTTGCTCTGACTGCTGCTTCCAGAGGACCCAGGTCTGACTTGCTGGGCAGGATTGGCATGTTAGCTGGGAGGCTGCAGGTTAATGAGGCAGGATGTGAGTAAGGTGGTTGGAAAGTTAGAGGCTCCCTGTGCCACCTACATGTTGCAGGGAGTTGCTCCTTGTGTTGAGATAGCCCTCACCTGACTTCTCACATAATTCTGCCACAATTTCTCACCATAGCCCCTGTTGCTCAGACCCCTACAAGATTCCATCTACTGTGCCTAGTGCTCTGAATCGTGGGGTAGTATTGTCCGTGCCACTCAGACTGGGACAATGACAGGGAACTCGGGAGAAAAAGCCATGATTGGAAAAAGTCTAAATCTTGATGTTGCAAACCAAGTTTTCCCTCTTAAGGTTTAATGGCAAGCTCTGAATCACTTTAATAACTGCCTACCTAATCTTCTGTGCTTTTGCATCTGATATCTAATCTTGTCTCATTTCTGTGCGGCTTGCAAATCGACTGTCCTCTTCGGAGACATTGGACAGTGATCGTTCCTGACTAGAAAGAGTGCTTACCTGGTGAGGCAGCTCACTCTTTACTTCTGCAAGGATCCACTTGCTGTCCCTTTGCCAACGTGTTCTTCAATGCTGCATAAGCCGCGCCCTCAACCCTTCACCCCTCTGAGGTTAGCATCAGTAAAGCACCTGCCTCACTCCATCTCAGGGTCACACCACCATCCCGTGCATCGACACACATTCAGGTTTTACTTCTTCTAGCTCTCTCACTTTGCAGCTCTTGGAGACTGCCAGCCCTGTGACTGGCATTGCATTTTCAGCCAGAGGTAAGGAAGGGTGAAAGGTTGTGGAGGATGTGGTGGGCGGGAGTGGTTGAATGGAGTTGCTGCTTGCAGTAGGTAGTCCATGAGCATCTGTGAGATTAGTGTTCAGTGGCAGAGTTAGAGGAGTGGCTGGTAAAAGAGAGAGAAGATGGTGACACATATCCTTATGGAGTGCAGATCATCACCGAGCATTCCCCTGCACTGCTATGTATTCAATCGGAGCCCAGAGATGACACACTGAGCTGAGCTACTACATGGGTCAAAGCCAGCTGTGTTTGTGTACCTTGACGTTCTGTAGTAGCCCATCAATTGGAAAGATGATCCTTCTCTATACCATCCCAATCGGTTGGACATCCAGGTGGAATGTGGGCATGTGTGAGAGTGAGTGTGTGTGTGCACACGAGTGAGTGTGTTATTTGGCGCTTGGGGTGGGTGGGGGACTAAAATTTCTCTATATGGACACCTTGTGCGGGATCTCTTTTAATATGGGGGCGTCTTTGCAAGTCAGCCAACACATGTTTCTTGACAGAAGTTAGATCCAGTTCCAGTGACAAAGAAACCTCAACAACTGGGATCTCCCTACTTCTGCAGCCTTCATCTGCCATTGATACCACATGGATATTTTCCTTCCGGGTCACCGTTTAGGACTTGTTTTGGATTATACTTTGTCTGGTTTCTCCCCACCGACTTTACTGTCCTGGGTGGCCCTGCAGGAATCGAGACCTCCTGACTGCATCAATGAAACTTTCAAGCGTCTCCACTACAGGCAGATAGAAATCCACAGAAAGTCATCTACTCTTCTCGAATTAGTGGTTAATGACTCTCACGTGAGTTTGGTGTTAGGTTTAGAGTACAACACAAGTAAATACTCATGTCCCTATTTAACCCTCTTAACTAATGGTTTAAACAGGAAGATTCTACTCAAGATACTTAGTGACACAGAAACAAGCAGTTAATCAATGAATAGAGTTTATTTCCAGAGCAATGCCCGATAGATTCCGCACGGTAGAATTTTTTTTAAAACTTGAAAAACTTCTTTTCCATAAAATTTCTTTAGTTCACTGATTGCTGCACATTTCTTTACCATCCTGGTCCAGTACCTTATCATTACTGATGTAAAATGGGTAATCCAAAATCCCTTTCCTGAATTTGATTCTCTAAATCACAGCCACACTCATTCTCTGAAAGCAAATCGCAACAGTAGGTCAAGGTCAGGAACTTCAGTTATCTAATGACAAAGGAGTTGCATCAGAATATCCAAGTTATCTTTCACCACTCCACTACACAGATGTTTCAACTTAAAGAGAATTCAGATTACTGTTCGTGTTTTTGAAGCGTATTTCTCTGGCCTGTATTTTAGCAAGTGTTATTTCACGTGCCTCCATTAGGAAACACAGGTAACAGTTGCATAAATTGTACATTCAAAAGAAATTTCTGCCTTCGAGTCTTCGTTAAGAACCAATGCTTAATTAAAAACACTGGCAGAATAAGATTACATTTCAAACTAAAATTCTAAAATGTAAACAATGAAACAAATGACCCTGAGTGGTGCTTCACAGATCACATGATATCCTTGCGTTCTTGGTAACAAAAACAATTCAAGTTTTAGAACAGACTTAAAACAGACTTTGTAATTAGATACTATGCATTAAAAATCGATTCATCAACATTTTTAAAAAAATAAATCTAAGTACAAACCCTAGATATGTTTTGTGCACAGCAACTGTTAAGATCGCCAAGTTCCTACATCAAATGGAACACTGCTTAGAAAAGAGGGTGCAGAAAAACAGAATCACCGAAGAAACATAGCCGAAACCAGCTGGACAATTTTTAAGCGGTGAAAATTGAGTGATTAAATGATTAGTGAAATACAATGCTTTAATGCCAGTGTCTTGATATTTAATCAAATTCCAAAGCTGTGGAAAATTCATAATCGCAAATTAAAATCTGTTGAACTTACATTTAGTGTTCAGTACTGTAGGTCCAAAGACTGAAACTGTGATAATCACAGTTTATACATTTAAGGGACAATATCTAGCTTGGAGGCTGCAGATTTGCTTCCCAAACCAGGCGTGAACATGATCTATTATGGGTTGTTCTCAATGCAAAAGGCGCCACATAAATACAAAATATTATTTTTATTGTTTTCCATCTTCACTTCTCAACCACCCGCAGATTTCACATGCATTCTTCAGAGATGCTATCTGCCCTGGTTTTTCACTGTCTGGTTTTTCACGTCAAAATTCTTCTGGATTGTTGCCAATGAACCTTTTAACTGTAAGTGAGAAAACAAAACAAAAATTGATAGGATGAATGTCCTTCTTGCATCCAAGTACTGGTATTACCAGAATCACCTCTCTTCTGTTTGGAGTTATAAGGTGAGGCTGGATAGGCTGGTACATTTTTACTGGAAACTGAAGAGTGATCTTATAGAGGTTTGTAAAACTATGAGGGGCTTATGAGGTAAATGGCAGATATCTTTCCCTAGGGTGGGGGGTTTCAAGATGAGGGGGTGAATTTTATAAAGGTGGGAGGAGAAAGATCAAAAGACAATGTGACAGGCAATTTTCTTTTTAAACACAGAGTGATTTGTGCATGGAGTGAACTTCCAGAGGAAGTGATGGATGCAGATACGATGAAAAAGAAATGTTTGGAGGGATTTGGGCCAAGCGCTGGCAAATGGGACTTGTTGAGTTCGGAATTATGGTTGGCATGGACTGGTTGGACTGAAGAGCCTGGTTTCTGTATTGTAGGATTCGGAGTCTTGTTGCAGCCAACCCAGCATTTAAAGACTTTTTAATTCTTTATAAGATGTAGCTGTTTCACATCAAAGTTCACTAACTGACCAGAATCAAACAGGAGACCAACCACAAGGTTTTGAGTGAAAGAAAAAGGAAATTACATTAATAACTAAAACCAGGAAAAATAAAATCTAAAAAAAAGAAAAAAGCTGAAGAGGAAAATAAACGAGTGAAAACTAACAAGTAATATATCAATGTATGATTCTTTCAAAAGGAAAGACAGGGGCCAAGATGAACAATAAAACCTTCGAGAACAGACTTGGGAAACAATAATGGAAAACCAGGAGACACGACTGGGGTCCAATTAATATTTTTCATCAGTCGTCCCAGTTGATGGCACAATAGCAATTGAAAAATACAAAATCATAAAGGGGTTAGGGGTGAGGGGAATAAGCACAAAAACTATTAAAGGAAAAAGTATTAGGGAGACTAATGGGCTTAAGAAGGACAATAATTTGTCCTGCCCCCATGGATTGTATCTTAGAATTTCAAAAGCAAGAAGCTAGAGAAATAATGATGGTAATAATCTTTCAATAAGTTCGAGATTCTGGGAAATTCCGAGTTTTGGAAAGCTGCCAATATAGTATACTTATTCAACAAGGGAGACAAGAAAAAAAATCTGGCAACTATAGAACAGTTAGTTAACTCCCCTCCCCACCCAGTGGCAGATACTAAGAATCCATTACAGAAATGATATATAGTACAGCATTTAGAAATAGAATGTACACAAGCAGAATCAGCACGGCTTCGTAAAGTGGAAATCGTGCCTGGTAAATTTATCAGAGTCTTTTCCGGAGGGATAAAAACTGGATAGATAATGGGGACGCTAAAGTATTGTGGCTCTTCCCATGGCAAGTGGACTGTAGCAGTTCAAGAAGGCAGCTCATCACTACCTTCTCAACGGCAAGTAGGAGTGGCCAATAAATACTGGCCTAGTCAGCGACACCCACATCCCACAGATGAGTAAAAAAAATTGTAATTATATCTGGATTGATAAGGTTTTGCACATAATAAGATAAGAGCCCATGGTGGTGAGGTACCATATTAGAATGAATAGACAATTGCTGATTAATAGAAGACAGTAAAGTGGGATAGATGGGGTACGTTCAGAATGGCAACCTTTAACAAGAGGAGTGCCAGAGGGATCAATACTGGAGTCATAGTTATTAAAGATTTAGATGTCGGAAGTGAATGTACAATGGCCGAGTTTGTGGATGATTCAAAACTAAATGGGAAGACAAAAAGTGAGGATGAGACAAAGAGTCTGCAAAATGATATTGACAGGTTGAGTGAGCGGACAAAAGTTTAGTGAATGGCACATAAATGTGGGCAAATGGGAGGTTGTGCACTTTCACATGGAAAAAAGAAACTGAACAGCTGAATATTATTCTAATAGGAAAACAATGCAAAAAAGGGATCGATTTAGCTTAGTTGGCCGGATTGTTGGTTTACAGAGCAGTTTAATGCCACAGCGAGGGTTCAATTCCCATCACCGGTTTGAGGTTACCATGAAGGACTCTCCTTGTCAACCTCTTCCCTTGTCTGAGGTCTAGTGCCCCTCAGGTTAAATCACCACCAGTCGCTTCTCTCTAATGAAAGAGCAGCCCCAGTGGTCTGGTAAGACTATGGCAATCAAAACACAACAATTGCGGAAAGTTATGGCACAGAAACATCTGGGGGTCCTTGTGTATGAACTGCAGAAAGTTGGCATCCAGCAACTACTTGTACATTGGGATTGGTATTTTTTTCTGTATATTGGCTCCTTCTTTATAAATGGGAGAAAGTGAGGACTGCAGATGCTGGTGAGCAGAGTCAAAAAGTGTGGTGCTGGAAAAGCACAGCTGGTCAGGCAGTATCAGAGGAGCAGGAGAGCTGACGTTTCGAGCTTAAGCTCTTCATTTCTGATGAAGGGCTTATGCAGGAAACATCGACTCTCCTGCTCCTCTGATGCTGCCCGACCAGCTGTGCTTTTCCAGCACCACACTTTTTTGACTTTTTCTTATAATGGCTGAAAAGTTGGGAATGTTTAAAATTAAAATTCTTTTACAATTACGACATTAGTCTCAAGTTCACAATCCAAATAGGCTACAAGCTACTGGGGCTATCCTTAAAACTAAGGATATGATAAAGGTGCCACCCTGACCCAGCGGCTCTGATTACATCTGTTTATTTATTTGGTTCGGATGCCACCAAGGAACATGTCCAAGGCAGATCACAGTTATGTCCTCAGGGTGTACACTCTCCTACATCTACATCAGGGTAACGCGAACATTAGCAAATACTGCGCATGGCTCCATTTGGTGGCTGGTAATCAAAAGGCCTTTGAACACAATCTCCAATTGTCCAACGTGTGCCAACCAAAGGTAAGAATTCTTGACGAAACAATCCTTCCCCTTTTGACCATGGGCACACCTCAGGTTGAATCTGCCTTTAAGGCTAAGCCCTTCCTCACTGCCATTTGACTATTATTCTCAAGGGTTGGCCATCACGTGCCTCGAATGATGGTTGTTGCTCGCCTCAAAAGGCACTATTACCACACACTGTGTTCTTGAGAAGCTCATCTCAGACCACAGCCCAAGGTTTGCTAATGAACACTTCAAACATATCACTGAATCAAGCTGCCTTCCATTTCATCTCAATAGCTGCACGCAAATGGTCAGGCTGGGTGGGAGGTTGGACGGGTGGCATGTGTATGTGGTGGCGGGGATGGTGGTAGGAGTGGTGCAGGGTAAGATGGGTGGGAGATCCGTATGGGTCAAGGTCCTCAGAAAAAGGGTAATGACAATGTGATCTGGCCTTGCTCAGCTGCAGGTCCACATTGACTCCTTTGGAACTCTTTTCCCACCCAACCCATAATAAACAAAGCAGTGGAAGCTGGGTCAAATATTCAAGGTTGTGTTGGACTGATTTTGGATTTTTCAGGGAGAGTGTCAAAAAGGTTGTGGGGGAGTGGGGAGGGGGGGGGGGGGTACACACAGACAGAAAAAAGGCGGAGTTACGACCTACAACTCTCAACATTCACAATATCATGGCATCGCTGAGAAGACCCAATAGCTGACTAACTTACTCCTCTTCCTCCTACTTCCTTTTCCAACATCCGATTGTTTTAATAGGGTCAAGGGTAAAATTGAAGAACGAGCGAAGGAAGTGGTTAAATTGGGCAGAATTTAGGAGAGTCTCGGAAGTGCCAGGCTGAGGCTTTGGAATGGAGGCAAGCTTTTGACCTGCCGACTCTAAGGCAGCGAGGGCTTGGATCTCCGATTGAATTTGACCTGTGAGCATGTGAGACAGACAGAGGGCAGGATCGCCACAACAGGACTGGGCCTGCCGCCTGATGTGAAAAACCAAACAATTTCGCTCTGCTCAAAATACCTGTTCGAGAAGTAAAATCGAATCATTGATCACTGCACGCAGATAATGAAGTGCTGCATCATTCTGCCACTTTGTTCCCTTTGTTGTTATCTCTTGATCCAAACTGTAGGAAATAAAAAGATAAACATACACACAGTCTCAGCAAAACGTGAAGTGGCCTTCAGGATAAGTTTGAAGCTAGATCTGAATGTTTGCAGGATAGCTCCTGTAAAGTTTCCTATTCAAGTGCCTGCTCTCCTGTTAGGATATATGTCATTGCCATATCTAGTGCTTGTGTTGGCGCTCAAATCTAAATCAAGTGAGCCTAGCAGTTAAGCATACATAAATGAAAATTCACAGGAAAAAATCTTTGGTGGGAATTAAACAGACTTATAGAACTGAATTACAGATTGCCCAGTTTGTTCCATATAACGGCAGACATTCCCACATAGCTTTAGCTGGTAATCACCTCCTTTCAGTGGACTTACCTTTGCTGTGGGCAAACTGTGAATATCCTTGATCAGGAGTTTATCTTCGCAATCCACACACAGTCAATAATAAAACAGAGGTCTAAATAATAAAAGCTCCTGCTAGGTAACCGATTACCACCTTATTATTTTTACAGATAACTCAGGTCTCCTTACAAATTTGTTTCTCAATTTCCTGCTGACTATCGGGGGAGGGTGGGGTCTATAGTACAATCCCAATAAGGTGATCATCCCTTTCTTATTTCTCAGTTCCACCCAAATAATTTTCCTGGATGCACTCTCCAGAATATCCTAAGTACAGCTGTTATGCTATCCCTAATCAAAAACGCCACGCCCCCCTCCTCTCTTGCCCCCTCCCCCCCATCCTTTTTATAGCATCTATATCCTGGATCATTAAGCTGCCAGTCCTGCCCAACCCTGAGCCTTGTGTCTATAATAGCTAGGATATTCCTGGCCCACATTCCCAGCTGTGCTCTAAGTTCATCTGCCTTATCCGTTAGGACTTTTACATTGAAATAAAAGCAGTTTATCAGTCCAACCTCATTCTCTGCTTTGTTCCTACCTGCCTATTTGACTTCCTCTTTTTCCTAACTCTACCAGTCTTAGACTGATCTCTTTTCCCACTATCTCCCTGGGTCTCAGTCAACACCACTGCCACCCCGCCCCCCTCACCCACCCTCCAATGCCACCCCACCCACCTTCAATCTCACCCAGCTCTGACCCTGCCTGACTAACTCCTATCCTTACCTTATCCACCCTACTCTGTTCCTCACCTACAGAATTCACCCACATTCACTCGCTAAAGACAATGTTCTAAACAATGGCATAAAGATGAACTGGGACATGCTGCAGAGATAATAGTGAGCAGATTTTCCTTGGAGTTTTTATGTAAGGGCTGCATTCCTCAGTAAATGGGAGTAGGTCAGAAAGGGGACACAGCAGATTAGAGTCATATTTGTATTGGAGTCATACAGATGTACAACAAGGAAACAGACCCTTTGGTCCAACTCATCCATGCTGACCAGATATCCTAACCTAATATAGTCCCATTTGCCAGCACTTCGCCCATATCCCTCTAAACACTCCCTATTCATAAACCCATCCAGATGCCTTTTAAATGTTGTACCAGCAGCTAACACTTCCCCTGGCAGCTCATTCCATACACGTACCACCCTCTGAGTGAAAAGGTTGCCCCTTAGGTCTCTTTTATATCTTTCCCCTCTCACCTTAAACCTATGCCCTCTAGTTCTGGACTCCCCCACCCCAGGAAAAGGCTTTGTCTATTTATCCTATCCATGCCCCTCATGATTTTATAAACCTCTACAAGGTCACCCCTCAGCCTCCAATGCTCCAGGGAAAACAGCCCCAGCCTATTCAGCCTCTCCCTATAGCTCAAACCCTCCCACTCTGGCAACATCCTTGTAAATCTTTTTTGAACCCTTTCAAGTTCCACAACATCCTTCCAATAGGAAGGAGACCAGTATTACACAATATTCCAGAGTGGCCTAATTAATGTCCTGCACAGCCGCAACATGACCTCCCAACTCCTGTACTCAATGCTCTGACCAATAAAGGAAAGCCTATCAAACTCCCCAAACTCCTGCCAAGTTGATTGAAAGCCCTCTCGACATCACAAGCAAAACGCCTGCAAGGAACTCAATCGCAGCTCTATACAGGTTTAATCCATCCAGTCTGAACAGGTGCCACCTTGCACACGGCTAGTCTCAGTGTCTCAAGCCTTGAAGCCTTCCCTCCTACACCAACTTTCCAGCCACACATTCATCTGCCTTATCCTCCGAATTCTGTTCTCTGAGCCACTGCTGTTACTTTTGCCTGTTCACCAAGACTGTCAGCCTTTCCCTGCATCCTCCCTGAAACACGTGGTTCCCTCTTCATTGATTTGAGGCCTCTCCTATGTCTCCTCTGCGATCTCCAATACCTCTCCTTGACTGACAGCCTCTACATCCGCAAAGGCATGGGTCTTGCTCTCTCTCCCTGTACCTTCCCTGGCATTTGCATCCCCCATCTCTCTCCAGCCGCTCCCAGATTTGATGCAACGCTGAAGTCCCGATCTCACTGGCAGGAGGTAGGAGGTGGGCGGCACGCTGGCACAGTGGTTAGCACTGCTGCCTCACAGCGCCAGAGACCTGGGTTCAATTCCCGCCTCAGGCGACTGACTGTGTGGAGTTTGCACATTCTCCCTGTGTCTGCGTGGGTTTCCTCCGGGTGCTCCGGTTTCCTCCCACAGTCCAAAGATGTGCAGGTTAGGTAAATTGGCCACGCTAAATTGCCTGTAGTGTTAGGTGTAGGGGAATAGGTATGGGTGGGTGCGCTTCGGTGGGTCAGTGTGGACTTGTTGGGCCGAAGGGCCTGTTTCCACACTATAAGTAATCTAATCAAAATCATGTTATCGAAAAGTATGAATTACAACAGCTGCAGTCGGTGGTGAGGGAGAGTTCCAGTAAGTTAGCTGCATCCTCAAAGATTCTGTGTAGTAGATTATTATAGCTTTCTTTTAAAATGGAAAATTAAATGTTGAAAAATACTTAAAAGTTATTTCATTTAGTAACGCAGCAGTTTAACCATATCAATTAGTTCAACTTACCAGGGTTTGTAACTTTTGCTGCTGTATAGGAAGGTCATTGAGAATCTAACTTCAGCTTTTACATTGGTTTCTATGGAAACTTATATTTCACTTAAAGTTGTTTCACTAAAAAAGGAGCTATTCTCAGGAACTGAAGTATAATGTTGATCAAGGACTATCTCTATATAAATACAAGTGTTTTTTTAATATGTGAATCGACGACGTTTTAAGCTAACCTGCAATTAATTCTTTTGCACTTTGCTCTTGCGATACGTTGCTTTTAAGTGGAGCATCACTTACCCAGCACTCAATTTTTCGGATATTCTGATCTTGTTTGATGAATGGACTTTTTGAGCCACTTTTTCAATTTTCAGAAGTTTAAAGTAGAGGACTAAATTCAACAAGGCTAGGATAAAGAGTCTGAAATAAAAAAAAGTAATTGAATTAGCTATACAGGTTCAAAGGTGAATTCTGGGACATCTGCTTTTCCAACAAAACTAAAAACAGAAGAATATTTAATGCACCAAGGTGTAACTTCCAAACTAAAAATTATTTTAAAAAGTTCTTGCTACCTGTAATACGCTTGCAAAGATAACTAGATCAACCTTTTTTTAAAATTGCTTAGAAATGCAACACACTGCTACTTCGAGTCAAAGAGGTGAACAGCATGGAAACAGACCCATCGGTCCAACTTGTCCATGCTGTCCAGTTATCCTAAATTAATCTAGTCCCATTTATCAGCATTTGGCCCATATTCCCTCTAAACTCTTCATATACCCAACCAGATGCCTTTTAAATGCTGTATTTGTACCAGCCTCCACCACTTCCTCTGGCAGCTCATTCCATACACGCACCACCCTCCGTGTGAAAAAGTTGCCCCTTAGGTCTCTTTTAAATCTTTCCCCTCTCACCTAAAACATGCGCTGTTTAGTTTTGGGCTCCCCTACCCAGGGGATAAGGCCTTGTCTATTTACCCTAACGATGCCCCTCAAATTTTACAAACTTCTGAAGGTCACCCCTCAGCCTCCGGCGCTCTAGGGAAAATAGCCCCAGCCTGTCAGCCTCTCCCGATAGATCAAACCTTCCAACCCTGGCAACATCCTTGTAAATCTTTTCTGAGCCTTTTCAAGTTTCACAATATCCTTGCTACCAGGAGAGAGATTAGAATTGAATGCAGTATTCCAAAAGTTGTGCAAGGAAGACTATATGTTCAGCTTTGCAATCTAGATTCAGACTTGCTGTGTACATAACAATTGTACTTCTGTGCAATGTCTGTTCATAATGAGCATAACATTAGACTACACTGAACCACCACAGCAGAGCTTAAAAATGAGAGTAAATACATGAAACATGTGTGGGGTGCTCCTGAATTCATGATACATGCATTCTTAAGAGTATGGGCAACCTTCATTTAAATTGGACCTGAATGTGTTTAAGATTTGACGCATATTGTATACTTTTGTCCAAGCGTTTACAGGTGTTACCCTGACAGTAGCTTAGAATTAGATCTGGAATCTTTTTATCTACCTTTAATGGTGTTCTTGCAACAATATTTCTGAAAAACCTTTCAAAATGTACTTACATTACACTCATGCCCAACACAAACTTCAAAAGGCTCCGATTCTGGAGTATTGGTTTACTTTCCAAATTACTTCCTCTATCTGCAAGAAAGATAACAAAAATAGAACGAGTATGCTCTAGCTGCAGGCAGTATAGTAAAAGCATAGAACGTCAAACAGAATAGGTGCAGGACGAGGATTCTTAACCCCTCAAAACTGCTCCACCATTCAGTGGAGCAAGGAGGACCTGATTGCCGCCTCCGATCCACTTTTGTGCCTGTCTCCCCTTACCCCAGACCCCCTAGGAGGATTCAGCAGGAAGTGCAGTGCACTCGAATGTGTCCCCCATCCTTCTCACCTCAGCACGATTTCATCTCAAATTCAGAGACAAAGTTAGTTATGTGTTCGTGCTGGATGCACGTGGCAGGATCAGGTGTACGAGAGCATCCAGCCCACTGATCAGACAAGATTCCTGAGAATTCATTTTGTTTCCAGATACAATCCCATATTTATTCCCTCTGGGGTTTAATTCCTGTTTGAGTGCAGCATTGTGGGTATACATGGCACATGCTGAAATGCAGCTTGGCATGCAAGAGTTGAGAAGGATGCAGAGAACAGTCTGTGTCTTTTCCCTACATATTTTGACAGGCAGTTTGATCGAGTCATAGATATCTCCATACCTTTCTCCCTCAGTCACAGAGTAAGAAACTCTAAACCAAGTTATGAAAATGAACAGCCTGTCAAAGGTTTGGTGCTTTTGAATAGTCAGGAAATGATAAAAGCTTGTCACAAAGTTTGCTGCGCTATCTTCAGATAATGCAAATACCACCACCACCTGGAAGTTCCCTACTCCCCATCAGGACTTGGGCTTATCTCACCATTCCTTCTGGGTCAAGCTCCTGGGAGTCCATCCCTAACAGTATTGTGTGTCTGGCAGCATCCAAGGAGCAGGAGAATCGATGTTTCGGGCATAAGCTGTTCATCGGAAATGAGGCCTCACTCCTGATATACAAAGTTAAAAATCACACAGCCCCAGGTTATAGTCCAACAGGTTTATTTGGAAGCACTAGCTTTTGGAGCACTGACGAATCACCTGATGAAGGAGCAGCACTCCGAAAGCTAGTGCTTCCAAATAAACCTGTTGGACTATAACCTGGGGTTGTGTAATTTTTATCTTGGTACACCCCAGTCCACCACTGGCGTCTCCAAATACGTCATTCCTGATGAAGGGTTTATGCCCGAAACGTTGATTCTCCTGTTCCTCCGATGCTGCCTGACCTGCTGTGCTTTTCCAGCACCCCACTCTTGACTCTGATCTCCAGCATCTGCAGGCCTCACTTTCTCCCAGTATTATGGGTCTACCTACAGCACATGGGCTGCAGCAGTTCAAGATGACAGCTCACCACACCTTCTCGAAAGGCAACTCAGAACAGCCAGCCAGCCAGGTTCATATTCCACAAGCAAATACAATCTTTAAAAACCCTCCTGGATTTCAGTGTCAATCCCAATGCCATTTGTGGCTATTCCTATAGCTGCTTCATACGTGCTGACAAGACATTACCTGTGTACATTTGTCTCGTACCTACATTCAGACGAGGAGCTAAACTGGTAAACTGGTCCGCGGGGCTCCGACTGAGTGTTCGCCGACGTCTCCGAAGTCCAGACTGGCCCAACTCGGCGGAGATTGGATTGTGCACTGCTTCTTCAACCAACAAGTCAGATTCTGTAACAACGAGACATTCCATAAAGCCACCTCACTCTGAAAAAGTAACAACCCAGCTGCAGCAATGAGATGTATGTGCAGAATATCTGGCTGTTTCAAAGTGTATCACTTCAGTTTCTACACAGACAACAGTCTGAGTGAGAAAGACTTGGACTCTAAATAACATGTTCACCTTGATAACCCATTCATATCACAATCAGCAAGTGTGTGGAACATGAGGGGAATAATTATAAAGATAAATTATTTGTCAGAAATAATTTACATGCGAGTGGCCAACCTTCCAATAGGATCTAGAAACAAAAAAAAAGTCGTGCTGCTTTCTCGATTCTAATCTGACAAAATTGTTGACCACCCAATTGATCTTCCTGACCATAATCCCAAACTAAACTAATCCTGATTGCCTTCTCTTAGCACATCTCCCTCCAAACATTTCTTATTCATGTACCTATCTAAAAAGGTCTTTAAAACGTTGTTTAAAACCAATTCCTCTGGAAGTTCATTCCACGCGCTAACCACTTTCTGCGTAAAAATGTTGCCCCTCATATCTTCTTTAAATCTTTCTCTGCCCACCTTAAACCTATGCCCCCTGGTTTTGAAATCTCCCACCCTAGGGAAAAGACATCTGCCATTTACCTTATCTATGCCCCTCATGATTTTTATAAACTATCAAAGTCACCTCTCAACCTCTTATGTTCCAGTGAAAAAAGTCTCAGCTGATCCAACCTCTCCTTTTGATTCAAACCATCTCAGTTGCCAACATCCACAGCTCTGGAATTCTCTCCCTAAAGTTCTCTGGCTCTTTATCTCTCTCCTCCTTTAAGACAATACTCGAAGTCTACAAGTTTAACCAAACTTTCGGACATCTGACTTGATATCTCCCATGAGTTTCTGTGTGGAAAATGTTCTTATTGATGTTCGTGTCGCACAATTTAGCTTTTTGTGTACATTAAAAAGTATATGATAATTGCAAGTTGTAATTGTTGAACAGATACACACCCCAGCAGGATATACTGCAATACAATTAGGAATGAAGTAAAACAAGATATTGCTGATGCTGAAATCAGGAATGAAGTCTGCACTGATTTCTTCTGGAATAGCATGGAACCCCAAGATCAACTATTGTCCAAACTCCTATCAACTCATTCAGGGTGGCATGGTGGCACAGAGATTAGCACTGCTGCCTCACAGCACCATGGTCCCAGGTTCGATTCCAGCCTAGGGTGACTGTCTGTGTGGAGTTTGCACATTCTCCCCGTGTCTGCGTGGGTTTCCCCCGGGTGCTCCGGTTTCCTCCCAGTCTAAAGATGTGCAGGTCAGGTGAATTGACCATGCTAAATTGCCCATAGTGTTAGGTGCATTAGTCAGAGGGAAATGGGTCTGGGTGAGTCACTCTTCAGAGGGTTGGTGTGGACTGGTTGGGCCGAAGGGCCTGTTTCCATACTGTAGGGAATCTAATCTAAATCAATTGAACTTCTACCTTCTGATTTACATAAATTCAACATCACTTTCATTGGAATAGTTACCTACAAAGGCACTAACGTAAGTCAATTACACACTTAAATGCACTTTCCCTTCAAGTATGTTTGAGTGATCCCACTTGACCATCAGATGTACTTCACATCTATCCATCAAATAGTTAAATTTAGCAGAAACCTAATTGTTTGAAGTAATCTTCTAAACCACTCCATGAGTTTTTCTGTATGAAAGACTTCACCAAACCCCATGGCTGTTTTTTGTAGCACACATCTGTCGAAACTCTGCAACAAAAAAGATGTAGCACTTGAAGCAATGTTATCAACAAACAAAAAAGAAAATTTTTATGCTATCAAATTATGTCAAGTCTATGAAAGTGAATCGATTGACAAGTTGATTGGCAGCTAAATCTATTTAGAAAGAGAATATATCTTTGCACACATCCTACTGTAGGCAGTTTATGAGACGAGGTTAGCAAAGAGTTTCACAAAATAGTTAAAACATTTTGTCCACTAGTCCTGCCAGTGATAAGTTTAAATCTCACTTTGTCCAAACATAATGAAAACCTTTGTGGAAAACATAGAAAACTGTAGGTGTTAGAAATCTGAAAGAAAAACTCAGAAAATAATGGAAATAATCAACAAGGGTGGCAGCACTTAAGCAGAAAGAATGAGTTAACATTTCATGTCAATAACTTTTCAACAGAACTTTCTACATTGAGTTTTATTCTATATTGCATATGTTTCAGGATAACATTCAGGGTGATAGAGTTATAGGTAACCTTATTGTATCCATGATTGAGTCCTGTAAAAAAAAAGTTGCTTCCCTGATACCAGGGTAAAAAAAAATCGTAGACAAGATGAAAAAAATTAGGAAAGGGCAATCAGTAACCAGAGGTCATGGTGCACGGAGGAGCTGGGAATGCAGGCAAGAGGGAGCACGGGTCTTGGGGAAAGTTGGGAGCACGGGTCTTGGGGAAGGAGGGAGCATGGGGAGGTGATACGAAGAGTTAGGATCCAAGCCAAGGAGAATGACATTCAGAGTGGTAATCTCACGATTATTTGACTCATATTAATGTCCAACTTTGAGAGAAGGTGCAAGAGGAAGAAGTTCATATATTTAGTTCATTGTGGCCAGTTCTGTCATACTGCAGGTTAAGGAAGCCACAGGGCAAAATAAAATATTGAATTTAGTTCAAAAAATATGTAGAGGTAGCAATAAGAAGGTAGAAAAATGCCATCCGTGGTGTGACGTAGCACTATCATTATGAGGTAGATGAAGAAAATATCCATCATCTCAAAACTAGCCAACTATGAGACCCTTTTAAAGCCATTGAGAGCATCAGACTTATAGATTACACAATTGCAACATGTGGCATATTCACTACTCTGCTACAATATACAACGAAGAAATTATACTGGACACAGAAAAGACTACATTCCTTAACAATTTTCTAGCTGAAGAATAAAAGTTCCTGAAATGCAAGATATATCTCAAAAATCTTGAAGATTGGCATTTCTAAAACAGTTACATGTTAAGCCACACTGTGAAAGTACCAAAGACAAAGACCTTATTTATTAGTTCACCTAATGACAACACTGGTTAAATTACCTTCCTCATCTTGTTTGTCAGTACCCTTCTGGAGGTGGTGCTGGTAATTTGCATGAGAAGTTTAAAAAGGATGGATTATGTTTTTAGAAATGTTGTAATTCAGTTACAAATGGATTCCATTTACTTTACAAAAATTTAAAGAATGATTGCTCAAAATAATGCTCAAGTGAAACCAGTAGGTCAAGAATTAATTAGGATAAAAATTCTCCCTTCATGGGAAGCCTGGTACTGAATTTCCATAAAATTCACTTATCTAGCAATAATAATGGCAGAAGGCTGCCATTTCTAGCCAATAATTATTGTAAGTCTGTAAATTAGCGTGATGAACTTGAAGGTTTGTTTTCAGATGTTTCGTCACCATACTATCATCAGTGAGAATCTTCCGTGAAGTGCTGGTACTATGTCCCACCTTAAGAAACCAAGATCTATAAAGAGAGAGGCGGGACATACCACCAGTGCTTCACCAGAGACTCTCACTGATGGTGTTACCTAGTATGGTGACGAAACATCTGAATACAAACCTTCAAGCTCAGCAGACTTATCAACCACCTGAGCTATAAATCTTCTCAAAAATCGCCAAGTATTTTGACTATCTATTGAAATAGCAGTTTTGTCCTTGAAATAACTGACGGGTCTCTGTATTGCAAAGCTGTGTAAATATGAAACGCTTAACAATTGTATGCCTGCAGTTTGATTTCTTGGAAACATTTCAAAAGATTAAGTCAGACCAAGGTGGAATCTGACTTATAGATACATCTTATTTGTTTGCTGTCAGAAAGGAATGTGATGTTACTAACATGCTAATTTAACCTTCATCAATGACATCCATTATCTAATTTCATGGGAATGTTTTGGCAAACCAACTCATGAGTGAATTGCACTGCCAACAATATGTGACATACAAATTCCGTATCATTGCAAATAGCCTCTAGCAGGACAATATTCTAGCTTCATGTAAATCAGATCCCCACTGAGAGTTCAAGTAATGGATTTATCACCTGTACTTTTAGTTTAATGCCTTCCTTGCAACTATTCAGGTTTTGTATAGCCCAATATCAAATATAATCAAATATAATAAGAATGAGTTTGTTGCAAACAAAAGGTTAATCAAGATGGAGTTATCATTACCAAAAGGGTTTAAACTGTCCATGTATATACAAATAGGAATCTTGAACAATAAAGCTGCTTCTCATGGAGGAAAAGACACAATGGGCTGAATCGTGATTTTTTTTGGCTCAGTGGAGGTTGCTTTTTAAGTTTTTTTTTAAAATAAAAGGGATTCTCATGTTGACAGCCAATGGTATTTCTTGCCACGTCTTTCCAAACATGCCTCATTAACTACCCTACCTGATACCAATGATGCCCCTCAGGTTTGATTCCATCTCCATCTTACCAGACGCCATTCCCGGATTGACTCCCCACTGACCAGATATCAGCCGGAAGACTGGTGCTCCTTGTGCCCTCACCACCTTCAAAAGCCTCACTGGGTACACAGATGAGCACGGTCAGTCCAGAGCCATTCTGCATGGCTCCTGACATTTGCCCTGGCTCTGGCCGATAGGGGTAATTGGAGGCCTTGAGATGCTACTGGCTCGAAGGTAGAAGACAGAGGGTGGTGGTAGAGGGTTGTTTTTCAGACTAGCGGCCTGTGACCAGTGGAGCGCCACAAGGTTCGGTGCTGGGTCCTCTACTTTTTGTCATTTACATAAATGATTTGGATGCGAGCATAAGAGGTACACTTAGTAAGTTTGCAGATGACACCAAAATTGGAGGTGTAGTGGACAGCGAAGAGGGTTACCTCAGATTACAACAGGATCTTGACCAGATGGGCCAATGGGCTGAGAAGTGGCAGATGGAGTTTAATTCAGATAAATGCGAGGTGCTGCATTTTGGGAAAGCAAATCTTAGCAGGACTTATACACTTAATGGTAAGGTCCTAGGGAGTGTTGCTGACCAAAGAGACCTTGGAGTGCAGGTTCATAGCTCCTTGAAAGTGGAGTCGCAGGTAGATAGGATAGTGAAGGCGACGTTTGGTATGCTTTCCTTTATTGGTCAGAGCATTGAGTACAGTAGTCGGGAGGTCATGTTGCGGCTGTACAGGACATTGGTTAGGCTATTGTTGGAATATTGCATCAATTCTGGTCTCCTTCCTATCGGAAAGATGTGAAACTTGAAAGGGTTCAGAAAAGATTTACAAAGATGTTGCCAGGGTTGGAAGATTTGAGCTATAGGGAGAGGCTGAACAGGCTAGGACTGTTTTCCCTGGAGCGTCGGAGGCTGAGGGGTGACCTTATAGAGATTTATAAAATTATGAGGGGTATGGATAGGATAAATAGACAAAGTCTTTTCCCTGAGGCCGGGGAATCCAGAACTAGAGGGCATAGGTTTAGGGTGAGAGGGGAAAGATATAAAAGAGACCTAAGGGGCAACTTTTTCATGCACAGGGTGGTACGTGTATGGAATGAGCTACCAGGGGATGTAGTAGTGGCTGGCACAGTTACAACATTGAAAAGGAATCTGGATGGAATTGAAAGGGTTTAGATGATATGGGCCAAATATTGGCAAATGGGACTAGATTGATTTAGCATATCTTGTCAGCATGGACAAGTTGGATTGAAGGGTGTGTTTCCATGCTGTATGAGTCGAGTGTGTGTGTAACTCTATTTAACAAGATATAATTCCCCTTAATTGGTAACTCACTGCTGCCTAATGAGAAACTCATCTCGTCAATTAATAAATGCTGAAAAGTTGCAGTGATATGCTCCCAATAATGAAACAAAGAGTCATAGAGTCATAGAGACGTAAAGCATGGAAACAAACCCTTCGATCCAACCCATCCATGCCGACTAGATATCTCAACCCAACCTAGTCCCACCTACCAGCACCTGGCACATATCCCTCCAAACCCTTCCTATTCATATACCCATCTAAATGCCTCTTAAATGTTGCAATTGTACCAGTCTCCACCACATCCTCTGGCAGCTCATTCCATACATGTACCACCCTCTGCGTGAAAAGGTTGCCTCTTAGGTCTCTTTTATATCTTTCCCCTCTCACCCTAAACCTATGCCCTCTAGTTCTGGACTCCCTGACCCCAGGGAAAAGACTTTACCTATTTACCTGATCCATGTCCCTCATAATTTTATAAATCTGTAAAGTCACCCCTCAGTCTTCGACGCCCCAGGGAAAACAGCCCCAGCCTGTACAGCCTCTCTCTATAGCTCAAATCTTCCAAACCTAGCAACATCCTTGTAAATCTTTTCAGAACCCTTTCAAGTTTCACAAACAGCAAATAGATTTCTTGAATTCCACTAAAAATCTCGCCATAGACCATTTTACTCAAATCCCAATACATTTCCACCCAATAACTTTAAAAAGTACTTTGATCAGTTTACACTCAAACTCGGAAAGAGTGTCCAACTGATATTCTGAAGCTGAAGCCACTTTTACACAAAAGCTGTTAGTGGAGGGGTATTTTCTTGGATCAGTCATGGCTGGCTGATTCTCAATTTCCTGGAGACAATATTATTGATTTCAGATTTGCTTTTCAGAACCCTTCACTTGTGCTAAATTGGTTTTCCAGTGGGTTTCAGAGAAGAGGAGCAGGTAAAAGCTTATTGCCCCAAGAAAATTCTCTCTCTTACTACATCCACAAAATGGCTGATGTTAAGCATTCTCCAAAAGCATTGTCAAATTCATGGCTCCATGGAGCAGCCTGCGCTCTTTGCAAATTAAACATTTTCCCCCATTACAGCCAGCCAATCATCTTTTCTGTATAACGTGTTCTTTCCAACAAGTCCAAGATATAGAACTATGTTTGACCAATGACATTCTGAATCAATATTTCAGGTAACAGGAACTTGGTCTTTAGTCAGAGAACACTACCAATAGATAGAAGGAGGAAAAGAAGCTCCTTCTTCAGAGGTAATCACTGATTTCAGAAAAGTCCTAAGTTTTGAAGTTGCGATTGTATCTTTTTTTAGTTGGAAGCAGCAGCATAATTGCTTCAGGTCCTCCAGACATAGGATTGGAAACTGCCTCTTTACCCCACCGAATAAAGCCGTGTAATTAGTAATGAGGAAAGACAGGAAGGAGGTGAGGCCTACCACAGCTTTTCTGGTGTAGTTTGGAAGGCCGCGCCTTCCCAATCCACTGCACATAAATGACAACAGGGCAATGGTGACTTGCCAGGTCAAACCTGGGAATTTCCTCCTTTGTCATCATCACTGATTCAAGGACTGCCGTAACAGGCAAGTCCTGGACAATTCACCGAGCAAGAAGGTAGAGTGGACCTAGTTATCACCTTCACTCGCTCCTCAAAACTCAGTGAAAAACTTATTCTAATCCAAGGCCCTTTGTAGAAGAACAATACAGACTTCAGGCCTCTGCTATGTTTTAATTCAGTTCATTTAATCGATGGCTTCAGCTGATCCATCAATGGATATCCCATCCTGACCCAATATGGACAATTCAAATAAGAATTTAAATTCACAGAAGTCACAATGTCCTGGGGAAAGGGATGTATTTTGCAATTAAATTGATGATACAAATAGGGATTGTAATAAGTTGTTGCAGTTCTAAAACACAATATGTACTTTGGTTTAGAGGATACCCTCAAAGACTTTACAAAAACAAACCTTACATTACCTTAGCCGGCATTTGCGCTTTGAGGTCTGAATGATGCAGTATCGGTTGTGTGTATAAAAATAGTCATGGTAAGGCACATCATGTGTGGTCACTTCTGCATCAATCAGGTAGTACTTCACTTCCTGGTTGCCTTTACACAACGTCTAGAACAAGATAGAAATAGCTCAGTTAGTTTTGTTAAAGTATCAGGTGGACCAAGTATCATCTAACTTCAGGTCAGAGATAACACTGAACTGTAATTTCTTCGAGGAAAAACATGTTTGACAAATTTCTAAGAGGACATTGACAATTTAAGCTGGACGGAACTAGTTTTTCCTTTTCACACCCATCATTTATACCCATTCTACATCTCTAATCACTTCCTTACCACCATTAGCACTCCCTTTATCTTTTGCTCTGAGCATGCTCACAACCTTTTCTACTTGCTTCTCCCCCCGCAACCACTGTGAACAATACAAAAGCCACCTTTTTCCAGCTCCTTTTATTTCTGAAGCACTGGACTTGAAATTTTAACTCTGTTTCTCTTCCCACAGATATTGCCGGACCCATTGAGTTTCTCCAGCACTTTGTTTTTAATTCAGATTTCCAGTGTCCGCAGTGGACACTTAAATGGATTGCTTTTGGAAGAACAGGAAGACCTTGCATTAATATTGTGTGTCTTTCATGACCACAGAGCTTCACATCCAAAATGAAATTGCAATAACAACACTGTTACGATTCTCGGGATATTTGGAAGCCCATACGCTGTTGACAAACGCAGCTACAGGATAATGAGCAGATTATCTGTTTTTAGATATTGGTCAGGGGATGCATATTGGTGAGGACACTAGGAAATGAGCTTGTTCATTTTCAAATGGTGCCATGTATCTTTTACTAGCAGATAGGGGAGGCACAGCTTTGGTGGACTGCATTATCTGAGAGGGTGGGAGCGTCTCTGAAAGTGCTGCATTCCCTCAGGGCTGCATTGACAGTGTCAAACTGCATTAAAAAGGTTTGGGTCTCTGGAGTGGAATCCAAACCTACAGCCTTCGGTCATGGAGAGAAGAATGCTACTCACTGAGGAACAGTTGACATTTTAAATCTCTATCCTGCTGATCTATAGCCCAAGTTAGTCCACATTGACAGTAATTGAAGGGTTTGTTTTACATTCTGAACACATTTACTTTCTCAGTTCTTCAGGCAGCATGTTAGGCTAAGGATCTTCCTCATTATTTGGTGCTTAGTTACTGAAATATGAAGTTCAAGAGGAAATAAACATTTTTAAAAGTATTTCCGTAACTTGATTCAATTCTTTTTCCACTTCCCTGAACACTGAATGCTGTCTGCATAAAAAAAAAAGAGGAGAAATTGCACGCAAATAGTAGATTCATTTAAAAACAAAATAAAAAAACAACAGAATCCCTCCAGTGTGGAAAGAGGCCATTCAGCCCATCAAGTCTGCACCAATCCTCCAAAGGGCATCCCTCCCAGAGCCAGCCCCCACCACATCCCTGTAACCCTGCATGTACCATGGTCAATCCACTTAACCTGCATATCTTTGGACATTGGGAGGAAACTAGAGCACACAACAGAAACTCATGCAGACATGGGGAGAATGTGCAAGTCACACAGTCACCCAAGGCTGGAATTGAACACAGGGCCCTGGCACTGTGGTGCATCAGTGCTCACCACTGAGCCACCGTTCTGCCCAACTGAAGGTTATGAGAGACAATCAAGTAAAAGCTCATTTTACATCTGTTACATTCAATATGAATCCGCATATATATTTTTCAGATTATTTGCATCAAGTATAGATTCTGCAAATACCTGTTTTTCAGTTGCTGTTGAAAACTTGCCAATCAGAGGATTTGTAATGGTTATTATGTACTTCATTGTTCTTGCCTGGTTACCATTCTCTTCCTTCTCCCATGGAGTACTAATGAGGTCTGCAGAAAAATGATTGATTTTTTTTGCTCATGTTAAAAATCAAAACGCTGCCATTTTAGTTTAAAATATCTACACGCATTATTTCAACATGCTGAAAAATCACAAAGATAAGTTCGAATGCTGAACAGAAAGAGCGAATTTTCTTTTTTTTAAATGCTGGAATAGAACATAAATGGGAGGGAGAGGAACTAAATATTCATATATCACTGATAGGCGTCAGGTAAAATGTTGTGTTATACAACCATTCAGCACAGAAGTAGACCTTTTGGTCCGACCAGTCCGTGCCGATCATGTACCCAAACTAAACCAGTCCCACCTGCCTGCTCTTGATCCATACCCCTTCAAATATCTCATAGCTTTTTGCAGCAGGAGCTGGGTGGAAGTGAAGTCGGAGCGCAGAGCTGGTTGGGAAGGTAAGTGATTGTTATTTGAGTGGAGAAGGACTCAGTCGGCTGAACAGGTAAGCTACTCAGTGTTCTTGTTTTGGAGACTAAGTGTAGAGTTATGGCAGCACAGGCAGTGGAATGTTCATCCTGCAGGATGTTTGAGGTAGGGGTGACCACCGATGCTCCTGCCAACTTCATCTGCAGGAAGTGCGGCCAGCTCCAGCTCCTCACAGACCGGGTTAGGGAACTGGAGCTGGAGTTGGATGAACTGAGGATTATTCGAGAGGCTGAGAGGGTGATAGATAGAAGCTACAGGGACATAGTTACGCCAGAGAACAGAGGTAGCTGGGTAACAGTTAGAGGTGGGAAGGGGAGGAAGCTGGCAGTGCAGGGATCCCCTGTGGTCATTCCCCTCAACAATAAGTATACCGCTTTGAATACTGTTGGAGGGGGACAGCCTAGCAGGGGTAAGCTGCAGCGAATGGATCTCTGGCACAAGGTCCGGCTCTGAGGCTCAGAAGGGAAAGGGGGAGAGGAGGAGATCGCTAGTTATAGGAGACTCTATAGTTAGAGGGACAGACAGGCGGTTCTGTGGACATGGGTGAGACTCTCGGATGGTTTGTTGCCTCCCGGGTGCCAGGGTCCGAGACGTCTCGGACCGTGTCTTCAGAATCCTTAAGGGGGAGGGTGAGCAGCCAGAAGTCGTGGTGCACATTGGCACCAACGACATAGGTAGGAAGAGGGGTGGGGAGATCATTCAGGAGCTCAGGGAGTTAGGCTGGAAGCTAAAAGCTAGGACAGACAGAGGCGTCATCTCTGGGTTGTTGCCGGTGCCACGTGACAGTGAGGCAAGGAACAGAGAGAGAGTGCAGTTGAACACGTGGCTGCAAGGATGGTGTAGGAGGGAGGGCTTCAGGTATTTGGACAATTGGACTGCATTCTGGGGAAGGTGGGACCTGTACAAGCAGGTCGGATTGCACCTGAACCAGAAGGGCACCAATATCCTGGGAGGTAGGTTTGCTAGCACTCTTCGGGGGGGGTTTAAACAAATTTGGCAGGGGGTTGGGATCCGGACTTGTAGTCCAGCTAGTAGGTTAGCTGTTTTTCAGGATGTCCAAGAATGTAGGCAGGCTGTGGAGAGGGTAGCACTGATAGGGAATACTTGTGGACACAGAGATGGGTTCAAGTGTGTATACTTCAATGCAAGGAGTATCAGAAATAAGGTGGGTGAACTTAAGGCGTGGATCAGTACTTGGGACTACGATGTTATGGCCATCACGAAAACGTGGATAGAAGAGGGACAGGAATGGTTGTTGGAGGTTCCTGGTTACAGATGTTTCAGTAAGATCAGGGAGGGTGGTAAAAAAGGAGGGGGGGGGGTGGCGTTGCTGATTAGAAATGGGAAAATGGCTGCAGAAAGGAAGTTTGAGGGGGATCTACCTTTGGAGGTAGTATGGGCTGAAGTCAGAAACAGGAAAGGAGCAGTCACCTTGTTGGGTGTTTACTATAGGCCCCCCAATAGCAGCAGAGATATGGAGAAACAGATTGGGAAACAGATTTTGGAAAGGTGCAGAAGCCACAGGGTAGTAGTCATGGGCAATTTCAACTTCCCAAATATTGATTGGAAGCTCTTTAGATCAAGTAGATTGGACGGGGTGGTGTTTGTGCAGTGTGTCCAGGAAGCTTTTCTAACTCAGTATGTAGATTGTCTGACCAGAGGGGAGGCCATATTGGATTTGGTACTTGGTAACGAACCAGGACAAGTGATGGGCTTGTTAGTGGGTGAGCATTTTGGTGATGGTGACCACAATTCTGTGACTTTCACCTTGGTTATGGAGAGAGATAGGTGCATGCAACAGGGTAGGTTTTACAATTGGGGGAAGGGTAAATACGATGCTGTAAGACAGGATCTGAGGAGCATAAGTTGGGAGCATAGGCTGTCAAGGAAGTATGTCATTGAAATGTGGAACTTTTTCAAGGAACAGATACGGCGTGTCCTTGATATGTATGTACCTGTCAGGCAGGAAAGAGATGGTCGTGTGAGGGAACCTTGGTTGATGAGGGAGGTTGAATGTCTTGTAAAGAGGAAGAAGGAGGCTTACATAAGGTTGAGGAAACAAGGTTCAGACAGAGCATTGGAGGGATACAGGATAGCCAGGAGGGAGCTGAAGAAAGGGATTAGGAGAGCTAAGAGAGGGCATGAAAAATCTTTGGCGGGTAGGATCAAGGATAACCCCAAGGCCTTTTATGCGTATGTGAGAAACATGAGAATGACGAGAACGAGGGTAGGTCCGATCAAGGACAGTAGTGGGAGATTGTGTATTGAGTCGGAAGAGATAGGAGAGGTCTTGAATGAGTACTTTTCTTCAGTATTTACAAATGAGAGAGACCGTATTGTTGAAGAGGAGAGTATGAAACGGATTGGTAAGCTAGAGAGATACTTGTTAGGAAGGAAGATGTGTTGGGCATTTTGAAAAACTTGAGGATAGACAAGTTCCCCGGGCCTGACGGGATATATCCTAGGATTATGTGGGAAGCAAGAGAGGAAATTGCAGAACCGTTGGCAATGACCTTTTCGTCTTCACTGTCAACGGGGGTGGTACCAGGGGACTGGAGAGTGGCGAATGTTGTGCCCCTGTTCAAAAAAGGGAATAGGGATAACCCCGGGAATTACAGGCCAGTTAGTCTTACTTTGGTGGTAGGCAAAGTAATGGAAAGGGTACTGAGGGATAGGATTTATGAGTATCTGGAAAGACACTGCTTGATTAGGGACAGCCAGCACAGATTTGTAAGGGGTAGGCCTTGCCTTACAAGCCTTATTGAATTCTTTGAGGAGGGGACCAAGCATGTGGATGAGGGTAGAGCAGTGGATGTTGTGTACATGGATTTTAGTAAGGCATTTGATAAGGTTCCCCATGGTAGGCTTATGCGGAAAGTCAGGAGGCATGGGATAGTGGGAAATTTGGCCAGTTGGATAGAGAACTGGCTAACCGGTCGAAGTCAGAGAGTGGTGGTAGATGGTAAATATTCAGCCTGGAGCCCAGTTACAAGTGGAGTTCCACAGGGATCAGTTCTGGGTCCTCTGCTGTTTGTAATTTTTATTAATGACTTGGAAGAGGGAGTCAAAGGGTGGGTCAGTAAATTTGCAGACGATACGAAGATTGGTGGAGTTGTGGATAGTGAGGAGGGCTGTGGCCGGCTGCAAAGGGACTTAGATATGATGCAGAGCTGGGCTGAGGAGTGGCAGATGGAGTTCAACCCTGTCAAGTGTGAGGTTGTCTATTTTGAAAGGGCAAATAAGGGTTAACGGTAGGGTTCTTAGTAAGGTCGAGGTGCAGAGGGATCTTGGGGTCTATGTACATAGATCTTTGAAAGTTGCCATTCAGGTGGATAGAGCTTGTAAGAAGGCTATGGTGTATTAGCGTTCATTAGCAGAGGGATTGAATTCAAGAGTCGTGAGGTGATGATGCAGCTGTACTGGACCTTGGGAAGGCCACATTTGGAGTACTGTGTGCAATTCTGGTCACTTCATTTTAGGAAAGATGTGGAAGCTTTGGAGAGGGTGCAGAGGAGATTTACCAGGATGTTGCCTGGAATGGAGAATAGGTTGTACGAGGATAGGTTGAGTGTGCTAGGCCTTTTCTCATTGGAACGGCGAAGGACGAGGGGTGACTTGATAGAGGTTTATAAGATGATCAGGGGAATAGATAGGGTAGACAGTCGGAAACTTTTTCCCAGGGTACAACAGAGTGTTACAAGGGGACATAAATTTAAGGTGAAGGGTGGAAAGTGTAGGGGGAATGTCAGGGGAAGGTTCTCTACCCAGACAGTGGTGGGGGCATGGAATGCGCTGCTTGTGGGAGTAGCAGAGTAAGAATCATTGGTGACCTTTAAGCGGCAATTGGATAGGTACATGGATAGGTGCTTAAGCTAGGACAAATGTTCGGCACAACATCGTGGGCCGAAGGGCCTGTTCTGTGCTGTATTGTTCTATGTTCTATGTTCTATATTCATGTACTTATCCAAGTGTCTTTTAAGGATGTTGTAATTGTACCCACATCTACCACTTCCTCTGGAAGTTCATTTCACATATAAACTACCATGTCAAAAAAAACGCCACTCGTTTTTAAAAAATATATCTTTCGCCTCTCACCTTAAAAATGTTACCATTCTCTTCTTTTGCCCATGGAGTACTAACAAGGTCGAGAGAAAATGATGATTTTTAACATGAGTAAAAAAAACAAAGTCCTGAAATCCCCCACCATAGGGAAAACACCTGCCACTCACCTTATCTATGCCCCTCATGATTTTATTAACCTCTGTAAAGTCACCTCTCAACCTCCTACATTCTAGTGAAAGAAGTCTCAATCTATCCTTGTAACTCAAACTCTCCATTCCCAGCAACATCCTGGTAAATCTTTTCTGAATGCTCTCTTGCTTAATAATGACTTGGTGGAGCTGGTGTTGGACTGGGATGGACAAAGTTTAAGAAAATCACGCAACACCAGGCTACAGTCCAACAGGTTTGTTTGGAAGCACTAGCTTTCGGAGCGGCGCTCCGTCAGGTGGCTGACCTGATAACACACCAAAAGCCAGTGCTTCCAAAATAAACCCGTTGGTCTATAACCTGGTGTTGTTTGATTTTTAGCTTCATAATTTCCTTCCTCTAACAGGGTGACCAGAACGGGACACAATACTCTCAGAAGAGGCCTCACCAACATTCTGTACAACATGTTCTAGAAGACTGTGTTCAATCCTTGGCATCATACTTTTGGAAAGATGTCAAGACAATACAGATGAGATTTAGTAGAGTGGTACTGAGGGACTAGTGGTGAGATTGCAGGTCCTGAGGTTGCCTTTCCCGGAGAGATAAAGGAGGTTAATCAGAAACTTAAACAGAGGTGTTCAAAATTAGTAAGGAATGTGACAGAGAGAGAGAAATGGATTCCACTCACCGGGGGTGGGGGGAAATCAGTTAACAAAAGGACACAACTTGTAGATAATTGTCAAACGAATGAAGGGAGAGGACAGGGGATTTTGTCTTTTAAAAATCCAGCCAGTTCTTAAACTCTGAAAGAAACAGAGTGGTGACAGGAGATTCAATTACAATTGCCGAGTTAAAAAGATAAAAAAGAATTATGAAATTATAAAAATTGTAAATGCAATCATAATTTACAAAATAAAATTGGATATTTACATGATGGGAAAGATTCTCTGGGGCTATGAGAAAAGAGGAGTATGAGACTAACTGGAAATATTTATCAAAGAGATAGCAAAGGGATGATGGGCTGAATCAATGCCTCCTGTGCAAGGTTCTGAAAAATTAACATAGGTGTGTTTGGAACTTTTCCCTCGAGCACGCCAGAATAAATTCTTTCTGATTTGCCATGGTAACACTTTTCTATTACAGAAGTGATTATCACTGTAAGTATTCTATTAAGGTAGTCAGCATGTTTCGACACATTTTTGGAGGTTTCCCAGAAGCATTTTACCATTAAATGCATTAACAAAGCTTTCTTAAAGCTGCAGTGTACCTATCCATAGAAAGAAAAAGACAGGCTTGCATTTACATCACACTTTTCAATGATTAACAAATTTACAGCCAATGAAATGTGGTCATTGTAGTAAGGTAGGAGACACAACAATAATACAATAACCACCATTTTTTAAAAATATGGCAATTGCCTCAGCATAACCCAATTTCCTTAATTATCTGTATTTTAGATACATGGAAAAAGGGATGCCGTAACAGATTGTAATTCCTTCCTCAATGTGGGTTACAAACCTATTTTTGATTCCTGAACATGAGACCAGTTCAAGAATCCTCACTGCTAGCAATATGAGATGATCTCTGAAACCATGGCCCCTTATAGCAGTAAGTGCACTATATTCTGAAACTTAAATACTCAGCAGCATAGCCCATCACGACAGGCAGTCACCAGTCTGCAAACAGGCTCTGTTCTGGAGTTTGTTCACAAGTTGATTTGCACGCAAGTTGGAATACAATGCAGGACAATGTAACGCAGCTGTTCATAAGCACAGGAAATGTTCATAAGTCAGGTCTGTAAAATTACAACCGTGTATGAGATGGCGTTCGTAAGCAGGAGTGTTCAGAAGTCGGATGCTTGTAAATCAGGGATACCTGTTGAAGGATAAATGGGTGAGGCAAGTGTGGGGATAGGGCGAGGGTGGGGTGGATAGGGAGAAGGGAGTTAGGGGAGAAGGATGCCAGGGTGAGGGAGTTGGGGGTCAGGTAAGTAGTTGAAGATTTGGGGTAACTTAAGGGGTCAGGTTCGACATGGATCGAAGCGAGGGTTGTTGGATCCAACTGACCCATGTTGGGTCAAGAGGACTGGGGAGGCGGTGATGGATGCAGAGCTGTACCAAAGAGGGAATCAAGTATGGAGGACATGTTGGGGCTGGAGGGGAGGGGGTTTGGAAAAACACTGAGTTAGGGGAGGGAGTTGTCAGCTGACTGGTGAGCAGAAGGTAATGTTTAGAGGAGTAAACACCTGCTCTAACCTTTCCTTGGCAGGTATTAAGCTCAAGAGAATTAGAATAATTACCAATTGGAAGTTTTAATTTCCCAAGCAATTACCGTAGATGCAGCGGAGTTGGTCCAAATGTTCTGTTCTATAGAAATTATCAAACTAGACAGTGTGCAGAAAAGATTTACTAGGATTCTACTTGGATTGGAAGGCTTGTGTCACAAGGAGAGGCTGGGATTATTTTCTCTGGGTGTAGGAAAGTGCGTGGTGACCTGACAGATGTCTATAAAAATCATGACATTGGTAAATGTAGAATAGTGGACAGCTTTTCCCCATAGTAGGCGAGTTTAAAACCAGAGGGCATAGGTTTAAGGTGAGAGGGAAGAGATAAAAAAAAGGGTCCAGAGGGACAATTCTTTCACACAGAGGAGGATGAGTGTCTGGGACAGGCTACGAGAAGTAGTGGTGGAGGGGAGTTCAATTTCACCATCTAAGACACATTTAGATAGGTACATGAAGAAGATAGATATGAAGGGACATGGACCAAATGCAGACAAATGGGACTAATTTAATTGTGAAAACTGGGCAACAGGGACGAAGGGCCTGTTACCATGATGTAGGCCTCTAACTCGATATGGTCCCAATGTGCAACTGCAGACTAGACTGTGGTAAAGACTATCTGGCCATTGAAGTTGCTAAGCCATCATCTTGGCTACGGGTGAGAGAGTGATTGGTACGGTGTATGATGCGGATGGCTTTGTGGGTCCATTTAAAGCAACACTAATTCAGTATAAATATAGATAACGCAGCCACAGACTGTTACAACAGAATCGACCTAAGGAGAGGTCTACTGCAATCTATTTTTGCTTAATGAAAGTAATTTTCATAGTTAGTTACCTGTAATTTTTCTTGTACTAATAAATTTCTGTATAAACTGAGAGTCAGTGAAGAGGAGCTCAAACATCTTGTCTGCACTCATGTTGAATACTCTGTTAATGTAGAGTTTACCCTGAAGGTCACTGCAAGTCTTCTTTTCAGCTGCAGACAATCAAATTAAATTCACGTAAAAATAATTGAACAAAAGGTTTAAAATCTACCGTATAAACAGCATATCATACGATTCATTTATATTAGAAGACTTATATTTGGCACGCACATCATTAATAAGCAATATAACCCTGTAATAGATCCACCTAATAGCAAACTCAATTGCAAACTCATTTATTTGGAAGTGCGGCTGTTGGACTGGGATGAGGTGGACAAAAGTTAAAAAAAAATCACACAACACGAGGTTGGAGGTTGTAGTCCAACAGGTTTATTTGGAGGCACGAGCTTTCAAAGTGCTGCTCCTTCGTCAGATGCTTGTGACAATGCCTGATGAAGAAACAATGCTTCGAAAGCTAGTGCTTCCAAGTAAACTTGTTGAACCATAACCTGCTGTTGTGTGATTTTTAAACTTTGCAAACTCAATAGTTTTGTTTATCTTGGATCAGTCCAAGATCCTCAGTAGGTGGCACTGTTGCCTACTTTCCCAGGTGTATGGTCCTGACCCCCCCCCCACACACATTCCAACTGCACCTTGAAAGAAAATGGTACCGTGGCAAAAAACATTGACTTCCTTTACTCTGGAGGTGGAATTCTAGAAAATGTGTGCTTGTCTTAACCAACCTCAGGTACCCTGGATAAATGCCCAATTTAAAGGAGGACTGATTCACACTTTTCCTGTTAACTATCAGAAACAGTCTTGAATACGTTAAAAGGCTTAAAATGGAGGGAAAGGTTCTTTCCTGCTCCATCTTTCTACTGGTTCTGATTGATTTTCTCTTCTCAAATATCCTACAACAACATGCAGCATGTGCATGGTAGGTGATTGTGTGCTACTGAAATTAGGGAGAAAGTGAGGACTGCAGATGCTGGAGATCAGAGCTGAAAATGTGTCGCTAGAAAAGCGCAGCAGGTCAGGCAGCATCCAAGGAGCAGGAGAATCGACGTTTCGGGCATCAGCCCTTCTTCAGGAATGAGGAAAGTGTGCCAAGCAGGCTAAGATAAAAGGTAGGGAGGAGGGACTGGGGGGAGGGGCATTGGGAATGTGATAGGTGGAAGGAGGTCAAGGTGAGGGTGATAGGCTGGAGTGGGGTGGGGGTGGAGAGGTCAGGTAGAAGATTGCAGGTTAGGAAGGCGGTGCTGAGTTCGAGGGATTTGACTGAGACAAGGTTGGGGGAGGGGAAATGAGGAAACTGGAGAAATCTGAGTTCATCCCATGTGGTTGGAGGGTTCCTAGGCGGAAGATGAGGCGCTCTTCCTCCAATCGTCGTGTTGCTATGGTCTGGTGATGGAGGAGTCCAAGGACCTACATGTCGTTGGTGGAGAGGGAGGGGGAGTTGATGTGTTGAGCCACGGGGTGGTTGGGTTGGTTGGTCCGGGTGTCCCAGAGGTGTTCTCTGAAACATTCCGCAAGCAGGCGGCCTGTCTCCCCAATATAGAGGAGGCCACATCGGGTGCAGCGGATGCAGTAAATTATGTGTGTGGAGGTGCAGGTGAATTTGTGATGGATATGGAAGGATCCCTTGGGGCCTTGGAGGGAAGTAATGGGGGAGGTGTGGGCGCAAGTTTTGCATTTCTTACGGTTGCAGGGGAAGGTGCCGGGAGTGGAGGTTGGGTTGGTGGGGGGGTGTGGACCTGACGAGGGAGTCACTGGTCCTCCTGGGGGATCAGTCGGTTCCGTAGGCAGGTGCTGAGGAAGGAAGCGAGTCGGGTCAGAGGACCAGTTCCAATACCGTACAACCCAGATGGCCTCCTTCTTCAAAGACCGCAATTTCCCCCCAGAAGTGATCGACGATGCCCTCCACCGCAATTCTTCCACTTCCCGCTCCTCCGCCCTTGAGCCCCGCCCCTCCAATCGCCACCAGGACAGAACCCCACTGGTCCTCACCTACCACCCCACCAACCTCCAGATACATTGTATCATCCATCGTCATTTCCGCCACCTCCAAACGGACTCCACCACCAGGGATATATTTCCCTCCCCTCCCCTATCAGCGTTACGAAAAGATCACTCCCTCCATGACTCCCTCGTCAGGTCCATACCCCCCACCAACCCAACCTCCACTCCCGGCACCTTCCCCTGCAACCTCAAGAAATGCAAAACTTGCGCCCACATCTCCCCCATTACTTCCCTCCAAGGCCCCAAGGGATCCTTCCTTATCTGCCACAAATTCACCTGCACCTCCACACACATCATTTACTGCATCTGCTGCACCCCGATGTGGCCTCCTCTATATTGGGGAGACAGGCCGCCTACTTGCGGAACGTTTCAGAGAACACCTCTGGGACACCCGGACCAACCACCCCGTGGCTCAACACTTCAATTCCCCCTGCCACTCCACCAAGGACATGCAGGTCCTTGGACTCCTCCATCGCCAGACCATAGCAACACGACGGTTGGAGGAAGAGCGCCTCATCTTCCACCTAGGAACCCTCCATCCACAAGGGATGAACTCAGATTTCTCCAGTTTCCTCATTTTCCCTCCCCCCACCTTGTCTCAGTCAAATCCCTCGAACTCAGCACCGCCTTCCTAACCTGCAATCTTCTTCCTGACCTCTCCACCCCCAACCCCACTCTGGCCTATCACCCTCACCTTGACCTCCTTCCACCTATCGCATTTCCAACGCCCCTCCCCCAAGTCCCTCCTCCCTACCTTTATCTTAGCCCTGCTGGACACACTTTCCTCATTCCTGAAGAAGGGCTCATGCCCGAAACGTCGAGTCTCCTGTTCCTTGGATGCTGCCTGACCTGCTGCGCTTTTCCAGCAACACATTTTCAGCTGCTACTGAAATTGACTGGATTTCCTGTGTCGTTGAACCTGGCACTGCCAAGGTCCATGTTGTTATTGTGTTGCCATAGTCTTACCAGACCATAGGGGCTGCTCTCTCATTAGAGAGAGTAAGTGATTGGTGGTGATTTAACCTGAGGGCCACCAGACCTCAGGCGAGGGAAGAGGTTGAGAAGGAGAGTCCTTCATGGTAACCTCAAACCGGTAGTGGGTATTGAACCCACAAAGGTTGGCACCACACTGCTCTGTAAACCAATGATCCAGCAGACACAAGAGACAAATTATGCAAGATACAGGATACAGGAAAATGAAGCCAGAGATTTGAATACTTGAAGGCCATTATAAAATTTAAGAACCAACAAGCCCTTTCCTTATCCCACTGGGTTTTAAAATCAATCCCCAACATATTGTTCGTACCTTCATTTGCAAATTCAGATGCATCTGTTCTCTCAGCAGGAAGATCTTCATTGCCATTATAGTCTAAAGAGGATGAAGGTGACTTGCTGCCAACTCTGTTGTTATTTTCCCTTTCAGGTGTAGCAAGGGGTTGGCCATGTTCTTGTTTCTCAGTCCGGCCTTGTTCTCTGGGGGACTGAACATAGATTTAATGCTTTTTCAGCAGAAAACTCTCATTCCCCCTTCCCCCAATGAGATCTTGAATAATTGAATTTGACAACAAAGGCTTCATGCCCAATCTGAAGACTGGTAACATTTCCTGGCAAGATGTAATATCAATGGGGAGCCAATTGGTGATGTCCCTGGAATTGACAAGAACAATTCTAGCAAATAAAATTTTCAAAACTGGGGTAAAGGTGTTCGAAACTAGAGGAGGACTCTCAAGGTGATTCATGGACTTTCTGTTGTGTAAAAGAAAGGAATGACATGCTGCTGATGAAAGGATAGAAAATCAAAATGGCATCAGGCCAAGGAGCACAGTGGAGAGTATTTACAAAGAAATCTTGCTTCTTTCAGTAAATAACTGAATGTAAATACAGGAGACACTTCCACTTAGGGGTGGGCTGGTCTTTTCTTTGTATGATTACATGCTTCTTATGGGTAAAATGCCAAATGTAATGAGCAGGTAGACAGTGGAAGATGTAGGTCATGACTTCGTGCGAAGGTTTTGCTAACACAATCTTTCGCTCAAAGCAGGTAGCTGCATGTTGGATAGACCCTCTCATGGTACACCACTCAACAGTGGGGAACACCTGCTCTCTTCTTTGGCTGCTGTTGGTTTGTCCGCACATGGCGCTGGGTCGGGGGGGCACTACTTACCCCTTCTCATCTTCCTTACCCTCAACAACAACAATAATAAACTGTTCGATTAAGTTACTCAAACGTCTGGCACGGAAGCACTCAGCTATGAAGAAATATCAGCATAACGTGTGGGTTTTCCATTTGAGATCTTCACATCATTAATAAGGGCCTAAAGGGAAGTGCAAGTTGCTCTTGTGTTGGGTAAAAGCTTTCCTTTTAGCCCCCTCTATATGAGAAAGTGCATCGTCCATGAGCAACGAGCTTTCCTCTTCCCCATTCTGCCAAGCTCTCTGTGGCCTTGTTCTGTACATTGCCACTTGCATGAAAAGCAATTCGAACTGATTCTTGGTGGAATTTATTGTATCCTACGGTACAGCTCTCCAATCTTGGAATCGAGAGCCTGCATAAAGGTTTCACCCCCACGGCATTGCCTTTCAGATACACGGCCCTGTGAACATCCTACACCAGTGGAATTACACCAGCCCCCGTCTCCCCGATACCACACAGAGCTCTGCCGGGGAGCATTAGGTGCTGCTCTTCTCCTTGGAGTTAAATGAATAATGGTTCTTAGTTGGGGTTAATTCACTTTCATTCTGCAGTATGGGCTTCCCGTCAGTGACAAGCCCTGAATGGAGTGCTCATATTATTCTGTTTCAGTTTCCATTGCTACAGTTGGCTGTATTTGTGTTTGTGCATGATCTTGCGCAGCACATCTCAGTCCATTCCCATGTGGAATCTTCATCCTCTGGGAGGCCATATTTGGCAAGCTGAGTTAGGAGAAAGATGGTTGTTATGAATTTTTCCCACTCGATTGCATCATCCTCTACACTAACTTTCCACATCAATTCCCCACCATCACTCTCAATGAGGTTCCTTCCTCTGGCAGCCCCTCTGCCATTCACTTCTACAAGATTGCTGGGCCTTTCACTACCTCCCTCAATGTTCCTCGTCTTCCCCCGAAAACAACTCCCAAACCGATCACAATGCCCAGTCCAAGCCTGACACCACTGTGATGATACTATAGCTTTAAGAGGCATATTTTGTCCTTTTTCATTAAAATGAAGTGTTAGTTATGGCATGGGGTAAACTCTCCTGCTTAATTCAAAACCAGCCATGCAGAAAAGATTTATCCCGTGTAGTATTCTGCAAAGATTTGATAGGCCAAGAGCTATTATAACTTCTTGTCCTCCTTTTTGAATAAACTTTACTCATGGAGACGAATTCTTTGTAGAGATCAGGTACTAACTCCATACCCAGCCCCAGCCCAGGCTGTGCACTCTCCTGCAGCTCCTCAGCTCTTCTTGGGGTCTCCTTTACTACCTTCACTAATGCCACTGGCTTAGCTCCTTTTATCACATCATTTTGCCTTTCTTTAATGACCAGCTCTGGGGCTGTACATGTCCCACCTTCTGAGAGTGAAAACACCTGCGGTCTTTCACCTCCTGTTTACCCTCTTGGGTTTCTTTAACCGGTGGTAAATTCTTACCAATGCTCGCTACTCTTGGTTTTATAGTGCAGGATCTCCCCTTCTCCCAACTTCTATCCCTCACAGAACGAAACTCTGGCCAGAGCTTGTCTTATGCGCCAACATTTACTCATCTCCTAATCCTGCTGCCCTTCTCACTTCCTGAACTCTGTTCCACGACGTGAATTCTGAACATCTATGGAAGTGAGTTTTTAAACTCTTCTAGCAGAATAATCTCTCTTAGAGCCTCAAAATTCTTATCTATTTTCAAATTACGTACCCATCAATCAAAATGACTATGTTTAATTCTTTCAAACTGAACATAAGTCTGACCTGGTTCCTTCCTTGTGTTCCTGAACCGCTGTCTATATGTTTCTGGTACCAATTCATAAGCATTTAAAATAGTCGGTTTAACCTCTTCATAATCTCTTGACACCTCATCTGACAGCGCGGCAAATACCTCACAAGCTCTGCCTACCAGTTTAGTCAGAACTAGTATTATCCATAAATCCTCAGACCACTCCATCTGCCTAGCCAATTTTTCAAATTAAATAAAGAAGGCTTCAACATCTTTCTCATCAAAGCATGGCAGAGTTTTGACAGATTTGTATATCACTACCTTCTCTTTTAATCTCCATCCTGTCAACTTGAGTATGCTGACTAAGTCACAACTTCTCAAGTTCAAATTCTCTCTTTGTGTCTCTCCCTCTCTTTGCTCAGCTAAGAACCTTCTCTCTCTCTCTCTCTCTCTCTTTCTTCTCTCTCCCTTTATCTTCTAACTCAATTTTCCTCAACTGTAATTTTAGTTTTTCTACCTCTACTGCACTTGTCTGTTTCTCTGACACACCTAAGTGTTTGAGTAATTCCCTTACAATTTCAGGTTTACTTTGGTCCTTGGTTAAACCCAAATCTAACTTACTTGCTAATTCTAAAATTATGGCCTTTTTCTTTCCTTCTAAACTTTCTTGGCAAATTTGAAAATCATCTTCAAATCCTGGAAACTCTTTAGCAATTGTAAGAGCCATTTCTCTCACTTTTAATTTAATCACCCACAAGTAATTGAAATTAAACAAATTGCCTCGCCTACTGTTTATTTAAGGATCCAGGACAGTAACCTGCAAGTGTTTAAATCTGCTGGTATTCTTCTTGCCCCCAACCTATTCAAATCTGTTGAGACCAGTCAGATCACGGACCTGAATCCCCAAACTATTAGGACACAGGGTAAACTCTCCTGCTTAATTTAAAACCAGCCAACTTTATTTCTTAACAACTTTATTTGTTAAAGTACAACAGAGAATAATTAACTAACAACTAGTTACAATTCCTTCCTCTAACCTATCTTTTATCTTCCCTTCTCTAATACTAGTCCAATAAAATGCCCCGTTATGATTTACAAAACAAAACTTGTTAGCTCAAAACCAGGCAGCTTTCAGTTTCTCTGAATTCCAGTCTTTTTTCTTCTTCTTCTTAGGGATTTCTGCTTCACGGGTTACTGATCGATAAAGGTACCTTTTAAGAGAGCTATTTTTCAAGCAGTCTGTTTACACGCTGGTTCTGGATTAGTGGTGCTGGAAGAGCACAGCATTTCAGGCAGCATCCAAGGAGCAGCGCTGGGCTTGGCAGTTCTCCTCTCAAGTATTCAATTCTCCCCCTTCTTATACCCCAAAAGCATCGGATTGTGTCACTGGCTTTTAAGATTGTCAATATACTAAATTCAAACTGGATTGGAGTTTGGTATTTTCTGGTGTATAATTTAAACTGATTGGCCTAATTCAAATCTGTTTTGTCATTTCTAGGCAACCAGCTAATCGAGTTGGTCGACCATTATCTTTCTTTTCAGAACATTTGGTTCTGTCAGGTAGTTCTGTTGCTTTTAACTCTCTTAAAAAGGTACAGTACACCCACATCTTCATAACAAGAGAGATTGAGACAGAGGTATTGAGCAGTCTATTCTAAACCAATAAAGTAAGTAGCGTGTGAGGCCTTGGGTTTTGTTTGAAACAGAACAATAGAAGCAGCATGAAAGGGTGGGGTCAAGATGCCACAGAATCTGGATTTTAGCTTTCTGCAGTTGCTGGAGTCTTGGAGGTTGATGTGGAAGCTCTTATTCCTCTCGGTGTTACAGCTAAATGCTGGGTTCACTTCCTGCTGTCCCAAATTTTAGCAGTCTATTTTACTGAATTGGCCTTTGCCAAGGGTGTGTTTATGGGATGTTATTTTATTGGAACAGTTGCTGTCTAGTCATTAAATAATCTATTATCCTGTTAAGTTATTCCAATTCTTCTTTTTTTGTTTGTGTTTTCGCTATAAGTGTAAGAATAAAGCGAGTTTTACTTTATTCTGGTAGTTTGACCAATCAAATTGCACCTGGAATGCAATGCCCAACACTTGTCTTTAAAATTAAGAAAATATTGGGGCTTAGGCTATCGTCTTAACATACTTGGATAGGGTTTGATCTGGTCCATAACACCGGCCCTTATTCAATTCACCTGCTCTTTCTTCCTTCTCAGCTCAACTAATTACCGCACTCTGTTCAAACCCTGAAATACTCACGTCCACCTTGCAGTCTACCCTCTCTCCCATATCCCTGTGCTGCCCTCCACCCACCCCTTTCCTAGTTTCCTCCTTCCATTTCCCAGGGTCCTTGCAGTGCCCCTGAACACCACAATCTGCATGTTCCATTCCCTACTACTTTTTCTATCTGATCCAATTTTAATCGCACCCTTTTGGAGCAGAGCCCCAGCTCCCCACCCTGGCCTGGTTTGCTGTCATCATCCAGTACAGCTACCTCACTCAGGGAGGCTTGTTCGTCTCCTTGCACTGGAGGCTATGGTGCTGAAACATCTTGGTCATGAAGTTGTTAAAAATAAACTTACTGAGGAAAGTTTGTACTTACTAGAACCTGGAGGAAGTAGTCTGCTCTGTCAGGCACATGCCTCTATACTGAGATATTTTCTTTCTGAATCAATCTGCTCTGAGATATTACAACATGCTTCTGGAGCAGGTGGGATATGGACTGAGGCCTACTGACCCAGTGTTAGGGACAATACCACTGGCCCTCAAAAGCCCTCCGACTGCACCTGGAATTCCTGGGTAGTCTCCCAACCAATTACTTTTGAGGGTGTGGCGCTAGAAAAGCACAGCAGGTCAGGCAGCATCCGAGGAGCAAGAAAATTGACGTTTCAGGCAGGAGCCCTTCATCAGGAAATTGGGCTTTTGCCCAAAATATCGATTTTCCAGCACCACACTCTCAACTCTGACCTCCGGCATCTGCAGTCCTCACTTCCTCCCAACCAATTACTAACCAGACCCACGTCTGGCTTTGGAGATCAGATGAGATTGGGTGTGATCTGGAGCGTGAAACACATTTCCTGTTCTTGCCAAACAGGGATGTGCCCGTCAGAGCTCCCAGTGTAATGGGATTCCACTCCAAATGGCAATTCATTTCTAGCCTAAAACAAAACACAGGCAACTAGCAACTGATACAACAGAAGCACAAGAAAAACTCTGGACCTCCTAATGCCGACAGTGATCGATAATCCATCTCCAGCTAAGCCCCCAGTCCCTGCACAAGAAATGAATTTCTTCAGGCAGAAGTTCAACTCATGGTGTCAATTTTGTGCTGAGAAGCAGATTGTGATTGCACACGTGCGGTGTGTGGGTGTATGTGTGGAGCAGAGTCAAAAAGTGTGGTGCTGGAAAAGCACAGCCATTCAGGCAGCATCCAAGGAGCAGGAGAATTAACGTTTCGAGAATAAGCCATTCCTGATGAAGGGCTTATCCTCGAAACGTCGACTCTCCTGCTCCTCAGATGCTGCTTGACCGGCTGCGCTTTTCCAGCGCCACACGTTTTGACTCTGATCTCCCGCACCTGCAGTCCTCTCTTTCTCCCCCATGTGTGGAGCAAGAAAAGGGCAGAGGGAGAATTGGGGTGGGGTGGGATAAGAAAACCTGGGTCACCTCAATGAGCAAATCCTGGATGACTCTGCATTCAAAAAAAAAAGGTACAGAAATGTTGAGCTTCTATCGTTCAAGTCCTGGCTATTTCTCACAAATCTTAAGCAGCCACACAATCAGTCCTAGAAAACAAACAGCCACAAAATAATTGTGCAAAGGTTATGTTTGTGAAGAACCAGGAAGAATAGGAGGGTTCCTTCTGTTTCAACACAGCTATGACATATCATTGCTGGTCCGTTTTCACTCCCCCCAGTGAACTATGGGCCGTTCAGACAGGGAGCTGCCAAATCTACCACATAGCAATCACTTCCACTGACTCTCAGCCTGTTTTGGTACAAGCCAAACATTTCCAGATGGAATAATGGCAACAGAAACTTCCAGAATCATAACGTAAACCTATCACTTCAAAATCCCACAGCATTTTACATAAAGCAAAAAAAAAGTTAACACCAAGGGGTTATTAAGGCAAATGACACTTGGTCACAGGGATAGGTTTTAAGGAGCACCTTACAATCATAGAACCGCTACAGTGTGGAAAGAGGCCATTCGGTCCATCGAGTTTGCACCAACTTTCTGACAAATATCCTGCCCAAACTCAGACCCCTACCCTACCCCCGTGGTCTCGCATTTCTCACGGCTAACCCACATAACCTGCACGTCCCTAGATACAACAGACAACTTAGCATAGCCAATCACCTAACCTCCAAAGGCTTAGAAGAGGGGAGAAGGGTGGGGAGATGGAGAGGTGTGGAGAATGAATTCGAAAGCTGAGGGCTGTGGCAGTTGATGGCATGGTTGAAATTGATGGAGCGATTAAACCTGGCATTCTCTAGAAGCCAATCGTTGAGGACCATGCCTCAGCAGTTTGTGGGGCTGGAGGAGATGGCAGAGATAGTCAGAACCAAGGTCACGGAGGGAGCTTGAAAACAATTGTGAATATTTTAATAATCAAGCCCTTGTATAAACAATGTAGGTCAGTATGCTCAAGGGCATTGGATGGACAGCGTTTAATACAGGTAGAATTTCAAAGGATACAATGTCAGAGACTAACCACTTAGAACAGTTAAGTCTAAAAACAAAGGCATGGATTAGGATTTCAGCAGCAGAGCAGAGTCAAGCATACTACAAAATGGTAGAGGTCGGTGACATTAGTGACTGTACAAACATGTAGCAGATGGAGGTTAAACAACTGAATGAAGAAAAAATTTACTCCTTACAGCAAATTTGTAAGCAAAGTTAGAACTTTGGAATAAAATGGACAGTACAAAAGGATTAAGTGGGTGATAGAAGACAGAATGGTGGCGAATGGATGTTTCTTGGGCTGGAGCAAATTGGAATTCTCTGGGGAGGTGTGTGTTAGGATTCCTGTTGTTCCTGATATATATTATGTTGTGACTGTACAGGAGGCCACTTTTGGAATAGTGCATTCAATCCTGGTCTCCCTGCTACAGGAAAGATGTTGATAAACTTGACAGGGTTGAAAAAAAGATTTACAAGGATGTTGCCAGGGTTGGAGGGTTGGAGTTAAAAGGGAGAGGCTAAATAGACTGGGGCCATTTTCCTGGGGCGTCGGAGGTTGAGGGGTGACCTTAGAGAGGGACATGGGCAGGGTGAATAGACAAGGTCTTTTTCCCAGGGTAGGAGAGTCCAGAACTAGAGGGCATAAGTTTATGGTGAGAGGGGAGAGATTTAAAAGGGACCTAAGGGGCAACGATTTCAAACAGAGGTGGTGTGTTTATGGAATGAGCTGCCATAACAAGTGGGGGAGGCTGGTATGATTACAATATTTAAAAGGCATTTGGAGGGGTATATGAATAGGAAGGGTTTGGAGGGATAAGGGCCGGGTGCTGACAGGTGGGACTAGATTGGGTTGGGATATCTGGTCAGCATGGACAGGTTGGACCAAAGGGTCTGTTTTCGTGCTGTCCATCTCTATGACTATGACTCTAAACGGGTCTAGATCATTTAGGATATCCAGTCGGCATGGACAAGTTGGTCTGAAGGGTCTGTTTCCGTGTTGTACAACTGTGACTGTATTAGTGACCTACAGCCTGGTGTAGGGGACACATTTTCAAAATCTGCATAGCATATAAAACTTGCAAGTATTGTGAATTGAAGTAGGTGCTATCGAGATTCAAAAAAAATTAGAAATATTGCTGGAATGCACAGATGAAATTTAATGCATAATGTATGAAGTGAGTCAAGTGACTGGAAAGAACCTAGTTGATCAATATTACACAAAGGATACAGGAGCAGATAGATATGTAAGCATGTACATATTGAAGACAACAAGATAGGTCAACAGCATGACTAAATCATAGAGCATCCTAAACTATCTTTTTTTTTAAAAAAAGGGAGTGTCCATAAGTAAGTTGTGTTAAGACCTTATATAGAACACCTGATTCAGCCTGATCTAGAACTTTCCATCCAGGTCTGTGCACCACAATTTAGGAAAAACGTTAAGATATTGGGGAGAGTGTAGGAAAGACTCTTAAGAATGTTTACAAGAATGAGGAACTTCAGTTGGTTGGACGTATTGGAGAAGTTGGAACTGGTTTTTTTGAAAGCAGGAAATTTGTTGAGAGGTATTCAAAATCACGCATTTGTGAGACAGGGGTGGGTACGTATGGAGGCGTTTCTGGGCAGTATATTCGGGGGAAAAGATGTTCTTACTGCTGGAAGGATCAAGAATCACAGAGCACAGATTTCAGGTTACTGGAAAAGGTAACATGAGCAAACTAATTTCTCATAGAATCAGTGGTTAGTATCTGGATTATTCTGGTGGTGGAAGCAGGTTCAGTTGAGGCATTCAACAGGCAGTTGTATTAATATTTGGAAAAGCAAGAATCAATGAGGTCACAAGGAGAAGGCAAGGGAGTTAGCATGAGGTGGACGGATCCTTCAGAGACCTAACATAGACATGACAAAGAAAATAGCTCTCTGTAATCTCAAACATTTTTTTAATGATCTCAACTGATTAGGCATTTGGAAGGACCATTGAATAAAGCCAATAACAATTTGCTATTCAATAAACCTGCCTCTATATTATAGAATTGCACAGCACACTGATAGCAAAAATAGAAGAGTTCTTGTAAGAACAATTATAGACACAATGACAAAGACATAGCCACATCCATAGAACTCTCCCAAAGACAAAATCAAACTCTACACAACAAACCTACAAAAAAAAAGAGATTGCAAGCTCTATCACATTCAAAGTACTTAGCACATGTTTTGTGGTTGTCAGCTACCAAAGCCACAATTTGTCTTCATAAGAAATCAAACACAAGGTATCATTATTGTTGGGACTCGACTCACTGGTGTTTGGAAGAACGAGAGGTGATCTCATTGAATAATAGAGGTTTCTTAAGGAGCTCGACAGGGTAAATGTTGAGAGGATGCCTCCTCTCATGGGTGAGTCTAGGACCAGAGGGCAGAGTCTCAGAATTTAGGGGTGACAATTTAAGACTGAGATGTAAAGGAATTTCTTCTCTCAGTGTCTTTGGAACTCCTTGCTGCAGAGAGCAGTGGGGTAGAGTCCTTGTGTATACTCAAGGCTGGAATAGATTCTTGATCAGTCAGGGAATCAAACGTTTTTGGGAACATGCAAGTGGGTGTGAGGAATGTCACATCAGCCATGATCCTATTGAAAGGGAAGTAGGCTCAAGGGACAGAACAGTCTACTGCTGTTCCTGATTTATTAAAAGAAACTCAAACTTTACACCGTATCTTCTGATTTCAAACTGGAATTATAGTTTAAAAAGACTCCAGTCCATTACTATTTTCCATAGCTCTTGTGGCTAAGTTGATCAAGGGAAATGTGGGAAGGCAGGGTATCAATGATCAGCCATGATCTTAATCATGGGGTCAGTTAGCTCAGTTGGTTAAACAGCTGGTTTTTAATGTAGAGTGGTGCCAATAGTGTGGGTTCAATTCCGAAGGTTACCATGAAGGACTCGCTTCACCTGAGGCACAGTGACCCTCAGATTAAACCACCACCAGTCATCTTCCTCTACTGAGAGAGCAGTCTTCTTGTCTTCTGGGGCTATGGTGACTCCTAAGGGTGGCACGGTGCTTAGCACTGCTGCCTCACAGTGCCAGGGACCTGGGTTCAATTCCACTCTTGGGGGGAGCGTCTGTCTGGAATTTGCACATTCTCCCAGTGTCTGCGTAGGTTTCCTCCGGGTGCTCTGGTTTCCTTCCACAGTCCAATGATGTGCAGGTCATGTGGATTGGCCGTGCGAAATACAGGGTCACAGGGATAGGGAAGGGGATGGATCTGGGTGGGATGTTCTTTGGAGGGTCGGTGTGGACTCGATGGGCCAAATGGCCTGCTTCCACACTGTAGTGATTCTACAATTAATGAATAGCAGAACAAGCTAGAAGAGTCAAATGGTCTATTCCTGCTCCTATTTTCAATGTTTTTGTTACTTGCTCAGCACCTACCCATGAGGAACAATTTAAAAGTAGCCAGAAGAGTTATCACTGGGTGAAATCAAATGAACGCTAGTGACTTGGGGTGGAGAATTGATGGGAAGAACAATTAATAAAACGTAACCAACATTATCAGTTGAAGATTGTAGGCACTCAGCATCTGCCTTACACATCACTAGACACAGAACATAACCAATGAAAGAAGAAATGGGAAAAATGGAAAAGAAGGCTTCACAATCTGTACTTTTGCCTTCACTGTTGAGTTTGTCAGTGGTCAAAGCTTTTCAACCTCCCTGACCTGGGCTTAAAGTGGGCAGCAGAGCACAAGTTTTAGACTGAGTTATTAGTGATAAAGAAATAAAGCCCAAGAACATTCATCAAATCCTCAATTAGGACAGAGGAGTAGGCCTTTCATAGAATCCCTACAGTGTGGAAACAGGTCATTTGGTCCAACAAGTCCACACCAACCCTCCGAAGAGTATCCTACCCAGACCTATTCCCCAATCCTCTTACTCTACATTTACCCTTGACTAATGCACCCAAACTACATGTCGCTGAATACTCTGGACAATTTCCCAAGGTCAATTCACTTGACCTGCACATCTTTGGACTGTGGGAGGAAACCAGAGCATCTGGAGGAAACCCACACAGACATGGGAGAATGTGCAAACTCCACGCAGAGAGTTGCCCGAGGCTAGAATTGAACCCGGGTCCCTGGTGCTGTGAGGCAGCAGTGCTAACCACTGAGCCACCGTGCCACCCGAGTTTGTTCAATATACCATTCGAATGAGATCATGGCTGATCTGTGGCCTAATTTTCTATACCTGCCTTTGACCCAGATTCTTTAATACATTTGGTGAACAAAAAAAATCTCAGAATTAAAATCAATAACTCATCTAGCATTGCAAGTAGATCCAACGGAAAAGACGCACAATGACCTGGTGAGTCCCTGGTGACTTTTTAATCCTATATTCTATGATGTCAATCTGGATTCTTTTAATTGCACAAGTTGTTTCAACATTATATAGTTAAGTATGAAGATGGATTAGGAGGGCTGAACTGATTTCGCTCTCATCCCTCTCCTCCCTGACTGTATATAGTTCAGTGTGAGAACCAAGTCAACCAGGTTCCTTTCCTCACAATAAAACCCACTAGTTTAATGCAAACAAAAATTTACTCAAGATACACAATCTTTGCTGTGCAAGTCCATGATATATGTATGTGTCGAGTCAATATTCGAAATGAATATTGCGGATAATTCATCTTCATTGCAATAGGCAGATGTAAGCATTTTGAATAATTGTGTAAATTATGCACAAGTAAGTAACTCGCAAATTAAATAAGATGCTTGAAGATCAAAAACTAGAGGACAACTGTACAGGAATGGAAAATAAATCCTACCATTGTTGATGCATTGTCTTGGATAACAGCTGAAGGATTTACAACTGTAGCGTCTCCAAAAGGAACTGTATTTAAATCCTGAGCACATGCATCAGTACAAATGGTTTTGGATACAATTGGTTGGTCTCCTTTATTGTTATATTCATTGTATGTGTTGTTTCCCACAATTCTAGACAGAAGAACATTAAAGTCATGCATTAGAAAGGTCTACTTAGCCCTTTCAAGTTAAATTTTATGACACTAACTTTGTTACCTTAGCATTTAACAGTATTTTGAATTATGCCATTTTCCTCTCAACTACAGTGTGCTTGAGTTAATTACGGTAATTCGCTTGCTTAACATTGAGGTCACATCTTGAAAAGTACAACTTTAAAGTGAAATATTTAAGCAAATTCAATTGTCCCATTACACCAGTGTAAAAACCTGCAGTTAGCTTACATTGAAACTTCCCCAAAACTAAATATTATACCTTGTCATCTGAAATAACTGTTCATTTCTAAAGAGTGAAATTACTTAAGATAAATAAATTTAAAATATAAATCCTAACTATTTCTACTTCTCTCCCAAAGTGAGGAGCTGGGTGTGGCATTAGAGGAATATGATGAGCAGAAGGGGCCATTCCAAAATGGTGGAAATTTCAACACATGCAAAGGGGCACACTTAACTAAACTATCTGCAGTACGTAAATGTTAAAAAAAAAGTGCGTATGTCTGTAACACATCTAGAAAAGATCTGGTTAAATCAGTTATCATGCAGCCATTTCCTTACCCTGCAAAGTGGCTTTCATCATTAGCTAACTGCAGATTCTCCATTTCATTCTTCCTTAAATGCAGATCTCTGCCATAATTTTGCTGGGCCATTCCAATGAGCTCTGTTTCATTTTAATGCTAAAAACATAAAAGAAAAACCTGAAACAAAAACAAAATGAAAATTCCTCAAACCAGGAAGCATGCTCCAAACCAGACAGTAATAAAGCTGAACATTGAACTGCTCTGAAGAAATCATGCAGTTGGTGGCATCCTTTTAGGCATCAGGACTTTAGGGCAATAAGTAACTTAGCCACATGGCTATGCTTTGATCTAAGGACAGCCAGAGTCCAACAGGGGCTACAGTGTGCACCAAAACATAAAGCCTCAACGATGCTTCGGAAGGTGATCATCCGAGGGATGCTTCCTGTCCCAAGCATAAAGATCCGACAGTATTCTCCAGATCTTCGGAGCCTTAAGCTTGCACCGTATGACAAGAAAGTGAGGATTGCAGAGTTAGAAAGCGTGATGCTGGAAAAGCACACAGGTCAGGCAGCATCCGAGAAGCAAGAGAGTCGACGTTTCCAGCATAAACCCTTCATCAGGAATGGGGCGGGAGGGACAAGAGAGCTGAGAGATAAATGAGAGGGGGAAGGTAGTTGGGAATACGATAGGTAGATGAAGGTGGGGGATGATGGTGATAGGTCAGAGAGGAGGGTGGAGCGGATCAGTGGGAAGGAAGGTGGACAGGTAGGACAGTTCAAGAGAGCGATGCCAAGTTGAAAGACTGGATCTGGGATAAGGTAGGGGGTGGGGTGGCAAAATGAGGAATCTGATGAAATCAACATTGATACCGCTTGCACCCCCCACCTTCATCTACTGATTGCTTTCCCAGCTACCTTCCCCCCACTCTCCCATTTAGCTCTGTCCCCTTGGGCCCCCCACATTCCTGATGAAGAGCTTATGCTCGAAACGTTGACCCTCCTGCTCCTTGGATGCTGTCTGACCGGCTGTGCTTTTCCAGCACCACACTCTTTGACGTCTACCATTTGAGACAGGATGAGCGTGGGCAAGGAGCAGGTGGAGCAAGTGAAAGGCACCCAGGTCAGAACAAATCCTTATCACCTGTGAACCAATGCAGAAATTCATTTTTAAAAATGTATTTTTTCTTGTAATGTGGGTGTCACTAGCTAAGTCAACGTTTATTGCTCATCCTCAGTTACCCTTGAAGGTGGTAGTGAGTCACCTTTCTGAACCTCTGGTGTACATTCAACAGTACTGTTAGGAGAGGATTTTGACTCAGTGATAGTGAAGGACCATTTATATAGCTTTCCTCAAACAGCACCTTCCAAACCCACAACCTCTACTATCTAGAAGGAACAGGGAGGCAGCTACATGGGAACACCATGAATTTCAAGTTCCCCTCCAAGCCACTCAATGTCCTGACTTGGAAGCATACTGTCACAAAAGCTAGAAAGATATCAGGATCACCTTATTGTGGGAGCCTTCAATTAGCCTTTAAAGATCAGATTTTCTACTGTATCACACAACTATTAAAAGGCTGTGCATTAACAAAAAAAGTAGGTAGTAGTGAGAGCAAAATCCTGTATTTTACACAAGATGGACTGAGGGCACTGAAGTGGAAATGCACAGAGGCTGGAAAAACTTTAAAAAAGGATACAGTAATCACTGTTACACTGTGGTCTCACTGGAAGAGGGGGTGCAGGGGAACACAAAACAGCAAATTCTTCCAAAATTATACAATGTCAGCCCCACAAAAGGAGCAAAGGGCATTTTCAACCTGTATGGTTCAACAAAATCTCAGGAACCAAAAGAAAATCCTATTAAAGCAAGTAACTTTCAAAACATTGTGACAATGAAATGTTGTTCCTGGAATAAATTATGAGATCTAATGGAAATTATTGGAGTGCAGAAATTATGGTCAACAGAGAAAACACCAAACTTCCAATGTGACACCAAAACAGGAATTTCATTTCTTCCAGGCAAAGACAGGGGCTAAAGCAAGACTTCTTCCAAGTCAGCCAATTATAACCCTCCATAGACCAGGAGGATTCAACTCAAAATCAAGGGACAGTTGACTGTTGCAGTTCAGAGCAGAAATCTTCAATGCAATCCAAAAGGAATGTTCACTATTAAACTGAAAAGCTTACACAGATCTGCAACTCCTCTCTAGAATTGGAAAGCCAAGGCAAACGGAAAGAATGGAGAGCAGAATTTCCAAAAAAAAATTAAAAAAAGGTCTTGGGAAGCTGAAAACTGCTCTTCATGACACAGTGATGCTAAATCAGTGTGGTTGTGCATCTAAAAGGAAAGTTCCACATCCACGTTTACAGAGGTGAAAGTGAGAAATTGGATCAATATTGCATCAGGGAAATCTCATGACTTGATGGGCTGAATGAACATTTTCTGCTCCTTTGTCTTATGGTAGAATCTCAACTGGAAATCAGTCAGCGTTTCAGTACAGGTCCAGCATTGAAGTCAAACAGGTCCCTGTGAATCTGTATTGACCTCTCGTTATGAAATTACGGGACATTGAGCCAAAGGCACCTGTGGTTAGGAGTCCAGCAATGCTAGAAAAAAGCGCTTTTAAAAAATCTAAGGAGAAGGGAACGGTGACTTTTGGCAACTATCTTCAGACAAACAATCCAAACTACTGACAATACTCCTCACATCGTGTAGGAGATATTGCTTAAATCAAATAAAATTTTGTTATTAATTACATCTGGAACTTTTCAAAAAGAATGAGGAGGAATATTTTATAATGGGTTATCTGACATAAGGATGGCATCTTTATTTTATAAAATATGGCAGCCCTTCTTGAATTATATGAATACAGATATTTTGGCTATCCTAACAAGGGCTTTTATTTAATTGAGATTACGAACCTGGCTGGTCCGGGGCCCCTTGGGAGAGGAATCCCGCATGAATACGGGTTTTGTTACATTTGATGTTAACACATTTCGAGCATGTATCTCACTACCCAATTTCTATGTTATCCACTGTTTTTTTTTCTCTTTCTCTTATTTGAATAATGTAAGAGACTTAAATATACATTCTAGTTAGTTGTAGGTTAGATTAGTAGTTAGATGAGTTTTGTTTATTTTTCTCGGTATTTTTCTTTTGTTAAATTTTGGTTATTATATATTTAAGATTTAATTGTATATCAATGTTTGTACTTGAGAGTTTTGTTTATTTTTGTAAACTTGTAAAAATTTTAAATTTCTAATAAAAATATCTATACATCAAAAAAAAGGATGGCATCTTAATTCACAGTTCCACTGCAACAGAGCAAGATGGCCGAGTGAGGGCAGTGTGACAATGTTTGCAAAATACAGGACTAACACTCACAAACACAGAGGCAGTCTGTAACCATTAAATCTCTAGGCCACATCATTCATGCATTAGACGGCAGGGCTGACCTTTTAAGAAAGCCCAATGCAATCAAAACATTATCTTGAAGTGTCACAGAACTTCAGCAATTTGTGAAGATGGTGAATTAAGTAGGAAAGTTCTTATCCAATTTGGCACACACAAAATTGGGCAGTGCAAATATTGCATAGACAAGACCAAGTGTTTGGAAGGAAAACAAAATTCTTTTAAGTGTAAATGAGATGCTCGTTTCATCAGACGCATTCTGTCATATTTATATAACCTCGAACCACCTACAATAATTAAAAGCAAGGTAAAGTCACCATAGTCTTATCAGACCATAAGACTCATTAGAGGGGGGGGCGATTAGAGATGCATCAAATAGACTAAATGCTATACTGTTTCAGATTCAGAAAGATGATAAATATAGTTAAAAATCACACAACATCAGGTTATAGTCCAACAGGTTTATTTGGAAGCACTAGCTTTCGGAGCGCTGATCTGAAATGTGATTTTTAACTTTGTATAACCCAGTCCAACATCAGCATCTCCAAACCATGGTATGCACAGATCAGTATTTTATGTATCCAGGTCTTTGACTGAAACAGAGCAATGAGATGCAGTAATTGAAAACAAAAAGCATCATGATCAACCACATTAGAATGCTAAATTCTCACAAATATTGTCTTAAATCTGAAGTCCACTATTGAAACTGATTGCCATTGACTTCATTGCTAAATGCCAAAGAATTAACAAAAGATGTTACCAAGAGCGCAAAGATTTTATTTGAGATTGATGAGCATTGATGCTACCACCACACCACTGAAAAGGAGTGGTGCAGTTCATGAATATGTTCCACCATCGTCCTTTTACACACAAAAATGGTTAGCCAATTAATGGCACTTAAATGCAGAGGACAAATTTAAAAGTGAGCTGATGTTTTTTTGCGGTGTTCATTGTTTGCTCTGGCTGGAATGGTCACTAATATAGAGTGCCCTTTGGTATGAACAGAATACATATTTTTGGGCTACCTTTAAGCAATTCACATTTTCAAATCACAGAAGCATTTGCTAGAAACCATACATAACCGGACGTGCATGTAATTTGCAGAAATAGAAAACAATGACATTTTTTAAAATATCTCAACATGGATCCTGGTGGGGTTTGAAAAATTATATTGGAGTACTATTGAGTAATCAAATTTTATATAGCCTTAACATATGTACACAAGAAAAGCAAGTTTGGCTAGTTATCTGGATTACAGAGATTAGAGATGCATACAAAATAATATAATTCTGGTTGAGCGTTCGGCCTGAGCACTTCATAGAACATAGATAGAACATAGAACAATACAGCACAGAACAGGCCCTTCGGCCCACGATGTTGTGCCGAATTTCTATCCTAGATTAAGCACCCATCCATGTACCTATCCAAATGCCGCTTAAAGGTCGCCAATGAATCTGACTCGACCACTCCCTCGGGCAGCGCATTCCATGCCCCCACCACTCTCTGGGTAAAGAACCCACCCCTGACATCTCCCCTATACCTTCCACCCTTCACCTTAAATTTATGTCCCCTTGTAACACTCTGTTGTACCCGGGGGAAAAGTTTCTGACTGTCTACTCTATCTATTCCTCTGATCATCTTATAAACCTCTATCAAGTCACCCCTCATCCTTCGCCGTTCCAACGAGAAAAGGCCGAGAACTCTCAACCTATCCTCGTACGACCTACTCTCCATTCCAGGCAACATCCTGGTAAATCTTCTCTGCACCCTCTCCAAAGCTTCCACATCTTTCCTAAAGTGAGGCGACCAGAACTGCACACAGTACTCCAAATGTGGCCTAACCAAAGTCCTGTACAGCTGCAACATCACCTCACGACTCTTGAATTCAATCCCTCTGCTAATGAACGATAATACTCCATAGGCCTTCTTACAAACTCTATCCACCTGAGTGGCAACCTTCAAAGATCTATGTACATAGACCCCAAGATCCCTCTGTTCCTCCACCTGACCAAGAACCCGACCATTAACCCTGTATTCCGCATTCTTATTTGTTCTTCCAAAATGGACAACCTCACACTTGGCAGGGTTGAACTCCATCTGCCACTCCTCAGCCCAGCTCTGCATCATATCTAAGTCCCTCTGCAGCCGACAACAGCCCTCCTCACTGTCCACAACTCCACCTATCTTTGTATCATCTGCAAATTTACTGACCCACCCTTCGACTCCCTCCTCTAAGTCCTTAATAAAAATTACAAACAGCAGAGGACCCAGAACTGATCCCTGTGGAACTCCACTTGTAACTGGACTCCATGCTGAATATTTACCATCTACCACCACTCTCTGACTTCGACCGGTTAGCCAGTTTTCTATCCAATTGGCCAAATTTCCCTCTATCCCATGCCTCCTGACTTTCCGCATAAGCCTACCATGGGGAACCTTATCAAATGCCTTACTAAAATCCATGTACACTACATCCACTGCTCTACCCTCATCCACATGCTTGGTCACCTCCTCGAAGAATTCAATAAGACTTGTAAGGCAAGACCTACCCTTCACAAATCCGTGCTGGCTGTCCCTAATCAAGCAGTGTCTTTCCAGATACTCGTAAATCCTATCCCTCAGTACCCTTTCCATTACTTTGCCTACCACAGAAGTAAGACTAACTGGCCTGTAATTCCCGGGGTTATCCCTATTCCCTTTTTTGAACAGGGGCACAACATTCGCTACTCTCCAGTCCCCTGGTACCACCCCAGTGAAGACGAGAAGATCATTGCCAACGGTACTGCAATTTCCTCTCTTGCTTCCCACATAATCCATGTAGTGATTCAGCTATATTGCAGGTGATTACATTTTATAGCGATCTTTAAACTGGTTTGAGGGGAAAGCTAAAAAGATAAAGTGCTCAGGCAATTACAGAGATCTGGCATGTGTTGTATTCTGTATTGTTAATATGATGACTCAATCTTTAAATCTGGTTTCTGTATTGCCATTTAAAATACAAGTGGCCTAGCAATTTTCTCCTTGCCGTTAATAACATGTTATAATTACCACAAGGTTTCACCACATAGAAATGAAAGCTACACTTTCCACAATTACAACTAAATTTGAAAAAGGACTAAGTTAGATTTAGTTAAGCTAAGTTCATAAGTAGTCAACTAAGAAGCTAAAAGGAATTCAAACTTTTTCTGCATAAATTTATCAGCTTGTGGAGCAACTTCCATCTACTGAAGATGGTGGATATTGAAGATCATATTGGCAACTTGAGAACTAGTTTAAAAACTGACCAACAGCTTAATAATTTTAACAAATTCAAATGTGCCCCCAAATACAAGTAGTAATACAGTCAAGTGGGAATGAGGCTTGTAATTTTGTTAATATGAATTGTCAGCATTCCTTTACTTGTAATGAAAGAATGGCACTGGATAACTATTGCAAGGCGTGAAAATGATGATGCTGTTTAAAAAAAGGTACAAGATTTATCTCCTCCAAAAATAATTTGAAAAACATGTATGTTGTTCAGTACCATTTATGACATGGAAAAATAGTGTTTCTAAAACACAATTAAAAATACAGGACATTCACAATATATTGCAGTGGTAGAAATCCACCCTCGCCCATCATCTCACTATTTGAGAGAGTCTGGCCAGCCCACTCTGCAAAAGCACCACACAAAAAAAAAGTCAAAAAGTATTAATATTAAAATTTCACAGAATTATTCCAACACAGAGGACGCCATTTGTCCCATTGTGCCTGTACTGGTTTCCTTTTGTCCACACCTGTGCACATTATTTTTATTCAAATAATCACCAACGCCTTTCAAATGCCTCTGCCACATTTCATACCCTAACTATTCATTGAATGGAGTGGTTTTCCCCACTTCACCTTGCTTCTAATGTGATCACTTTAAATCTATATACTCTTGTTCCTTTTTTGAGCAAGAACAGTTTTCCCCATTCTCTCAGTTTTGAAAACCTCTGCTAGATCTCCTTTCAGACTTCTTCTCTCCAAGAACAGTTTCAAGTGCTTCATTTTTGGATCCTATGAACATTTTTCAATCTGCTTCTTGCACAGCCTCATATGGAACATCAACATAATCTATATCAGCTGAATAACAGCATTAATAAATCTTCTGTGTCATCAAGGCATTGGATAGCCAGCATTTGCTTGATTGGTTTGACAAGAAGTTTCATTCTTATATCATCCTGGATCTCTACACACCGTTTACAAAGTGTACATGTGGTATCTTCAAACAAACAAACACAAACATAAGAATTGCTGTCCTGATTTCTATATTTCTTAGTACATTCTTATGGTCCCAGCTGACAGCAATACTGGACAAGCCTTATTCCAGATGAAGCCTGGGGTGATAGATCAGTGGTTTAACTTTTGCAGTTAATTACTATGGTAGATGATCACCGAAACATTTTCACAAGTTATGTTCCAGATGCCCTTTAAAGAACCGAGCACAAGTTTATTGCACAAAAGAACAAAGACTATATATAATAGTTAGAAAGACTTTAAACACAAACATTGAACTTGTTTCAACTTGTTTCAGAACACTATCAGTTACAGCTACTCAATCCCAGAGAAACAAACACCTATCTTCAGGTTTTAAATATCTTTACTTGATGGTTTATCAGTTCTTTTCCTTGAACCGTAGCCACAATTCTACAATTCCTTTCCAAACACAATGAACAAACTTTTCACAATTCCAAAGGCCTAAACTTTGAGTTTTAGCGATGTTACCAAGATAATCTTTGGTACAGAGGGATTGTACAGAGTAAAGCCTAAACAGTTCGGTCTCTACTTATTGGAGTTCAGAAGAATGAGAGGTCAATGTGAGAGGATGCTTCCCCTTACAGGAGAGTCTAGGACCCGGAGGCATCATCTTAGAACAAAGGGGCATCAACTTAAGACGAGAAGAGGAAGAATTTCTTCTCTCAGAGGGTTAAGAGTCTTTGGAACTCCTTGCCACACAGCCCTGTAGGGAAGAATTCTTGTATATATTTAAGGCTGAGATAGATCCTTAAACAGTAGCGGAATCAAGGGTGTCAGGGAAAGGACAAGAAAACAAATGCGAGGAATATCAGATCAGCCAGTTCCTGCTGAATTGTGGAGAAGGCACGGCATTTTTCTGTTCCTATCTCATATTAAATGCGATTTGCGGCCAGTAAGCAGCCTTACAGGGAATGCAATCAATTCTGTTCAGAATCGACTATCCTCCTCTGGCAAAGGTTTGTGTTCTTCTTCAAGGCTCAGAAGAGGAACTTAGACCATTTCCTTTCCTGCAAACTTGAGAAGGTGGAAGAAGCTTCAAAACTCTCACAAGAAAGCAGGCAATCTACAGAACTGCTGCCTGCAACAGTATTGACCAATATATCCTTTAGCGTTTCTTTCAAGATTGGCTTAGTGACAGTTCTCAACTGACACAATTCAATTGGAAATTGTAAAGCTTTAATCTACCAAAGGTTGCACTGGACACATGAGCAGCAGCGTGTCATTCAAAACCATTTTCTATAGGGTATTTGTGAGGAAATTCATTGAGTTGATTTATAGAGTCAGAGATGTACAGCATGGAAACAGACCCTTCTGTCCAACCTGTCCATGCCGACCAGATATCCCAACCCAATCTAGTCCCACCTGCCAACAGCCCGCCCATATCCCTCCAAACCCTTCCTATTCATATACCCATCCAAATGCCTCTTAAATGTTGCAATTGTACCAGCCTCCACCACATCCTCTGGCAGCTCATTCCATACATGTACCACCCTCTGCGTGAAACAGTTGCCTATTAGGTCTCTTTTATATCTTTCCCCTCTCACCCTAAACCTATCCCCTCTAGTCTGGATTCCACGACTCCAGGGAAAAGACTTTCTCTATTTCTCCTATCCATGCTCCTCATAATTTTGTAAACCTCTATAAGGTCACCCCTCAGCCTCCGACGCTCCAGGGAAAACAGCCCCAGCCTGTTCAGCCTCTCCCTGTAGCTCAGATCCTCCAACCCTAGCAGCATCCTTGTAAATCTTTTCTGAACCCTTTCAAGTTTCACAATATCTTTCCGATAGGAAGGAGACCAGAATTGCACACAATATTCCAACAGTGGCCTAACCAATGTCCTGTACAGCCGCAACATGACCTCACAACGCCTGTACTCAATACTCTGACCAATAAAGGAAAGCATACCAAACACCTTCTTCACTATCCTATCTACCTGTGACTCCACTTTCAAGGAGCTATGAACCTGCACTCCAAGGTCTCTTTGTTCAGCAACACTCCCTAGGACCTTACCATTAAGTGTATAAGTCCTGCTAAGATTTGCTTTCCCAAAATGCAGCACCTTGCATTTATCTGAATTAAACTCCAACTGCCACTTCTCAGCCCATTGGCCCATCTGGTCAAGATCCTGTTGTAATCTGAGGTAACCCTCTTTGCTGTCCACTACACCTCCAATTTTGGTGTCATCTGCAAACTTACTAACTGCACCTCTTATGCTCGCATCCAAATCATTTATGTAAATGACAAAAAGTAGAGGACTCAGCACCAATCCTTGTGGCACTCCACTGGTCACAGGCCTCCAGTCTGAAAAACAACCCTCCATCACCATCCTCTGTCTCCTACCTTTGAGCCAGTTCTGTATCCAAATGACTAGTTCTCCCTGTATTCCGTGAGATCTAACCTTGCTCATCAGTCTCCCATGGGGAACCTTGTCGAACGCCTTACTGAAGTCCATATAGATCACATCTACTGCTCTGCCCTCATCAATCTTCTTTGTTTTATTACAATTAAAAACATAAGTGGCAGAAAGTGAAGGAATTTTCCAAGAGTGTGGTGCTCTCCACCAGAACCCCCAGCCTGTTATGGATGGCATCCTTCATTTGCAACTGGCCTATCATGCCTCTAGAATTAACGAGCGACATATTGCAAAAAAGTGTGTGTGAGAATTTAGCCAACAAAGACACGTTGACGCTTGATATTACAGAAAGACTTTGGATCTACATATACACACACATATCTGTTCAAACTCAATCTAATTGACTTGCACTTAAACAAAAATGGAACATTTCCTTTCATCCACCTGTCAACAACTGCCTCCTTAGCAATCCCACTGACATCTATCAAAACAGTAAATCAAGACCCAAGCTAACTAATTAGTTATTCCCACAATTTAAACATGCTTGAAATTTTTACATGGCCAAACATGTCAATAATCACATTAGCTGCTTGGCTATTTTCATACATCTTACCTGAGTTTAACATTTTTTGGAACAATGCGTGTTCCGAACAGACACCAAATTAGAAAGTCTAGACAAATCGCCCGAAAATTCAGATTGTTAAGTCAGTTAATTAACTATAATGTTGGAGACGAATCTAATATCATTCTGTCGACTCCGAACACATGAGCCCACCCAAGAATAAAATACCAGATTTCTATTACCAACGGGTTACAGTAGATCAGCTACACAGACTGCAACTGTTGAAGGTAGTTCACCATCACTTCCGTCAAAGTAATAAAGGAGCTGGCTTTGTCAGAGAGACACACACAAACACACTCTGTTAAAAGACGTTCATAAAATGATTTAAAATAAAAAGGCTTTGAAACTTATAACGCAAAACAAAATACTTCACTACTACAACATGATAAACAAAAAGAAACCCAGTGTACACAGGTCACTGTTGTTCACCTACATGCTAAAAACAGATTTTCAAGGTAAACAAATTTTGGACAAACTTAAAAGCAGAAGCCAGCTTCATTTTGAAGAAACATCAAAGCCCTTCCTGTTTAATCTGGTAATTTTACCTGTACTGTTCCACACCCATGCTAGTGTGACATGCTGACATTTGGACACATAACAAAACACTGTATAGAACCTGTTGAACACAGAAGATACTCCAAATGCTGCAGATTGAAGGAGGAAGGTTTTAAGGGTTAAAGTTCACATGAACGCTGTTGTTTCCTGTTCAGATGGAGGGTGGACCAGGGTTACTGGGCGTGACATACAGGAATCTTACAACACAACCAGTATAATGAAGAAACATGGCTTAACTCTTTACATACAACATATTGTTACACTTTAAATATTATTCAAACAATGGCACTCATTTTTAAACAGTCCTCAATGCTTTAAATTGAAAACTTTTTGATCCCTTTTAAATTAGTTGCATTTTTACAAATTTCTGTTTAAATATTGAATCATTGTCAGGGTCAAAAAACTAATTAAAAAATTAACCAATAATTTTATTTATGAGTTAAATCAAATATCTTGCCTACCACCTTGCACAAAACACATTGAAGGTTGGCATTATATTGAGTACAATTTATAAAACCAGTTACTAGCATCAAGAAAATGCAGTGGAATATTTAGTTATGAATCTGCTGCTCTTAATTATTAACTTTCTTCACTCAGTGACTGACTAAGTCAGAAGTCACATGGCATCAGGTTATAGTCCAACAGTTAATTTGAAATCAGAGGCTTTAGGGCACTGCTCCTTCCTCAGATGAAATCTGAAAGCTTGTGATTTTTAATAAATCTGTTGAACTATAACCTGGTGTCATGTGACTTCTGACTTTTCACCCCCCCCCCCATTCTCAGTCCACTTGTACCTTCACATCAGTGATTGGCAGTGAGGATGATTTCTGTGGTTGAACTCCATATAACATGCATGCAGGAACTGAAGACATTGCTGCATGAAAATTTAACTCTCATTCAAAATGTAACTAACATTCAGGCATTTTAAAAATGATCCCCTATCATCTTTGCCTGAAAGTGTTGACTTTTTCCACTAGAATGCAACTTCATTGATACTGCATTTCTTGTCTGCAATTGTTTGCAATTCCAGTTTCAGTCTTCATTATAATTGTTCTGAAGCAATTTGACAATAGGGGCTGTCGGAACAAAGTCCAATACTATCCTCACCCGAAACACACATTACTGTCAAAGCAGAAAAGTTGATTCCCCCTCTTTTGAAAATGCCTTAAATGCTATATAAGACCAATTGTAATACACCTCCCAAACAGATCAGCTAATTCAACACCTTAAGGGTTTCAAAGCTGAGAATGTGGGAGCTCATTGAATTCTAACCAATCATGGGTTTGTCTTTGCTTTTTTAAAATTCTGTTGCTATATAAACAGATTCCTTGTGTATAAGCCAAGAAAGACAGGTTGTTTGAGCATATTTTTCAAAAAGCAAGTATACTGATTCAGCAGCTAGTGACAGAAATCAGCACAACAGGTGACTCAGCAGGTGTTGAGAGAACACACAAAACTATGTGGATACGCCTTATCTATGTTCAATTGGTGCATTTATATGTTACATAGGGTCATGCGGTGTGGCTATCATAACGTTAATCATCTACCTATTGGGACAAATATTTGTGAGATTGAAAGTGGAGTGTATTATGGTAACTGCTTAGGAAGTGGTTGAAGAGCTCTATAATGAATGGGTCTTTAGAGTGTGGAATATTTTCCTATCTGGTAGCATTGTGAGAAGTAGATTTATTGAGCCATGCAGGTATTACCCATAATGTCCAAGATCATTGGAAATCCTGCCCATTCCTCATAGGATGTTACTGGCTTTTTCCTGGAACAAAGTTAGCAATCTTTGTGACCTCCATTTATATTGGCAGTGCTGCACCTGGAGAGGAATTTCTGTCTCCAATTCTTTATTCCAGGTTTCCTTTATGTATATTGCAAATTCTCATTTTAGTACATTGCTAGATTCATCTGATAGATATAGAACACAGAACAAAGAAAAGTACAGCACAGAACAGGCCCTTAGGCCCACAATGTTGTGCCGAGGTTTAATCCTAATGTAAAATATAATAACTTAACCTACGCACCCCTCAACTCACTGTTATCCATGTGCATGTCCAGCAATAGCTTAAATGTCCCCAATGACTCTGCTTCCACCACCACAGCTGGCAACGCATTCCATGCATTCACAACTCTCTGTGTAAAGAACGTACCTCTGATGTCTCCTTTATACCTTCCTCCTCATATCTTCAAACTATGACTTCTTGTACCAGTCACTCCTGCCCTGGGGAAAAGTCTCTGGCTGTTGACTCTATCTATTCCATTCATTATTTTGTACACCTCCATCAGGTCTCCTCTCTTCTTCCTTCTCTCCAGAGAGAAAAGTTCGAGCTTATTCAACCTTTCTTCATAAGGCAAGCCGTCCAGTCCAGGCAGCATCCTGGTAAACCTTCTTTGCACCCTCTTCAAAGCCTCTGTATCTTTCCTATAGTAGGGCGACCAGAACTGGACACAATATTCCAAGTGCAGATATTGTGAGAGATCGCCTCCTTTTCTAAGATTCCCATCTATGTTTGCCATATTCAAAAGATACTGAGGAGATCTTCCTCCCAAGTGATATGAATTAATGTTAGCGAAAGATAAACAAAATATTTCACTACCAGTTTAAAAGTTGAAGAAATCCAGTATGACCTATAAATATGTTTGTAAATATAAACAAGGGCACCTCATAGTTTTGTATTAGAATGAACCCAACAGAAAGAAACAAGTATTAATTCAAAAGTTATACATTTATCCTTGAATGTCCTTTTAACATATTTTATGGAATATTTATTTTTTACTTCATGACAGCTTGATGCCTTTTTCAAAAAAACCCTGCTATTGTTATTTTATGTTAAATGTAGCTGCGATCTGAATGCACCAAGTTTCACAAGCTACAATGAAACAAGTCACCAGTTAATACATTTTTCACATTTTGTTCAATGTTGACTTTAATTGAAAAAGAGTTTGTTAACAAAGGAAACCAATTTATTAACTCAAGTTCAATAGCCATTTGATGATACAAAACTAGAATATTGATGTAAAAAGATACTTTTGTCAAAGATGTTTGTCCTGTACTCATCACAAGAATTCCCAAGGAATACTGAAGTAACAGTGGGGATGCATATTTATACTCTATGAAAGAAGAATGCTCATTGTTTGGCAAGTTCAGTCTGGTTGAGGCTTTGCCAAGGATGATGCACCAGTTAATGATGGCTGACAGTTAACTGACAAGCTTTCAACCAGTCAGTTTGACTCAAAATGGTCAAGGCGTTTCCCTGAGTAGTGAACCAGAGACTGTCACCTGTTTGATGCTTTGCAACAAGTGCAGTGTATGTGCATGATATTTCTGTTTGTGAAGACGAGAGCCCTGTATATTAATTTTTGTAATTTTCAGTCCACACAAGTGCACCAAACTGCAAACCTAACAAAACATTTGAAATTAGTTGTCATCATTCATTCTCCTAGCATGTATTGCATTTGAACTATTATATAGACACAATGCAGAAAAGTTTCAGAGTCAGTGGGGCGACAAATGTAGAGCAAAAATGTCAGATATCTCCCCAAGGCCTTTTCCCTGGGGCGGGGGAGTCTAAAACTGGAGGGCATAGGTTTAAGGTGAGAGGAGAAAGATTTAAAAGGGACTTAAAGGGCAACTTTTTCATGCAGAAAGTAATATGGAATGAGCTGCCAGAGGAAATGGTGGAGGCTGGTACAGTTACAGCATTTAAAAGGCATCTAGATGGGTACATGAATAGGAAGGGTTTAGAGAGATATTGGCCAAATGCTGGCAAATGCGACTAGGTCAGATTGAGATGTCTGGTCAGTGTGGATGAGTTGAACCGAAGGGTCTGTTTCCATGTTAAATGACTCTGTGACTTTATGCCACACATATCTGGATTTTAAAAAAAATCTGAGCAGCCTGTATTCTGAGCTCATAACTGAAACTCATTTTAATTTCCAGTCTATCCAAACATGTGGTGTATATAACTTTATTTCATTGACTTGTGGAAAAAGCACATTGCAGACCAGACCAGCAACTATTGCCCATCCCTAATTGCCCTTGTGCGAACAGTGGTGAGCTGCTTTCTTGAGCCGCTGCATTCCTTGGGATGTAGATACACCCAATTAGGAAGGGAATTCTAGGATTTTGACCCAACAGCAGCATCATAGAGTCCTACAGCACAGAAATATGCCCTTTGGCCCACCATGTGTATACCAGCCAACAAACACCAACTATATGAATCCCATTTACCCACATTTGGTCCATAGCCGACTATCCCTCAGCATTGTAACTACTCATCCAGATACTTCTTAAATGTTATGAGGGTATCTGCTCCCACCACCCTCTCAGACAGCACATTCCATCTTTCTGCATCCCTCCTTTTCAGGTTGCCTCTAAACCACTTGCTCCTAACATTAAATTTATGTCCTCAGGTCTTAGACATGTCTGCCATGGGGAAGAGATTCTCATGATCTATCCTGTCTATGCCTCTCATTATTTTGTACACCTCAATCAGATTCCCACTCAGCTCCACGGAGAACAAATTCAGCCTGTCCAGTTTCTCCCCATAACTGAGACTCTTCACCCCAAGCAACATCTTGGTGAATCTCCTCTCCACCCTCTCCATTGTAATCATGTCCTTCCAATAGTGTGGCAACCAGAACTGCACACAGTATTCCTTCTGTGGCCTAACCGATGTTTTATAAAGACTTCCTTGCTCTTTTATTCCATGCCCTGGCTAACGATGGCAAGCATCCCATATGCCTTCTTCACCTCTCCCTGTACAGACACCTTCAGGGATCTATGGACTTGTACACCAAGGTCCCTTTGTTTCTCAGAACTCCCTGGGGCCCGACCATTCATTTCCATAATCTCAAAATACATCACCTTGCACTTATCCAAATTAAATTCCATCTGACAATGCTCTGCCAATTTACCAGCTGATCAATTTCCCAAGACTATCCTCCTCACGATCAACAACACCGCCAATTTTCATGTCATTTGCAAACTTACTAATTAAACATTCTACATTCATATCTGAGTCATTAATGTAAATAACAATCAACAAGGATCCCAGCACCAAACCCTGTGGTGCACACCTGGTCACAGGCTTCCAGTTACAGACAGCACCATCATCAGCATTGGATATGTCTTGTCCCATCAGCACACAGGCCCATCAGAGTTGGAGGCACAGTAGCAAACACAGTAATAGCTGGGAGGGAGTTGAGATGGGCACCTTTAACACACACTCTAGACTCTGTGAAGTCACCTGGCATCAAGTCAAACATGGGCAAGGCAACCTCCTGCAGGCTACCTACCTCCACCATCAGCTGATGAATTAGTAAGCCTCCATAATGAATGACTTTTGAAAGAAGCATGTGGCAAGAGTGCAGAAAGTATTCTGTAGGGGATTTCAATATTCACCATCAAGAGTGTTCCAGTGCTCCCACTAATAGCCAAGTTGACTGAGTCCAAAAGGACATTGCTGTTCGACTGTGACTGCAGCAGGTGGTGAAGGAACCAACATGAGAGAAAAACCCACTTGCCTTCAGCCTCAGCGATCTGCCTGCTACAGATGCATTTGTTTGTAACACTACTGGTGGAAGTGACCTTGTAGAGTTTCTGTGGAAACTAAGTCTTGGCTTCATGTTGAGGATATTCTCCATCATGTTGTGTGGCCACTAACACTGTGCTAAGTGGGTCAGATTTCAAACAGACTTAACAACTCAAAACTGGACGTCCATGAGTTGTTGTGGGCAAGTAGCAGCAGCTGAATTGTGTTGAACATCATTCCATATCTCATGATCTGGTGTATCCCTCTCTTTATCAAAACCATTAAGCTGGGTGACCAACCTGGGTTTATTGAAGAGCCCAGCAGGACATGCCAGGAGCAGCATCAAGCACACGTAAGACTGAGGCCTAAACCTGATGAAGCTAAAACACAAGACTACTTGCATGCCAAACTATGGAAGCAGTAGGTGACAGATTGATCTAAGTGATCCCACAGTCAGCAGGTCAATCTAAATCCTACAAGTCTTGCCACATACAGCCACGAATGATGGTTAACAGTTAAATAACTAACAGGGGAAGAATATTCCACAAATATCCTCATTTATCAAACAAATGTCAGATATCCCATCACCTGTCTTGGATCTTTCTCCTTCACCATCAAAATTAAGCCTAACACAAACGATGGAAAGAGCACCTTGTCTTCTGCCTCGGGAGATTACAACCATATGGCCTTAACATAGAGTTCACCCGCTTCCAAATCTCCCCACCCCTCGCTTCATCCCAGGTCCAGTCCTCCCTCCCTGCCCTGTCTCCTTACCCTGACCTAACCTGTGCTACTTCCTTCACACCTATCCGTTCACCCTTCTCTTTGACCAATTACAATCACCTCTGACCTGTATCCACCTACTGCCATTCCACCTTCCTTTCCCCCAGCTCTACCCCCCTCTATTTTTTTCTTGATGAAGGGTCTTGACCCAAAACATCAACTCTCCTGCTTCTCTGATGCGGCTGGACCTGCTGTGCCTTATCCAGCTCCACACTGATCGCTAAAAACCCATCTAGCTCACTAATGTTCTTGAAGGAAAGAAGTCTGCTATTCTAAACAGAGCTGACCTACAAGTCAGATCTGACCCTAACAGTCAGAGGGAAATTGAGAAACAAATTTGTAAGTAGGTCTCAGCTATCTGTAAGAATAATAGGGTGGTTATGGTAGGGGGATTTTAACTTTCCAAACATAGACTGGGACTGCCATAGTGTTAAAGGTTTGGATGGAGAGAAATTTGTTAAGTACGTACAAGACAATTTTCTGATTCAGTATGTGGATGTACCTACTAGAGAAGGTGCAAAACTTGACCTACTCTTGGGAAGTAAGGCAGGGCAGGTGACTGAGGTGTCAGTGGGGGAGCACTTTGGGGCCAGCAAACATAATTCTATTAGATTTAAAATAATGATGGAAAAGAATAGACCAGATCTAAAAGTTGAAGTTCTAAATTAGAGAAAGGCAAATTTTGATGGTATTAGGCAAGAACTTTCGAAAGCTGATTGGGGGAGGCAGATGTTCACAGGTAAAGGGGTGGCTGGAACTGGGAAGCATTCAGAAATGAGATAATGAGAATCCAGAGAAAGTCTATTCCTGTCAGGATGATAGGAAAGGCTGGTAGGTATAGGGAATGCTGGATGACTGAAGAAATTGAGGGTTTGGTTAAGAAAAAGAAGGAAGCATATGTAAGGTATAGACAGGATAGATCGAGTGAATCATTAGATGAGTATAAAGGCAGTACGAGTATACTTAAGAGGGAAATCAGGAGGGCAAAAAGAGGATATGAGATAGCGTTGGCAAATAGAATTAAGGAGAATCCGAAGGGTTTTTACAAATATATTAAGGACAAAAAGGTAACTAGGGAAAGTATAGGGCTCCTCAAAGATCAGCAAGGTGGCCTTTGTGTGGAGCCACAGAAAATGGGGGAGATACTAAATGAGTATTTTGCATCAGCATTTACTATGGAAAAGGATATGGAAGATATAGACTGTAGGGAAATAGATGGTGACCTCTTGCCAAATGTCCAGATTATAGAGGAGGAAGTGCTGGATGTCTTGAAATGGGTAAAGGTGGATAAATCCACAGGACCACAGGTGTACCCAAGAACTCTGTGGGAAGCTAGAGAAGTGATTGCTGGGTCTCTTGCTGAGATATTTGTCTCATTGATAGTCACAGGTGAGGTGCCAGAGACTGGAGGTTGGCTAACGTGGTGCCACTGTATAAGAAGGGCAGTAAGGACAAGCCAGGGAACTATCGATCAGTGAGCCTGACCTCAGTGATGGGCAAGTTGTTGGAGGGAATCCTGAGGGACAGGATGTACATGTATTTGAAAAGGCAAGGTCTGATTAGGGATTGTCAACATAGCTTCGTGCGTGGGAAATCATGTCTCACAAACTTGATTGAGTTTTTTGAAGAAGTAACAAAGAAGATTGATGAAGGCACAGCGGTAGATATGATATATCTGGACTTCAGTAAGGCGTTCGACAAGATTCCCCATGGGAGACTGATTCGCAAGGTTAGACCTCATGGAATACAGGGAGAACTAGCTATTTGGATACAGAACATGCTTGAAGATAAAAGACAGAGGGTGGTGGTGGAGGATTGTTTTTCAGACTGGAGGCCTGTGACCAGTGGAGTGCCACAAGGATCAGTGCTGGGTCCTCTACTTTTTGTCATTTACATAAATGATTTGGATGCGAGCATAAGAGGTACAGTTAATAAGTTTGTAGCTGACACCAAAATTGGAGGTGTAGTGGACAGCGAAGAGGGTTACCTCAGATCACAACAGGATCTTGACCAGATGAGCCAATGGGCTGAGAAGTGGCAGATGGAATTTAATTTGGATCAATGCGAGGTGCTGCATTTTGGGAAAGCAAAACTTAGCAGGACTTATACACTTAATGGTAAGGACCTAGGGAGTGTTGCTGAACAAAGAGACCTTGGAGTGCGGGTTCATGGCTCCTTAAAAGTGGAGTCACAGGTAGATAGGATAGTGAAGAAGGCATTTGGTATCAATTCCTTTATTGGTCAGAGTATTCAGTACAGGAGTTGGGAGGTCATGTTGTGTCTGTACAGGACATTGGTTAGGCCACTGTTGGAATATTGTGTGCAATTCTGGTCTCCTTCCTATCGGAAAGATGTTGTGAAACTTGAAAGGGTTTAGAAAAGATTTACAAGGATGTTGCTAGGGTTGGAGGATTTGAGGCCGAATAGGCTGGTGCTGTTTTCCATGGAGCGCGAAGGCTGAGGGGTGACCTTATAGAGGTTTACAAAATCATGAGGGACATGGGTAGGATAAATAGACAAAGTCTTTTCCCTGGGGTGGGGGGAGTCCAGAACTAGAGGGCATAAGGTTTAGAGTGAGAGGGGCAAGGTAGAAAAGGGACCTAAGGGGCAACTTTTTCATGCAGAGGGTGGTACGTGTATGGAATGAGCTGCCAGAGGATGTGGTGGAGGCTGGTACAATCACAACATTTAAGAGGCATCTGGATGGGTATATGAATGGAAGGGTTTGGAGGGATATGGACCAAGTTTTGGCAAATGGGACTAGATTAGGTTGGGATATCTGGTCAGCAATAACGAGTTGTTTCCATGCTATACATCTCTATGACTCTATGACTCTATTTGTCTAAAATGTTCAGAGATGTTATGACACACCTCTGGAGCAGGTGGGACTTGAACCCAGGCCTCCTGGCCCAGAGATAGGGTCACCACTACAAGAACCTTGAACATCTCTTGAATCTCCCTTCATGGAGCTGTCTTTTCTTTGTTTGGTTGTCATTTTAATGAAACTTGAAGTCCAAAGGACCCTCAGATTGACAGTCTGATGCTGTACCAATGATAGAAAATTCACCCCAAACTTGCATTTGTATCATGTTTTTGACGTGGAAAAATATGCCAACAAGGCATGATCATACAATAAGTGTTGGAACGTCAGCAAACACCTTCCATTCCACAACCCCTGCCCCCCACCACCTCTCCTCCACACCCAATATCTTTCTGTAATGAAGAGTTGTTGCTGGTCATCCTGACTGAAAGTTGGGGATAACAGAAGTATAACCCTTACTCATTCTTTATCTCATTCAATGGATATGTGCTTTGATGGCTTGTCCGGCTATTATTGCACATTCTTAGTCACCCTTGAGAATGTGGTTGTAAGCTGCCTTCCTTGAATCACTGCAGTCCAGTTAGTGCAGGGAGACCCACAAGGTCCTTGGGGAAGGAATTCCAGGATTTTGACCCAATGACAGTGAAGGAAGGCAGTATATTTCCAAGTCAGGATGGAGAGTGGCTTGGTGGGGAACTTTCACGAGGTGATGTTCCTATGTATCTGCTGCTTTTACCTTTCTAGAGTGAAGTGGTTGTAGAGGTTGGAAGGTCCTTTTTAAGGAGCCTCAGTGAATTTCTGCAGTGTATCTTATAGATAGTACATACTATTGCTACTGAGCATCAGTGTTGGGGGTGTGAATGTGAATTGGGTGCCTCTCAAGTGGGCTGATTTGTCCTGGATGGTGTCAAGCTTCTTGAGTGTTATTTAAACTGCTGTCATCCAGGTCAATGGGCACTGTTCCAATGTTGAGTCTTATAGTGAAAAATCACATGACACCAGGTTATACTCCAACAGGTTTATTTGGAACTACAAGCTTTCAGAGCACTGTTCCTTCATCAGGTAGCTAGTGGAGTAGGATCATAGGACACAGAATTTATAGCACAAGATCATAGTGACATACACTGATGTGATACATTGAGCAAACCCAGATTGCTGTTAAGTGTTGGACTATAACTGTTTGACTATAACCTGGTACTGTGTGATTTTTAACTTTGTCCACCTCAGTCCAACACTGGTACCTTCACATCATTGTACCTTAAAGGTAGTGGACAGGGTTTGCAGAGACAGTAAGTGAGTAATTTACTGCAGGATTCCCAGTCTCTAACCTGCTCTTGTAGCCACTTTGTTTGTACGACTAGTACAGTTTACCTTCTGGTCACTGGTAACCTCCAGATGTTGATAGTGGTGGATTCAATAGTGATATGACTAAAGTTTGTCCCATTTAACACGGAGATAGTGCCACACAACATGATGTTGGGTATTCTTAATATGAAGACAGGTCTTTGTCTCCACAACAATTGTGCAGTGGTCACTCTAACTATTATGAAGATGTGGGTGTACTGTACCTTTAAGGGAGTAAAAGCAAGCAGTGACAGCACCAAGTGTCTTCAATAAGACCCAATGTAACATGTGCTCCAGCTACTGGGGCAGCTAGTTGCTTGGAAACAACAAAAACTGATTCGAATTAGACCAAAATACCAAACTCCAAACCAGTTTAATTAAGTATATTGACAATCTTAAAAGCCAATGACAAAGCTTTTCTCTGTGTCTCAGTACACATGACAATAAATTCAATTTAATTCAATTCAATTCAACGACACAATCTGATGTTTTAGGGTAGAAGATTGGGGAAAGTTGAACAGTTGGGAGGAGAACTGCCACTAGACCAACAGCTGTAGACTGCTGGTCAGAACTTTCTGAAAGATACCTGTCTAGAGAAGGAGTTTGCACAGAGAAAAACATCAACACTGACATGGAGAGCCAATCTACCAACAAAGATAAAGAGAAGATTTGACCGCTGGCTGGTTTTACAATTTGTTTTTTTTTCTGTAAGTCTTAATTGTGGGGTTTTATCGGACTAGTATTATAGAAGGGAAGGTAAAAGCTAGGTTAGAGGAAAGAATTGTAAATAGTTGTTGGTTAATTATTCTCTGTTATACTTTAAGAAATAAAGTTGGTAATTTTTACTTCACATCGTTCTTGGCCACTCGAATATTTACAGATTACTGCACGGGATAAATCATTTCTGTGTTGCTGGTTTCAAATTAAACAGGAGGCTTTACCCCATGTCGTAACACTAACCAAAACTTCACAGGAGGCTCCACAGCACTGAAGATATCACCTAGAAAGTGGATGAAATGTCTATAATCCATATTCCCAGCTCGGCAAACATACCCCCAACAAACTGCAATAACCTGAGTTACAAATCTTTACATAAACCTCAAAGTTTGTGAGAAGATTTGTAGCTCTGGTGCTCATTGTTGTGGTTCTGTTCGCCGAGCTGGGAATTTGTGTTGCAGACGTTTCGTCCCCTGTCTAGGTGACATCCTCAGTGCTTGGGAGCCTCCTGTGAAGAGCTTCTGTGATGTTTCCTCCGGCATTTGTAGTGGTTTGAATCTGCCACTTCCGGTTGTCGGTTCCAGCTGTCCGCTGCAGTGGCCGGTATATTGGGTCCAGGTCGATGTGTTTGTTGATAGAATCTGTGGATGAGTGCCATGCCTCTAGGAATTCCCTGGCTGTTCTCTGTTTGGCTTGTCCTATAATGGTAGTGTTGTCCCAGTCGAACTCATGTTGCTTGTCGTCTGTGTGTGTGGCTACTAAGGATAGCTGGTCGTGTCGTTTCGTGGCTAGTTGGTGTTCATGGATACGGATCGTTAGCTGTCTTATGTAGTGTTTGTCCTATGTAGTGTTTTGTGCAGTCCTTGAATGGGATTTTGTACACTACATTGGTTTTGCTCATTCTGGGTATTGGGTCCTTTGTCCTGGTGAGTTGTTGTCTGAGAATAGCTGTTGGTTTGTGTGCTGTTATGAGTCCTAGTGGTCATAGTAGTCTGGCTGTCAGTTTAGAAATGTTCTTGATGTATGGTAACGTGGCTAGTCCTTTTGAGTTGTGGCATGTCCTCATTCCGTTGTCTTTCCCTTTGGCATTTGTTGATGAAATTGCGGGTGTATCCGTTTTTAGCAAATACATTGTAGAGATATTCTTCTTCCTCTTTTTGCAGTTCTGGTGTACTGCAGTGTGTTGTGGCCCTTTTGAACTGTGTCTTGATGCAACTTCTTTTGTGTGTGTTGGGGTGGTTGCTTTTGTAGTTCAGACAACAACTCACCAGGACAAAGGACCCGATACCCAGAATGAGCAAAACCAACGTAGTGTACAAAATCCCATGCAAGGGCTGCACAAAACACTACATAGGACAAACAGGAAGACAGCTAATGATCCGTATCCATGAACACCAACTAGCCATGAAATGACACGACCAGGTATCCTTAGTAGCCACACACGCAGATGTCAAGCAACATGAGTTCGATTGGGACAACGCTACTATTATAGGACAAGCCAAACAGAGAACAGCCAGGGAATTCCTAGAGGCATGGCACTCATCCACAGATTCAATCAAGAAGCACATCGACCTGGACCCAATATACCGGCCACTGCAGCGGACAGCTGGAACTGACAACCGGAAGCGGCAGAGACAAGCCACTATAAATGCCGGAGGAAACATCACAGAAGCGCTTCATAGGAGGCTCCCAAGCACTGAGGATGTCACCTAGACAGGGGACGAAACGTCTGCAACACAAATTCCCAGCTTGGCGAACAGAATTACATAAACCTCTTACAGATACTGTCATGGACAAGTGCATCTGCAGCCTATAGATTGGTAAAGATGAGGTCATGTTTTTCCCTCTTGTTGGTTCCCTCAACACCTGCCACTGACCCGGTCTAGGTGTCCTTTAGGACCCGACCAGCTCAGTCAGTAGTGCTGCTGCAAAGCCACACTTGGTGATGGATATTGAAACCTCCCACCCAGACTACATTCTGTGCCCTTGCCACCCTCAGTTCTTTCCCTAAGTGATGCTCAACATGCTTCATCAGCCACTGGGGTACCATATGCAGTTATCAGCAGTAATCCTTATTCATGTTTGACTGAGTTCATGGGATGTCATGGGGCCTGGAGTCAGTGTTGAAAACACCCAGGGCAACATCCTCACAAATGTATGTCACTGTGCTGTACCTCTGAGGTATCAGTTCTGTTGGTGAGACAGGACATACCCAGGGATTATGATGACATTGTTTGGAACATTGTGTGTGATATGATTCCGTGAGTATGGCATTGTCAGGCTGTTTCGTGACTAGTCTGTGAAACAGCTCTCCCAGCTTTGGTACTTTACCCCAGATGTTAAAAAGGAGGGCTTTGCAGAGTAACTGGGGTAAATTTTCTGTAGTTGTTTCTGTAGTGTCTCAGTAATTGTCAGGGATCTGTCCTGTTTCCATTCTCATTTTGAGACTCTTTAGCATTTGATACAACTTGTGGCATACTACGCCATTTCAGAGGGCAGTTAAAAGTTGACCATATTGTAGTGAGTTTAAAGTCACATGTAGGCCCACACCAGGTAAGTGTGGCAGCTTTTCCTTCCTCTGTGGTCCCTTTCAGAATTTAAAGAAGTCACTCCTCGGCCTTCTGTTTTCTACAATAGAACACAGTATGTTCAATCCATCCTGAGAAAAAAAACGAATCAATTATTACTAACAGCATACATACTCACTCAAAAGTGTTGGGCCGCGCTACAGTTATTTGATTGTCAACATAGTCCAGCAGACCACATTAGAGAGAGAGGGAGAACTGGTGATGAGCCTAACCTGTGGGTCACCCACCTCAGGCAGGGGTGAGGTCAAGATGGTGTGAACTTCATGGTTAAGTATGTACACTGGCTGAATGTATATTGCCTGAATCTTACTTCTGACATCGCAAACTTGTTGAGGTGTTAAAACTGTTCAGCTGTTTGTCAACATTTTTTTTTTGTTTCTATCATGGGACGTGGTTGTCACTCATAAGACCAGAATTTGAGTCCCTCATCTCTAATCACACTTCAGTTGAGTGACTCAAGATGCTTGAGAGGGCATTTAAGAATCTGCTTGATACAACTAAGTGGTATGCTAGGCCACTTCAGGGGGCAGTTAAGAGTCCACTCTCACTGCTGTAGGTCATAGATAATATTAATTACATTGAATAGAACTCCTATAGTGTGGAAGCAGGCTAATTGGCCCATCAGGTTCACACCAATCCTCCAAATAGCATCCTGCCCTGCCCCACTATCCTATCCCTGTAACCCTGCATTTCCCATGGCTAATCCACCTAGAGCACACATTTTCAGACAATTTAACGTGGCCAATCTGCCTAACCTATACATTTTTGAACTGGAGGAATCCCACACAAACACGAGGAGAATGTGCAAACTCCACACAGACAGTTGTCCAAGGGTGGAATTGAACTCACGTCTCTGGTGCTCTGAGGCAACAGTGCTAACCACAGAGGCACAGTCCCACCCTATGTCACATGTTGGCCAGATCAGGTAAGGAAACAAATTTTCTTCCCTAAAGGACATTAATAAGCCATATGGGTTTTAAACAACAATGAATGATAGTTATTGTGGTTAGCTTTATTGAATGTTTTTTATTAATTGAGTTTAAATTCCAGAAGGTGCAGTAGTGAACCCTCATCCCCAGAACATTATGCCTGGACCTTTAGAATTACTATCCCAGTGACTAAGCCACTGTCTCCCATCTACTGCATGCATACCAAATCAATACAATAATTCAATAATATAGCAGTAAGCCATCTAGACAACCCAAACAGCTCCTCTCTGCATTTGACAGAAGTCAATTATACAAAAAGATTATTACCTGAGACATGCTAAAATATGCTACTCTTTTTCCATTGGTACTTGCAAGTTATGTTAAAAGCCATGACAAATATTCTGTGTATAATATTATAATGGGAGTACAGTACTTACATGAGTCCAAGAAACACAAATATTGAAGACACTGGCATTAAACAGGGCCATAGTTCTAACTATGCTTGTTTCGTATCAGTGCGGCAATTTGTCTCAAAACATTAGTGCGAAGGATTTGTGCTGGTGTTGCATCTGTCTCAGCCCAATATAACAATTGTTACTGTTTCTTGTAGGGGCAAGCAGAAAACACAGACAATCTGCTCGATGAGAGAATCTATCAGGATGCTGTAAGGCTGCAAGCTTGCAATATTCTTAATGATGAAATAGAGCAGGAGAGGTAACCTGAGGTCAAGATCCAAAGATCTGTCAAGAGTACTGAATGCACTTTATGCAGTGAGGTACCATTAGCAGAGGAGTGCCATTTTCTTGAAACCAGCAATCTAGTCTATGAATCCTCCTTGCTGTACCTGAGCACGTATGGTATCCATTTATTCTCTGTTTTCACAGTGCCGGTGGAGGGGTGGGGGGGTAGGGGGTGAGGGTGGGGAGTGGTGGGGTGGGGAGGGGTTAGAGGTGAAAATGGAAGCTGACATTGTGGACCACAGATGTAATTTTTGGAATTTGTCACTAGGTCTCATTCAAATATATTTGAAGCTGCTCTATTGGAATAAGTACATAATTGCAAGAAATTGTGAGGCTTTAATTCTACACAATAAAGCTGGTAGTAATGATTTCTCCTCCAATTTTCAGGACATTAATATAATTTCTCTGGAATCAAAATCAAAGAATTTGAGGTCACAATCCTAACTCTAACAAAGGTTCCCGGACTCTCATGTCAAGTGCATGGTGGTGAAATTCTTAAGGTTACCAAAAAAAACTGCGCCTTTTTCCTCTTTTATTCTCGTGCCTTTCCACTCACCCTTTCGCTCATCTCCATTTCATATTTGGTGTTGCACTCTTTTCTGAGATGTCCACAGTGATTGAGTGAGGCACTCAGACTCCCTTTGAGAGTCAAACAAATATTGGTTCTACCGAGTATCGCAAATCACATCCCTCAATTTTGCAAGGTTGCACCCAATGGCAGTGATGTGCATTGGGAGCATCTCAAGGTGTTGGTGTGCTGTTTGGCTAATGACCTTCCCTACTTTTTTTAGTTCTTGATGAGCTTGGTCCTGATGGCAGATGGGGACCAGTTGTCTTGCCTCTCACTATTGCTGGAAGTTTTTGGTCACAGAGTAGATTTAAAGGCCCTCTGTCCATTTCCATTAATCGATTAATGGAAAATGCAGCCACTTCACGTTTCAAGCCTTGTCATGGTCACCAATTTATTTTACACTGCTCTTAATAGTTTCAACAATAACTGTTGCCAACGTTGTAAAAAATTGTAAAGAAGAAATTAGAATTTATTTTCCAAATTGTAAACATATCAGTTGAAGCTTGCAGGATAATTAATATCTCCAAATTATATATATAATCTTTGATTAGATTTTCAGTTTGAAATCTTTCCAGCATCTGAAAAATATTTTCTCGATCTGCAATAACATTTCCATAAGACCTATTTTGAAATGCAAGTGTTATGAATATCTGTGACTAATAGTCTCTAGCCTCTGCCTGCATTTCTTCTGCAGTGAAAGCTTTGAAAACATGAAATCCTTTGGTCCTACAGCCTTCATTCAAGCAAATTTGCAGCTTGTGTTTCTAATTGGTGAGTAAGGGATAAACTTTCATCCTGGTGTTAAAATCAATATTGTTGGTGACAGCTTTTTTAAAAGAGTTAATCATTACCGTTGTATAGATGTTACTTTCAAAAGCAACATAAATCACTCATCCCAAGGCCACTCTTGAAAATCTCATGTTTGTTATCAAATTTCATTTGCAGTAAGCAGTTTTAAAATCCTTCCTCCTGTCTAAAATGGTGATTGTACAATCACGGACAGTTTAAAATTGCTAAGCATAGAAGTTGTATCATTTATCTTAAGTTTAGTAGTGTTATTTGTTTATTTAATAATTTGGATTGATATTCAAAAGTTTATTTATTGAGTAGTTTTTGAATTCCAAAGTATTTCACTCGGGTACAAATTAGCAAGTTCATGTTATCATTTGAATACGATACCAGGTATTCTTCATAAGTTTGGCAATTATGCACATTTGCAAATTATCTTGAACTTGGGGGATATGTTTGCACATGGAATCATAGAAAAATATAGCATAGAAGGCTCTTTGTAGCTCAAATTCTTACCAAGATCACAACTGACACTCATATTGACATTTCTTTTAGACATCTTAATTATTTGTACATCACTTTGATCATAAGTCAAATGCTGCCAAAAACAATAGTCTTTTTTATTTTGTTTGCATTTTATTACACCACTCAGAGTATAATTGCACTGATTTGTTTTTATTACTTCTCAGTTTAAGTTTATAATTATGCAAGAACTTTTTATGTAATCACTTAATCCAGTGATCTTACTTCAGTCCCTTTAAAGAACAATCCAATTCATCCCACATTTCACTGTATTCCTGCATTTTTCTCCCATGAATTCTTATCCCATTTTGAAGGCTAATATTAAATATATATCCACTACTCTATCATGCAGTGCATTACATTTGTTGCATAAAATGTTTTCCTACTTAAGGTTCTACTCTCGATCGTTTCCATTCAATTTAAATCTTTGTGCACTGATAGCGATCCTTTAGTCATCAGTGATCCTTCCCTGATCTAAGGAGAACAACTCCAACTTCTCCAATTAATACATGTATCCTTAATCCCAACATCTTTGGAAGTATTCAAAGGTAAATCTCTTCTGTACCATCTGGAAAACCTTCATGTCTTTTGCAAAGTTTGATGCCCAGAATTTAAAGGCTTATTTTGTGATCATTAATTGCTGCCAACAGTTACCTACAGTAACAGTTATCACGTGGTGATGTGAATCGGTGAATGCAGATCACAATAGGACTGTCAGATTGGGGAGTTCTCCCTAAGCTGCATTTGCTACTTGCACCTTGTGCCCTTTCTATCACGTGTTGCATGTGGACGTGTTGCAATCTTCACCAATACAGATATTTCTTTCTTTGTCAATTTCCCTACCACTGATTCAATCAATCTGCCCTCCATTCATATCTCTTTATCCATTTTCTCTCTTGCCCTTCTGACTGATAAAGCTACACTGACTAGATCAACTATTTAAAGAAACCCAGTATTATGAAATTACATACCTTGTGTCTAATATCATTTTGCTTTCAATATAGACTGGATCTTGTAAATGACATTGAGCACAGAGTCATAAATGCACAGTAATTCTGGAACCCTCTACTATCTGTGTATTTGTCTTATTTACTCTGACAAAGGATAGTAATTACCAGCAGTATATACAGCAGATTCTGTAAATACTGAGCCACCCATATTTGGCACCATACAATTCACATTCAGAAATAATAAACTAACTCACATTTAGTATTGTCTTCTAGCTATGACTAAATTTGTGATCTCAATATGTAAATTTGTGTATTACTAGAACAGGGTATATGCTGCAAAATTGAATGGGCGCATTACATTGTCTTGTAGCCAATTATATCAAAGGACAGGAATGAGCAGCATTGGAGGTAAATTAGCTAAGGGGAAGGAGGCCCCTACCCTCTTGCAAACTGCACTTTGTGGGCGAAAAGCAAAAATCCAGGATAATGATGAACAGCAGAGCAAGAGAAATAGATGTTACAGAGGTTGGGCATGTTGTTTCAACAGGAAAGTTGTAATGGGAGCTACAATGTTGGAATGGAAATGAATTTTGGGAAGTTGAAGGAGGATTGGGCATGGTGAAGCAAAGGGGAGGGGGAATATATCAGCGATTGGGCAAGGGATCAGGGAAAACAAACCATGGAGGACCGGTTTTCCTTCTTGCCTTCACCCTAAATGGGCATTAACCATCCTCACTACATCATACCGTACTGCTCACTACCTCTTGTTTGTAAGGAAAGGAGAAGCAGTGTAAGAATGAGAAGTAGAACTGAATTGATTTAGGTCTATTGTCACATGTACTCACATGAGTACAGTGAAATGTTTACAAGTCGCCACTTACAGCGCTAGCTTTGGTACATAGATACCCAGGTACAGATTCTTGAGCACAAATGGCTAGGAAAAAATTAGAAAAATAAACAAATAAAAGGTCTAGCATTGCAGAAATTCCAAAGTATAAAATCAGAGAAAAATAAAGAAACAAAATGCTCAGAACAACAGTGCCTCCACTATAATAGAAGAAAGAAAAAAAAATCCAGAAATTAAAAGAAACGAGAATTTAAGATAAAGTCCACTTAGTCCATTTCACAGTTCTGGTCTTGAGGACCCGATTCCCCCCCTGGAATCCTGGGGATGGAGAGAGAAGCCTTACTTTCAAAACTTTGTGGGATGTGCTGTTTTTAAGCTGTAGGATACAGGAACAGTTCTACCGAATAGGGCTCCCTGTAAGATGCTTCATACCAGTAAATTCCAGACTGATATCGAGGTGGAAAACTGCATGAAATTCATCTCAATTTTTTGAGTATGAGCACTCATGACTAACAATTAAAACTGTATATTTGGAAAATTAGCCATTCAATACCCTTGGAATCTATCTCTTTACTTTGAGCTCATTCTAACAAGAACCCTTAATATTGTAAATGTCAAATAAGTAGCAATTCTGTGAATCCATACCCCCAATGATGTGAGTACACACGAAATCAGAAACTAGTCCTGATTTATCGTTCTGCATGAGTTAAGAACTATTGAACCACCAATATATTTGCAGAGCGTGTAAATTCTCTATCAACAGGATGGAAACCAAGCTTCATATTTTAATTCTGCATTAGGATGTGAATCTAATAGTAAGCAGTAGGAAGGCAGAAAGAAAAAAATCAGTAGGGAGCACAGGGAAAAAAAGTTGTGAATACCAAAACCAAGGCAATAAATGTGTGGTAACACACTTCAAGAACTTGGAGAAGTAGCAAAGAAAATATCTGACCTCAGGCAAAGAGCCAAGGTGAGGGAAAGTAGGACTTAATAAATATAGACTGTCATGCATATTGATGCAACCATAAAAAGAGGAAATCCTTTGTCAAACATAATAAAAGTTGAGATGTTAGATTTAGTAAATGTTACAGCATTGATATAGGCCATTTAGACGTGTTAATGCTTCATACAATCCTCGTCCTGTTTCGTCACCGTACCTAAAGATTTACAAGGATGTTGCCAGGGTTGGAGGATTTAAGCTATAGGGAGAAGCTGAACAGGCTGGGGCTGTTTTCCCTGGAGCGTCAGAGGCTGAGGGGTGACCTTATAGAGGTTTACAAAATTATGAGGGGCATGGATAGGGTAAATAGGCAAAGTCTTTTCCCTGGGGTCGGGGAGTCCAAAACTAGAGGGCATAGGTTTAGGGTGAGAGGGGAAAGATATAAAAGGGACCTCAGGAGCAACTTTTTCACACAGAGGGTCGTACGAGTATGGAATGAGCTGCCAGAGGAAGTGGTGGAGGCTGGTACAATTGCAACATTTAAGAGGCATTTGGATGGGTGTATGAATAGGAAGGGTTTGGAGGGATATGGGCCAGGTTCTGGCAGGTGGAACTAGATTGGGTTGGGATATCTGGTCGGCATGGATGGGTTGGACCGAAGGGTCTGTTTCCATGCTGTACATCTCTATGACTCTATGATATATCTATTTCATACATTCTGCCTGAACTATCTATTTGGATCTCCATCAAAAGAATCTATGCCATTCACTTCACCCATTCCATGTGGTAGCTACAACTTATGATTCGAAAGATATTTCTCTTGAATCCAGTCTTGCAATTTTTAGTGATCACCTTGTGTTTATGGCTATGGTTTCCTCCACAAATGGAAACAACCTCTCCATGCTTACCTTCCTATCTAATCAATATTGAGATGGTAGATTTGCTCTGTGTACTATGAAGGCAGCATCGTGGCTCAGTGGTTAGCATTACTGCCTCACAGTACTGGAGACCCAGGTTCAATTCCAGCCTTGGATCACTATCTGCATGGAGTTTACACAATCTCTCTGTGTCTTTGTGAGTTTCCTCCTATAGTCCAAAGACATGTAGGTTAGGTGGATTGGCTGTGGCAAATTGCTCATAGTATCCAGGGATGTACAGGCCAGGTGGGTTAGCCATTGGAAATGAAGGTTACAAGGGTAGGGTGGGCCTAAGTTGGATGTTCTTCAGAGGTTCAGTCTGGACTTGATAGGCCAAATGGTCTGCTTCCACACTGCAGGGATTCTATGTAGAAAAATTCTAAGTGCACTCCTTTTAACTAGGTTATCAATTTCACAGACAATATAAAATTCTGCTGGCCTCCCGTGGGTTACAGAAATATTAACTATTCCTTCATTATTATAAACAGCTGCATTCATCAGGACTGAGCATATGGCTACAAGTGGAACCAGCTCTGCATTCCTTCATCAGGAAACCCATCCTGGTGAAATTACGGCTGATCGAAATGGCAATGTGATTACAAACACAAGCCTGTCGTTGAAAGCAGTTGCAATAGCCATCCTTGTGCCTATTGGGAATGGATTAATTTCTGAAAGCAGTACTGAGTCAATCGCCACCAAAACTACTGAAGCCACTATGGCAGAAGATGCACTTACCCAAACAGAACATCCACTTGTGAATCAGGGTATTGCCAAGTTGAAAGCTGAGAAAGGGAAATCGGTGGTTTTACCATGTTTGTATCTTAACAATAATACTTCCTTAAACAAAGACTCTGTGTTGTGGTACAGAGAAGATGCCACTGAAAAGTTCTATCCTGTAAGAGACAACACAACAGGCTCCGGTATCTACTCTGGTCGAGTGTTTTTAAGTGGAAATCTATCTAATGGAGATGCTTCCTTGACAATTCTGAACGTGACTAAGAGGGATAATGGCACTTACTTCTGTACTGTAAGGCTTAATAATAGGACAACACTAAATGGTGATGGTACACACCTCATGGTGAAATCAAAAGAAGGTGATTTTACAGCGTAGTCCTTCAAAAGCTAAACAACTCTGATATTTTCATTTGGAAAAAAAAACAAATTCCTTTATCAGTTAATAATACGACCAGAAGTAATCAAATTCGTCATGACCTACAATATTACTTAAACCTCCCCCAATACCATGGACGGTAGTCCTTAGTTTACTTCCTTGTACTGTATGACTTTGTTTAAAAAAGTTAATGATTGTAATTCAAAATTAATGACTTACATTAATTTTGGGTGACATGGTGGTTCAGTGGTGAGTGCTGCTGCCTCACAGCACCAGGGACCTGGGTTCGATTCCAGCCTCGGGTGACTGTATGGAGTTTGCACATTATCCCAGTGTCTGTGTCAGTTTCCTCCGGGTGCTCTGGTTTCCTCTCACAGTTTCAAGGATGTGCAGGTTAAATGGTTTGGCTGTGCTAAATTGCCCATAGTGTCTGGGAATGTGCAGGCTAGTTGGGAGTTGCAGCCATGGGAAATGCAGGGTTGGATACTTAAAAAGGGAAAGATGGCATTAGGGCAGAGAGAGATTTAAAGAAGAAATTACAGATCATAGAAGGGCTGGCCAAAAGTGACAAGAAATGTACAAAAAGCTAGCTATGTTACTATGTGCTTAATAAGTAACAAGCCTTTTGTCTGATTAAGGTGTCTATTTCTCATCTTATTCACTTTTAGAACTTTCTCATTTAAAAGAAACTTTAGGAAGCACCATTGGAACAGTTGCAGCAAGTACTGGTGTCTTTATTGGACTTATGGTGTCCTTTGTGCCAAGCCTGAGAAAAAAGATGTTGTGTCAAAGGTTAGACCAAGGTATGTTAAGTTTGCACTGCACCAATTCAATCATCCAGTGAAACCAGGATCTTAAACTTCAACTTGAAAGATTGGCTGACAAGGGAAGGAATCAGTTTTAACTCCATCATGTCACATGACAATTGGATAATGTCAACCATGCAAGATTCCTTTCTGTAACGGGGCTAATCTATTACTGAGATTAATTTACAAATAGAATCACTTACAGAAGCATAGAAAAGAAATGAGATTCTAAAATGCACAATGCTGTATAATGCATCTGGACATCTCGTCAGGGGTTAATTTAAAACTGGCCTAAGAATTCTCTGTGGGGTTTTGTAGATTTTGACACAAATATTAGGGGCATAATTTTAATCTGAGAGCAGAAGATGAATTGACCATCCTAAATTGCCCATAGTGTTGAGCAATGTGCAGGTTAGGTGCATTACTTGGGGGTAAATAAAAAGACAATAGGGTAGGGGAATAGGTCTGGGTCAGTTACTGCTTGGAAGGTCAGTGTGGACTTGTTGAGCCAAAGGGCCAGTTTCCACATTGTCAGGATTACCAATTCTAATATGTGGAATAAACTACAGGAGGAAATGGTAGATGCAAGTAGAGTTATAACATTGAAAAGACATTTGGACAGGTACCTGAAGAGGAAAGGTTTAGAGGGTTATGGTCAAATGCAGGCATTTGGAACTAGTTTAGTTTGGGAAACTGGGTCAGCATGGACAACTTGGACGAAAGGGTCGGTTTCTGTTCTGTATGGTCTATGGCTCTATAAATGCTCTCAGCTGGAGAAATGTGAACGATTCAGAGGATACTAATGCAAGAGAGAATGTAAAAAGTCTTTAAAAAGCACGTTTGCCACAATGTTCCCAGCGCTGATGGACTTCCACTGAGAGTAGAGGGTAGAAAAGTTAAGACTGTTCTCATAGAGCCATAGTCATACAGTCATACAGCATCGAAACAGGCTCGATGGTTCACTCCTTGAAATACACAAAGTTAGGAGGCCACCTAAAGGAGATTTCATGATGGTATAAGGTGTCGATAAAAGCAGAGGGAAAAAGTAATATTTCACCAGTAGGTCCATAACCAGAGATCTTAGATTCATTAGTAGCAGCAACAGATCTAAAGAGAGAATGAGGAGAAACATTTTTAAAACATAGAAACTGGCCAGTCAGCTATTCGAGTCTGCTCCATCACCTAATTCAATCATGGCAGACTGAAAACTTCAAATCACTTTTACCCACAGTATTCTATATTCATTTATACCAATTAGAAATCTATCAGCCTTTACTTTAAATAGATCAAAGACCAAGCTTCAAGAGCACTCTGGGGTAAAGATTCACAATGTTTTGAACAAAACAAAGTCCACATCTCTCTTGTGAATGGCATCCCCGATATTATTTAAATTGTGTGCCCTCGTTCTAGACTCCCTGATTCCAGACTCCCCAACTCCTCAAAGAGAAATATCTTCATCTACGTTGTCTATCCCTTGTAGTGTTTGTTCTTGGGTTTCAGTGAGATTTTCACTCAGGAAATGATTGGGATTTGAAGTGCACAACCTGGAAAGGTGATTGAGTCTGAATCAATTATAGAACATAGAAAAGTACAGCACAGAACAGGCCCTTAGGCCCACGATGTTGTGCTGAGACTTGATCCGAATGTAAAATATAGTAACTTAACTTAACCTACTCACTGCTATCCATGTGCATGTCCAGCAGTCACTTAAATGTCCCCATTGACTTCACTTCCACCACCACCGCTGGCAACGCATTCCATGCATTCACAACCCTCTGCATAAAGAACTTACCTCTGATGTCTCCTTTATACCTTCCTACTAATATTTTTAAACTATGACTTCTCGTACCAGTCAATCCTGCCCTGGGGAAAAGTCTCTGGCTATTGACTCTATCTATTCCTCTCATTATTGTGTACACCTCGATCAGGTCTCCTCTCTTCCTCCTTCTCTCCAGAGAGAAAAGTGCAAGCTTATTCAACCTTTCTTCATAAGGCAAGCCGTCCAGTCCAGGCAGCATCCTGGTAAACCTTCTTTGCACCCTCTTCAAAGCCTCTGTATCTTTCCTATAGTAGGGCGACCAGAACTGGACACAATATTACAATTGTGGTCTCACTAGGGACTTGTAGAGCTGCAGCAAAACTTCGCGGCTCTTAAACTTGATACCCCTGTCAATGAAAGCCAAACCACCATATGCTTTCTTAACAACCCTGTCCACTTGGGTGGCAACTTTGAGGGATCTGTGTACTTGCACACCCAGATCCCTCTGTTCCTCCACACTATCAAGAATCCTGTCTTTAATCCTATATTCAGCATTCGACTTCGACCTTCCAAAATGCATCACTTCGCATTTATCCAGGTTGAACTCCATCTGCCATTTCTCAGCCCAGCTCTGCATCCTGTCTATGTCACGCTGCAGCCTGCAGTAGCCCTCTATACTATCGAAGACACCTCCAATCTTTGTGTCATTTGCAAATTTACTAACCCACCCCTCAACCTCCTCATCCAAGTCATTTATAAAAACTACAAAGAGCAGAGACCCAAGAACAGAGCCCTGCGGGACCCCACTCAACACTGACCTCCAGGCAGAATACTTTCCATCCACAACCTCCCTCTTCCTTCTGTCAGCCAGCCAATTCTGAATCCAGATAGCCAAAACTCCCTGCATCCCATACTTCCTGACTTTATGAATGAGCCTACCATGAGGAACCTTATCAAATGCCTTGCTGAAGTTCATATACACCACATCCACTGCTCGACCTTCGTCGACCTGTCTTGACACCTCCTCAAAGAACTCAATAAGATTTGTGAGGCATGACCTGCCCCTCACAAAGCCATGCTGACTGCCTTTAATCACACTATGCTTTGCCAAATAGTCCTAAATCCTATCCCTCAGAATTCTTTCCATAACCTTGCTGACCACAGACATGAGATTGACTGGTCTGTAATTGCCAGGGAATTCCCCGTTATCCTTCTTGAAAAGTGGAACAACATTCACCTCCTTCCAATCCTCCGGTACGACTCCCATGGTGAGTGAGGAGGCAAATATCCTCGCCAGTGGTTTAGCAACCTCCTTTCCCGCTTCCTGGAGCAGCCGAGGGTAAATCTGGTCTGGCCCTGGGGACTTATCAATCTTAATGTTTTCCAAAATTTCTTGCACATCACCTTCATCAATCTTGATCTGGTCAAGACTGTATCCCAGCTCCCCTAAGTTTTAATTTACAACAAGTTCCCTTTCCTTGGTGAAAGCAGAAGCAAAAAACTCATTTAGGGCTTCCCCTATCTGCTCAGACTCCACGCACAAGTTCCCTCCACTATCCCTGATCGGCCCTACCTTCTCCCTGATCATTCTCTTATTCCTCATGTATGAGTAAAAAGCCTTTGGGTTCTCCCTAATTCTTCTTGCCAAGCCTTTTTCGTGTCCCCTCCAGGCTCTCCTCAGTCCATTTCTGAGCTCCTTTCTAGCAAGCCTGAAACCCTCTAAAACTGTGGTAGATCCTTGCTTCCCCCACCTTACGTAAGCTGCCTTCTTCCTTTTGACGAGAAGCTCCTCTGTTCTCGTCATCCAAGGTTCCTTAATCTTACCCCTTCTTACCTCTCTCAGAGGAACAAATTTGTGCATCACTCGCAACAACTAGTTAGGAGGAACTGAAAAACAACGAATGCTGGAGGTCAAAGCAGGTCAGGCAGCATCCATGGAGAGACAGCCAGATAATGGTTCAAGTCCAGATGGCTCTGATGAGGAGTCATCCAGATTTGAAATATCAGTTTGCTCTCTCCCAGTGAATACTGCCTGACCCGCTGTGATCTCCAGCATTGTTTTGTTTTCCGTACAGATTCCAGCAGTAATTTGCTCCTTTATTTAAAAGGGAGTTGTGGAGTTAAATTGAACAGGTTTACAGACAAAAAGCAGAAAGCCTGGGACTAACCACTTCTCTTTCAAAGAACCAACACAGGCAAGGCTGTACAAATCACTTCCTTCTGTTAATGGTTCCCCACTGCAAGAAGTATCTATGCTCTTGTTCATTAGACAAATACAGAGCATTATTTTTGTTTTCAATTATACAGTAGTTTTCCTTTAAAATTCAGCCAATGTGAATATAATCTTAATATAATTGTTGATACAACTTTAAAAGATTAAGTCATGAAGAAGATCACATGGACGTTGATGATTGCAAATATACACTTGGTAATTCACCCCCTGTTTTGACACTCTAAGCATTAAATTCCAGCCTGATTTGATGGAATTGGTTCCTAATCAGAGACAAGTAGCTGTGTTTCCACAGCTGACTTGACAACTACAGGAAGTCGAACTCTCAAATGACATTGGCTGGAGATATCTGTGGAGCTTGTCCCTCTTCACTGCTGTCATTTTACCAAAAGTGCAGCAGACACTATGTTTATGAATGCAAAATGCTTGAAAAATCTCCCAAATATGGCTTCCACTTTGAAAATAACTAATTGCCTATTTTTAAAAGTCACAGGTAAACCCAACAAGAATCCAGATTTGCCACATTATAAATAGTTCAGGGTTTCTTTCTCAGGATAAAGGATTGCAAATTTAGGAATGAAAACTACCTTTCCCAAAGATAAGGGCTGGAAAGGTGTGAAATGCATTTGTGTGCTCTACTATACAGAGAATAAAAGGTAGCTGGATCAGGGAAGTAACCTAGACGGCTAATTTAACACGCTGCATGAGGGCATTCAAAACAAGACTTTGATCTATCATGTCTGTTTCAAGACTGATAGAATTTATAAAATCGCTCTGTTTGGGTGAATTGTGAATACAGCATTCCACCTGACTGAGTGGGCTTTCCATCTGTACTGTGTTCAGAATTTGCTGCACTGTGTGACGAGAAAGGAGAATGATGGTTCCGATCTTAATGTCTATCTGAAAGAAGTTACCTGTTTTACTAAATTTTAAAATAAAAATCAATCTGTTCAGAAATGTTATCGTACACCTCTGGAGCTGGAGGGACATGAAGCCAGATCTTTTGGCTTGGAGATAGGGACACAGCTACTGCACGACAGGAGACCCATCTGAAAGAAGTTGTAACACATTCATGACAATGTCAGGCAGGTTATAGAGTCCTGGAGTCATACAGCTGTACAGCACAGAAACAGACCCTTTGGTCCAACTTGTCCATGCTGACCAGATATCCTAACCTCATGTAGTTCCATTTGCCAGCACTTGGCCCAAATACCTCTAAACCCTTCCTATTCATATACCGCTCCAGACGCCTCTGGAGTGACCCCTCAGCCTCCGACTCTCCAGAGAAAATAGCCCCAGCCTATTCAGCCTCTTTCTATAGCTCAAATCCTCCAACCCTAGCAACATCTTTATAAATCTTTTCTGAACCCTTTCAAGTTTTACAACATCCTTCCAATAGGAAGGAGACCAGAATTGCACGCAATATTCTAAAAGTGGCCTAACCAATGTCCTGTACAGTTGCAACATGATCTCCCAACTCCTGTACTCAATGCTCTGACCAATAAAGGAAAGCATACCAAACACCTTCTTCACTATCCCATCTACCTGCGAGTCTACTTTCAAGGAATCATGAACCTGCACTCCAAGGTCTCTTTGTTCAGCAACACTCCTCCAGATCTTACCGTTAGGTGTATAGGTGTTCCAGTAGAAGAGGCACCACCCAGAGGCAGACCTCCATTGCCAGAAATGACAGGAATTCTTAAGTCCCAGGGTAATCGAATCAGAACTGTTCATTTAATTGCCTCTTTCTATTGGAGCTGAAGGCTAACTTGATATGTGATCCTTATTTAAAGGATTCAAATATAAAATAGAATTTTTTTAATGGTGTGTTGCTTATGTCAAGATGGCTTGTAGAGGTGGCTATGCCAACTGTGCAGATGATGGCAGTGTTAAGTAGTGGCCACTGGTGGCCAAACGGACATAGTACTGGCACAGACCAATTCCCACGCACCACCTCCTGCCCCCATACTCACTTCCCTTGACCTCCCTGCTCCGCTTGGTCCCCCATTCCCAGTTTCACTTGACAGTGGCATCATAGGCACTGCATCTGCATGGGTAGTAAGAATGGCCCTGCAATCACAGTGGTAATAAATGAAGCCAATTTTCAATCAAAGTTGGGTGGCATTTTACTGCACAGAATACCAGTTTGGATATAGGCAGGTGATGAGGGAAAACAGAGACTTATTAGAATTCCTCCTTAGTGACTATACAAGCTGCATCTGGTATCTTTATGTTGCCCTTTTGAACTCTAATGTGCTAGTATTAAATGCAAACAATTTTTATTTTGTTTCTTTCCTTTAGCTCAAGTTGCTCCAGCCTAGATCAGAAATGAACAATATTGAAGCATTGCAAATTATTTGATGAGGTGGATATTTCTAAACTCACCTTCCTAAAGAAATTTCTACAATGATGTGAACACTTTGATGTGAAATTAAATGTCAGTCTTATTTTCTTGAATAAAATATCTAAAGTCACCACAATCCACTAGACCATAGGAATGCTTGCACATTACAGAAGAGAGAGAGAGATATCATGGTGATGGTTTAACCTGAGGATCCCCGCACCTCAGGTGATGGGAGAAGTTGAGAAGGAGAGTTTTTCATTGTAATCTGAACGTGTATGAGAATTGAGCCCACCCTGATGGTTGTTACTATGCTTTGCAAACCAGCCACCAACCAACTGAAGAAACTGAACGCCTTGCTTGAATAGGTAAATACAGAAATAAGAGTGACAATTAAACACTTCATGTTTAGACTTCTATTCCTTACATAACATTTGTACCTGATATGATGGTTGCATTAGGCACTCAAAATGAAACACGTTCTACTTTACAGCTATTTTTCACTTCGGATATTGGATTGACAACTGTGTGGAGCTTAGCTCATCCATTCTCATCATACCAATGTTATCTCAATCTTTTCTCCTGTACCTTTTCATGGATTATGAAAACTGCTGTTGCCAGTGTCACTGTTTGAATTGATTTTTATTCTTAAGTCCTCCTGGTGAGGCAGGGATTTAATTACGGAAAAAAATTCAGTTGTCTGCTTCACAACCAAGTGGATCACTGGGCTGTTTCTGAGGGCAGATACGAGTCAACCACTTCACTGAAGTCTAGAGTCACATGTAGACCAGAGCCAGGGTGCAAATTCCTGCCTCATGGACCAAGTGAACCAGATGGAATTTTACAACAATCCAGTAGTTATGAGGTCACGGTTACTGACACTAACTTTTATTCCAGATTTATTTCGTTCACTGAATATAGATTTCTCAGCTGCTATGCAGAAAGGTTCCCTTATCACTGGATTACTCATCTCATAGCACATTGTTACAATTCCATTATGGAGTGTACCAGGATTATTTAACTAAATTAACAGCAAAAATATTTTTCCAGTTTACCAGTAATAGAGCCATTTTAAGACAGACAATTAATTCCTGGCACAAGAATAACACCCCATACATATTAAGGATAAACTATGTATTTGAACGAGAGTTGGGGCATAAGAATTAGGAGCAGGACTAGGCTGTCTTCCTTTCATATCTTTCTTCATAAATGCCTTTATTTCATCTTACATTGCTGATTATTCACATCTCATACACAAATTTGCAAATGACAGTTCTTTCCCTAAGTTTGAATTATTCTGACAGTTTCCACACAGGCAGAAGTCTGTCTTTAGCACAGGATACCAGTTCCAAGATTGAGGTAATCATTAGAGCAATAATATATTAGCAGTGATTTTCCAATTTCTGAAACAAATTCCTTTTCTATAACTGAATGGTGCATAAGGAATAAATAATAGATACAAGGTGTCTCTTTATGTCTTTGAGTGTTATGCTGGAAAAGCACAGCAGGTCAGGCAGCATCTGAGGAGCAGGAGAATCAACGTTTCAGGCAAATGCCCTTCATCATGAATGAAGGCTGTGAGCCAAGGGGTGGTGAGATAAATGGGAGTGGAGTGGGGGTTGGGGGGGGGGGGGGGTGGGGGAAAGAAGAGAAAGAAGAAAGGTGGCTGAGAGTGTGATCGGTAGATAGAGTTGGGAATAATGGTGATATGTCAGAGAGGAGGGTCAAGCGGATAGTTGGGAAGGAAGATGAACTGGTAGGACACATTATGAGGCGATATCATGTTGGAAGGTTGGAACTGGGATAAGGTGGGAGGAGGGGAAATAAGGAAACTTGTGAATTCCACATTTACGCCATGGGGTTGGAGGGTCCCGAGGTGGAAGATAAGACGTTCTTCCTCTAGGTATCAACCTCCAGGTTAGGGAATGACGATGGAGGCGGACCAGATCCTGCACGCCCTTGGTGGAGTGGGAGGGGATTTGAAGTGTTTAGCCATGTGTGATGGGGTTGGTTGGTGCAGGTGTTCCAGAGATGTTCCCTAAAGCGGTCTGCGAAAAGGTGTCTGTTCTCCCCAACATAAAGGAGACAGCATCAGGAGCAACAGATACAATAAATAACGTGTGGAAGTATAGGTAAAACTTTGATGGATGTGGAAGGCTCATTTGGGGGTCTTGGACGAAGGTGAGGGGGGAGGTGTGGGCACAGGTTTCATAATTCCTGCAGTGGCAGGGGAAGATGGTGGGAGGGGAGAGTGGGTTGTTGGGAGGTGTGGACCTGACGAGGGAGTCATGGAGGGAATGGTCTTTACGGAAAGAAGATAGGGGTGGGGAGGGAAATCTGGACTACACCTCCTCCCACCTTGCCTCCTGTAAAAATGCGATCCCTTATTCCCAATTCCTCCATCTCCACTGCATCTGCTCCCATGAGGACCCAATTCCACCAGATAGCCGCCCCCTTTAAAGTCCACAATTTCGCCTCCCACGTGGTTGATGACACCCTCCAGCACATCTCATCCACTTCCTGCACCTCTGTCTTTGAACCCCACCCATCCAACCACACAAGACAGAGGCCCGCCCACCAGTCCTCACCTTCCACGCCACCAACCTCCATTTACATCGCATCATCCTCTGCCCTTTCCACCACCTACAAACAGACCCCAGCACCAGAGATATATTTCCCTCCCTGATTTGCTTTCCATAAAGATCATTCCCTCCACAACCCTATTGTCAGGTCCACACATACTAACCCATCCTCTCCTCCTTGCACCTTCCCCTACCAGCGCAGGAATAATAGCTGTGCCTACACCTTTGTCCTCGGCCCCAAAGGAGCCTTCCACATCCAAAGTTTTACCTGCACTTCCACATGTCATTTACTGTATCTATTGCTTCCGCTGAAGTCTCCCTTGCATTGGGGATTCAGAATATCTCTGGGACACCTGCACCAACCACCCGTGGCCAAACACTTCCACTCTCCCTCCCACTCTGCCAAAAACATGCAGGTCTTGGGCCACCTCCACTGCCAATCCCTAACCATCCAACTCCTGCAGGAAGGATGCCTCTTCTCCTGCCTTTGGACCACCCAACCTTACATGAAATCCACATTGATCACATAACACATTAGGCAACTAAATAGGAGACCATGGGGATAGCATACTAAGTGATTAAGAAAAGTGGTAGAAGGGAAAAAAAAAAGCAGCTTTATGTTATTTAAATTGAAAGACCTCAATGCTGCCACAGGAATTTTTGGGAGGGGGGTCTCTTGCATGGAGCACAAAAAGCTAGCATCCAGATTCAGCAAGTAATTGGGAAAGTGAAGTGAATGTTGCCCTTTATTTCAAGGGAATAGAATACAAAAATATTTTAAAGTTTCACAAAAAGGTACACAAGGAATTAGTTCGACCATACCTAAAAGATCTGCAAAGAGTTTTAGTCCCCTGGTCTAAACAAATAGAGGAATGGAGGATATCTAGAGAAGCTAAATTTCAGTTATTCCAGGCAGAGGGATTTTTTTTTTAAAAAACCAAAGACAGGTCAAGTACATTATGCTGGTACTCATTGGATTTTAGAAGATGATACCTTATTGAAACTAGTTGTTGCAGAAGTTGTTTTCCCCTTGTGGGGGAGAAAAAGGAACAAAAAAAAAAGGACCTATCCTCTAAATAAGGGTTACCTATTTAAGGCTGATTTGGCCGGGGGAGGTAGTAGTGCATCTCAGATGGTAGTGAATCTGTGGAATTCTTCACTGGAGAAGGCTGTTGAGGCTGGGCTGTTAGGTATGTTCAAGACAGAGACTTTTTAAAAATATAAACATCAGCAGGGTAATTAAGGAAAATGGAAAAGGCAGGGAAGGGGAGTTTAGGATTACTGGATCAGCCATAATCTCATTTAGTCTGCTCCATCACTGAACAAATTAGCCCACTTCTGCTTCAATACCACAAGATCGTGTGGCATCAAACAGCATGTTAATAATTTCAGCTACAACTGAGATTCTACTGAACCTTTGGAGATGGTTAAGTAGTAGAGACACAAGAGTCAATTTCTCGGGCCCTTAAAATGTCACCACTGATCACTGGACATCACTACAACTTTTAGTTTTTATTTTTCTTATAATTTTGCACAATGACTCAACAAATATGAAAACTAACCATCTGTGCACACAAATCATTTACTGAAAGGTGAAATTTACCAAAACTGGAAAAATACAACTTGAATTATTGCCTTTACATTAATCACAATGTACAGTTGCATCACTGCTTTAATTCCCAATATATTCTAATACCTTTTACAGCAAGATAATTAATTACACCCACATTTCATTGTAAATTGCTGCATTACAAGGCTTTTAACATGAATTTGATCAGAGGGAATGCCCATTTCCACAGAACTGGAAGCAGAATTACACACAAACATGTGAAAATGTTATTTGAAGAAACCATTGAAAGTTCCAGATGTGTAGATTGTCTTTCATTTGCTGCAGATTACAGCTCCAGATGCTTTTTTTTGTTAAAGCTCTAACATTCCAGGCACTGCTAAATAGAGACCAGGCAGATTTCCACTGCGTTGCTTTCTTTGAATAATTTTGATGTGTTATTTGAGAGTATTCAAACTTTATTTTTGGGATGAAATGCTATTTGGAAGTGCTAAAGAATAAAATTCAAAATAAATTTACGAACAGACTAAATGCCTTTGCTTTTCCTCAGTCAGAATGAATCATTCTGTGGTTTGAAGCTAGATAACTAAACTACTGCATCTGACAAACTGAACTGTCCGACTTCTCCAATGAAGTTTAATAAAAAAATGCCAACTACTTTCCAATTTTCACGGTACTAACTGTGCAATAGTTGTATCTTAAAGTTGGATCACTAGAAACTAGCTTGCTTTGATCTATATTTGCCAGCTCAAAATGGTCATAAATCAGATCAAATGCGAAAAGCTAGAAATCTCAAATATTGATAACCCAATAGATTTACCACCACCTAAATTAGGTTTATTGGATAATTTATTTAACTGGGACTAGTCTTAGTGTATTGCCATGGCCTTAATCATAGAAGACAAATAATTAGGACAGTAAACCTAAGCTTAGTGCAGGAAAATGAGATTTCAAAAAATAAAGAGGTTAAAGACATTCTAAAATGCACTAGTACTATATTAGTGCACTATTAAGTAGTGAATATTTCCAAACAAAACTAAGGTGCACTTTCCTCAATCCAAGTAGTGTGCTGGGGCAGAGCTTTGATATATTCTTGCTTTTCCTACAGACTACTGCTTCACATTTACAAATTTCACCCAATCTCCTCCAGCCATATTACCAATCGTAACCACACTATGGGCAACATAACGATAATTTTAAAAAGTCAGTGGAATATGAAATAAGGTATAAAGCCAAACAATCCATTATTAGCCAGGGTCATCAGTTGCACCCCCATGAGAACAGAAAATTTTAATTATCCATGCTGAATGTTTTAAATGACACCTAACTAAATAGTAATGCAATTAATATGAAACTTTGTATGCTTTTCTGACAACAGCTAAACCGTGAACTCACATGAGACAAACTGAATGCAAATTAGACAATCTAAACTCCTGGAAGGTAACTTGAGCCAGTTAATGAAATATCCTATAATAGGTGATCCAGCAAAAGTACAAATAGACAAACTAGGTCACTGATATCCCACAATGTTGTGTTCCAACCACACAGCAATCACACTTCACAATGCAGAATTGATTTAAGAAAGAAAAAAGGTCAATATTTTGGGCTAATGATTGGAGACATGCTCTTGGCAGCTGCAGGTCAATGATTGAGACCAAAAATGTAGAAAAACCCAACAGAAGCATCACCTCATCCAACATTTGAACTGGTAACACTGCCAGGTACCCTAAATCATATAAAGGCTCTGAATATTTCAAACTCCCTCCTTGAACTCATCTTTCTGGATTTTAAATTTCACATGAACATTTTCCTCAATTATAAACTTAGTTCCAATACATTCTTCCTCATTGTGACAATTCTTTTTCAATTTCACTGATTCAGTTTGCTCGCCCAGATTAATCTGTATGTAACTTTCTACATAACTATTTTAAGTAGGAAAGCAAAAATAAAATTAATGTTAAACACATTTCCGACCAACTATACTTCTCAAAGCGACTTAGGTTCATACACTACAATCTGAATATGGAACAGTACCCAAAGAGAGCATTCTGAATTCCCCCCTTGCTACAAACAAACTCCCGGGAAAAGAGTTTCACCATCCAAAAAAAAAAAGTGCGTTTTTCACAAACTCATGTACGGAAATCACAAGTTGACTTTCCCCTGCAATGACAGCCAGGAACTTAGCTCGCTGATTTCACTAGGATGAAAATGCTTGCTTCTAATTGCAAACCTCCAAAGGATTGACATTCAGAAAATTTTTAGTTTAAGTTAGAAAGCTGTTACTCTGGAGTTTCACCATCTAAATCAGAGTTATCAAAATATGGGCAGTTCTAGGACAAAGACAAATCAAGAGCTTTATGCCCAGTTATGCAAAAGCTTGTTTAACCCGTCCACCAGAGCCTACAGCAAAGTAGGTATTTCTGCCTTTGTTACAAGGTTGACATTTGGTGTTTCAAGGATTGCTTCAGCTCTTTCCTACACTAATGAAAAACCTAACAAAAACTAACTAAAGTTTGCATGTATGTCATCAGTGTCCATCAGCACCAGTGCTGGTGATGCTATTAAGATTTGAGAGGGTATTGTTGCAATCCCCCTCCCTATGACTGCTGTGCTCTGGCAAAGTCAGAGTTTCTTCACATATCAAGAATCATTTTAAACTTGACACTACTTCATGCCAAAACAGGATTACTTCTGAATGTTTTGGATTCAGTTGATGAAAATCCAAAGATAAGGCTAAAGCTTTAATGATTACAATAGTGCAGGTAGCTATTTTTAATATATACACTACGGCAATGTAGACATGGGCACCTTAATGCGTATTGGCCATTGACTTACATTGAAAAAATAAAGCAAGGTGGTCACACTTGTTTCTGCAATAGTTTAAACATGAACTTGACCTGTTAGTTGCAGGAAACGAAGGGTGTACAATACCAGTTATGGCAGAGACACAATACTGACATTTGTTTTCACAAGTAGTAAGCAGATTTCACACTTGTAGAAAGACATTCCAAATAAACTAGGCCTATCAAACTTTGTTGGAATGGTGAGCCAATGACTGTACATCAAATACACCAAAACAGTTATGTTAAATGTAGAAAAGGAATGTGAGAAAACCAAAAAAAAAAACAAAACAAAACAGCTATAAATACTGGGCAAACTGGGCTTGGTTTGTTGTATTCTCAGAAATAACTGGCTTTAGTCTTCTAGAGAACGGAATGCTGTTTGCATGTCTTCAAAGAGTTGCAAGTAGTCTGCTTTGATTTTTGCCTCTCCATCCTTGACTGGGTCCTGGAAAGAAATCAATCAGATCAATGTAATTGCAACAAGCAAGGTGGCAATCTAGAAGCCTGACCATCTTAGATTCCCCTCAGTGAATCTTTGACATGTTAAATTTTCATACTGGTACATTAATTTTATTTATTACCAGTCATTCATTCTGGTTTCTCTTGCTTTTATCTGGTAATTACAATTACCACAATTCATTGCTTTTCATCTTTACCTGGGATTAGTTGAGCAATCAAATTGACTTCTGCTAATAACATGATATTGCAAAGTGCAGCATGATTTTCATCCCCTCAAAATTAGTGCCCATGTAATAGCCGACCCTATAAATGGAACCTTGAAAAATAGTCTAAAAATTAGACTACTGCATGAATGTATACAGTATACTAATTTTGATTTATGGATTTTTCTAGGATTACACTGGAAAACCATATCCACTGAAGAATCAAAACAATACCAAGACTAACATCTGGTAGTACTGCTGATTCAACATTAAACCTGAGGGGTTTGACGCCATCCCAAAAATACAGAAGAATCCTTTGCATCTCTGGGATACAGAAGCTTAAAAGAAAAAAAAAAGTTAGGTTGTCTTCAGCCAAGTTCAATGGGGAACAGGCCCAGATTAAAACACTGATTCAAATTTCACAAGGAAGCTGGACAGCTTGTATGGCAGCTGGTAAAATATCAGGAGTGAAGGGTGCTGAAGGCAAGAGGTGGCATAATGTTGTTATTCAAATTATAGTCTTTTATTTTGTACTTAATTGTGCAATGTGTAACTTGCACATTTGGAGATGCTTTGAAAACTAGAAACGGGAAATGTCCTACATTCTTCATATCCCCTAAAAATGACCAATCTGTCCAAGAAATACCACATTTTTCAGTTATTGCAACTCCTCTTAATCAGTTTCAAAAGGTGGTAATTGCTGGTCACAGGCCTCTAGTCTGAAAAACTGGAGAGGCAACTTTTTAGAAATGTATTAAATAATGCAGGGAATGGATAGAGTTAGTGGTAGTTGGCTTTTCCCTTGGACTTTAAAAATGTGCCTACTAGTCTTGAAGGCAAGAGGAGATAGAGTTAACACACACAAGGGGCAAATACTTTTTTTTGTTGAGAGGGTGGTTCGTGTGGTATAAACTTCCTGAAGAAATGGTAGATGTGGGTACAATTACAATATTTAAAGACAGTTGGATAAGTGCATGAATAGGAAAGGAGGAGGCCAAGAGCAGGCAGGTGGAATTAGTTTAGTTTGGGATTACGTTTGGCAGGGACTGAATTGGACCAAAGGGTCCATTTCCCTGCTGTGTGACACTGTGCAAACTCCACACAGTCAGTCAAACTTCCCATGTCTGTGTGGGCTCCTCCAAATACTCTGGCTTCCTCTCAGTACAATGATGTGCAGATTAGCCTGGGTAAATGAGATTACAGGGATAGGGCAGGCAGCTGGACCTGGTTGGGATACTCATCAGGGGGTTAGAGAGACTTGATGGGCTGAATGGCCTATTTCTGAACTATAAGGATTCTATGAGTGAGACTAGTTTTTAATTCCTTTCCATCATATATTCAGCAGGTGACCAGCAGAGAGCTTGAGATAGAAAGACCTAGCATCTTGCTTATTCTAAACCATTACCTTGAACTTCATGGAACTCAGCTTGTACAATATCTCGCCCATGTGCTCACGGATAATCGACCATGTAATCTTGTTATCACTTTGAGCAGTTGACTCAACAGCATGCCGAGCCATATCGTAGAAGCCGATCATATTTGATAGCATACCGACAGTTTTGTAGAATGGGCAAAATCTAAGGGTGGGGAAGAGCAGATAGTTTTGTCAGAATACAACAGAAAACACATTTGATATTCTGGATTATGCTTTGCAAACTAAGTTTGAAGTAAAGTTCAGCAAGTTTACCATATCTACAAGCATCTCTGCAGAGTGCAAGAACTCCGAAGTTTCTCACCAACACCAGCCATCTCCTCTGACACACTTCCATTAAATCCATCCACTCAAGAAACATAAAGGATGAGGAAATCATGCAATTCTTTACTGTGCATAACTCAAGGCTTTAAATTCTAACCTTCCACTACCCTCAAATCGACATACCTATTCACCACAGTTACTTGAACCCTTTCCCCCCACAACAGTCTGAAACAGCCCAAAAACTGAATACACAACCACATTCTTAGACACACTCATGCAAACTCTTGTGCATTGGCATAAACCTGTTCCCTACTTTTAAAACTATTCAGATCCCCCTCAAAAAAAATTCTCAAATATTCCATTATCCATACACATTCTCCAGGGAACTAACCTGAAAGAGAGCACTAGGAAGAGGTTATACACTTAATCAGACTGTCTGTCTTAATATGATGAACGTGACACCTTTATGCGCCACAATTGCTAACTTTCCATTTCCCTCCTCCCAACTACATCAAATCAATGCCTAAAATATTTGCCTCTGCCAGCAGAAGAGACTAACCAGTGACCTGAGCATGTCCACACTGCAAACACTTACTCTCAAGTTCTCAAAATGCAATTCATTTCCACACGCCACTAAGGAGAATTCATTAGGGTACTAAAAACAAAAACTTGAGGAATGTGGAAATCTGAAAAACGAAAACAAAAACTGAAGAAACTCATCAGGTCTGGCAACATCTGTGAAGAGAAAGCAGAATTAGTGTTTCAGGTCCAATGACCCTTCCTCACTGTTAAAGTGTCACTGAGCTCAAAGAGTTAGCTCGGTGTACTTTCCACTGAAGCTGCTAGACCTGTGCAGTTTCTGCAGTAATTTTGGCTTTGTTTCATAGTATACTATTGTTTTTCATAATCTTTATGAGGCTACAGTGACCATATATTTAGAGTGATATATAAAGTTCCTACAGATTCTATTAGCACAGAAGGACTCAGGAGAGGACGACAAATACTACCACAAACTCAATTCATCACTAACACTCCCTTAACACAATACACAGCATACAAACAGACCTTTCAGCTCAGTCAATGCTAATGCTTAAGATTGACACAAGTCTTCTACTTGATATCACCTTGTCAACATATCCTTCCATTCCCTTTTTCCTTGTTTGTCCAGCTTCCAGTTAAATGAATCTTTTCTATTTATCTCAGCCCATCCCTATGGAAGGGAGTTCTAAATGTTTACCACTCTGGGTAAAGAACTGAAATCACATTTCATGGGATATGAAGCTTTTTCAGAATTCCCTATTTGATACCTTGTTGAATATCTAAAAGATATTACTGGTCTCTACTTTGCTCTATCCTACAAGTGGAACCAGTATGTATCCAACCAAATATTTCCATAACTGTAGCAGAAATAGCTGTAAGTATTAACAATCCTCTAGATAAACAATTTTCACATCAAAATAGATAATAGAGCGTGTGCTTAGTGGGAGAGGAAAAGCATGGGAGAGCATTCACCGGTCGTAGGGTGTATATCCATTCTGTTGCAGGAAATCATCCTTAATCAATTTTGCAACCTCCAAAGTTATTTTGTCAGTCTCTGCCAGGGATGCCTGTACAAAAATTTAAGATACTTCAAATGAGTAACCAAACCAAATAATCTGCCGTCACTCTTCCATTAACAGTCCCAGATTTAGCTTTCAATATTATCTGTACAGTGAAGACATACCAAAGAACCTTGCAACCCACATATCAAAAGCTGCATTCAACAATAGTACAACAAAAGGCACAATTCATATCCATACCCAGTTACAGTGTCTGCATTAACAAATACAGAGATAGAACTCAGGCAGGTGAGGTTTGTAGGTTTTTTAAAAGAGGTGTTGTTGAGGAAAAAACATTGACTAGGATGCCATAGAACTTTGTGCTTTTGCTGTTATGCCATGAAACCTTGTGTCCATCTGAATGACCAGCCAGGGCCTTAGTTTAATGCTCTCGGAATGACAAACTGTTTGCTTAAATTCTGTGTTCAAGAGCTGGATTGGGGTAGAGCTGCAAGGCTAACCAAAAGATGCTGTGCCAAATTAAGTCTGGACAAGCTTGTACTGTTTTTGTTAATCTCAGCAAAGCTGCAAACTTGAAAAACAACTGCACAATGAAGGAAAAATATACTGCAACAGGTTAATACAGTCAACCTCAAAATCAGTGCTTTTACCATAATAGAAATGTACAAAGAAAGATTTTCCAAAGAACTTCACAGGAGTGCTGGATAAAATGAAGCAAATACAGATCCATTAGGCTAGGTGACTGAAAGGGAGGTTTTAAGAAGCATTTTAAAGTAGAGAGTGTGTCAGACTAAAGGAGAGAGTTCTAGAGATTAGGACCTAAGTAGCTGCAGCCTGTTGCATGAGCAAGTTTGTGCATCGAGAATCAATAGGAAGTGGTGTTTGAAAACATTTAAGAATGAAGTAGGTGGCTATACTTCTGGTGTCTGTTCCAGTCTGGTTTTGCAAATGAAAAGGATTGAGCAACGTGATGTTTTCCACTAACAATGAGGCATATAAAAATTAAAAGCAGCATACTCACTTTTCCAACAAGCTGGACAATTTCTGCTAGGTCCTCTTCTTCCTGCAGGATCTCTTTAGCTTTGGTCCTCAATGGCACAAATTCAGGGAAGTGCTTATCATAGTATTCGTCCAGAGCACGTGTGTACTTACTGTAACTGATCAACCAGTTGACTGAAGGAAAGTGCTTGCGCTGTGCCAACTTCTTATCCAACCCCCAAAACACCTTGGTTAAACAGAGAAGATAGTTTGTGATCAAAATGTTTCATTTCCTTTTTAAAAAAAAAGGATGCTGACAACTCTCCTCAAAGTCTTAACTTGCACTGCCTCATCTTTAACTTTCTTCAGTAATGCAGTCACCTTTGCCCAAGCTCTTCATTCCTGTGAAGTGTGGTGTAGGGGTGGGTGTCTGGAGAAATAGGGTGCAAGTTAGGGAAGGTGGGAAGAACAGTGAATGGGAGCAGGCAAGATCATGAAAGAGGCTGAGGGAGGGAGTAACAATGTGAAAACAGAACAGGAGTAAATGAGAGAAAGCAGCCAATACTTTTGTCCTGACTGCATCGCATTGCCACTTGGTGGCGAGGATGTAGATAAACTGGAAGGATAGACCGCAGTTCTTCCAGGAACTGGACTACTCACGTACTCTTACTGTTAGACTTCTAGGAGTCCACCAGCATGGACTCTATAGTGGGACTTGAGCAACCTTTGGCTCAGAAAGGAGAGTGAATGAGTCATGATAGAAGATAACATCTATAAACAGGAGAAGAAACAAACACTGTGGATGCTGTACAGTGAAACAAAAACAAAATGGAGAAAGTCAGCAGGTCTGGTAGCATCTGTGGAGAGAGAAACACAGGGTATGTTTAGAGTCTGATAAGACTCTTCAGTTAGAGTTCTAAAGAATAGTCATGTTGGACTCAAAACGCTAGCTGTTTCTCTTACCAGGGAAGTAAAAGTACAATCAATCTCCAATCTTCCAATTTCCCTAATTCAGGACTTTATAGAATTTAACCTGAGGGTCACCATGCCTCAGGCAAGGAGTGCAGTTGACAAGGTGGGACCTTCCTGGTAACCTCAGCTGATGGAGGAACTGAAGCTGTACAGTTAGCATCATGCTACATCAAGCCAGCTGTCCAGCCAATGGAGCTAAATCACTCCCTATTCCAGATAAGGGAGATCCTACAGAACCAATATTTCACAAAGTGACAACTTTCATACTTCACAGGATGCAGACATCGCTGATTACACCACGATTACTCATCCCTAGATGACCAAAGGGCAATTAAGAGTAAAGCACACAGCTAAAAGGCATGTAGGCCAGTAAGGATGGCAATTTCCTCCCTAAAAGGATGCATGTGAATCAGATGGGTTTTTAAGACAATTGATAGAGTTACATGGTCATTATTACTTTACTTTCCTTAATTCCACATTTGTATCGAATTCAAATTGCTCCATCTGCTATGGTGAATTTCAAACCCATGTTGCCAGAGCCTGGGCACTGGATTGCTCGATCAATGACATTAAACTGCAATTTGGAGAGGTGATGAGTAGAGGTACTGATTAAAAAAAAACAAAGGGCATGAGAACAAGCCAGATTCCATCCTGCAAATTCTCCCTGTCTAGGCATGTTATTGGAAAAACAGCTCGGGAAAACAAAAAGGTCCCACCTGGACCAAACACACTGTCTGTAAATGGCTGAGGTGACTTGAGACTATTTGCATCGTATTAGGGTGCCTAGTAGACGCTGGCCTTGCTACATGTTGGCAGTTGCAACTCATTTCTGAGCTTGGCCAGTTATTTCCATTTGCTCCCTTCTCTTTGGGCTATATGCACTGCTTCAATAGTCAAAGTTATTCTGGTACAAACCATTTTTTATTACTCATTCACATGTAGAAATGGACCAAAGTGAAATGGATAAACAAGAATTTAAAGAGATTGTTTCTCCAAGTCACTGTACCTGGTTTAAGTTGCTGAATAACTCAGGATGCCATTCAGTGGTAAGATTACAATGAAGAAATTGTGAAGGAGGATTTCAGTGGTGCTTACACATGATATTCAAATAGTTGTTTCGTTGCATACAACTTCAGTATTGCAGGAAAGCATTTTATTGATTATTTTTCAACCTGATAAGATGACAATCTTTTTTCAGCATTACTCAAATTTGGTATTCTTATTTGGCAGGTTGTAATTAGTGGAGTGCCCCAGCTATGAACGCTGTGATTTCAGCTATTTAAAATGTCTTCAAGGCAGAGTTTGATAAATTCTTAATCTCGCAAGGAATTAAAGCAATAGGGGGAAAGAGTTCGGTAAGTGGTGTTGAAATGCCTATCAGCCATGAATGAATGGTGGAGTGGACTCTACGGACAGAATGACCTTACTTCCACTCCTATTTCTTAGGAGTTTATGGTCTTATTTACTTAAGTCACTAACATAGGTGGCAAAGTGAAAGGGGGCAACGTTGCTAAGTTGATTAATGATACAAAGCTAGGTGAAAACGTAAGGTGAGAACACAAAGGTTGCACAGAGATACAAACTGGTCAATAAAAGTGATTAACAAGATAGCAGATAGTGTATAATATGGAAAACAGTGAGATTATTACTCTTAAGCATTGAATAGAAAAGCAGTTTTTCTTTTCAAAAAGCATAACTTGTGATGATGTTGTTCAGGGTGACTTGGTGTGTTTGCACCAGGAGCAATGATAGCATGCAGGTACAGCGCATAATTTGGAAGGCAAATTGTATGTTAGCCTTTAGTACAAAGGAATCTTACTGGGATTGGTGAGAATACACTTGAGATAATTAATTCTCCAGATTTAAAAGGGAGATGATATATTTGCATTAGAAATGTGCAAAGTTCACTAGACCGATTGTAGGGGTTGAAAGTTGCTGTATCACAAAGTACTGAGCAAATTGGGCTCAGGTTTAGATGAATGAGCAGTGATCTCATTCATACATTCGAATGTTGAAGGGGTGCAACATGTACATGGACAATCTGCTTACCCTGGGGAAGCTTTTCAAAAAAAAAAGGGACAGCCTCAGATAATGGATTGGTCATCTGGGACAGTGATAAAATATTTCACACAAAGGGCTGTGAATCTTTGAAATTCTCGGACTTGAGGTTATGAATTCTCCATTTTTAAACCTATATTTACAGCAGAGACAGACAAATTTGTAGTCTCTCAGGGAAATAAAAGGATATGGGAGCAGCTAGGAAAGTGGGATTGAAGCTCAAGGCCAGGCACGATTGTATTGCATATTAGGGTAGGCTCAAAAAGCTGTAAAATTTACCCCAGTTCTTATCACAAGTTCCTGAATAATTCCAGTCAAAATAGTAGAAGAATGTACAAATCAGCAAAACACTGAGCCAAGAATGGTTAGTTTGTGTGTGTGGATGGGCCTCAGAAAATGTTTTATACAGGACAAGATATGGAAATACAGGAATGCTAATATATAATACACCTACTTGAGTGGACTAACAGATGTCATAAAAATATGATTGACTGTATCAGTTAGAAACTTGCAAAACCTTCCATCCTTGGTAAAATTCAAGATGATTGATTGCATACATGGAATCATCCTCATTGCAACCAATGCATGTTAAAGCAGATAAAAGCAGATCATTCTAAATTTGTTTACTGTTGCCAACAGGAATAGTACAAATGAAAAGCCTGAACAAGCTCGTTTGTTTCAGTTTACCTGTACGATACCAAGAGTAGCTGATGTCACAGGATCAGAGAAATCACCACCAGGGGGAGAAACTCTGCACCAAAGAGGAGAATATTAGTTCATTTCATTAATCTCATTAACAGATTAAAGATCCTCATTAGCATATTAAGACTGTGATTAAAGCAATTTAGATACAGAGACCAAGATCACTTCAAGATTTGCTTTGGGGTTTGTCATGTGGATTTCTAAGACTTAAAGAGGTGTTTAAAAATCGTCCACAACTGTCTGCACGATGAACCAAAAATTATAATTAGTGATTTAAGCTTAACAGAGCTAAGTAAACAACATGCATTACTTGACTAATTTCATTTAATTAATACCTGCAATTACATGAAAAGACAAGCATGACAAGGTATACTTCATTTTTTTAATGCAATGGATAAATAAGCCACCAGCAGCTTCCCACTGAGATTAACCCCCTTGCACACAGGGCTGATGCTTCTATTTTCTGATCAAATACTTACGCTCCAACAATGCTGACACTACCCTCTCGCTCAGGGTTTCCCAGACACTTCACCCGACCTGCACGCTCATAAAATGAGGCTAAACGGGCACCCAGGTAAGCTGGATAACCACTGTCTGGAGAAACAGATCAAGTTAGTTTCTATTATATTCTTGATTATTATATTCTTGATTAGTTGTATTAAGTATTGGGATAACATTAGTCTCCTGAAAGTACAGGTCTAAGTAAAAGCAATTGCAACTGTTTTCAGAAAATTGGAATCCCAGCCAATTGTTTTGGATCTGCCCGAGATATCCTCAGAACATGAGGTGAATGGCATTTCAGTAAACAGTCCCAATATTGCTTTCAGCCCCAAATGCACATTACTGAAACAATGTAAACTAGGATGCAATAATGGCGATCATTAATGTATACACTATCTTGGCAGAAGGCATCTGTGTGCATCTTTTTGCAAGAGGCAAGTTGCACTAATTATTTAAAACTAAGCCTCAACTTATCTCTGCTCAGTGTTGTCGGCCTTTAAAATCAAAAGGCTTGTTATATATTAGCTACTAGTTATCAAGTTTGCCAATACGAGGCAGTTAGACAGTTACCATAAAAAGAAAACCCTCAACAGAAACAGAAGAAACGGATGCCAATAAATGCGAAGCAGCCTGCAGCATGACCAAAATTTGCCCCAATCACCAACTCATTTTTAAAATGCAGAATAATATTTTAACAACACTGTTCACAAAATACCCACCAGCAGGCATTTCTGCTAAACGTCCAGAGATTTCTCTTAGCGCCTCAGCCCATCGGGATGTGGAATCTGCCATCATACTAACATGGTAACCCATATCTCTGAAGTATTCAGAAAGGGTAATGCCTTTAAAATGTGCCAAACAGGAAGAAACAAATAAAAGTTGACATTTCAGTATAAATTGAGAAGCCTGCATTATTTTATTACATCATGAGAATGCAGTAAACAAAATGAGCAGTTATGCGCTTGGCAGGGGTGAAGTAACAGAAGAGTTGAGCATAGTGCCCATTCACTGGGGGAGGAGATGTTGCTTCCAAAGAGCAGCAAGCAAATGAGAATAAGCAAAGGACAAGGATGAATCTTTTGAATACCCCCAAAACAACATTTCAGGGTTTGGAAAGAAGCTTTTGGCTGTGACTTGAATGGCGACAGGCTAAGATGATTACAAGAAACTGGCCAATGGAACTCAATTGATGATGAACTGTGGAAGGCTACAGAGAGATGGTAGTACCTGGTTATTTCAGTGTAAATTGAGAGACACTTGGTTTAATAATGTCAGAGAGGTAGAAACAGATTGAAGAAATTCAAACAGAACTGAGAGAACAACTCAGATCTGGGAAACAACACATCCAAAACATGGGAGACACAACTGACGTTGGAGACAGGCTAGTACATAGCTTTAAAAGAATCAAGAATTGGCTGTTCAAGGACGGGATGATAACAGTTTTAAAACAAAAGGATGCAAGGTGCCCCAAGTCATTTAAATGAAACGTCAGGAAGGTTAGTTAGGTAATTGGGAGTAAGCAACTACACATTTGGCTTGAAAAACCAAGTTTAAAGATTATTAATTGTAGAACTATCTTTTTATATCTCTTTACTACACTGACAAGGAAATGTAGGATTATCTTCAAGCAAGATCCATTTACAAGCCAATATGAACATTAATCTTTCTCCACTAGTGATTTGGTTCCAATAGCTGTTACAAGTCAATGCAGCAAATTAAATTAAATATTACACCTGTGTAGATGGAGGCTTCCCTGGCAGCAACTGGCATGTTCGAGGTATTAGCCACCAAAGATGTTCTCTTCATAATGCTTTCCACTTTTCCATCAACTTCCATTGTCAGCTAGAAGGGACAAGAAAAATAGGGTACAATAGCATCCAGAATGATCTAAATTTGTTCAGAGAAGGCCAATTGGCACAATTATTCAATATCTACAACCATGAACCTACAATGCTGTGTTTAAAAGTGTAGCAGTAAAATACGCACCCTCACTAATTAGAACCCTGATGTCTTCACCCAACAGGGGAAGGTTAAATAATAGGAGCTGAACAGAAGACCAAATACATCAATAGGCAATAATCATGATGAAAAATTACAAATGCTAAGATATCAGACTAAAGACACCATTGTCTGAAGTAGGAACCTTCTCACAGCAAGAGAAGGTTCTATTGAACGATGACTTATTGTACTTGTACTCTACAACAAACATGGTAAAATACAATGAAAATCTTCACATGTTGCCACAATCCAGCACTATTTTGAATAATTTAAGAACATATAGCTTTAAAACAGATACTTGTGTACACTTGCTCATCTCTGGGCTAAAGGTTTGAGAAAAGGAGTTCGGGTCAGGCATTGTCAAGGGGGTAGTCAATTTCAGTAGACTCAATGAGAGTTTCTGCACTTTAGCTAGTTCAATGCCCACTTAATTGCTGAGGAATCCAAGTTGGATGTTGAGAATATTCTGCAATATTTTCTTAAGTTAAGATTGGAAGCTATGTTTGCAAATAAACATATTTCCTTATGGAAAAGGACTTGAAACTAACCTCTGGGAAATCTCTCAGTACTTCAGACATTTCATTGCCACGTTCCCCACATCCAACATAGATGATCACATCACTGTTAGAGTACTTTGAGAGTGACTGAGAAATCACTGTCTTTCCACACCCAAAGGCACCTGGGATTGCTGTGGTTCCACCTTGTACGCAACTTAAACACAAGAACAGGATAAAGAAATACAATGAACCCATGATAAGCTGACTCTCCTGTCAACATAAAAATGCAAAGTATTCCTTACGTTAGTCTCCATATCAAGTACATTATACAGAAATGGATGAGTGTTGTACAGGGGCTATTGATTCTGAGAAGGTCTCTTCACACATGGTTGAAAAAGATTGTCAAACTATAAAGTACCTTAAAAACAAGCCAGATATCCCTGCAAGGTAGCTTGTAATAAAATGTGACTATGTAAACAACCCTATTCCCATACAGACTTGTTTAAACTTCATACAAGGCTTGAAGAGACAGTGATCATAACCGGAGAGTATTCTTAAAGGAGAGGAAGCAAAAGTGGGTGAGGAGATGAGAGAAAAATTGCTGTGAGATTAAGTGACTTAAGTATAGGCATCAGTTAATTATTCTACACAAGTCAAGTCTGTGCTTGCAATTTCATGCATCACTGGGGCCCACATCAATTCTCAAAACGGTCACATTGCGCGGGGCTCTGGGTCAGAATCAGGAAATTTTACAGTTCAAAACACATTTGGTACCCAGTTGAAACAGTTTTTGGCTCTCTTTAGTATAATTTCAGTCTGTGTCCAAAAAGGTATATTGGCATGGAATCGTTGAATACTACAACACAGGGACAGGTCAGGCTATCCTGTCTGTGCTGGCCACTTGCAAGAGCAACTCAGCTAGATCAGTTGTGTTCTATCATATATACTTGCTTGGTATTCTGCTTTGAATTATTAATTCTATGATCCCACATACCTTTTTAAGCATTTTGTCAACCAGTCTTTTTGCACACATCTTACAGGAGACCAAACAGTAGCTGACCTCAACTTCAGATTGTATCTGGTAGGAATTTAATTGCTGTCTTTTATATCAGTTTGTTGCATAGTTGTGAAAAGGCATTGCAGGTGGGAATTTTGATAAGTCTGTGTTTGAACCAAAGTGCATTTAGTTGAAGATAGACTCACGGGAAAAGTGCATCCAGCACACGCTGTCCTGTCAGCAGAGGGTGACTTGCTGGGAGCTTCTCAGTAACTGGCCTTACCTGACGTACAGGCCATACTTGAACCATGGTAAACTTCTCCTTAATGCCTTCAAATTCAAGTTCCAGAACAACATCCTTTATAGAAATGATAAAATAAGAGCAAGAAACCATTATTGCCATCTTCATAAAAGACTGCTATTTGAACAGCTTTGTTGCCATCTAAATGCACTTGGAGACGTTGTTAAATTCATTTACTAAGACATATTCACAATCATGAAACATTCACTTTCTTCACCACAGCTGCTCAGTGACTGCTGTGCATACCCATGTTGCCTGTAATTTTTACTGTTGCCTCATGTGTGCATGGCAGTGACTTCAGGAACTGACAATCTCCATTGGGATGCCAATTGGTGTACATGGAACCTCTGAGCAGCTGCATAGCTTAGGAGGAACGCTAGCTTATACCATTTACATGATGCATTTCAGTAATTTCCCATGGTTCATTTGATAGCAGTTCAGAAATGTGCAACCTTTACCACCTAGAAGGACAAGGGCAGCAGGTTACCTTGTAAGATTACACACCATCCTTATTTGCAACTACATCACCATTCCTTCAATGTCACTGGGTCAGAATCCGATAATTGTTTCCCCGAATGGCTTGGTGAGAGATGCTTCACTTGATGAACTACAGTGCTTCCAAAAAGCTAGCTCACCACCATGATTTTAAGGACAGTTAGAGATGAACAATAAATGCTGCTTTTGCAAACAACGCCAACATACTTGAACAAATAGCAGGCATATTAGTCAGAGGTAAATATAGGATAGGGGAACAGATCTGGGCTGGGTTATTCTTCAGAGGGTCAGCAAGGACTGGTTGGGCCAAGGGCTTGTTTCTTGGAAAAAAAAAAGACAACCAATTTGTTTAAGGTTTTGGACTCTGGCACAACTCAAATGTTAAAATTTTCTCCAGATCCAAGCTCTTCCTTAGTTCAAACATTGCCTGACTGACAGTCAAAGTTCTCGTGTACCACACTTCAGCCCCATCAGTTCCCTTAGCAAGGAGGTTTTGACCTAGATTTTCATACCCTTCCAGTTCTCTCTTCCTTCAAAATCTATCTTTTAGTCATTATCCTGCAGACTCACTTTTGATTAACAACTTTTTTCAATTAGACAAACATTATTTAAATTCTTTTTGGCGATGTGGGTATTCCTGACAAGCTAACCTTTGCTGCCCATCTTCAGTTGTACATCAGAAAAGATTACTTGGCCATGCTATTTCATTGCACTTATGTCAATCAACAAATGCGATAATAATCATCCTGTATTGCAAAACAGAATGAGAGAGTCAGAGATGTACAGCATGGAAACAGACCCTTTGGTCCAACCCGTCCATGCCGACCAGATATCCCAACCCAATCTAGTCCCACCTGCCAGCACCCGGCACATATCCCTCCAAACCCTTCCTATTCATATACCCATCCAAATGACTCTTAAATGGTGCAATTATACCAGCGTCCACCACTTCCTCTGGCAGGTCATTCCATACACGTACCACCCTCTGCGTGAAAGAATTGCCCCTTAGGTCTCTTTTATATCTTTTCCCCCCCTCACCCTAAACCTATGCACCCTAGTTCTGGACTTCGAACCCAGGGAAAATACTTGGTCTATTTATCCTATCCATGCCCCTCAATTTTGTAAACATGACACTCCAGGGAAAACAGCTCAGCCTCTCCCTGTAGCTCAGATCCTCGTAAATCTTTTCTGAACCCTTTCAAGTTTCACAACGTCTTTCCGATAGGAAGGAGACCAGAATTGCACGCAATATTCCAACAGTGGCCTAACCAATGTCCTGTACAGCCGCAACATGACCTCCCGACTCCTGTACTCAATACTCTGACCAATAAAGGAAAGCATACCAAACACCTTGACTATCCTATCTACCTGCGACTCCACTTTCAAGGAGCTATGAAGCTGCACTCCAAGGTCTCTTTGTTCAGCAACACCCCCTAGGACCTTACCATTAAGTCCTGCTAAGATTTGCTTTCCCAAAATGCAGCACCTCACATTTATCTGAATTAAATTCCATCTTCCACTTCTCAACCCAATGACCCATCTGGTCCAGATCCTATTGTAATCGGAGGTAATCCTCTTCGCTGTCAACTACACCCCCAATTTTGGTGTCATCTGCAAACTTACTAACTGCACCTCTTATGCTTACATCCAAATCATTTATGTAAATGACAAAGTAGAGGGCCCAGCACCGATCCTTGTGGCACTCCACTGGTCACAGGCCTCCAGTCTGAAAAACAACCCTCCACCACCCCCTACTGTCTTTTATCTTCAAGCATGTTCTGTATCCAAATGGCTAGTTCTCCCTGTATTCCATGAGGTCTAACCTTGCGAATCAGTCTCCCATAGGGAACCTTGTCCAACGCCTTACTGAGGTCCATATAGACTACATCTACTGCTCTGCCCTCAATCCTGTTATTTCTTCAAAAAACTCAATCAAGTTTGAGACATTATTTCCCACGCACAAAGCCATGTTGACAATCCCTAATTAGTTCTTGCCTTTCTAAATACATGTACATGTCCCTCAGGATTCCCTCCAACAACCTGCTCACCACTGAGGTCAGGCTCACCAGTCTATAGTTCCCTGGCTTGTCTTTACCACCCTTCTTAAACAGTGGCACCACATTTACTAACCTCCAGTCTTCTAGCACCTCACCTGTGATGTGCAATCACTAAATCTAGGAACACATTTGGTTCAGATTTATGGCATACTTACAGAAACATCGTAGCATCCTGGTGGGGCAACATACGTAACAGTTCCCCTGCTTTTAGGTGGAAGCATGATCTTGTGCTTAATAAGAGAATTTTCAAAGACGAATCCATATATATCTCCACCAGTGATGTGACTACCAACCTAGAAACAAAATTAGAGCTCAAAGGATAACCAAATTACCTATGGAATAAGTCAGTATAAATTCTAGCTCCCAATAATGAGATCTCAATAGAAGTCACAGATGCTAGTTCTTATTGTCATGGTAAGAAGTCATTAACTATAGACAGAGTTGAGCCAATATGATTGAAGTCAACAGTCTTAAAAACTTTTGTCAAATCCAACATTTCTTTTTAGTTACTGAGAAAGGTATTAAGTGGTTATACTACTGGTATTAGAATAACAGTTTTGAATGGGTTACAAAATACAGTTAAGAAAAATATATTTAGTAAGAGGCAGCCTCTGAGAAAATAGATTGGAATTAAATTCATTTAGTGAAAAAGGTCTTACTCGCATATTCTTGGAAGGAGTAAATTCCCACTTCAAATCTCTGCTCAGTGCATTCACGTTGACACCACGAGGGATGTAAATACTCTGCGTTAGATCATTGATATCCTTCAGAGGTCGCTGGATCCCATCAAAGATGGCTCCCATGATGCCAGGGCCCAGCTCCACAGAAAGTGGCTTCCCTGTACGAAGCACTGGATCTCCAACAGATACACCAGCTATTGGGTGAGCGCTTAGAAAAAACACTGCTAGTAACACTTCTGATAAAACAGTTCAGTATAAATCAAATTCCAAGAATCTTTAAAGGACTATGAACCTGCACAAATTTTTCAAGCCCACACACAAGTACAACTACTTGAACAAGTTATAAAGGACAGCGGTCACCCCGAAAAAATTTTACAGATTATGTGGCCAACTTCAGTCAGGAGGATACATTTACCCATCCCAGGGTTATTCGGCCTCTAAGTGGTTAGACAGCTGTAATAGAGGAAGGGAATAAAGGAAGTCTCTGGTCATGAAGTGTGGGGACAGGACTAATGAATCAGCCAGTTTTTCTTTCCCTCATTAGTCAATTTCATAACTTTAGAAGAGGAAGGGAACAAGGAGCAGGAGACAAAATAACATGCAACTAAAGGCTTCAAAAATGGTTTCCTTGCCAATGTGATTAATGATGATATATGATGTCACTCTGGAAAGTTACAGGAAAAGCATGCAGTTTCTTTCCTCAGATGATTAGTCAGGTTGAGTTTGAGCAGATATACATGAACTGTGGACAAAATCTTGAGGACCACTTGGTCTTTTCTTATCACTAGCTCAAGTGTTCAACGCTAGTGTAACTTGTCCTTCAATTACATAATTTCCTTCATGGTTTATTATATCTAGTCAGCTAAAATAAAAGCTAAATACTCCGATGTTGAAACTGTAAAATTAAAAACAAGGCACTGGAGAAATTCACCAGGTCTGTGCAGAGATTAAAAACAACTAGTTAATTTATTGATTCCATTATAGCACTACTTCAGAACTGTCTAGTCAATTGCATACTCAATGGGCATTGAAACAGATTTCCTCAGTTCTCAAAAAAAAAACTGTTCCACAGAGTACCTTCCCCAAATTTGTACGGTTAATCAATGCAGAAAGGATACAGGTTTCTTCATAGACTTGTATTGTTGCCATATCACCCTCCAAGCGGATAATCTCACCAACCAACTCAGAGTGACCTACACGAACCAGCTCGTACATTGCTGCTCCAGCCATATTGGAAGCAGTGACAACTGGAAGACAGAACAAAGAAATAATAAGTTAATGCATCCTTGATAGCAAGTAACCTTAACAGAACTTTGTAACTGTACAAAAAAATTGCACATTTAATTCTGAATGAGCAAGGTTTCTGGATGGCAGTTTCTCGTAGATAAGGAACATAATTTGCAACAGATTTGCAAGGCATTAAACAAATTTTGATCCTAGCCTTTAAATTAGGAGGAAGAACCTGATGAGTTGAGAGACATAAAAGGGTACTTTACACAGTCACTAGACCTTCTATTTTAATTTACACTAAATAAAAGTCATAGTCCACAATAAAACTATGATTTTCACACATTAGCAATATTTTATGACATATCTTTAGCTGATACAAAGCAGCATATAGTTTACACATTCCTTTACATCAACCCAGCTATCTTGTGATTTGGAATTGAATGAAATACTCACCAGGACCAGAGACACCATGGACATATCCAACCATCGTCTCATGGTCCTCATCTCGTATCTTGGGAAGTTTGCTGAAATCCATCTTGATCTGAAATGATTTCATAGTAGATCAGATATTTAGTAGAGAAATATTAAAATTGACAATTGAAGGTATGGTTATCATAAAACTTCCAGATTTATCACTTGGTCAAGTTTAAAATTTCCCCAATGCTGTGGTGGGATTTTAAGTTGTACTCTTTACAGATAGCTTGGTTCTCTGGTTTATGAGCCCAGCAATATTATCAGTGCATAGCCCCTCACTAATTTATAACTGACCACAGAAGTAGAGACTTAAATAATTTCAGCAATCCAGACATACTTGCCTCACTGCCAAGACTTTCATAGGCAAGGTCTTCCATGAGTCCCCAGCCCTACCCCAAACCCAAGGCAGGAAGTCAGTTTCGGATGAGGACGAGGACAGAAGCGGCAGTGCCTTGCTGTCAGAGATGCAGAGAGAATGAAACTGGGAGATGGACAGGAATTTTACTGTGCCATTTTATAGGCATTCCAGAGGCTATAAACCTGCCTATTTCCTCAATGTCAGATTAGTGTTGATTAAACTAGAAAAACCAACTCCTGGTCGTACTTCTGCAGACTCTGGTCAGTGTGCGCAAATATGTCTGGATCATTGCATTTACTTAAGTGACCAGTCTTTGTGCCAAGGTATGGGGAAAGGCAAAAAAAAAGATACTAAATCATTATGCTCATTTAAACAGCAAGTGCAGACAAGATGGACAAATCACTTCCTTCCATAATGTAATTTTTGTGCTTAAATTTGAGGCAGAGTTGGAATCAACATGACTTATGGAAAGAAAGATCATTATGCCTCAACAGTATGGGGAGGGGGAAAGACTACCATAGGATGGAAGCTACTGTGTTATGTAAAAGCTAACAAACCCAAAACTGGATACTAAATTTAAACAATTCCAGATTTCACATCTGATCCTAAAACAAACCAATTTCTCTTTCTTGTTTTCAGCATTCAATTAGGAGGCAGGTATGAAGAAAATAACTTCTCTTGCAGCTGCTGGTCAAGTCAGTCAACATCTTGGTGCAGATATGATATCTGGAAGTCACTTTGTAAAATGTTGTGCTGAAACCAATCTACATTGGGTGCACACTTTCTAGAATCTAGAACCAGATGGGCTTATTGGCCCATCTGATCAGAACCAGTTTCACCCTTCCTAATCTAAATGGTCAACACCAACTGCAACAACCCCACAGCTATCCAGGACAGAAATAGTCAAGGGGAAGAAATCAGAAATTGAACCTAGGATCTAACTCGTTAAAACAAAAAGTGCAAAAAATTCAAAACTGACTTTACCTTATTTTCAGGGATCAGCTATTCACAACCTCCACTAGGTGGATCAGTGAAGGTTGAACCATCAAATTTAAATAGAATTCATTCCCTACTACATTCAGTTCTTGGACATTGTACAATGACAGAATTTGGTGCAAACCAGAGGTAGACAGAAATCCTACTCCAATCTGTATAGGAAACTGAGGCACATTGGAGTTCCTGTTAGTCTGGCAAAACTAAATGTATTGTCACAGGCAAGATAATACTTGTGAAATAAGGTACTACAAAGTTTCTGCAAAAGGTTATTATAAGAACATTAGCTTTTATGCATACTGTTGTATCCAGCACCATCATGTTCTGAACATCAGGGTCTCCATCTCCTTGGAATATTGCTAACTTTAGTTTCTAAATATGAATGTCATCAAATTAAATGTTCCTTATTAGATGAACAATGTTAAACAGTCAACATTCTGTTTAGCAGATAAGCACTTTCCACTCAGTAGATGGGAATCGGACTATTCAAATACTGCTTATTGCAAAATAAATCCAACTGCCTTTCTCTCTGACCCATTTTGTTGACACTAATTTCAAACTAACAATTTGTATTTTCTTTGATTAGAGTCTCTTATGTTCCTCTTCCCCCTCATTCACCAACCAAAATTTGAGATTGTGCTTAAAAATTCAAATTGCAAAATCTAAAACACATCACTGGAAAAGCCCAGTGTACTAGGTCACCAAAATCATAGTGTAAAATTACAGTGTGAAATATACCAGTGCAGTACAAAGACATTTTATGGTTTATATTCTAGCTCTTGGGCAGGGTACATACCCAACCAAAAGGCACACTTGCCTTTTTTGATGATGCCAAGGTGCAACCACAAAAAGTAGTTTTCCTAAAGAAAAATTATGCCTGAAACACAGAGCCACAGAATCATGCAGCATGGAAACTGACCCTTTGGTCCAACTCATCCACAATGACCAACATCCCAATCTGATCTAGTCCCATTTACCAGCATTTGGCCCAAATCCCTCTAAACCCTTTCTATTCTTCACACATCCATCCAGGTGCCTTTTAAAGATAGCTGCACCCACCTCCACCACTTCCACTAGCAGCTCATTCAATACACACACCATCCTCTGCATGAAAAACACCATCCCTTGGGTCCTTTTAAAATCTTTCCCATCTCACCTTAAAACTATAATCTCTAGTTTTGGACTTTCCCATCCTAGGAAAATAACCTTAGCTATTCACCCCACCTATGATTTTATAAACTGCTAGGTCACCCCTCAGTCTCCAAATCTTGAGGGGAAAAGGTCTCAGCCTATTCAGCCTCTCCCTATAGTTTAAACCCTCCAGTGCCAGCAACATCTTTGTTAAATCTTTTCTGCACCCTCAAATTTAACATCCTTCTTATAGAAGGGTGACCACAATATTCCAAAAGCAGCCTCAAAGTCTTGCACAGCTACAACATGACATCCCAACTCCTATACTCAACATGACTGATGAAGGCAAGCACACCAAACAGCTCCTTCATCACTACCTGCAACTTCACTTTCAAGGGACGAAGCACCTTTCTGTTTGGCAATATACCCCAGGCACTACCATTAATGGTCCTGGCTTGCCTTACCAAAATGCAACACCACACACATCTATTGAAATTAAATTCTGCCATTCCTCAGCTTATTGGCCCATCCGATCTAGATCCCATTCTACTTGGGGATAACCTTCTACACCATCTATTTTGGTGTCATCTGCAGACTTACTAACCATACCTCTGGTAAACATAACTGATTATATTCATATCTAAATTATTTAGATCAGTGCTTTTTATCATTTATATTTGTGATGCACCACTGGCAACAGGCCTCATCTGAAAAATACTACACCATGACCCTCTATCTCCTACCTTCAAGGAAATCTTGCATCCAATTCACTAGCTCCCCAGAACCCACTTGATCTAACTTACTAATCAGTCTACCACGCAGAACCTTGAATGCTTTGCTGAAGTCCATAGGGACAACATTTACTATACTGGCTTCTTCAATCTTCTTTGTCACCTGTTCAAATAATCAATTTAGTGAGGCATTATTTGCTGTGCACAAAGCCACGCTGGCTATCAGTCTTGCCTTTCCAAATACATGTGAATTCTGCCCTTCAGAATCTCCTCCAACAACTTATCCACCTCTGAAGTCAGACTCACCGAGCTACACTTCCCTGGCTTTTCCTTGCTACCCTTAAATAATGGCATCACATGAGCCAACCTCCTGCCTTCTTGTACATCCTCTGTGGCTTTCGATTATTCCAATATCTCAGCAAGGGACCCAACAATCTCTTCCCTAACTTCCCACAAAGTTCTGGGAAACACCTGATCAGGTCCCAAAGATTTATCTACATTTGTGTTTTAAGACCTCCAGTACTTACTCTTATTTAATATGAACTCTAAAACATTTATTTTCCCAAGTTCCCTGGCTTCCAAGTCCTTCACCACAGTTACTAATGATGCAGAGTATTCATTTAGCATTTCACCCATCTTCTGTGATTCCACAAATAGACAGTCACACTGATCTTTATGGGGCCCTATTCTCTCCCTAGTTACCCTTTTGACCTTTATGTATTCACTGAATCTCTTTGGATTCTCCTTAACCTATTTGCCAAAGCTATCTCATGTCCCCTTTTTGCCCTCCTGATTTCCCTCTTAAGTATACTCCTACTGCTTTTATACTCTAAAAGATTCATTCAACCCCAGCCATCAACACTTGATATATGCCTCCTTTTTTACTAGTATCTCAATTTCTATCATCCAGCATTCCTTATACCTACTAGCCTTGTCCTTCATTCTTACAGAAAGATATTGCCTCACAGTTCTCATTCTTAAAAGCCTCACACTTCCCAACTGTCCCTTTATCTGCAAGTAGCCTCCCCCAATCAACTTTTGAAAGTTCTAACTAATATTGTCAAAATTGGCCTTACTCCAATTTAGAACTTTTAACATTTTGATCAGTTCTATCTTTTTCCATAAGGATTTTAAAATTATAGTATGATCACTTACCAAGATGCTCCCCTATGGGCACCTGTCACCTGCTCTGCCTTAGTTCCCAACAGAAGGTCAAGTATTGCTGTTTCTCTAGGGAGTACACCCACATATTGAATAAGAAGCTTTTCTGTACACACTTAGATTCTTCCCCATCCAAGCCCTTAGACACTACATTGTAGTGTTAAGTTAAAATCCCCTTTCATTACAAAGCTAATTGTTTGAGAGATAGAGAAATTTGCTTTTCAATTCCCTGACGACTATTGGGGGCCTATAACACAATCCCAAAGTGATCATCCCCTTAAGTTCCACCCATATAACTTCAATGGGCAATGCTCCAGGAATATCCTCCTTTAGTACAGCCGTAATGTTCTCCCTAATCAAAACACCACTTCCCACTCTCTTGCCTCCCTGTCTATCCTTCCTGTAGGATTTATATCCCATAACATTAAGCCCTGCCCATCCTGGAGCCACATTTCTGTAATCAGTATGATATCTAAGAATACCACTTTGAACAACAGTATCTAATACACCCAATATATAAACACAGAAGCCCAATACAAGGTGCATTCTCTAGTACACCAAGTTATTTAATAACGATTGTTAAGAATGTTGGTGAATATTTATAAGCATAATTTCAAATGACTCAGGCTTTCATAGCTTGGCTATTTGGCTACAAAATATGTTGAGTGCCCTGAAATCCAATGTCTGAATGAGAGAGCTTATAACACATTTAAAATGTTCATTTGTTAAATACATTAAACACAGACAATTTCAACTATGCCAAATTCTGTTAAGCAGCCAACATCAGCTAGCAGGAAGACTAATTAAGTTGGATAAAAATCTTGAAAGTGATTAACTTCAAGGTGACTTGTTAAATGCTCACAGACTAAGTGGCAAGTTTCTTGTTAAGATCAGTGATGCAGTTCATTGGACTTGTGCCATGGTTTGTACAATGCCATCAACATTTTGCAGAGTAAAAATCTTTTTTTAAGGAGGTTACCTGATATCAAAAACATCAGGTTTGAGCCTTGATTTTACTGCAAGACATTTAACAACTTAACTGAGGAATTAAAAACAAACATACAGCATATATAACATAGGCACAAGCTAGGAGTGTGGTGGAATACTCTCTAGATACATGAACGAGTTCAACTACAATGCTCAAGAAGCTTAACATCACCCAAGACAAAGCAGCCTACTTGACTGGCAGTCCATCCACTACTTTCAACAGTCACTTTCTTCACCACTGATGTACAGTGGCAGTCATGTGTACCACCCACAAGGTGCATTGCAGTAACTCACCAAAGCTTTTAGAGTCGTAGAGTCAGAGATGTACAGCATGGAAACAAACTCTTCAGTCCAATCCGTCCATGCCGAACAAATATCCCAACCCAAACTAGTCCCACCTGCCAGCACCCGGCCCATATCCCTCCAAAACCTTCCTATTCACATACCCATCCAAATGCATCTTAAATGTTGCAATTGTACCAGCCTCCACCACATCCTCTGGCAGCTTATTCCATACACGTACCACCTTCTGTGTGAAAAAGTTGCCCCTTCGGTCTCATATCTTTCCCCTCTCAACCTAAACCTGTGCCCTCCTCTAGTTCTGGACTCCCCGACCCCAGGGAAAAGACTTGGTCTATTTACCTTCTCAATGCCCCTCAATTTTGTAAACCTCTATAAAGGTCACCCCTCAGCCTCCAATGCTCCAAGGAAAACAGTCCCAGCCTGCTTGGCCTCTCTGTAGCTCAGATCCTCCAACCCTGGCAACATCCTTGTAGGTCTTTTCTGAACCCTTTCAAGTTTCACAATATCTTTCTGATTCTATCAACAATTTGCAAACCTACAATCTCAAGCATTGGGAACAGCACCACCTCCTCATTCAAATTCTCCAAGACACACAGTAACCTGATTTGGAACTATTATGTTCCTTCACTCTTGCTGGGTCAAAAGCTTTTTTTAACAGCACTGTTGGCACACCTCACCCTCTAATGTCTACAGCGATTTACCACTTCCTCCAGGGCAATTAGGTATGGGTAATAAATGTTGGACAAGCAAGCAATACCCATATTCTAAGAATTAAAATCAAACTAAATAGTTAAGGATTAACTCAGGTCAGAGATCAGGACGGCAAACAAATGAGCAAAGAGGAGAAAGGGACTGAACTCACTGCAATGCTGAATAAATCACGTGGTGCATTTAGAAAGGACGTTTTGAGATTAGATAAACTATAGGGAAAGGAGAATGGATGCTGTACAAAGCACAGGATGCACATGGCTGGAAAGGACAGCACAAGTTAGTGATGCAAGACTGTGGACATGCTTGAAAATAAACAAGGGTTTTGTCGTTGACTTGATTTGTAACCTTTGCACCATAAGGATGCATCAACAGGCATTATTTCTAAATGTGATTACAGCTAAGATTACACTGGTAAAACTTTTTAACTGAATTAATTGCATTAAATAGCAGCAATAAATATTTGTTTTGCACTATTAGTACATCTATTTTGCTTCAAATGCTATGTTCATTCAAACATATTTTTGCAACTTAGTCTTCGTGAATTGCTGTTAACTATTACCGTAAAACTAGAAACTTCTACTTTCTATTACCTACAATAACCACCACAGGTGCTGCAAACCTAACAATTTAGTAAACTAGCGTTCCAATAATGGTATCAACTTGCCAAACAATTATTGTAGTACTGTAATGCACATATAGTGCCTGAGGATTATGGTTAAATGAACTGAAATGAAGTTCCAAGGCTCAAAGAAACATTCTATTGTCAATTTGTCATTGCCTTAGCCAGCAGTTACAGGGGCATCAGGAACAACAAAGTCATGTCACACTGCTACCCATTGATGTGCATGTATGGATGTTGTGCTCTGATAGGAATTATTCAGATCTAACAAAAGTTGTGAACATTGATAACTGATTTAATTTCACAAATCAAAAGTAGCTATATGGGTGATGCTGGAGCAATCAATATCAACAAAAATGATTCAACATTACTTTCTAGTCCCAAACCAATAATTTGCCATTGTTTGATTTAAATTCACATTGTGACTGACATTCCTGTCCTTTCACCAGTACACCCAACTCATTAATGGCTTCAGGAGATTCGAGAAAGGAAGTTATAGAAAGGAAGAAAAACATCCCATGGCACTCCCATAAAATTGTGTTACTCTAAAACAGCATCTCAATAAATAGACATCTTTTAGCCTGAAGTGGAAACAAAATTAGACTTATTTGAAAAGAATAATATGAAGGATTAGAGAGAATGATGCAAATGAATTCCAGTTTTGCGAGCTGGCACAGACATGGGGTAAATGGTCTCCTGAATGTTACAATAAAACACTGACTCTGGTGAAAGCTTACAGAAAGCTTATAATCTTGCAACTGGGTAGAAATAAACAAGTTCACATATTATACTGTTGTAGTATTTAACAAGTGTGCTACAGCAGCTGCCCAGCTCAGAACAAAGGTAGCCAGTAACTACTGCAACAGCAATTGACATAAACAAGACCACCTCAACCTAAATGGATTAAGATTACATTGTATGTTACTAATTTTGCCTTGCTCCAAGATTTAACACTGACACATCATCCAATACTCAGATACAACATGGACTAAATGCTGTTCACACCTAACAGGATAAATCCAGATTCCTGATTTAATAGATCAGCAAATACCACAAACTAAAACTCTCAGACACTTGACACCAAGTTCTAATGTACACGTTTTAAGATTCTGCGACTTCAGAACATCAATTTAATTCAATACACATATGTAACCTGGTGAAATATCAGGCTCACATCACCTAAACAAAGCATCAAACATTCCTTTCCTAAACAAGGAGAGCACAATTCCTAATAGCTAACAAAAAGTAGTAACAATGCACAGGTTTCACACCCAAGACATGTGCTGTATTATTTATTTACCATAATATTGTAGGACTAGTGTACAGTCAACAACAGGTCATGTGTGTTTCTAAATACCCATTCAAATGTTGATCTGGAATAGAGCTTGTAATTTGATATTTCAGTCTTGAGATCCAATGAACAGTGTACAATTTCTGGGCCATTGTTAAGTTTGATCAATAACTTAAAAGCGACCCCTGCCCCCCACATGGAAAATAAATTCTTGAACTGCATTTAAGATTCCCAGCTCTGCTGACTAAATACATTACTCATTAAGTGGGACAAAGTATCTACATGAACAATTAACATGCCTGCAAACTAATTAGAATCAGAGTATTCAGTATTAAGAGAAAACGTGCAAGAGGAGATCTAATTATTTAGATGTTTAAAGTTTAGGGAAAATACACTTGCACAAGATATGCATGAATATTCATCATAAATGTATATTAACAAATGACAAGTAGTACAATATCCATCTAGAAAATTGACCTTTAACCATCCAAAAGTATTTCTCCTGTAAATATGCTGGTCTTGTGAATGCAAGTTGGTCTTTAAATAAAAGTTGAAGAGCAAGATTTTATTTTTAAAAAGTGGGTGCTATGGTTCAAATCATGGTTCCCATACATTGGGACTGCAGAAGGGATTCATGCTTTGTGCACGTTTTTTGCTAACTTTTTTATTCTTCATTTCTGAACAAATATCAAATTTTGCTGGAGACCTCACGGGAGCTAGCACGACCATAACGCTTTCACAAGTTTTACAGGCAGTTAGTCACATTTTCATTAATTCTAAAACTGACATTTCTGAATTCCTTCTATCTCTACGACATGACCTTTTGGAAAAGATTTAGTTTTAGAAAGATACCAGGTAAGAATTTAATAAAGAAAAACCTTTACTATTCAGAACTTTAACGAAACATAAGCACTCTACAATTGTACAATATCCTTCTCGAGCACTTCTTCCAAGACAAGTTATGAATACTTAAAAACAATAATTAAAGTTCTATCAAAGAATTAAATGAAAAAAGTTCAGATTATCAAGGCATTCTTTTAATCATTACATTATTTAGGACATGTTAATTCCAACTGCCAGAATTTAAAAATCTCCCTAAAAATTTATTTTCATTTGAACCTTTGACTACCTTCCTCTTCACCCCATTGCTCAAATTCCACTATTCTACTTTAAAAACATTCAGCATTTTTAAATATGAGGACGACTCTTTGAAAAGAATCAGAAATTTGATGCTCTATTCTTTGTTAGGTGATAAGTTATAAAGCAAAGCTAAATCACAAATGCACATTTCAGAATAAAAAGCTTGACAGAATTAGCTAGCAACACTTGGTATGTACAGGAGAAAGTGAGGACTGTAGATGCTGGAGATCAGAGTCAAGAAGTGTGGCACTGGAAAAGCACAAGTCGGACAGCATCTGAGGAGCAGGAGAATTGATGTTTCAGGCATAAGCCCTTCAGATATGATATGTACATTCAAGCCAGCTAATATAATTAGATGAAGCAGAGACCAACTTTGGATTAAACTGTGATAAGAATATATTACACCAATGACAAAGTCAGCAACAATGGTACATTTACCATGAAGCTGTTTCAGCATGGATCTGCTCCTATTTAAAACATGACTTCAGTGGAGAGTTGCACAATGCTTTCATGTCTTCATGAATTGCAAAACTCCTGTTTCTCTTCCCACTATTGGTACGTGCCAGTGCTTGACACCTCATGCACTGCTTTTTTTCCCATAAAGGTCATTATGCAGTGAGAGAACAAACTTCAGCCAATTCAAAAAATAAACTAACATGTTAATCCAGTCAAGAAAGGTATTGGAATTTTTTTTGGTAGGGTAGGCTTAAGGAAAAGCAGAAAAGGGGCTATTTGAATGAATGGAAAAAAATGATAAATTGAAAGACTAAGGGTAAGGGAAAAGAATATGCAATCTGCATACAGGAGAAGCTGACAATCCAACCAGGATTGTGCAAAGAAGCATGCTGCAAACATGCAGAGTAGTAGGGATGGGGGGTACAATCCAATTTGAGAACTAAAGGAAGGAGATAGATAAGTAGTGGGGGGGGGGGGGGGGGGGAAGAATGGGAGAATGGGGACAGACAAGAAAGAGGTGGGGAAGGAGAGCAAGAGGTTTAAGGGCAAATCCAGTTGACCTGTAAATCAAAGACCATAAGATTCAGGACTAGTATCAGGCCATTTGGCCCACCTGATCTACTCCATCATTTGATAATGGCTGCTATGTTTCTGAATCCCATTCTCCTGCCTTGCCCCATAACACTTACAAATCAAGAACCTGTCTTAAATACACTCAATGACTTCAAAGCACACTGCAGCAATGAATTTGACATAACGACCATCCCCTGGCTGAAGCAATTCCTCATCTTAGTTCTATAAGGTTGTTGCTCTGAGGCTATGCACTTAGGTTCTCATACTAATGGAACATCACCTCCACGTCCACACTATGCGGACCTGTCAGATCCGATCATATCCCACTCTCCCATCCATCCAAACTCCATTAAGCACAGACCCAGAGACTTCAACAGCTCCTCATATGACAAGCCCTTCATCCCCAGGACCATTCAGGGGCTTAAGAAACAAAAACAAAACTGCAGATACTGTAAATCAAACAAAACCAGAAACTGCTAGAGAAGCTCAGCAGGTCTAGCAGCATCTGTGGAGAGAAAGCAGAGTTAACGTTTCGGGTCTAGTAACCTTTCCTCAGAACTGTTCTTGACTTCTCTCTCCAGACGCTGCCAGACCCGAGGAACTTTTGCAGCAAATTTCTGTTTTTGTTTCATTCAGGGGCTACGCTGGACCCTCCCCCTCCCCCTCGCCTCCGCAACGTCGGCGCATCCTTCTTTGGACACGGGCCCCCACCAAAACCGCTGGCGATTTCCCGAACACCTCCAAGAGGGAAGGGTCACCCTCTAGAGCTAGAGCTTCCCCACCGCGAAGGTCCGCCGCTCGTTCGCCGGCCCCTGGGGCCCGGGGACTGCGGTGATGGCGGTTTGGTGTCAGAACAGGCTGGCGGCGGCACCGCCGCCTCCTACGCCAAGGGCTGCGCGGCTGACAAAGACCGATGACAGGCTACGGAGCGGCGGCGGGTGTTGTTGCTGTTGTTGTGTGGGTGAGTCAGGCAGACATGAGGGAAAGCCTCCTTTACCTGCTCCGGGCAACGGACTCCTCTCTGCAGCGCTGTCTCGAGCTTAGTCAGCTGATCCCGGCGCATGCGCGCACCACCAACCGGCAGGGAAGGGGGCGGGGCAGCTAAAGAAAGAAACTTCACTCGAATCTAATTTAATAATTTTTTTTTTGCACCTCACCTCCAGGTCAACAATCCTGTAGACGGTGGAAGTAAATGGCAAACTTTACAAATTTATAACCGTGCTCAGTGGAGGGTGGGAACGAGGCGTGATGACGTCATGGCGCGTCACCGCTTTGCAGTACCACAGGATGGAGTTTAATTTTTAAAACGTCACCGATGCAAAACTTGACAATTTCCCCGTCAAAATTGTTTCAAACTCCGATAATGTGCGTGAATTGATGGATTGCAGTTTTCAAGAGAAATAATTAAAAAAGAAAAATCAGCAAGTCACGTGACCACAGATTTTTTCCTACCAACAAAAAATAAATAACATAAATGTCATCCTGGCGGGCGTTCATTGGGAATTGCGGGGAGTTTATTTCTACGCGAAGACGGATATAAAGAAAAGGTCACACTGGAAGTCGTGTTCTCCTATTAATCCGAATAGTTCGTCTGGTAACGGCGGTCATATTTAAATACAAAATAAAACCGAGAGAAATTTAAAGCGGCACTGTTCGATACGGCTGATTATTTCTGAGGTAATTCATTAGGGTTCGGATGGACCAAGACTGACTCAAAAAACACTTCGTGCTGGCTCGGGCGGACTCGGTTCCACTCGCGAAGACCTGATCCAGACTCGCGTCAACTCGGCTCGTCTGGTGGAGACCAGGCCAGGAGTCGGGTGGACTCGGCTCCTCTCGTGGAGACCTGGCCGCGTGTCGGACGGACTCGGCTCCTCTCGCGGAGACCGGGCCGGGATTCGGGCAGACTCGGCTCGGCTCGCAGGGATTCGGTTCCGCAGTCGGGCGCACTCGGCTCCGATCGGGCCGGAGCCGAGCGATTTGCGCTCCCCGCGGAACCACCTTTCCCGGCTGAGGTCAGGGGTCAGAGGTGAAGAGTGGGTGGCGCGGAGCGGAGCGTGCGCGGCGAGTGGCATGTGTTAGGGGCTGAAGAGTTTGGGCGATTCACCTCCATCCCTCCTGCTCCCCGCCGCTCGGTCACCAGGTGAAGACGGACAAGCGCCCGCCCATCATGAAGGGGTGAGTCCATCTGACAAGCAGGCTGGATGGCGGGTGAGGGAAGGAGGGAAGAGAAGAGGCCCGGCCTGTCAGAGCTGATTCTCCCCACCCCCCCCCCCCCCCTTCCCTTTCCCCTCAGCGGCCTCGGGCAAGCGGCGGGAGTTGCTCCGTCAGAGTTTTATTTTAGTTGAGTTGTAGGTGGAGTTGGGGCCTGATTTCCACGGCCTTTTCTCTTCCCCCTCTCTGCCTCACTCGCGGTGGAGGTAAACCTTTTTCTGTTCCGAAGAAGAGTCCTATCGGATTCGACACGTTAACTCTGTTTTTCTGTGCACAGATGCTGCCAGACCTGCTGAATTCTCAGCACTTTTTCAAAAAAAAATCACATACCTAGCATCTAGAGTACTTTACTTTTAATTGACTTTTTCCCTTATTCTGAATCCAGGAGCTGAGTTTACAATCGGGCTCACTTCATGAACCCCGAGAAGAATCCAGCCCCCTACCCGCCTTTTCCCCAGAGACATAACCTCGCCAAGTCTCTTTCCATTGCAATACTGTAATAAATCCAACCCCCCAGCCCCTGTCATTCCTCCCAGTCATTCGCTCCAGTAACTCCGTTTATGTTTTATGATCTTTTATTTATATATTTACACTTAACAGACTGCATTTTGTTGTAGTGTTTCAACTGTTGCTTTCTGTATTTCTGACAGTTGCATTTTCTGTTCAAATTATCTGGGAATTTTTTTAAACTTTGAGTTATTCATAAATTGGCCAAAGGACCCTTTTGGAGACCTGTGGGCTACAAAAACAAATTCTTATGAACAAATTGTTATCATTTATTTTCTATTCTTTGACGTTTTCATTGTGGAGCATGAAGATCAAATCTTTATAATCTTTAGAACAGAATCTAAAATACCAATCGCTAACAAATTTGGAAGGGTACGGAATGAAATTTGCAAAAAAAATTCAAATAATCAAGTTTTGCTCATGATTTTTGCTGTAAAACATGCTTTAACTATTTTGTCAACCCTACGTTCTAAATAAAATTAGTGGTGGAAATTGAGACAAATCTTTCATTTTCAATAAGTTGCTTTAGGATCTCCTGAAGTTATGTGCTATGTGTTATCTTTTCTCTTTTGTGTGATTTTTCTGAATTAAAGCTTCCATTAGTATTGAATTACAATTTTTTTTCATGTAGGTTTCTGAACCCACACTAATTTGTTTGTTTTTCGAGTAAAAAAGAGGGTAATGGAACAGAATTAGTGAAATGATGTTATAGGGATTAGAATAAATTGTAGTGGTAGCACAGTTGATTAAAGCTGTATGTAAGTGGGCTGCACAGTTTGGAAGATTTACTACTGGCTTGTATTGTGTTTATTGATGTTTGCTGAAGAACTGCATTGACATTACATCACTGGGTTATGGAAGTTAAAATCAGCCAAAGATTCCTTCGATTGATTACTGTCTAATAATTTCTACTGGAAATTGAGATTGTCGTGTTCCTTACATTGGAAACCTTAGCAATATTTAGTTACACACAAGAGAGTGATTGTCAAGACAAGAAGTCAGTGTGTACCTAACGCCTGTAAAATTCTCGGTAGTTAGTACTGTTTTTGGAAAAGCACAATGAAGTGTAGAAAATTGTAACCCATTCACAATAGTTTGTGTATGTCTTCAATCATGATTGGTATTGGACTTTTCTGTGTTTTATCAAAGAAATGCGAATAAGCAAATAAATCCTGAATGAGGTATTAAAATGCAAAATCCCCATAATACATGGTGATTATGAGAATTATCATTCTTGTTTAATGACCTTGGCACTACCCCATTTCTATAACCTTCAGATTTTCAATCCTCTGGGTTATCTGCATTCCTCTAATTTAGCCTCTTGTGCATACCTGATTTTAATCCCACTACCATTGGTGACCTTCATCTGCCTTGGCCCTATTCCCTTCCTAGCTTCTTTGCCTCGTTCCCACACTCGACTTTAAGATTTTTCATGAAACTTAGCTTTTTGAATAAATTTTTACTTGCACATTCTGACACCTTTTATAACTTGTTGTCATTCCTTGTCGAAAATACTCCTGAGATCTGCCTTGGAATATTTTCCAACATTACTGATGCTCTCTTCCCAGTGGTTAATGACATTTTGCTTCTTCGTCAGTGTTCCATTTCTGCAAAAAAGCATAATAAATACTTGAGAGACTGTAAGTATTTAAGTCCCTGACTGGTGCTTCCAAAATCCTCCTGAAGTGAACATGTGGTGAAAAGTGGCAAGTGGAAGGCAGGAAACACTGACAATTGAAACAGTCTTAGTGGAAATGCTCAGGACATGGCCAGGTATTACAAGGAATATTGTGCTACCTGGATGACTTTCTAGAAATATTTGGTGAAACTAAGCGAGAACTAGAGACAGTGTGGCAAGTGACAATGTTTATAAGAAACCTGAAAAACGCAAATTGAGGCAAGTGTGGGCTCAATGTCTACTGACTAAGAGGCAGGAACATTTAAAAGGTCAGTTTAAGAGAATTTTTTTCAAAAAACTAAGATTAATAGTGTGAGCAAGAAAAGGAGAGGCCCAATTGTAGCCAGCTTATTTACTACACAATATGAACCACTTAAGCACTAAGTTACTTGATGACTCTGTCACCAAGGAACACAAGAACTTAACATTCTGAAAATCGTTCTTGTATGTGTCAGAAGCGCTATTCAGGAAGTAGAAATAGTGGAACAGTCAGGCCATATCACATTGCTCTGACCTAGGAAACAGCACTAAATGTAATCAAATCTTGAGTATAACTTATATAGATTGCAGATGTATGGAACATGAGCTACTTAAAGATAAACCTGTTGCGGACAAATTTATCATTCGTTTTTTGAAAATGTTGGGACCATTCATGGGAATTTATGAAGAACAGCCTAGGCAAAGTAAATAGACTTACACAAAATGTGATTGTGTAAATTCTAAACTACAATATAACAGTCCAAACTGGGAATTTAGGAGAATTTTTTTTTCCCAGGAAGTGATAGGAATGCTAAACTCTACCACAGAGAATGGTTGAGATGAATAGCATTGATACATTTAAGGGAAAGCTCGATACGTAAAGGAGATAGCAATTTCTGTGTTTGATTCCTGAAAAAATGTGGCAGGTCTGGCAGCACCCGTGGAGAGAGAAACAAGAGTGAACGTATGACTCCCCTTCAGATTTGTTCTATTTCCAGTTTTTGCAGTATTTTGCTTTTATTGAAGGACAAAAGGGATATGCTGTTATCCTATTAGTTAGATGAGGCTTGAGTGGAGCAATAAATGTCAATTAGTTGGTCTGAATGCTGAAGTAAATATAGAGGAAGGAGTCAGCAAGCCAGACATGAATATTGGTGAAATCGGTCATGTTAATTGACTTTTCAGGAGTAAGACTCTGCCTCCTGATATTAATTGATGGGGTTACTTTACATTTAACCTATTAAACATTTCTAACTATTTCAGTTTTTGCTTTTTGTAAAGTTGAATCGATGTGGATATTAAAATTCCAGGCCAGAGAGAGCTGCGATCCTATTTGGAAATTTATTCAAACTGATAGTCCAAGCAGAACCTCAGTGCTTCAAATATTTGGATCAACTGCTGCTTAACTTTAAACACTACCCAGGAAATTGGGCAAAATGCATTTGAGTTACATTCCATTTAGTGTCAAATCTTGATGTGGGGCACTTCAGGAGTCTCCATTTTTTTAGTTGCAGATGTGGTGAGCACTATTGCCTCTCAATACCAGGGATGCTGGTTCGATCCTAACCAAAGGTGACACTGTGTGGAAACTGCAAGTTTTTCTCATATCTGTGGGGGTTTCCAAATTGTCACCTATTTCCTATGCTCCTATTTCCTCCCACAGTCCGAGCATGTGCAGATTAGGTGGATTACCTATCATAAAGGCAATGTTATGAGGATGATCTGGGGGTGGAGCTTCTTGGGATCTTCTTCAGGTGTTCGGTGCAGATTCAATGGGCCAAATGGCTATTATCTATACTGTAGGGATTTGATGTGGAATCTTCATGTTACATAGAACAAAATATTAAAATAAATCTGTGGGTGAAAGCAGTAAGGCAATTATTGTCTGTCTGAAAGAAAGACATTCCATTCCAAATTCATTCCAGAGAACAGTTAAGAGTCATTGAAAACATTGGGCAACTGATGTCACATTGACCAAGACCAAGGAATGACAGCAGATTTGCTTCTCTGAAGAACATTGATTAGTAAATCAGTTGAGTTATTTTACTGATTCTAACCTTTTTAATTTACAACTGAAATGAATGAGACATGGTTCAATATTTGTTGTCATGTATTGTGAAATGAAGGAGATGCTTCAGTTCAGTGATAAAACCCAAATAAGGTTTGTTTTTATGTGCCTTTAATTTGATTTGAGAGTCCCTTGTGCTGCAGGTCTGATCCCAGCATTATCTTTCTTTAACTATATCACATTGTCAGAACTGGATTTCTTTCATTTTGCATGTACGTTGCCCATGGTTTTAAGTTGTAGCTGGGTTGTATTTTTTGGATATATTCCATATGTAAAAAAAACAGTATTTGACTTTTGTAGGCAACCTTTTAATCTTGCAGTTGGGTTGACTAAACACTCAAACTGTTAAGTTATTTCAGTGACTGAGGTGTGACAGTGTGATGACTATTTACAGGAAAACTCAAGAGATTCTTCTTTAACATAAGGTCTGGAGAACTTGCACCTTCAGTTGGAAGCAGTATTTGGGCCAAACAGGCAGTGGCAGCAAAGTGCACTGTCTAAAAGGTAAACTGTAGTGACTGGTTAAGTCTTCTCAGTCTGCATCTTCCAAACACACAACTTCTAATACCAAGGACACAAGCAATTGTATGAACAGTACAGCACAGGAACAGATCCTTTGGCTCACTGTGGGGACATCATCACCTGTGAGTTTCTCTCCAGGCTACACATCATCCTGACTCTGAACTATACTGCTGGACCTTCACGGACACTGGGTCAAAATCCTGGAATTACCTTTCTAACAGCTTTGTGGGTGTACCTATACCAAACTGACTGCAGCAGGTTCATGATGCAGCTCCACCACTGCAGCAAGGATGATTCTGGATGAGCAACAAATGCTGACCCAACCAGTGAAGCCCCAGCCCCAGAATGAACAAAAAAAGTAACTGGACATATTTTTGAAAGAAATCATTGATGGGATGCAGACATCACTGGCTTTGCCAGCATTTATTGCCAATCCCTTTTGCCTCAGAGGATAGTTGAGAGTCACTCACATTGCTCTGCTCTGCGTCTGGAGTCATGTGAGCCAGACCAGGTAAGAGTAGCAGGTTTCTATAAAATTATTGAAGCAGATGGGCTTTTATGATATTCGACAATGGTTTCATGATCTCCATTAGGTTAGCTTCTTTATTTCAGGATCTTGAATTGAAATTTCACCATCTGCCATGGAGGGATTTGAACCCATGTTCTCAGAATGTTAGCCTGAATTTCTGGATTACTAGTCAAATGATGTTGCTACAATGCCACTGCCACCCCTGTGAGAAGTTCCAAGATCATTGGCTCAAACCATCACTTTCTATGTTCTGTAATTCAAACAACAGAGCATGTTCCCTCAGCTCTGTAATGAGAGGGTCAGCTTAGATCCTATGTCAAAGCTGTGATCTCTTTGCCTTCTGATTCAGGTAAGTTTGCTATCCAGTGAGCTGTGGCTGGTAAATTTTTCCCTTGGAGAGTCTCTTAATTCTTTTCTGGCATGATGTCAGGAAGAATCTTTCCATACAAAGGGTAGTGCTAATCTGGAGTTCTTCCTCTGTCTCCCAAACCAAACAAAACACTTGAGTGGAGGGAGGTCACATGAAGAGTTTAGAACTAAGCAAGTTCGATTTTGTTGGATGAGAGCATTGTGAAGTATGGAACAAAGGGAGGTAAATAGAGGTGAGGTATGGGTCAGCCACAATCTAATTGCAGGCCATACTGGGCTTGAAGGAGTGAATGGCTGCCTCTGATTCTAATGTTCCTATTCACTGCAGTACTGATATAATCACAATATTCTTGCTGACAAGTATTGTTTGGCCACAATAAGTGATTGTTTTAAAAAATGCACCTTTTTACTATGGGAACAAAAATATTTTTATTTATCAGTACTAGAGAGCAGTGGAACATTGCTTCAGCTGAATGCTGCCTTATTATATATTTTGGATGTTTCTACCTCGTTTGTGTATTCTCACATGGCTCCAGTAATCTGTAAAACTCTTTAATGTAAAATTCTTAAATGTTTAAGTGTATAAAGAAGATTTGGAGCATTCATATTCTTGCATTATCCACTGCAGATTTTAAGTAAAACTACATGGGGATACATCTTAATTTACCTTTATTGTCTCTAGAAGTCACTTGGGCGGCATTGTGGCTCAGTGGTTAGCATTGCTGCCTCACAGTGCCACAGTTCAATTCCCCTGTGAACCTTTTGGGCTGAAGGGCTTGTTTCCATACTGTTGGTAATCTAATCTAACCTAATGATGAGGGACTGACAATCGAAAGAGGAAAGAATCACACTTTTTAATATGTTCGTAGGCTGTGGGCAAAGCCAAGTAGACCAGCATATATTGTTCATCCCTAATTGTCCTGGAGAAGTTGACAGTGAGATGCTTCCTTGAACTACTGCAGTTCTTGAGGTGTAGGGGCACCCATAGTGTTAGGTAGTTCCAGGATTTTGACCCAGCAGCGGTGAAGGAAAAGTTACGCAGTTCCAAGTTAGAGTGGTGTATCACATAGAGGGGAATATACAGGTGGTGGTGCTGCCCTTGTCCTTTGAAGGTTAGAGCTGGTGCTTTCAGAACCTGCTGTTGGGTGTGTTATTGTGGTACATCTTGTAGGTGGTGGACACTGTGCATCAACAGTGAGGGAAGTGAATGTAGAAAGTGGTGGATGGGATGCCAGTCAAGTAGGCTGCTTTCTGTTGGATGGCTTCTTAAGTGTTGTTGACTGTGCTTATCCAGGCTAATAGAGTGTACTTCTGTCATATGCCTTCTCTATGATGGACACATATTGGGAAGTCAGGAGTTGAGTTGCTTTCCACGTGTTCTTGTAACCATAGTGTTTGTATACCTGGTCAAGTTCAGTTTCTGTTCAATGATAACCCCCAGAATGATAATTCAGGATTCACCAATGGGAATACTGTTGAATAGCATGCAAGATGGTTGGTCTTGTTGGAGATTGTCATTGCCAGTGAATATTAGCTGTTATTCAAACAGAACCTTTGCACATCCTCTGAATGTTCCAAATTGCTCTGGTGCCAAGAATTTTGATTTTGAAGTAAGTCATTATTACATCGTCTGACCTTGTTGTCGAGGTGCTTTAAGGAAACTCTTTAATTTCCTGGATCTGAAGAAGACTGTTCATCTCATTGAATGACTTGTTGGCCCCAACCATTATGGGAGGCAAAGAAAACATTTAAACTTTAACAGTCTTCTAAAATTTTGAGATTTGCTGTAAATTGATGATCGTATTTTTGGATTAGCTGGTATAAAGCATTAACATTGCTTGCACTTTCTATAATGCGTAGAAATACTGAGTTTTGACATGAAAACAGGACAATTTAAGTGAATTGATTGGCACTGCTTATTGTTCACACAAGCCTAGCACCTGTCACTTCACCAGCAGACCCTTCTACTCCTTTTCCACCTCACATATTTATGCATTTTTACTGTTCACCTCAACCACTCTGATGTAGTGGAAAGTTTCACGTTCTTACTACACTCTGGTAATTAACTGCCTAAAGATGTGGTAGAGGCAGAAACGTTCATAACATTTAAGAATTTAGATGTGGACATGCAATGCCAAGGTGTACAAGACTATGGGCCCAAATGTTAGAAAATTGGATTAGAATAGTTAGCTCCTTTTTTTTTGGACTGGTGCAGACTTGATGGGCTGAAGGACCTTTTGCTGTGCTGTAGATCACTATGACGTCATGAACTAGGTTTCCCCTGAATTCCCATTTGATTTATTACTGATTATGTAACATGTTTTAAGGCATTTTTCTCAGGTCTCCCCCCCACAAATGGAATCATTTTCTTTACGTTTACCTTATTAACTCCAGTCATAGTTTAAAAAAAACTTTGATCTCATCCGTTTTTTTTTGAAATGCAGTGAGTTTGGCAAAATTGCCTGTTGGAAGTGCCTTCTGCAATGTGCCAGTTCCTTGATGGACATCTACTTGTTCTAGATGTGAGGTTATATTGTGCTCAGAGGTTAAATGATTGACAACCAAGCAGGAACTAATCGATTTGAAGTCCTTAATTAAAATGATTTCAAAATATTTGGTGTTTATTACAAAAAGTTTGAGCACAGTCAGATGAAGAAGGAGGGAAGTCTATTCCTGTTGGCAGCGATGGGTAAAGAAATTGAAATCCCATAGCATTATTCTATTTTAACACCAGCACCTGTTCAGACAGTCTAAATGGTGTCCTTTAACAGCTGTCATTGCAAGCGTGGCAAATCATTTGAACACAACTGCTAATTTTATTTGCAAAATGCCTGTGTATTCTCATCAGCCTGAAATTTAAAACTATTAGAAATGCATATTCTGTTCTGTATTGACCATTTTAATCTCAATGAGAAATGTTCATAAGTGTAAAAAGAAAACTTTAAGAAAATATAAAAACTACACAAAAATAAAGTACATTCTTCACATTCCAAATACGTCTTGTCACTATGTTGGTTGATATAAATTAAACTGATTTCTGGAATGGGGTAGTCTTGTGATGCATTGGAGTTTTCAAGAATGAAAGCTGACCATGTTGAAATTTAGAAAATTGTGTGTGGGCTTGAGGTGGATGATGAGAGGGTACGTCCTCTAGTGAGGGAATCTAGAACTAGGGGCCACAGTTTCAAAGTAAGGAGTCCACCATTTTTAAGATGTGGAATTCCTTTCTCATTGTTCATTTGACTTTGGATTTCTCTTCTTTGGCGCACGGTAGAGGCTGGCAAATCGTTTGAACACAACTGCTAATTTTATTTGCAAAATGCCTGTGTATTCTCTTCTGCCTGAAATTTAAAACAATTAGAAATGCATATTCTATTCTTTATTGACCATATTCAAATCTGGCAAAGAGTGTGGAGGGAAGTGGGGGGTTCACAGGCAGGCAGGGGCGATGGCTGAGGGGGCACAGGGCAGAAGGGATGTTGGAGTTGGGATGATTGGGAACATGAGAAGTGAGGGAACTAAGCAAGTGGGAACACAGGAGGGCGGAGTGTGGGAAGAGAGATGGTGAGTATGTTAAGAGCGGGGACAAATGGAGGTGGGAGGGAAGGGGTGTGGAGGGAAAGAGAGGAGGGGATGAAGAGGAAGGTGGAAGGTGAGAGCAAATGGAGAGGGGTGGAGTGAAGAAAGACTAAGGAGCGTGGCGAGGTAGGGTGTATAGGATGGAAGGAAGCGAGGTGAGGGAGGAGCTGGAAGGGATGGGGAGCTTGGGAAGAGGGGAGGGGTGGGGCCAAAGAGGAAGATAGGCGGAGCAACAGATAAAAGGGTGGGGCGAGGAATGGGAAAGGGGGGAGAGGAAGCACGGAGGGAGATAGAAAGGTTGGTTGAACAATGTGCCAGTGGTGGGAGAGAGTTTGAAGGGAATAGCAGCAAGGGTGTCAATCAGAGGAAATGAGGAAGGAGAGGAAGTGGTGCAGGGTGGGAAATAAGGAGTGAAAGTAGTGGGAAGAGGAAAAGGAGAGAGTTGGAGAATGTGTGCACAGGTTATTCTGTGCGCCCATTCTGATTGGAAGGTTCTGTTATCTATTGCCAATCCCCTCCCCTCCCCTATATTTCTGCACACCATTTCTATCCAAAAAAAATCATCCAATGCCCTTTTGAATGTCTGCATTTCCAGGAAATGCATTCCCTGCCCTAATTACTTGTTGAGTGAAAAAGCTTTTCCTTACATCACTTTAAACCTATTCTTATTTTCTTTTATGAGCAGGAACAGCTTCTACCTTATCCACCCGCTCATGACTTTGAAATGCACTATCAAATTTCTTAGCCTTCTCTCTGGGGAGAACATCCCCAACATCTTTGGTCTGTCCCCGTAACTGATGCTTCTCATTCCTGGAACCATTCACTTCTGCTCTCTTGCCAGTGCATTCACATCTTTCCTGTAATGTGGGCCCACAACTGTGTACAGTACTGCAGCTGAGGTCAAGCAAGTGTGCTATATATGTTCAGCATCACTCCCTGCTCTTGTACTGTATGCCTCTATTAATAAAGCTGAGAACACTCTGTGCTTTGCCAACTGCTCTCTCCACCTGTGTTGTCACCTTCACTGATCTGTGCACATATACACCCAGGATTCTGTCTCCTGCACTCCCTTTAGAATTGCAATCCTGATTTTATATTGTCTTTAAATTTTCTTCTGACCAGAGTGTATTACCTTGAGGAAAAGTGGATGGAGTGAGAGGGGGAAATGAAGTGGGCATGAGTTGGATGCAGAAGCTGGGGAAGAAAGGGATGGAATTGGAGAAGGGATGAGAGGAACAGAGCAGGAGGGAAGGGATAAGTGGTGGGGGAGAGGTGGGGAATGAGAGAGGTTTGGATCTTCAGATAAAGAGGGTGGGGCTGGTGGGTGAAGGGTAGCATTGGGGAGGGTATCCAGGTGAGGTTTCACAGAAACCTTGTGTGTTTGTAGCAAGGCTCTTACTCTTGTGTTCTAACCTTGCAATTTATCATCTTAAATCCTTGCTGTGTCTGTATACTAGCTTTCTCTGTTTCTTGCATAAGTACTTTAAAGATACATTGAAGATCGAGATTTAGAAGTTTCATGCCTTCATTTCCTCGACTGCAGTTGCTTGCAGTCAGTGCATCATATGAAACTCAGTGTGTTTTGAAAAATGTCAGTCTTTGGTGATGTGTTAACATGCTCATTTTTGAGTCAGAGACTTTCGCGCAAAATCCAGGCTGAGATATATGCAGCAAAAGAAGGGCAAGGAGGTTTACTGATGTATAGGCACTGCTAATTCCTGAGTCAACATGTGTGCAATCACCAACTTTTGACAAAGATTTTGAAGAGGACAAAAGGGAGATTAATTAGAATGACCAGGGATTTTAGTTATGTGAATAGACTGGTGTCGCAAATCTGTTTTCCTTCGAGAGAAGCAGGCTCAAAGTGAGTTTACCTAGAATAAATAAAGTGAAGTGGCTTCCAAACGTGAAGGGTCAGTTGACATAGCTTGAACATCATTGGCACAAGTACTAGAGATACCATGAAGAAAATACATGGAATGACTGCTCAGTATTTCGATTTCACTGCTACCTAGGTTGATATGCGCGGATTTAATAGCTTTCTTGAAAAGGGAATTGGATAAATACTAGAAGGAGAAAAATTACAGGAAATAATGGGGAATGGGGCTAACTAAATGGGTGTAGCACAGAAACGGACTGTTTGGTCCAACCAAATGATTTCTGATGAAGGGTTTTGCCCGAAACGTCGATTTTTTTTTTTCTCTCTGCTCCTTGGATGCTGCCTGACCTGCTGTGCGTTTCCAGCACCACACTCTTGACCCTTTGGTTCAACCAGTGCATACTGACCATAGTCCTAAACTATGTACATACCTAATGTCTTTTAAACATTCTAGCTGTAGCTGCATCCACCACTTGCTCTGGAAGTTTGCTCCACACAACAAACCATTCTCTGTGTAAAAAAAAAATTGCCTCTCATTGTCGTCTTTAAATCTTTCTCTCTCACCTTAAAAATATCAAATATTTAAAAAAATTAAACATATAAACAATAACTCTCACCGAGTCTTGAAATCCCCAACCCTAGGGAAAAGACACTTGCCATTCACTGTATCTACACCCCTCATAATTTTATAAACCTTTATAAATTCACCCCTCAACCTCCTACATTTGTGAATAAAGTTCCAGCCTCTCCTAATAAGTCAAACTGTCTATTTCAGGCAACAACCTGGTAAATATTTTCTGAACCCTCTGCAGAGCTGGTGCACTTTATGGGATGAACAGTCCCCTTTGATGTACTACTGTGATTCTAACACGGTTTATTAATGGTTTCTGCTTTCTATTTAGTACAGACAGTACCCAGGTTGCAAATGGGTTCTGTTCCTGAGTGTGCTCTCATGTCAATTTGCACACAGGTCAGAACAATATGAAGCAGCTGTTCATAAGTACAAGTAATGTTTGCATGTTGGGTATTTGTAATTGTACCCCTGTAAGTATGAGTGTCATTTTGTTGGACGTTTGTTAATCAAGAACCCCCTTAAATATGTTTGTATAGTCAATGGTTCGACCACAACTTGAGGATTGTGGATGATTTTGGGGACCATACCAGAGATGAGCTATTTCTGTTTAGATGAGAAATTGGAATAAAAAAGATTTTTGTAGTTGAACCAAAAGGTAAAAGTTGTCAAAAAGAGACTTTTAGATGGTTTTGATAAAGTAAATAAAGAAAAACCATTTCTTTTGACAGTGAGTCAGTCATCAGAGGTCATAGATTTAAACAATTAGGAAGAGATGCATAGTGAGGGATAAAATGTTTTCATTCAATGTTGCTACATTTTGGAACACTATCTGATGAATTGGTGGAAACCGATTCTACTAAAATGTTAAAATGAAAGTTTGACAGGTATGTTTGACAGATGTTTAACTTGTAATTTTGTTCTTCCTTTCCTCCCAGTTGTTCCTTTCCACGTGATCCTTCCTTAAGGTTCTGTACCTAAGTACTTGTACTTAAGATGGTGCTTTGTGTGGCAACGTTATATACTTTTCACTGTACTCTTGTACCTGAGAGTATGTGACAGTAGACATCAAATATCAAATGAAAAACTCAGGAAAAAGGTTTGAGACAGCTCAGATGAGTCAGCGCAAGTATGATGAGCTGATTGATTGATTGTCTTCTGTGGTGTGAATTTCTGTGATTCTAATTGTAGTATTTCTGTAGGCACAGTTATATTAAATATTGTTCTTTGTTCCAGTAGCCGGATTGAGCTTGGAGATGTTACCCCACACAACATTAAACAGCTGAAACGGTTAAACCAAGTCATCTTCCCTGTAAGTTACAACGACAAATTCTACAAGGATGTGCTGGAGGTTGGAGAACTTGCAAAATTAGGTAAAATTTGTGTGAACTCTTGCACGTGTTCCTAATTTTTTTAAAGAATAAATTGTCAGTACTTTATTTGGTCACACTGTGCCTGGGTAAAATTTGTTTGGGTACCATATTCAGATAGTTATCGAAATTATTATGGGTGTCATATCTCCATTTATAATGCAGATTTTCATTATCATTGTTGAAAGGAAATTTAGTTGTTGCCATTGGTCAAAATCCTGGAATACTCCATAACAGCATAATATATGTACATGGACCAAGGCTGCAATGGTCCAAGAATCCAGCTCATCAGCAACTTAATAAGAACAATCAGGGGTGGAGAAAATATGCTGATCTTGCTCTAAAAATGGTCTTGAACAGCAGCAGGGCTGTAGAAAATTGCAAACATCATCCAAAATGTTGTTATAGTGAGCAGAAGAAGTTGTTTGCTTACAAAAACAAATGTAAAATCCTTTCCTCACATTCTGCTTAAAAACAGGTCAGAAATTCCAGAGCAATCTATATATCTCTACCTTCTGTTTTCTGTCTTGATCTATGTTAGTATATTACTCCAGTTCCACATACACTCATTTTGTTTGCAAAACTTTTGTGTAGGACCTACAGTATACCAAAGCCTTCTGAAAATTCAAGTATACTAGATTCGTTGGTGGGTCTTTATCTATGCTACACATGACATCTTCAAAATCCCCAACAATTTTCTCAAAAATGATATCCCTTTCATTAATCCACATTAACTCTACCCAGTTTTACAATTCTTTCCTAAATACCAAGGTATCCCATCATTTAAATTAGATTCTAGCATTTTACCTGGAGTACTGTGTGCAGATTTGGTCTCCTTACTTAAGAAAGGATGTACTGACAGTGGAGATGGTGCAGAGAATGTTCACTAGGTTGTTACCAGAGTTGAGGGGGTTGGCTTCTGAGGAGAGGCTGAGTAAATTGGGATTATATTCATTAGAATTCAGAGTAATGAGGGAAGATCTTATAGAAACATGTAAAATTATGAAGGGAATCGATAAAATTGAAATAGATAGGATGTTTCCACTGGTAGGTGAAACTAGGGCAAGAGGGCATGGCCTCAAGATTAGAGGAAGCAGGTTTAGAACTGAACTGAGAAGGAACTTCTTCACCCAGGGTGTTGTTAATCTATGGAATTCCTTGCCCAGGGAAGTAGTTTAGTAATTGCTTTTGAAGCTAAGGTAGATACTTTTTTGAAAAATAAAGGAATTGAGGGATATGGTGAAAACGCGGGTAAGTGGGGCTGAATCCACGAAAAGATTGGCCACGATCTTATTGAATGGCAGAGCAGGCACTAAGGGCCAGACAGCACACACCTGCTCCTAGTTCTTAAGTTCTACCTATATTGACATCAACCTGACAGGTCTTTTGTTCTCCATTCATCCTATTGCCCCATTTTTAAATTGAGAGTTGAAGTTTGCTGCTTTCAAGTCTTCGGATGCTTTTCTGGAACTTATACAATTTTGACAAATAAGTTCCAGAACATCCACTACATCTACAACCACCTCTTTCAATACTCTGGGATAGCAGATTATCAGGTTCAGGTGATTTATTAGCCTTCAATCCAATTAACCTTTCAAGTGCTCTCTCCTTGCTAATGCTAATTTTTTCAGTTCCTCATTTTCACATGGCTGAGTCTCATGCTATACCTGGGAGACTTTCCATGAAAGCAGATGCAAAGTACTTGTTTAATTTCTCTGCCATTTCCCAGTTGTCCAGTATAAAATCTCCTGTCTCCACCTGTAATGGTTCCACATATGTAGTGACTAATCATTTTCTTTTCATCTACCTTCTGGTTTGGGATCTAACATTAGCTCCATAAACTTACGTTAATTCTTTTTTGTTTTATTACAACCTCTAATAAAAATAAAATAACTGCACATTCATTCTCGCTTTTGACGGGTGTGTGTTCTGTGCACCTTTGGCACTTATCTGTTGGAACTGCGGCTTAAACTGAGTGTGAGTTTCTCCCACACTAATGTTGAAATTTTACCTTTTGTATGCTATAATTTCTGTTGCCTGTAAGCTAGTCATTGAATCCATGTCATATTACAAATAACACAGCTTTCTGCTTCTCTGAATACTTAACTTATGTATTCAAGTTCTTATTATCAATGGTAAATTATTGTCTGTTGCAAAGAATAGCAAGTGTGAACCATAGAGTGTAGCCACAATTGCAAGATTAAAAGGGAACAGTTTCTCCTTTGACCTAAAAAATACATGGGACAGAGCTTGTAGAATCCGTGACGTATCATTTAAGAGGCTGTTTGGTGCCTTCAGTCTGTACCAGCTCTTTGATAGAACTATTCAATTAATTCTATTATGTTGCTCTTTGCCAATTTTTAAGACATGATTTTTTTTTCCCCTTTGAGTGCTTATCTAATTCCCTTAGGAAAGTTACTATTCAAGCTGCTTTCACCTTTCACGCAGTGGTTTCTAAAATTATTTGTGAATTTTATTTGTAATTCATTCATGATATGAAGGTGTCACTGGCGAGGCCAGTATTTATTGTCCATCCCCAATTGCCCGCAAGGCAGTTAAGAATCAACTAACTTGCTGAGGATTCACGTTGACCATAGAGTCATAAAGATGTACAGCATGGAAACAGACCCTTTGGTCCAACCCGTCCATGCCGACCAGATATCCCAACCCAATCTAGTCCCACCTGCCAGCACCCGGCCCATATCCCTCCAAACCCTTCCTATTCATATACCCATCCAAATGCCTCTTAAATGCTGCAATTGTACCAGCCTCCACCACATCCTCTGGCAGCTCATTCCACCCTCTGCTTGAAAAAGTTGCCTCTTAGGTCTCTTTTATATCTTTCCCCTCTCACCCTAAACCTATGCCCTCCAGTTCTGGACTCCCCGACCCCAGGGAAAAGACTGTCTATTTATCCTATCCATGCCCCTCAATTTTGTAAACCTCTATAAGGTCACCCCTCAGCCTCCGACGCTCCAGGGAAAACAGCCCCAGCCTGTTCAGCCTCTCCCTGTAGCTCAGATCCTCCAACCCTGGCAGCATCCTTGTAAATCTTTTCTGAACCCTTTCAAGTTTCACAACATCTTTCCGATAGGAAAGAGACCAGAATTGCATGCAATATTCCAACAGTGGCCTAACTGATGTCTTGTACAGCCGCAACATGACCTTACAACTCCTCTACTTAATACTCTGACCAATAAAGGAAAGCATACCAAACGCCTTCTTCACTATCCTATCTACCTGCGACTCCACTTTCAAGGAGCTATGAACCTGCATTCCAAGGTCTCTTTGTTCAGCAACACTCCCTAGGACCTTACCATTTAAGTATATAAGTCCTGCTAAGATTTGCTTTCCCAAAATGCAGCACCTTGCATTTATCTGAATTAAACTCCATTTGCCACTTCTCAGCCCATTGGCCCATCTGGTCCAGATCCTGTTGTAATCTGAGGTAACCGTCTTCGCTGTCCACTACACCTCCAATTTTGGTGTCATCTGCAAACTTACTAACTGCACCTCTTATGCTTGCATCTAAATCATTTACGTAAATGACAAAAAGTAGAGGACCCAGCACCGATCCTTGTGGCACTCCATTGGTCACAGGCCTCCAATAGAGATGGCAGTTTCCTTCCCTGAAGGAAGTTAGTAAA